>NC_134707.1:98101880-98705161 GCF_043290135.1 Rhipicephalus microplus | reverse complement strand
TTATCACCTCTGAGACGGGCGCGCGCGGCCACGTGCTTTGTTTTCCAAAAGAAACTGCCAGATGGCGCTCATGTCTCACGTGTGACGTGTCTCGATGCGCTCGTTCGCCTCCGCTACACGCTCGAACATCTCTAACGCAGCGCCTCCGAAATACCATTCACCGGTTTTCTTGCGCAGAACATCAAATAAATGTTTTGTTCACTCTCTCAACACGCAAGACTATCGTTTTTGACGACATTTGCAGATTACATGCAGATACGAGGCCATTTTTTTAATTGATAATCACACAAGTATAAACGCTGAATTTTGAGCAATATTTGTGGGCGCTGCGGATGGGGTCAGCCGTTTGATGACGTTTGAAGTATCGTAAGGGCAGACCCACAGATAAATGTACAGATTGACAGACCAAACGTTTTCCGTGGAATGTCCCCAAGAAGGACTATCGTCTTTATTACTGAACTCTTCAGGCGGATGCGCCATGATTAGGTTTGAAGGATATGCACCCGCGTTCAAGTGCGTTCACCTTAGAGTGTAATGCACAGACGTTCACTTTTAACGTATTGACCTTAGCATCCCGCGCTGAACTTCTCCGCCAATGTTTCAACTTTAACATGAAGCGATGGGACTGTTTAGCTAAGCGACTGGAACATTTCTGTCATCTCCGTTTCAAAACTATATAGTTTCTCATCAAGTGCGGGCCTCGTCAAAGCCCTCGTTTCGGTTGGACGAGCAGTACACTGCACTTTCATCGGCGTTTCCACGGAAGTTTCCGTTGGGTTTTCTACGGGCGTTTCTACGGTCGTTTTCATAGGCCTTTCGACGGGCGTTTTGACTCTAGTGACCTGAGGAGGTTGTAAAGCTTCACTCTTTGCGTTATTAGCATTCATAAATGGGACCATCTTGACCCTATGTTTTGCAATGAACTCATTTGGTGCAGCGTTCTTTCTTTCCAGCTGAATTGTTCTTTCCTTCATCTGCTCTGGCGGAATTCCCCCCGTTAGCTGTTTCTGGGATGCTTTGACGCGGTCAGCTCCCTCAGTCGCAGTGGCAGCATGCACCTGAATGCTGACGGCCGGGTTCTTGATAGTGAACAGCTCCTGGAGTGGGAACGGCTTGTGGATCGGGTACCACTCCTGTATCAGGAGCTCCACCTCGAGCTTCTGAACTTGGACCTGGACTTGCTGGCTGATTCGGGCGGCTCATGTATCAGTGAGAAGTCCTTGTCAAAGTCGCATCTCTCCCTTCTTCGCTGTCTGACGATGTAAGGCATCTCCAATCTTTCTCTACAGGTTATGTTGGTCGTTTGGGTGAGGCCCTGCACAGAAGGCGCATTTCGGCGAGCAAACATGCTGGTCGCCATGGGAGGACATTCAGCACCCGGGCCAATGGTATTTCCTGGAGTGGGACGCACGTGAGCTCTGTGGCCGAGTCTACCACACGCATAGCAGACGTCCGTTTGTCGTCTGCAGAGGGTGCAATTGACTAGGGTGGCACCACACATGACGTACTTTGGGACTGGAAGTCTTCCGAAAAGCATAACGACTGTGGTAGAACTCTTCATTCCCCGCAATCCGAGAACAGCGGGATTTCTCGGCTGAATAAGAGGTCTTCTTAGCTCTTCATCGTCAATTTTCATATTGATGTTTCTGATGACACACTTGCATGTGTTGTTAGGCGCAGCAATGTATGAGCTAACTTTCTACCCTGCGTGAATAATGGTGATGGCCTCAAATTGCGCGTAGGCTTTGGCGTTGGCTCGCAATTACGTGCTAATTACAACAATGTTCTGCATAGCGTTAGGAAAATTGATGTCTTGTGTGATATCTGCAGCGGAGAGACGCGCCGCTGTCGTGAGGGCTTGAGAATTCCGGACGTCACTTCTATTCTTAACGTTCAGGCCTCCCCGGGGCATAACAATGATTCCAAAATACTCTCTTGGTATATGAGGTAGCCTTGACGCGTTGGCGAGGCGTTTCTTCACGTTGGCGGGAGATTCGGTGCCACCATTCTTGTCATATGGTTGGTCTCGAAGTTCAGCGCATGCCACCCATTCTTTAGTTTAATTACGCTTAGGAAGCGCCGTTGTCCATCCAGAACACTGGAATTATTCGCAAAAAATGTCCTCCCCTTGCACAGTGACTTGCATAGCCATCTTGGATAGCTGAAGCGCGCTAAGCCTAACCTTAGGCCTAGCAAGCTACGGCTTGGTCAAGCAAAAAAAATCTTCAAAAGTCGGCAAAACGTACACCCACCGCGACAAAATTGTTTCCACATGGTCATCAATACTAGAGGCATCGACTGGATTAAACACACAGATATATTTCCTCAGAAAAAAAGTGAACAAGCAGAAGCTGATGTTTAGACGACCGCATGAGTCGGCGCCTTCGAGCGTTTTGTGTATGTGAAAAACAATAATTTATGGAGAGTTTGCACGCCCACACGGGCGCTTTATACACGGGGAGTCCTTATTCCGGTACCCCGCTGGACAACGCCGCTACCCGTGCCCACTGGACTAGAGCTCTTTGGACCTTCAGCCCTGAGAAATTTAGTAGGGATGCCTCCCATGCCTCTCTGGTGGAGGAAGGGTTAGGGGAAGAGAAGGATTCATCTGACATGCCCACACCTTGTGAAAGATATTCGAGACTTTTCCCCAGTGAGGGCACCGCCCATCGACTTTCGGGTCAAAATGCTTTACTATTGCGACACACAAGTTGTTGGCCTGCAGGCGCCTTAGGGTTCGTTCATCGGCCTTACTCAGGCCCTTAGCAGGCACCGGAAAAAGGCGATGTCAATCGCAATATTACATCAGAATTTCTTTGAATCGCAGAAGTGGTTGGCTAGTCTCTGAGCCGGAAAAGCCTGGGTGAGGTGGCCGTTAGTTAAGCGCGTGGGTGGCCGCATCCGCTGCCTCGTTATGCCTAAGGCCCTGGCCGCTTGGAGTCCAAGCAATACGTTTGAGAGAGGGATCAGAATTCCGAACACCTTGCTTTAAATTATCGTAGGCTAAAGCATACCTCGCCCGCAAGATTTATATAATTTTTACGGGCTCTGCGTGAGTCCTAATGATTACTCTAGAATCCGTGTGCGAGGCGGCAAGTGCTATTGCTACTACCTCAGCGCGTACGGAGTTGGAAGCCCGATAGGAGAGCCCGTTAACACGTTGGTCTTGGTGAACTACAGCGGCCGTGTAAAATCCAGTGAGCGATGGCCCTGCCACATCTACGTAGTATACACCCCGCTTAGATCCGTATTGGTGTGTGAGGGCCAGAGCACGCGCCCCTTGTATACCTTCGTATGTCTGCGAGTGCATGTTTCGAGGAAAGGGACGAACCCAGAGCTTGTGGCGCCACAGCTCAGAAAGTCTGCATGTTTCCTCAGAATGCAGTAGTGTTTGATGCGCAGGCGGCCTAACAGACAGCGCCCAGCTACCGTCTGCGAAAGTCGCGTATATTGGTTGACGAGAGGTACCACCTTCAATTCCTGATAAGAGTTGAGCACCCCTAGAGGTGACAACTTGGCATTGACGGTGGTTACCGGTAGGTCGAAAGCTCGCTTTGTAGCCTTCTTAATTATGGCGTCGATGCGCTGGTCGTGTTGCGAAAATGACACAGTCACATCGACTGCCTTCGCGACGTCGTCTTACACCTCCCCCTCTACACTGGCTACAGTGGTGGTATCTCAAAGATTCTTTTGTGTTTCTACTAGTCTCTATCAAGATACATTGCAAAAGTGTATTACGTTCTCGGTTTTTAAGTACATCAATGGGGGCAGGTTGTTTTTGTGATGCATGCTAACATGAGAACGTGGCTACTTTTTTGTCGATATTCAGCTGAGGCTTACTTTTAAAGCTATGCGAAATGTTTTCTTGCTTCAGGAAAGCAAAGGTGCTCCGCTGGTCAACGACAACGTGGAGGGCGGTGATTTTACTTCTCAATCATTAGTGGCCCACGTGGTGTAGTAGAATGGCACTGGCGAAAAGAATCGTGGAGGCAGTGCTGCCAGCTTCTACTGCCGAAATCCGAAATCTTAGTGTTGCATGCCTACTTCTTCTTTATGTTGCACGCAAACCACTTAAAAATGGCTTATAAACTTCCAAACAAAACAACGAAAATTCCAGTATAGCCCCAAAAGAAGAGTCTCAGCTCCTCTACTTAGTTATACTTCATTTAGTGCAACTGAGTTGAGATGAATTTCAAATGTTTGATTTCCTTTCCAATGTTTCTGAAACACTTGTGGCCGCTTTGGTGACGACTAAGCGCTGGGTATTTCCACTGTCAGTCGTCTGACAAAAGCGTCAAAGGAATTGTCAAAGTTTTCTTCACATGGCCTAAAGATCTCTTAATGACCTAGGCGCCTTAAGCACGGCAATTCGTTTTACGTTTGTGCGACGACATTCGCGTTATGACGTGCATACTTTGACGTGCACGCTATTAACTATGCGAGCTCGGAGATTGGCATATGTTACTTTGAAAAATCGACAAATCTTCGCGGAGTGAATCCTGACGAATGGGTGACTTTGTAGGTATTGCATCCATGAGCAACCGCATGTTACCAGAGCGTTACCACATATATTGTAAACTGATTGACACAAAGCGTATACACGAATGTAAATTTGTTTTTATTCCCAGTCGTCTTGGCCAATTCAAGGAGGATTTGGAATATTGCTGGAGTGAAGCATGTCTCGAATAAGAATCCAAGAGCCAACTGTCTGTACCAGTGGCAAGATATCAATTTATTAGGGGTTATTTTTTGTACATATAGTGCTCGACGTGTGTATTTGTGTAGGGAGAAGCCTTAACATCTGCGCACTGTATGGTAGAGAGCATATCTTCAATCTTCTAATCTTCTTGATGGGTCATTTCACCAGGCACTGCGATCTCAAATTAGACCATGTCTACGTTGAAGTTTAGTGTGAAATCTTTTCTTTGTGTGTGTATCAATTATCCTTCGACTTTAGTTACTATTACATACTTTGACCGCAACGTTAGACAAGGCTACGTTCAAGAGATGTACGCCTCTAAAACATCAAGCGCCGAGCTTTCATTGCCTGAAAGTACATAAAATGAGAAGTACTATCAACAGCAAAAGCTTGTAGGGCACGAAATGTTCGATAAAGCTGAATTCCCGGTTTGTCGTGTAGTGTAATTTCGGAATTAATGTTCTATACTGCACTTGGCATTCCGACCTGTACAGTCACCACCTTGATTCCAAGCATGAAGCACTGATATAGCAGAAATTCGCAATTGTTGTGGATCCAACGTCCCGCAAACTTTCGCTGTTGATAAGACATCAGTACATCTGATGAGGATAAATATAAAGGTTTTTGTTTTCGAACTGTCCCAGGTGAGAGCGTAAGAGACTAATTTTTATTGGTCGATTTTGCGTGAAAAGCGGAATCAGCAAAATGCCAGGTCTTCCGAACATTTTTGTTTTCAATTGTCATCATCAACCGACAAGCGAAAATTGTTGCCATTCACTGTTAAAGAGCAGGCCACGCTGTCAATTTAATTATGTTTTAAAAGGAAGTCGTGTTTACCAGTTACTTCCTAAGTGGCCGGATACACCCGTGCAGGAAACACTACAGGTGAAGTCTGCAGTTCATTGAGGCTGAAATTCAAAGATATGGCATGCTTTAAATTTGACATCGCTATGATCCCACTTCTGCGCCTGGCAATGTGCCTTGGTTTGCTGCTCAGTTCTTCTACGATCACAAGCTCAGAGGCCACTGAAGTAGCTGAACAGGCAATGCTGCCCCCGGTATGTTCATACTTGGGATTTGCACTAAACATGGTTCTGCATAGATTTCTCGCGATTTTTTTAGCACTGAACAACAATCGAACATTGTACATATTTATATATAGATGTTAGTGTGCGTGCGTGGGCTAGATACTTCTATGGCTTTCAGTTCTCTTATGAAAATAATGCGTTTTTTTTCTTTGTACACAAGTTGACGTAAGTTTCGTGCTGTTGACATGGCAAGTGCAATGTGTATGAAGATCTTTTTGTACTAACTTAAGAATAGCAATCCACTCGGAGACACAGTGATGCAGAAACTAACTGGCCTTACACTAATGGACATGCAGAGAGTGTTTGATTGGCCAATAAACCAATAATCATTCTGAGGTCAGCCATAATTAACCGAATCTGACAGCGTTTTTATCCGTCTTGATATTGCTCTTGCGTGTTCTAACCCGCCTAAACTGTCAGGAAGTCGAGTCACACTAAGAAAACGATAAATGGCAAGGTATTGAAGGGCACTGTAGCATTTTTGGACTACACGATGTTTTTTTAATGCACACAAAACTAAACACACGGGTGCAATTTTACATCAGGCGTTCGACGCTGTAGCCCACGTGATCAGCAAGCTTGTTGCAATACTTCAGTCATTGCTCATTTAAAGTATTGTAGATCATTCATTGAGTACGGCGTAACCACAGGGTTCTTTCTATCAACTGCGCAGCTTGGAACGTGCATTACGGTCCACTTTTAGGAGGAACACGCGACCGCGTGGCCGTGGCCCACTTAGCGCGAACTGGTGGCGAGATTTGTAATCGTGGCGCACGCGCATAAAAGCGCGAAGGCTACCCTTGTCTGGTTTCGGCTGCTACTTTCCGCTCCTGTGCTTGCCAAGCGCTTTCGTTTTTCCGCGGAGCGACTTATGTCGCTGCTGGTCTGCCTGTGCCCCGTCAGGTAATCAGCAGGCACAACAAAAGACGCAGCTTGTTTATTGCTGTGGTATGTCACCATTTCTGAAACAATGAGGTTCACACTCGCAGCTGTGGAATCTCACTTAAAGCTGATATGCTATAAAAAGCCATGCAATTATATTTAGAAGCATGTTAATCAATGCCGAATAATTACATTTGTTGGTGTTCAACATCGCACAGCAGTGGTGTGAATGTGGACGACTCCGTGGAAGGCCCGAGAAATTTCGACCATGCCTAGGGTTTAAATCAAAGTATACACGGGCCTCAAATCTTCCCACCTTTATTGATCATGCGACTGCCGAAGCCGGGAGTTTATCCCAAGACCTGCAGGTCAGCACTCGAGCCCCATAACTCCCATAGCATCGTGGCGAGTTAAGAAAACACTTGAGTATGGAATCTCTTCATTAATATGGCGTGATTCAAGATGATGTTCTGTCTCTGGCTTGTTACATCCCGGCAAATATTAGTGTTAACGTTCTCAATAGTGTGAGTTTTTTTATTATTAAAGCCACACCGGAAAACGCTTCATATTTCGAACAGCGATAAAATGCACTTCTATGAATCGAACGGCGCTTCCCTAATATGTGTCCGTAAGAAACATG
This sequence comes from Rhipicephalus microplus, assembly GCF_043290135.1. Taxonomy (NCBI): domain Eukaryota; kingdom Metazoa; phylum Arthropoda; class Arachnida; order Ixodida; family Ixodidae; genus Rhipicephalus; species Rhipicephalus microplus. Next base: position 98,697,852 of record NC_134707.1, on the reverse strand, counting down.
AAGCTGGTAGAACTATACATTAAACACGAAAAAAGATTTATTCGTCATATCTTTGCAACAAAAGATGAACTAGGACCGATCTACAGCCTCTTAACATTAGAAGACTGACCCCCGTATTCACAAACGCTTCTCGACTCGACTTTCACCCTTCACTTGGCAGAGTTGAGCACTGCGTCACTGCTCGGCTGTAAATGGCACTGCGCTAGTCAAGAATCGCAGCATATGATCGCTCATACGCAGTGACTTACCGTGCCTAGAGATGGCACTCCCATTGGCTTTCTCAAGTGAAGTTGAAGCGTTAAGTGAAGGGACGTTCTAGAATACGGGGGTGAAAAGCTTCGTTCAGCATCGAGTAATGTCACTTCCAGCGTCGAGTACGGCTTTCACCCTTGCAGGCGGAGACCTGTAGAGAGCTTCCGTAAAGGATGAATCGCGATTAGGTTGCTCCCACTCTTCGTTTACGGAAGCCCGCAGGTTATCAGTAGCTTTGACGCTATGAGATGATTTCCTTCTGCTTTAGACATTTTCAATTACGTTCAAGTCAGGTGAATGGAGGGGGGGGGGAGGGGCACATGAGCACTGTCACGCTTTTTAGTGGCCTGTTTATGACGCCAGCGACAGAACTCTGACTGTATTCTTTATTGTAGAGCTCAACTATGAGAAGATTTTCGTCCTCATGGTGCCCTGGCCATGTAACATGTAAGAACTCGCACCACCGAAAATTCGTTCAGCGAAGAATTACACCCGCATATGTAGAATTGTGTAAATGCGATAACAAAGCGCACCACTTGCGTAACCTAAAGTGTCAATGTTCACAGAAACGTTGGTCATAAGATTTGCACAACGCTCGAATTGGCCTGCTGCCTTTGATAACAAACAAGGAATTTGTGCTTGATGCAACGAGCATAGTCGGCTTCTCTTTCTATTCACTGAAACATAGCATGACGTTAGCGTGTGCCGAGTGCTAGGGTGGAGAATAGCAGACGATGCATGGCATGAACCGCCCTTGCAAGTCTGTGCGCTTGCTCCGCATTTCCAAATCTCGCCAGCAGATTGCGCCCCGTGGACCGTCGGCCGCACAGTCGCGTGTTCCCCCTAACAGTGGGCTGCACTGTACATCCCTTTCACGTGGTTTTGAAGCAGTATTTTTTCAATAAAAACCAGAGATAGGCAACAGCTACATACACCGTGATCGCACGAACTGTAGTGTAGATTTCCGTTGGTTTGACAGCCTGAGGAGTAAGTAAAAAAGTCGCAAAGCCAAAAACACATCATAGTGCTTGGAATGCCATTTTGTTTTACACATATACGTTTTATTCTTCATTATTTTTATTAAAAAAACGTTTTCGTATGCAGTGTAAACTACAGCTGGCATGGGACTGACCACACAATAGTTGTCAAAGTCAGTTGCTAGAGAGAGAAGAGGGAAGAGGATAGCCGAGACGCTAACCAGATACTAGCATCTAGTTTTCAACCCATTCATTATTTTTCTAACGCCTTGAACCCAGTGCAGTGGTGGGGAAGAAGGAACAAAAAGAGGGTGTAGAGAGATAAACAGCAAAAGAAAAAATTTGACACATCTCACGTTTCATGGGAATGTTGTTATGCGAAACATGTAGAGGGGAGGTGACATGGGTGCAATGTTTTTATTGAGCGAAACGTTGTGAAATTGCATTAAAGATACGGGCAATTGTTGTAAGCACCGGTATATGTTGAGATGTTGCATGTGTTTTGCCTAACCAGTTTGCAGTTATGTAACGAGGCCAACAGTTACATGGTTATTATCAACACCAGAAGCGGCCGGCTCAGCGCTTGTGCTTTCGTGTAGATAGCCTCGGATAGTGCTACATAGACCACCTTCACTGGATGGCGCTTAAGTACAAAAGTAATGTTAGCCCGACGTGACACCTGTATCATAGGAGTACATACGCAATTGTCATAAAGTTAGATGTACAGCACTGCAACCACAACTGACGTTTCACCAACATTACGCCCGCGTAGAGGGGCTCTCCAAAGCAATTCCGAAGTCTCGCGGGGCTCCGGGGCAAAATACTTGATTTTACCGCAGAACGCGTAGGTTTGATTTCTGTTTGCACCCTGCTATTGATTATTTGCTTTCTTCAGGTCAGAGATGGTGGTGTCAGATATTTCTAACGCTCTCGCATGTGAATTTTTGATGTCTCTTTCCGCCCTGAGTGAGTAGAATTGACCTTTCGATCACCTCTGGTGTATGCCCGCATAGCCCGGCCCGTGAAGGGCTGGTATGCCTGGATGAATGGGTTTGACGATGTAGGAAATGTTTTTTTTTTTCACGTTATTCATGTCATGACCAGCCAGGTACACTCGTCAAGCGCTCTAAGCCCTCTTACTTTCCCATACTAATTTTGATCTACGTCAAATTAAGGAGGGGATCACGAGAGCACCCAGATGTCCTCAGCTTCATAAGCAGGTAGATATGTATAAACTCGTATAGAGCCAGCAGTTTAAACGTTGACAAGTTTCGCTTCATTGGTTGCATAAGCATCAACTAAATATTACTTGCTCGCAAATAAGAGTTCCAGAACCTGAATACTGAAAACGTTACGTTCAGTCATGAACTACCACAAAGGTGAATTCGATAGAAATCGCAGAAGGTTAGCGGGTGGTAATAGCGATCATACACAAGCAGCAACATGCCAAAACAGTTTAAATACGAAATTAGAATATAGGAATAGAATAAAGCAAAAAGCGAATTCTGAAACACTACCCAACCAAAATACAACGAGGAGTCAAATAAAACACAGAAACAATACGGAACAGAAGTTGAAAAAGTTGGCCAAAAATGAAAAATATCAAAAGAACTTATTCAGGAGACAAAAATAAACGCAAAGAGCACAAATGTGGATATGTGAAAAAATTATATAGATCAGCTAAAGTGAGAAATCAGCACTTAAAAGGAAAGATTTTATAAGTTTTCTGAGATGAAAATGTTGGAACAGATTTAAATTGAACAGGCAAGCTATTCCAAAGCTCGATGGTAGAAAATTGAGATGTTTTCCTGTCGTAGTTAGTGTGAACCAGTGGTCGCAAGTAATTATAATTAAAAGCAAATCTTTTCGCTAAAAAATGCTTGTCACTTGAGACGCGAATACACAGCAAATAAGGGCCACTTTTATCTATAAGCTGTTGCAAATTTTTAGCTCACACATCAATGATAATAAAACATTCCCTGAAAATGTTAGCACGTTTTCATTTTAGAGCGCATAAAAGAAGGTCTTTCACCTTCAGCCGCGGTCGTGTATACGGAAAGCCTGCAACAGTTTCAACCTCGATTCCTCCATGTAATATGTGTTTATACTCACCAGTGATTTTATTTAACCTATTAGATTCGAGAAACCGCAATTTCATTTCTGTGTCAACGACTTTCAATTTTCTACCTGAATGGTGACTGTAGTATATCGGGGGCTGTTTTTGCTTCGCGATTCAAACGTCAGCATAATGAATATTTACGGCAAATAAGACGTCCCTAGTAGCATTAACGATAAGATGACCTCTATGGGGTATCTTCAAACCAAAAAACCAGTTTTCAATCTTGCACTTTGTTCTTCATTGCTGAAAGCGCTTAACATTTCAGAGCTCATATTGAAGGATCACTGACAAAACTTTGAAGGCAAGGTACTTTCAGGGATAGATTTATGTGAACAGAAACAAGTCATCTACGAAATTTCAATAGATACTATAGCCCAGAAGATATTTGAAATTACTTGTAATATACCTGTGTCGGTACCACACGTGAAATGCCTCTTTGGTAGCAGTGTTGTCAGCCAACCACCATCTGCTTTCCGAGTTTGTGTTCGCTGCCATGGTCCTTGCGAGTGGTTCTGCTCTAAACGACATTTTCAACGGAATGAGAGCTGGTTTGCGCGAGAGCACAAATACTTACGTACGTTCATTGTCAATGCATTTTTGCGGTGTCATGCACATTCGAAGCGCCTCCGAAGGAGCCTGATTGACAACAGTTTTTAACGCTGGGCTCGTGTGCACGCCATTCTGTGTGCTCACGTTGCCAGCTACGTTCACACAGAAAAACCTCTTGGTGACGCCTCACTCGGCGCTCTCTGAAAGCGAAACCGCGACTGGGTGGCTTGAAACAAACTTCAAATAATTTGTCACCACGCTCTCGAGAAAACGAGTTTTTCAGTCATGATAGGTGGGTCAATAGCTACCTATTGCAAAAGAAAAAAAAACAAAATGCCAATTTCTTGTGTTTGTGCTCCTACAAGAAGAGCGCACCGTATACTTACCTGTCAAACACTTTAAATATGATATGCAAAAGTAAATCTCGAGGGAGAATGCTTGAAGTGCGTGTCTCTGGCCTAGCCTGTATACAAGAGAGTCCAGAATCATCTGACCTCCTAATAATAATTATAATATTAGTAATGATATTGATGAAGTGTGGTGGTTTTCAAAGACCACAACATTATTAGGAGAAATGTCGTAGTGGAGACCTCCAAAGATTTCGACCATCAGAGTCGTGCTCTGTAGCGTGCACTGAAATCGCACAGTTCGCGGACCTCTATCATTATGCCTGCATGGAAGTGCGGCCACCGCAGCCGAGATCAGCACCACGATAATCGCTTCAGCAGCCGAGCGCCGTAGCCACTGATTTACCGTGACGAATTACCCCACCCCCCACCCTCTCTTACTTTCACCACTGCCATACACCAAGGTTCAGCGGCCAACTTTCTCGCATTAATTGAAAGCACGTGCCCAAACACGTGGCCACACAAGTATGGTTGAACACTGTCAGTTTTTTTTGAAGAAAAAAAAACGCATCTTCATGAAATAAATAATAATTAGCGGGTCGAGCTAGGTCCTATGGTTTATAACTTTTCTGTTGAAGGTGCCGACAAATATAAAGGATGGACAGATGGACGGAAGGACGTACACAAGCACGCACGCAAGTGGGGACGGAAAGAAGAATTGACGAAGAAGTTGACGGATTCAAGGATCGACGGATGAACGAATGGCACAGGTTTTTTTTTTTTGGGCTGTACGGAAAGTGCCATACTAGTGTAAATGCCGGGACACCACTGGACGCCGGACAAGGCTAGCCTCTAAGAAGCTTTGCCCCTAAAAGCCCCTGTAATGAAAATACGAGACCAACAGCAAATTTATGCTTTGTTTATTTTTAACATTCGGGTTCCTGAAGGTGGCTGTTGAAAATCCTCTCTTGCGTATGACTAGGACCACGACCATTTACTTATAGAGGGCATAGGTAACGTCTTTACTCATTAAAAATACACAAATTTAGCAAAATTATTCTCTATTGTTATCTCTACATCTATTAAAGCGAATCTAGTGACGATCTTTCCGTTATTCCGCAAGCAATTGTGGGCCCTGAATCACAAAAGGTGAGCTAATAAATGCCAAGTAAAACGCCAATGAATCACCGCGCATGCTAATAAAGCTGAAAAACTCACCGCTCAGCAAACACCTTATCAACGGGGTATGTATTATGTTGGTTGAAGCCACAAGCATAAGCGTGCGCATGACGTCAGAGGGGGCGCAGGGGGTGCCCCCCCTTGTAACCTAAGAGCGGGGCGCATATGTTCCCCTTGCGTTGACTTGATAGGGGGCGCTCTGTAAGCCTAAATACCCCACCGCCCGCTTCATTCCGAAGGAGAACAGTGTAAGCGCCGGTGACCACAAGCTTGACATAATATAGACAGCCGCTAGTGAAGCGTGGGGCGACGTAAGTTTGCTACGTCAAAACTGAGACAATTCTTTGTGGCATGCCTCAAATCAATACGCTTTCTTTAATGCATCAACAGCGCTGACTAATAATTTCAACTGAATCAATTTTTTTTCAACAGGCTGATCTGATGCGCTACTTCGGCTACAATGTCGAAGTTCCCAATGTTACCACGGCTGACGGCTACATCTTAGAAGTGGACAGGATGCCTTCGAAATTGACGGATAACGCCACTACATCCAGAACACCTCTGCTGCTTGTTCACGGTCTGCTCACGAACGCCGCCACATGGACCGCGAACCTACGCTTTCAAAGTCCAGGTGTCGCATATCGTGCAGTGCTAAAAGCGAGCAATGTGACACTGCCTACAGAGCTCCTGAAAGATTACTGTGATTGCCATTGTGATAAAAAGAAAATTTTATTCTACCGCTATTACCACAAAACGACACACATTGTGCTAATTCAGAACATATTACAGAAACATAAGCATGCTGAAGGTATTTGATAAAGTACTCAGGTAACACGATGTGTTGCGAATGCTTTTGACAGGGAAAATACCGCATGTACCACTAACCGTGGGAATCTGTGTTTGGTGGAGGGAAGGTGATGGCGGCTTCATTTTTTACTTTGCGAAACGACACGAGAATGCACTAAAGATATGTACAAATGCTCTACGCACCAACCTGTGTTGAACACTAATATATGCTTTATGCAACCAGTTGGTAACAACTGCTAACGTTGCCAGCGCCAACACAGGTATCACCAATACCAAAACCTCGAAGCTGCTACGTAGCTCTTGTGCTTGCGAGGATGGTAGCACTGGCTAGTGCTACGTTGACAATGACACTAGATAGAGCCTAAGTATTCAATACACGTTAACCCAACCTGACGTCTAGAACACGGAAGTGCATATGTATCGCCTATAAAATTGAATAACAAGCACATCAACCACCACTGACGTTTCACCAACATTGCGCCTGCATAGGATCATAACCGAAATTGTTCCGAGGCCTGCTGTGGCTCTGTGGTAGAGTACTGCATTGCCAAGCACAACGTTCGGGTTTGATTTATGCTTGGACCCTAATGTTAATTCTTAGCATTCATCGGCTTAACGCTGCCGATGCATTTTTTTCTTGAAGGGCCACTAACCAGGTTTGACAATTTTGAGCTGACAAATGCAGTGCATAGACGAGGCGTTCATGATCACGTCTGCCGAAATTTGCAACCCGATGCGCCGTGGATATGAGTCAAATTTCAAGATGAACGCTGCTCCCCCTCCCTTTGCCGGCGCATGCCCAGAGAATGAGGGCTTGACGTGTGCGTATGAATGGCCGTACGTACACGCCCATGTGGTGACGTTATCCCTCTACGTAGACGACTCTGCTCTGACGTCGCAAACAGCTCTACAAAAGGATTTACACGCAATAACGGAATGTAAGCATCTTTTTTTTCATTTTTCTCTCCTGAATTGCAACGAGATGCGGGGCTAATGTGTCGGCGTTTTGCATGTGTACCTGCTATCAGCGCATCGAGGAGACGACCACCGTGAAACGTACCTGCATTTTCACGCACTCATTGTGCTCATCTATTATTCCGCGTCTAAGCCAGCGTTTCCAAATCATCCCACAGAAACAGGCAGAAGACCACAAAATAACGCTGGTCAACGAAGCGATGCTGCTCGCGTGTTGGGGGGTTGGAGTTGTTTGGGCACGTCATGCGCACGTGACCTCTTGGACGGATGCCTGAGAGGGTGGGAAAGAGATTTGGCTTGCGAATGTTACGCGGAGGAGCGGCAAGGGTTTCGAGCTCGCCTCCTCTCATCCTGTTTTCGTGCCGCTTCAACAAAAAAACGTTTTCTCCGCTCGTGATGAACCGAATGATGATAAATAAACTTTATTTTAGTATCCGGCATGCTTGTGGTCTGGGCTAGACCGCACAATGAGGTACCGGGAGACCTTGTCTCTGTGCAGCCTCCCTGGCCTGCACAGAGACAAGGTCTCCCTGGCCTGCTGGGCTATCCAGCAGCCTCCCTGGCCTGCTGGATAGCCCATTTTTGGTCTTGGACCTCCGAGTTGAGCAGCACAAGTCGCCACTGCTCCCGGAAGACCTCCGGAGAACTTGTTGATAAGCTAGGACATTCCCACATTATATGGTTGTAAGACGCCTTTTCTGTTACACATAGCTTACATTTATTGTCAAGGTATAAGTTTGGGTAGCTCCTGTGGAGGTGCACAGGGTTCGGGTAGCAGTTCATCTGTAGCTGTCGGTATTCCGATGCGTCTTGCCTGTTTATGCTCAGATGAGGGGCGGGAAAAACGCGCCTTGCTTCTCTGTAGTGTTGCATGTATTCTGTGTAGCTTGTAAATCGGTTTTCGTGTGGTACGTCGGCAGCGCCAGGGATGATCATCGAGCGGTGTGGTCAGCTTGCGCGGCGGGGTAATTCTCGCAACAACTCATGAGCCAGCTCGTTAGGATTGGATGTATTTGTCTCTGTGTGCGCCGGGAACCATACGAGGTATTTCAATTCATATACTTTGTGTAGTTCTTGGTTATTAACGAAGATTCTGAGGGCTTGCTGTGAAATCCGTCCTTGCGTAAAATTTCTGATTGCTACTTGCGAATCGCTCAGTATAAATGAGTGTTTGTTGGAGGTGATAGCCATGTCAATGGCTACCTCTTCAGCCTCCTCTATATTGTTTGTTATGACAGAGCACGCATTAATACAAATGCCGGACGTGTCAATCACGACAGCTGTGTGAGCTTTTCGTTCAGGGTATGGGCTAGCATCTACAAAAAGAGATTTACTGCTCCGGCCGTGTGCTTTGAGCAGTGCTTTTGCTCGGTGTTTTCGGCGGTCCGTGTTGATAATGGGGATCATGTTTTTCGGTATCGGGTTAGAAATGATCTTAGCTCTAATTGTATTAAGGATGTCATTTTTGACACCATGTTGTGCATGGTACATGATCCCTAATCTACTCATTATATTTCTTCCCGTTTTAGTTTTACTGAGCCTTTCAAGCTGGGATATCCGCTGATCTTCTATAATCTCTTCAAGCGTATTGTGTAGTCCTAGCTGAAGAAAAAGGTCTGTGCTAGCATACTCAGGTATTCCTATCGCTTGTTTGTAGACCTTCCGGATGAGTGCATTTATTTTATTAGTTTCAGCTTTTTGCCAGTTGTGGTATGCTGCTACGTACGTTATATGAGTTATGACGAACGCCTGAATTAGACGAATTATGTGGGCTTATTTCATACCTCGGTGTTTATACGTGACCCTGCGAATCAGTCTCATCGCATTCGTGACTTTGGTGTTTAGTCTGCGTATAGTTTTGCCGTTGGCACCCAGTCAACTATTCGTCTCATGTTACATATGGTCATAATCCTGTCGCTATCGGTGAATGGTACGTCTGTTTTGGTATGCAATGGTCACTTCCTGAATCATCGAATGTGTTGTGCCATGTAGCCCCCGGGGCATTCCTGGTTATTGTAAGAACCGGTGTTGTGTCTCGCTGGGTGCTTGTACCTATGCGTGTGTGTGCATGCGGGTCTGTTATCAGAGTAAGCTGTTCATCGTATATTTTCCCTTTGGGGGTGGTGTAACCGTACCCCCATGCCTTGTATGCGGCGTTGAAGTCCCCTGCTATGATGAGCGGGGCGTTGCCAGCTATTATCACGGCCTGCCTAAATACAGAGTGAAATTGCTGTCTGTGATTTGACGGACTGCTTTATACGTTAAGAATAAATCTGCTGCTCCCTTTTGTTTTCCTAGATAGAAGTTCTGTCATTATATAGTTGTATCCACATACTAGATTATGGGTTCTAACCGTAATTTCTCTCCTTACTAGTGTAGTGAGAGCTTTATTTCCTTCTTCACGCTCGGGACTTACTGACTGGTATTCCAGTAGTGTGGCAAGGCTATGCGTTTCTTGAAGTAAAATAACATCTCGCTTGTTACCTTGTCGCATGTACTGCTGGATGACCAATTTTTTAGCCCTGAATACTTTTGAGTTCCATTGCCATATGCAGAGTTGTCCTTTACCACGCCTCACCGTCACTGTTCGTTATTTGTGTGGGAGGCGTGAAAATAGGTGGGTGCGTGAGAGGGGTTGGTGGTTTTGTTGGAGTTGCCTGCAGTAGATATAGTGCCTGCGGTGGTTGGTGAACGTTCGCGACTACACCCTGAAGGTCTGCGGATGTTTTTGGGGTGCTTTCTCGTTCCAGCATTTCTACCCTGGCTGCTAGTGCCGTCAGATCAACAGACGTCTTAGTGGTGGTTTCCAGGATAGATTGTAACGTGGTTAATAGCTGGTCTACTTTTTCTCAATGTTATCCAACCTTGTTTGTTGCGAGATGCTTTCTTGTTTAGTGCTTGGGGGATCTGTAGTTGAGTTTTCTGCGTTTCGGCCTTTCGTTTTAACGGAGGGGTAGTTATCTCCATGCGATCGTCGGCTATGGGTGTTTCCTTCTGCATTACAGTATTAGTTATATTAAAGCTTCTGGTTTTGCCGCATTCGCGTTCCATAATGAGGAGTTCTATTTGAGCTTGCATCTGTTCTATCATTTGTTTCATTCATCTGTTTTCATCTTTAAGCCGCTCTAACTCTTAACTGTTGTTGTTATTGCTACTGTTATTATTTTTAACCTCCTGAGTTCTCTCCGGTGGCAAGCCCCGTACTCTATCTGCCCAGCTCATCTTGTTTTTTGGTCCCTTAGACGTCGATCCCGACCTAGAACTGGGGTGGGAGCTTGCAGGGCTGCGGTTCCCTGAACCGGAGCGGGATCTTGTTTGCTGTCGTTTTCTGGATCTTGATGTCGAGCGCTCTCGTGGACGTCCTCTTGGTGGAGATGAGCTTTGCCTTTGATGTTCTCGTAGTCTGGCCCATTGTCTCTGTTTTACAATGTAAGGTTTCTTGAACCTGGCCGTGCAGCTTTTATCGGCTCTAACGTGGTCTTTTCCACACATTTGACAACTAGGGCCGCATCTGTGGTCGTCTTTGGGGTTGTGAATGCCGCAACCAGCACAACGTTTATCTTGGCGGTAGGGGCACACGTCACTTCTATGTCCCAGTCTGTTTCACTGATTGCAGTAGTCGATTTGCTTGCGGTATAGCATGCACGGTATTATTACTCCATCATAGCACACACTGTGGGGGGGTACCTTGTTTCCACTGAAGAGCACAATGACCGTTGTAGTATTACCAAGTCGTTTCACTGTGATGATGCTGGGGTTACTTTCAGTGACAAGGGCCGCCCTAACGCTACCGGGCGTTTCTTCCAGTGCGATTCCTTTAATGATACCCTTGGCTGTATCTTCTGGCACTGTTTCATACGCTGCCACTTCATATTCTTTGCCGCATATAAGTATTTTCATGATTTTAGGGGCGAAGCTTTTTATATTGGCACCTGTTCGTCCCCCGTAGTATGTAACAATTATAACAATTTGACCTCCAAGGTGGTGCCGGTGAGGAACTTCTTCTGTGCGTTGTTGAACAATAAAAATTAGTGCTCAATGTACATGTCTATGGCTGGTAATGGGGAATGAGAGACAGGAGCATTCGGCTTTTAGTTAACGCGCAGGCTGCGATCACCATTAGCAGCCATTGGCATATACATTGAGCACTATCTGACAAGAAAGGGTTGCTACGTCATACTCGCTGGGCGTAACCTCCTTGGTTTTCGAAAGGTTTAGCGAGCGTTCGGCCGCAGTGCCATGAATACAGTGAACTAGTATATGCCACGAACTCGAGGTGATTAAAGATGGGAAGTGGATTCGAAACGCAAGCCGTAAGAAAGTGTGCGTGTGCCACCTCTCGTTTAGTCCTTGGAATGTCCGCTGGATGGCGGTGCTTCTATATGGGGAATATATGATGAAAAGATGCGAGATGGTGGTACTTTGAGTGTTAAATAGATGAACGAACGGACACATAGACAGATGCATAGATGGATGCATGAACGGACGCAGGTGCGGCTGCATGGACGAACGCAGGGACGGACGCACGAGCAGACGCACGCACGGATGGGCTGATGGACGCATGGATGGCCACACTGACGGACGCATGGACGGACGGAAGCAAGAACGAATGGACGGACGAATTCTTCGCCCCAATCTCCATCATTCACTCCGTGGATATGCTGCCATTTTTTTTCTGTACTGGTCACCTCGGTCGGGGTCTGGTGTGCTCACTATCATGATGTTCTGTGTCTTGTTGGGGCATATCGCGTCGAAGTGCCGGATTTCTGGTGGTGTAGCCGCGGCTTCATGTATGCCTCAGGGTATATCGGTTGGGCCGAGTGCGACTACGCGTAGGCCTCCCCTCGGTCGGATGACAATTTTGTAGTATCCCGCTGACAGCTTGGACATTCTGCTCCCTTTTTCGATGCGACTCATCTGTCTTTCCTGCGTTTTGGCTTGTGTGCTACGAAAACCGGGTTCTACCTAGTTGCTAGCACTATAGACGCCATCAGCGTCCTTGACCGATTCATGTCCGGCCTTTCGATGACGTCCGTAATAGACGGTGTGTCAGCCTTCTTTACTCTCGGTAGTGGCTGGCGATTCATCATCATCGTGTTGTACGTCTATCGTCCTCGAATCAGCAGCATTGTCTTGCGCGTCACCTGCCGACGCGGTGGATTCCATTGGGTTTACAGCGCCGGCTCCCTGAGGAAACCGGCCTGTTTCGCAAGGCTTAACAGCGTCTCGTGTGGTGTGCACAAAGAAAAGGCCGTAAAAAGATGAAAAACAGTTGGCCCACCTTGTCTTTGGTATCCTGAGAATTTGGATGACGAGGCGAATCTTCTGATATCACTCTGAGAAACGCATGTGGTGATTTTCACTGCGAAGTTGTTCATGAAAGCAGGAGCTGACGTGAAGGGCGTCTGCACTCGTCGGCGCTCGTGTAGCGTCTCTCCGTGAGCCTATTCAAAAAAAAATTTGTGGGAATATGTTCCTCATCCGACACCCAACAACTTCCACTGTCTAACTAAAATTTGGTTTAGGGCCTGCTGAGTGCCCCTTTAAAAATCTCTCGCATCAAAATTACCGATGTCTGTGTCACCGTTCTCTGTCAATCACCCGTTGCTCGTTGTATCATAGCGCGGCCCGTGGTGTGCAGGTATGTGCCACAAGTGCCTGGAGCATGGTCTCGAGTATAGCGCTTGATGTCGTACGCGCCAAGTTTTTCGCGATTTCCGCAGCCAGGCATATGTGTCAAACTCCCCGTAATAAAATTTGTTCACTGGTTCAACCTAAGGAGACGATAGTTATAGCGCGAGAACAAAACGACGACACAGAGACAAGAAGGACACGAAAGGGGGGTACCTTGTAATAAAGTGTGCTTCTTGTCTCTGTGTCGCCGTTTTGTTCTCGTGCTATAACTATCGTCATGCCATACCAACTAGCCCAAGCTGCCACACTTCTAAGGAGACGATTACGAAAGTGCCCAAATTTCAGTTGATAGATAGATAGATAGATACATAGATAGATAGATAACGAAAAAGTGCTTCTCATTTCCTAAAATTGACGAGCAGGTATCCAGACAGGATATCTTCTTTATAATTTCTTCATGCTTCTGCATCTACCTTTGCCTCGAAAACGTTTGAAATTCTTCAGGTGTCCGTGTGAGCTCCTTTGAAAAAAAAATATTTTCAGTAAACACCAGGCTGCCCTGTCTGAAAATTACCTTAGAATAAGAGCTTTCCGCAGAGGTTGTCTACATTCCAAGCCAACCTTGTACGCTGGCATATTTTAGCCCGTGACGACGTAGTGCACAAATCTGGGACGTTTACAACAAGAACTCATTTTTTAATCGACTCTGGAACACACGCTTCTTTCGACTGTTCATGTGGTTGTAGAACTTTATGTTGCAATAGAGTGGGATGCGTTTGTTAGATGTGAAGCAGCTCTTTGATTCACGTGGGTAACGTCGTACGTACGTGCGTCCATACGAACATGCCACAACTCATTCTTCTCACCGCAGCTGTTGAAGCCGTGTCAAGTAGGTCACGCCTGTGGTATAGTCACACCGCAGCACGCCTTGACGTCATGTTCCCTTGACACGCATCCCTCGCAGGTGTGCGAAGGCGTCACTTTCTCCCTCACCCTCAGCACGCTCGCCGCAGCTCGCGCAGCTGCCTGCTCCTCCGCTCGCTCGCAACAACCTTCTTCTTAACTTCATCCTCCCCTCCACCCAGAATGCTCGACCACACGTTGAGTGGAAACACTCTTTCGGCTCAGTTATCTTCCGTGAAACTTGCACAAACCCTAGCTGACTCCCACCTGTGCCTTTGCGTTTCAAGCAACTATTTATTCGAGTAAACGCTACACCGAGTTTAACTTCAATTTTTTCTTTAAGCACCCGCATCAACGCCCGTTTCAACCGGGTCAACACCATTGCTGCTTCGCATTCCATCAGGGTTCCTTTTGGGGAAACGGTGCATGATTTTCTTTCCATAAGTATTCATCCACTCCGTGGTTTTCCACAGAATTCCCTTTATGTCATCCTTGTCATAAATATCATCTTCATGTTTTTTTAATGCGAAGCATTACTTAGTGAGCTTCGGCGACTTTGAGCGTATCTCTATCTAGCCGCCAACAACCTTTAGCTCTCCTGGCCGTTTCGATAAAGGTATCAATATCAAACTTTGTATGGCATAACATGACTGTATGAAGAACATATTTCAACAGTCATAACATGAAATAGATGACATGTATGTCATGAATGTCATGATTTACTTGTCATGGTCCTGCAGGTCTTGCGGTAGTTTTGTTCACATGGAATGTCGCAAAACTGGTATGACATGACATGATTGCATGGCGAACACAAGTGACAGAGCCTCACATGAAAATCATGACATGCGTGTCATGTAACAACGTGACTACATGCTACGCTCATGATGCGCTCGAGGCCGTTTCGCTGGCTTCACATGTACCAAACTCGGTATTACGTGACGCCAACGGACGACATATGTAAATGACACATTCCAACATGATAATCACGACATGCTTGTCATGTAACATGACTACATGCCAAACTAATGATGCCTTCGCGGCCATTTCGCTAGCTTCACATGTGCCAAATTTGGTATTACGTGACTTCAATGGATGACGAAGGTATGTGACTGGTGCAAACATGATAATCATGAGATGCACGCCATGTGAGAACATGACTACTCGCCACAGCGAAGGCGCCGATACATTTTGACGTGACGCGGTGCGCGTGCTCGCCGGCGTTCATTTCGTCGCGTCACGCCGGCGTGTCCACGCCAAGCGCCGGTCCTGCCATATACTCGCAGGCACGCGCCGCGCTTCGTTGCTCTAACGCATGCGCGTTTCAGCGTGTCCGGCTTCCCTCCGTCCCGGGCCGCGCTGGCGCTGGTCATGCCTGGCGCCAGACTATATAGTGCTCGCGTTTTGCTAAGGTAGCGTCGCTGTCCCCAGAGTGCGCACGCGTCAACGTTACGTTGGAGTATATTGGGCGCTTCATTATACGCTCGTGGTCATTTTGATAGCTCCACATATACCAAATTTGGTGTTACGTGACGTCAATGGATGACAAAATATATGACTGGTGCAATCATAATAATACTGACACGAGTGTCACGTGAGAACATAACAACATACCTCGCTCATAGCGTGCGCGCGTGCGTTTCGCTAGTTCCACATATACTAAATTTAATATCACGTAACGTGAATAGATGACAAAGGCAAACGATACATCCAAACATGATAATCATGACACGTAAGTCATGTACGGTATCAGTTACCTCCACCTCGTAACGCTGTGCTGATTTTAAAGAGGCATATTAACCTTTCTCATTCGTGCTTCGCATATCATCGATTCCCCGTGGGATCTGCCAGTTTTTTTTTTTCACTTCATGTGCGCGAAGCTGCCCCTTGCAATAATGTTATACGCTTAATGTACCTGTTTTATTCAACTGTTTATAGATCATACTAATCGCAGCTTCTGCCCAGCGCTTTAGTCAATCTCAAAGTAAATGAATATCACCTTTAGCCACGTTTGATTACAGTATACATTAAATGCCCCCTTTAGGGCATCTATGCGATTACCTAGTTCCAGATAACAGATGATGTAAGTTTATTTTAGTGACCCACATTTCTAAAGTACGCTAATTGGTAGATAAAACCGGAGAAATAATTTGGTGTTGTCACTAAGTTTATGTTCGACACAGCAATTTTTCCTTAATGTAGAATGAAACGTCGTATGAATCGTGAGCGTGTTACTTTATCAAACCAACGAGATCAATAGTTTCTCCAAATTGACAAAAGTAGAATCCTAAAAAAAAGTTGTGTCTTGAAGCAGAATACTCTATTGTGGTTCTCATATTTTACAGGATTCCTCTTAGCAGATGCTGGATTTGATGTATGGCTCGTAAACACCAGGGGTGTGCCACAGTCTAATCGCCATGTAAATCTAACCACGAACGACAAACGGTTCTGGAACTGGAGGCAAGTCAGTGATTTCACGTCTTTTCAGGCATTAACACTGCACCGAACTATAATACTTGCGGATAATGAAATATACGATTAATAAATGCGCAACATTTTTTATTCGTATGATGTCGCGCTTCGGTGTCGGCGGCAGCACTGTCCACGCCCCCACTGCGCATTCTCGCGTGTCGCGTCTCGTGCTGCATGCTTGCGTATCGCGCCGGCTCAGGAAGACATTCGGGAAACTTCTGCTCTCCTCCCCTTCATTCACCTCACAAGGCTGACGCAGGCAGTGTCTGCTAGTAAGAAAATGGCGTCCGGAAAAAATGTAGAAACAGAAGTTTAAACTGGGCACGTGCTTTTTACGCGATGTTTACGTGATAGCGTTAATTAAAGAGCTCGTTTCGCAGACATGTTGGTGTCAGCGTTGGTGTAGGTGTCGATGACGTCAACTGCTCGCGCTGCACAAGCGTTCACTAGCCACCACGGGTTTTGAATTCACTCAAAGGCGTCTTTACTTGGCTTTCGCTTGACTTGACGCTTAACTCGTGTAGATGCGATCGAAGCAAGAGCATCTTCAACCAGTAGCGGGGCACATCCCTACATCAACATCAAATCATTCGTTGAAGGAAACGCTTCTCCTTCATTCAATGGATAAGAATGGCCCTGCTTCGGTGGTCTAATGGCTAAGGTACTCAGCTACTGACCGGCACATCGTGGGGTCGAATCTGAGCTGCGGCGGCTGCAATTTCGGTGTAGGAAAAAATGCTGTAGGCCCGTGCGCTCAGATTTGAAGGCACGTTAAAAACCCCAATTGGGCGAAAATTCCGGAGGCCTCCACTGCGGCGTCCCTTATAATCATATGGTGGCTTCAGGGAGTGAAACCATGCATATTGATCAATAGTTAGTAATAATTAAGACTTAATAACAATTAGGCATTGTATTACCATACTCTATTACGTAGCGTTCACGTGATACCCCCTCACCCCCCCTCTCTGCGACGGATTTACTCGAGCTCCCCTGTGGGAAGATGCAGGCGGAAAATATTTGGTCGGGATGTGCAGCAAACTAATACCTTGTTACATAATGTATTATTCATTTCACGATATCAATGTTCGTATAAAATAATTAGTGTGGTCTCACTGGCAGTATATGAGAGTGGAGCTCCAGGATGCTTGGCGGTACACAGCACCTTCACCAAATGCGATTAGGTACAACTTAATCATAAACCAACTCTCAAAGCAGCAGTTTTAGCCAGGTTTATCGATTAGCCTTACTTATTATTCACGGAATCTCAACAAGGTCACCACCCGCTGAAGCAGCGTCAGATCCGCAAAACACCACAGGCTTGCGCACAATCGCGACCTCGGTCTTTCGTTGTCTTTCAATGACTTCAGTGCGTACGTCAAAAATTATCAGACCATCACAGAGAAATAGAATCATGCTGTTGTACGGATAGAATGGTAGCTTGAACGAGGGGTATTTCCGTTCACACAGCGTCATAGAGTCCTCAAGGTTTCCAGTGTGCATAGCTTTTTTGCTGGTCTAATATTTATGTTGAAATGTGATTTCAGCTTCGAGGAGATTGGCACACAAGACCTTCCAGCCGTAATCGATTACATTCTGAACATGACAAATTTCACGAAGGTGGGCCTGCTGACAACATCGCAAGGAACAACAGCCTCACTGGTCCTTCTCTCTATGCGACCAGAATACAACCAGAAGGTAAAGTAACAACAGCGGAGCCACTATGAACAATGACACGGTGTTTCACCTAAACTGACGCTTCGCCAGCGTTCGTCAAAAAGTTCTATTGGCATGCAAGCTGTAAAATCATTTAGATCCTTATTATCAGTTCTGGGGCTGAGGCTCACGGGACGGCTTTAAGCTCTCCCATAGTAGAGTACCAAGTGCTCTAAATCATTAACCTCTTTTTCTAAACAAACGAGCTACAGGTCGAGATGGAGTTAAAACGCAAGTTGTACCTGACAATCAAACGATTTAACAATCACTGTCCAAGCGCTCCGTAAAGATGGTTTACCAGCAAAGCGGAAACTTGCGGCCACAGGTGGTTGCTGGTATTCCAGCCAAAACGTGTCGATAAACACCCACCGAAAGTAAACATCGGCCCCGGCAAACACGTTTCCGTCATTGCCCCTTAGGCGCTGCTCTACTCGTAACTCCGTCTCTTCGGCTCGCCGCTGTCCCATGTATTCATGAACACTGTTCAGCTCGGCGTCTTGATTAGCAGAATTCGCATGCCATTGGCGCTAGCGCTCTGCTTCGCCATTCAGCGTGGCTGGAAAACTGTCGTATTTTCAGTAAGTTGTTTCTTGCGCTTGGGCTCCCAGGCCTGCTCTCGAGCCCGGGCTGTATCTCCTCTTTGCCTGGTTCACGGCTTTCTTTGGGTGAGAGGTGACATGCGCATGCCGAAGAAAGGGCGTGTGGCCGACTTAAAGAACGACGTCATTGATGGGGCACCCAAATGAGATGTTTAGCGTCACTTTAGTGAACGGTCTTTGATTTTGCCGTGTCATTTACAGCTTTCGCTCTAAAAATGTGTACAACTCAACACCTCGAGTGAGGTCAAATTAAGGCAATGTTGTTGTTGTTAAAGCTGATAGTCAGTTCTTAGTTAGTTCTTAACCTTCAGTAAAACCAAAATTTGTCATATCAGTTAGCCGGCTTCAGCCAACATGGCCTAACAGTTACCAGCCTAGAGTAAGTGCTTGTAGCATGCGCGTAAAAACTCGCCGGCTTCTTTTGCAATCTCGTAAGGTGATGTGAAGGCCAAAGCCATCTTCTTGTTTCTTTCTTCACAGCCGGCGTATTCACAGCCGGCGTAAGGATACGCCGTATTACGCCGGCGTATTCACAGCTGGCGTAAGCATAGACATCGTAGAATTTGAGAATTCAGGAGACAACTGCTGATTAGTAACTAATTTTGTTTTCGGGTGAACATTCTCGTCGGCTATGCTCCAGTGGCAAACATCACGCACTTCACATCTCCGATGAGGTGGCTCGTTCCTTTCTCAAAGCTAGTCAAGGTACGCACTCTCTGCCTGACCAACGTTCTGTCTGCACACTTCACTGTAGCAGCATCATTTACGAGCACTTTGCAAATAATGCCTCCAGAAAGTGCATTTTCTTTTCGGCGAATGCCGGTATACTGTACGCAAACACCTTGATCGGTAGCAGCGTCTCGCCAGGTGGAAAGTGGAAACCGAAAAGCATTCAGCGAATTGAATCCTACCTGCCACATGATGTAAAATTTTGGCAACAGCATGCACACTCGTTTTATTATATTGGTGAAGCCTCACTCACCGCCGTAACACATACCGGACCGCCAACTGGAGAGGCTGTCTGAACGTACAAGGTGCCTGTATTTCATTTGCACAATGTGTTTCAGATCACTTGCGCCTCGTATTACAAAAGAAAACGTATACGCTACACGTGCCGGTTCGGCCCAGTACTATTCACAGCCGATAAAAGCGCGTCATGATATTGGCTCCAATTCTCCAAGCCGGTTGGCTAGCAAGTATTGCTAAGTTTCCTTTTTAATTAATAAAACTGGCGAGAAATCTTACGTGCAAACTTTGTAACACTTCTATTGAAGAACAAGGATATTTCATCCATGCGAACATGCCTGCATACCAATATCTTAAGCTGGGTAATTATTAAGCACTGCTCAACTAGCCTTCGAAATAGTATACTTCCAGCAAAAATATTGAAGGAAAAGATTGTAGCGTTTGTGCAGCACCTGCGTAGTATTTCATCGATGCTGAAATAACTGCCTAGACTATTCCTTTTCCAGCTTTCCAAGAAAGTACACGAAATTTAAAATAATACTAGGCGCAAGTTAGCTGAAACACTCTGTATGCGCTTGCACCATAGGTCAGATTTGCCCTGACTCTGTCGCAAGAGCTACCATTACTTCTGCAAAGAACAATCTTGTTGATCTGGCTTGTTAAGCTAAAAACTACTTATTGCGTTCGCAGAAACGCTAGCGTGTTAGGTTGTCCAAAGGTTGAATGAAATTTTTTGCGCCCACTTACACTATGGACAAAAACTCGATGAGCCAGGTTGCCGGGATGCATCTATATACATGACTGTGAAATCTACGATAACTCCTATATCAACGAGTTGTCGTCAGTTTGACGCCATTCGAAAGTGCAGTGGCTGGTCCGTGCCTTCAAATATTATACGTGGTTTTTGTTCCTCATTCTTCGTGCTGTTTTTATAGAATGTGCTGCTGTTCGCATAATCATTACAGGCGGTGAACGACTTCTTCACGCGTGGTGGATTCTTGGTCTCGAATGCAGTGCGACAAAAGAAGGTTGCCTGGATGTGCGATCACCGTTTTTTCCGCAACCTCTGCTACAAGCCACTGGCCTTCCTGTATGGAAAGAATCCGAAACAGTACAACAGCGTAAGAGAGAACTTGACCTTATTATGCATATACTGCAGTGAAAAGTATTGGTCGTGTATGTGTGTGTCATGGCATGCGTACGTTCTTTCGATACTAAAGAGAGCGGGCCCACTACACAAAAGCTTTCAAAAAACAAATGGTGACTTTGAGCAGATTGGTGAGATATCGCGAAGCGCATGCAGTTGCTGTATTTTTCCTTACTTCGCCGTGAGCCTCTCTGTACCTTATAGTATACACTTACTACATAAGATAAGGGTGAATGAGCTTTTGCCTTAAGTGCCACTCTTTTATCTCCTTCCACCAATTGAGTCCACATAATTTTAATTATTAATATTACCATTCAAATGTGCCCATGTTCATACGAGAAGAAAAGGAAGCTTAGCGACACCTAGAAATAGTGAAATGTAAGACTGGCGTAGTTAAAGCAATGCTACGCTGAATTCATAAATTAGGTTTGAACTGAGAAATTACCACTGTTAAGTTGTCTTTAAATACACATTTGTGATATACATAAATGCGTCACCTAGGTTGCTGTCGTTTCATGGATTACAGATTTGCATGAAACCCAAATGCGAAACACGCGAACGTATGCAACCCCACACACACCTAAGGCAAACACGCACGTATGACTAAATTATGTGCATAATATACAAGCTGAGGTGATCGAAATTTATCTGTCCCTCCTACAGCGTCATGTCTTGTAATCATCACGTCGTTCTGGCACTTAGCAGCAAATAATTCATTTCAATATGCTGGCCCCGCCACGATGATCTAGTGGCTAAGGTGCTCAGCTGCTGACCCACAGGTCGCGGGTTCAAATCCCGGCTGCGGCTGCTGCATTTCCGATGAAGGTGGAAATGCTGTATGCCGTGTGCTCAGATTTGGGCGCACGTTAAAGAACCCCAGGTGGTCGAAACCTCCGGAGCTCTCCACTACGGTGTCTCTTATAATCATACGGTAGTTTGGGGACGTTAAACCCCACATATCAATCAATCAATCAGTCAATCAATCAAATCATTTTAATATGCTGTGTTGAGACTCCATGCAGACCGAAACATCGAAGACAGTACTGAGCGAAATGCACATAACCCGCATACATACCACTAGTTAGCGCCCTGTGTGTGTGTTACGTGTGCTTCGCTTTGTCCCGTCTTGGATGCGCTAATGTTTCCTGTTATTGGTTACTAAATATCTCACTGTGCAACTACACAGATACCTTAAACGCTGTCAGAGTTCTGAGTAAGGCTCTCGTAGTAACTTCTGTACTGTATGTCTCGTTGTATCTGGCCATGTTACTCGGCTGCTGACGCGAAGGTCACGGTTTTGATCCCGGTCATGGCAGTCTCATTAAGATGAGGGCAAACGGTAGAGGCCAGTGTACTGTGCGATGTCTGTGCATGCTGAAGAACATCATATGATAGTAATTTCCGGAGTGTCCCTCTATGTCGTCTCTCATAATCATACCGTTGTTTTGGAATGAAAAACCTCACTTACTATTAAACTTATGCACTGACGCACACAGACGAGGGTGCCCGTCTACGTGACTAACTTACCTGTAGGCTCCTCCAGCAAAAACGTGCTTCACTATGCCCAGGTAAGTCGACTGCTTTTACTCATTTGTTGTAGTACACACTCCCCTGTGCTAATCATATAAGTGGCGAGGCTGAAAAAGATTGCTCTAGTTTTATTGAATTGCAATGTCACAATACCCGAACTACAACTTTTGCCTGGAGTACATTCCTTGTAAACGAGAGAATGTAAAACAATGACACACGTAACAATAGTATCGTGCGGTTTTCGGAACCAACGCGTAGTGAAGTCATCGTTTACGACAGTGTCTGCTGAACCCTATGTAAATATTTGTTTTAAAAAATGAATGAAATTGTGCTCTAAGCAAGCTAGACATTATTATAAGATTTTTTCGGAGACTTCATAAAACAGTCTTAGGGGCAAATCTCTTCAAGGTTAAGGCTTGTTCATTGGCGCGCGCAGCAGCCTTGGTGAGGATTACGCTGATGACGATAATGACAATGACAATCACAATCACATACAATAACTGACTTGTGCAGCATATGATGTCTCGATATGTTCTACAATGCACTTTGTGTGGCTCGAAACAACCAACGAACTTGACGGGAATATGCACGGACTTCGTTATTGCCAACTTGAAACAAGATACGATACCACAAAGCAGTAACAATGAAAGCGAAACGAAACTCGCTACTTAACCCAACTTACCCTGTATGACAAAGAAAAACACTTCGTCACTAATACACACTTGTGAGTGGACAATGCCACAAAGGATTTACGGTAACACTGAACAATCGCACTGCTTCGCACGCTTATCATCATTCACTTCGTGGATCTGGCGTGTTTCTCCTACTTCTAAACCTCAGTGCTTAGAAAGCTTTTTAGAACATAATTCCCATCGAATTGGCGGAATGGTTTAATTTAGTGTTTTACTGAACTGTTCCATAAATGCACAGGTGCCAGACATAAAGGTGAATTGGCAAAGCTGCTCTCGTCTACGCTCCCTGCTTTATTTCTGTGCATGGAGAGGGTAGAAATGAGTTTGTTTTATTTCGTTTTGTTACAGATGTACAAGACGAGGAATTTCGTTCGATTCGATTACGGGAAGAATAACACGGCGATATATGGACAGGTATGCTGCTTACCTCAAAGAACACAATTTTTTATACGTTGCCGTCCATCATCGCCGTCATCACATATATTTAACTGCTCCTCACGAATTACGGCTTTGTGTTTATTGAAGTTGTTATTTCTCTGGTAATCCCAAAAGACCGGTCATTGGCAGGCAAGATAACCACCACAGCCAATGACGAGGAGCGAGCATTTAAAGCCCTAAATTCTCGTGGCAGTGACATTATTGCAAGTGCACTTCCAAATAGGAATGCAGAAGTGGCGTCTATTTCTTTCCTCAACCTCTCCTCCTCCTCGTTCTCCTACACTAAAACTGATGTCAATTTTACAGTCACAATAACGCCTAGCGGTAACACGGGATTACGAGCCGGAAGCAGAGCCACACGGCCACATGGCGGTATCAGTGGCACCTACTTATAACAACCCCTGGATCGGCACGTGCGCCCGTTGTTTGTGGAAAAGCACCCCACTATCGTGCGCATCCAGTCATCGCTGAGCTCCGTCGTATGTAGAGAAATGACGGTGACGTATGACGGTGTGCTAGCCGGCTGAAAATCTCGCCACTAACCAGTTGCGTATGTGACAAGCTTCATTCTGCTTTATAGGTACGCCATCAGCATGTGCGGCACGCATTCCGGTGTACACACATACAATGTGCTCAATGATGCACATAGCATCCACCACTTCGTAATTGGTCTGACAGGTGCTGTCTCACCTACAATCGGTAAACTTCAGTAGGAAAGAGAGAAAACAACTTTACCTAAAATAAGTGAACCCTTGTCGGGGTCCACCAATAAATAATTGTAGTAAATATGACTTGGCTGTTTTCAACAAGTAGGGCAAATAAAGTTTGGTCGAGCTTAGTTTCCTCTTCTTACTACAGAATAAATAACTAGTGACAATCCCTCGGACAACACATCTTGTACACAAACTTATGACCGGCAAGAACGTGGCACAAGGTACTGCTGGGTTGAAGCGGAAAGACTAAATTTTAGTTGCGCAATCAGCCCTGATTTTTGAAATTTCAGTTATATTTCTTTCTTTAAACGAGAACTCCGGTGAATTTTTGATCATAATGAAATAATGCTGTTTTCTAAAAATATTGGTAGTCCTGCAAAAGTTAGGGTGGTTAATTTTGTCCTGGCACTAGTCAATAATTTTAATTAGGCAATAAGCATCAAGTCAAAACAGAAACCGAAACAGGCAGCTGCTCCATCAGCCATCGTGCGTATCGGATGACGTTACGAAAATCCGTCGTTGATGAAGTCAAGGGATCCGCTAGACCCCGTCATGGCTTACCAGTGTGTAAACATAGCTCATGTGCCTCTTTTAGCGGGCGCAAAGCAATTTGGCGATGTCATAAGAAACGGAATCAAGCTGTGCCACTCGTCTAAACTTACCAGTAGTAAGTTCAGCGATGATTCAGGCTACAATCTTATCGCGGAAATACTGCTTTTTGGTTTCGACCCTCCGGCGTGTGAAGCATCTGAAATGCCCGGAATCACTTTCCTCGTTGTTAAGGGGGTCGTGAAATGGTCGCTTTAAAACGACAATGCGGCACCATCGGCTGCTATATGCACTAACTGTATTATCAGCCCGAGTGGACCTGCATAGAGGCTTTGCCTATCGAGGAACTTGGAACTCATTGGCATATCGAGCACGTGCAAGATGCGATCATCGGCGTCTGCCATACGCGATCCGCGTTCCACAAGAACGCTGTTTAATATGACGTCAGAGTTCAAGTTGGCACCAATTGCGTGTGACAAAGACGCTTATGAGTGTCTCAGTTGCACGAAACTGCAAGTTCCCAAAAGTTCCGCGTTCCTCGATAGGCAAAGCATTACTTATGATGACGTCACATAGTGTGTGTGGACGCCGGTGGCTTCGCATTGTCGCTTTAAAGCGAATGTTTCACGACCCCTTAGAAACGACGACTAACACGCTGTATGCATCTGACAAAACTGAGAAGATGCCTAATAATATATAAACATTATTGTTAAAAGCAAATTCTGGTGTCCCTCATTAACGGGTGCACGGTTATTCGATCGACTCCTTCGTTCAGTGCGAAGGCCCGTTACTTCCAGTGGCGTGAGGCTCCGATATTTATTATTTTCAAACGAAGTTTAAAAAACGCGTTTCTTATTGAAATTGTGAACCGAGGTCTCGAACCTTTCATTATATTTTGCAGTCTTTTCCTTTCCAAGATATTGTCTAAACACTTGTCCTGGCGAGTTTTCAGTGCCTTGTTCTGGGGAGTCTTCAGTCCCAGTTAAAAAACTGTACCACCTCTGGTTTTCACAAGGACATCCACCACCATATCCTTTGGAGAACATTAATGTTTCCTTCGCAGTATACCGGGGAGATGGTGACATTTTCGCCAATCCACAAGACGTGCACGACCTTGACGAGCGTCTACGATGCATCCTCGTGGTGAATCAGACCGTGCCGGATCCCCTATTTGGTCATCTTGACTTCATCTACGGCTACAATGCTACTGATATACTCCACCATCACATGGTAGAGCTCTTCAAGAACTGCAACTCGACCGATGAAGACTGTAGACATTTGGTCCCAGAATCAGTACAAAATACCTTTAACCCCGTACCCACTTGTTGAGGTTAAGGCAAACATTTTTTTTGTCTCGTCAGTCGAAAGGCTTTGCGAGGCTTTGCAAGACCTGAAAATACTTGGAAAGATCGTATTTTCGGCTGCATTACTACGAATGATGAAAAATTTTAAGCAATAAAAAGAGTCCAACATTCGCCTGGTGCATCAGTGTCTAAACGCGTGTCTTGGACTGCCCAATGTCTCATAACCTCAATGTCACATTACATCATTACTGATGTTATTTTGTGACGTCATCAGGACGTCAGCCAATGGCATTCGTGTGACATCGTTGCTTGGCAAATGGTGTGCTGGCCCCGATGGTAGCGCAAGATTGTGTGTGGTGCAGAAATTTTTGGCTGGGAGAAGGACGAAAAAGATCAACACAACAGATTCAGGATAAACCAATTCAAAAACATGCCTTTCACTTTCGAGTCACCTACGCAGAATATGCAATAGACCATGTGAGGTTTCAAAGGTAGTGCATTTTTTTACTTCTTTATGCACATCTATTTACAAGGTTTTATGACCACTTCTTACCAGCATAGGCCTCACTGCGCTTACCTTTGCTTACGTCCCGTGGGATCTCCTCATTTCAAAAGGTTGCCGAAGATACTCTCTGTTACTAACGGCTTGTGAAGTATTGTAGAGCCGTAGTCCTTGCTGAACAAGTTACATTTACTAATCATAATTTGTATAAACCGCAAATAATGTTGTTAAGAAAAAAACTCCTAAAATTGTAAGCGCTGTGAACCAACTTGAATTGAGGCAATGAATGTCTGCTTGTAATCTACATTGTCATCACGCTCAATCAGCTACAATACATGATGCTGTGAAGCCAATTAAAAAAATCTTAGCATATCCACGGAGTGAATGATGATTAGTAGAGCGAAGCATCCGTCCCTCCATGCGTCTGTCTGTCCGTTCGTCCTTGCTTCCGTGCTTCTATCCGTCCGTGCCAGTGTCTGTGGGTCCACCCGTCCTTGCTTCCGTTCGACCATGCGTCCACCTATCCGTGCGTTCTTTCGTGCATCTGTCCGTTCGTCTGTTTGTCTGCCGGTTTTTCCGCCTATCCCCACCAGCTGAGTTGCGTTATCGAACTAGGCGGTCACGAACCACGACTAGCTAGGAGGGGCAAACCCGCGGCTTAAGGAGCTTCGCCCCTAAAATTGTGCCAACACAATTCACGGGACAAATTTTCAGATGCGAAGCAGCTTATGACGGAGTTCAAACCAGTTTGCGTAACCACCCTTACTGCGCATGCACAACAGCTCACCTGAGCGATGCCAGACAACGCTTACATGCTAGCGCCTTCCAGCCTGTGTAATGGGCTGAGTATGAAGTTACGGGCTTACCCCCTTACACTCTCTTAACAATCATGTGATGGCATCGGGGAGTCGGATTCTTCAGGCGCACGATGAGCCCACATGTTCCCACGTCGCGTAGCCATGAACCAGCGTGGCTTGCTTTAAAGGGCGACTCGGAAAGCCCCTTAACAAATTTTAGTAAGACCTTGGCAATTGCTGCGTGTCCGAAGAAAAGAATTATGCCGCAAAAATGTTGTCAATCGTTCCATTACAAGCTGAAAAAACTGTGTATTTTGAAGCGGCACGAAAGCATGACGCGAGGAGCCGAGCTTCGAACCCTTGCCGCTCGCCCCACTTAGGCTTCGCAAGCCAAAACTTTTCCCTCCCCTCCCCGACATCCGACCAAGAGGTGGCGTGCGCATGACGTGCCCCAGCAAGCCCAACCCTCGTGCACGCGAGTGGCGTTGTTTTGTTGACCAACGTTACCTTGTAGCCTAATGCCGGTTTCTGCGGGATTGATGCCTCGGTGCCCGGTAGAATAGATGAGCATATCGAATGCTAGAACGCGTAGTATTATTATTTTGTTTACAGGGCTGGCGCCTGCTCGATGCGTCTACGGCGAGGACACGACCGCAAGCGTAACGCAGGCACATTATCTCCGCATCTCATTGCAATTCGCGGGGAAATAAATGAAAGAGACGCATGCATTTCCTTTTGTGTCCTTCAATAGTTAGCCAAATTTTATTCATCTATTCAAGCAACAAATTACACAAACTACAGATATCACGTGAAATAATTTTTGCCATGTCGCGCGCTACCGCTTTTAACGTCAGAGAACAGTCGTCGGTATACGTAGAGGTTCAACGTCAAAGCAGTACCGTCTCTACCTAGAGTGATTCCTACGTCTACGTCATACTCTCAATCTCTAGGTGCACGCAAGTGAAAGGAAAGGCAAGCAGCTTTCATCTTCAAATTTGATCCATTTACGTGGCGCGTAGCGTTGGAGGTTTTGGCAGACGTGATCGTGAACGCCCCACGTATAAATTGCGCTTATGCAGTTCACAAATGTCAAACTAGGTGAGTGGCCATTTAACAAGAGTTCGAGACGAGTAACAGCAACAAAAATTGCAGTGCCTTCGTGGTGCGCTCCACATGTAAGAGCGCGTTCAGCATTGGGCAAGGGGCCTGTGATGAGCAAAACTTTAAGTCGACCCATGCGCTGCTTCGCATTCTACTCAAGGTTCCCTGGGACATGGTATAATGTTTTCGTATTATATGCTGCAGCGTATAGAACATACCAATCTTACAAGAGACGTTATGGGACGCTCAGTTCAATTAGCCTACAAATATATTTACATACTCAATGCTGGCTTGTCGTGAAGAGGTAGCGGCCCATGGCTCGAAGGCGCGAGTACAATCTCGGCCCTGCGGTAAAATTTTGAATACAAGCTACATGCTAGAGACCCATATTATATTTGTTTTCGCTAAATTTTGCGGGTCACCAGACAATTTGAATTATCAGCAGCCCTCCTCCAGGCATTCTACAGTATCACTAGTTGATTTGTGACGTTGTACTCTATGCAGTTTCAAGTGTTTGCGTTTGTGAGTAACGAAAAGCAGCCCCAAGCTTACTTTCAAGGAAAAAAAACCAATATGAGCAGAATTCCAATGATATATCCGCATTTATATAAGAAACACCAACAACCACAATAAGAATAATAAAACCAATAGTATTATAATATTATTATGAGCATTATTGGTCAGCTTTTAGGTATTTAAATCACGACATGGATAAGAGTGAAGAATTTTAGCTTAATTTTGAAGACTGGAGTATTTTTAACGGGCGCCTAAAGCTCATATACATGTGATTTACGAGGTAGGTGTAAGTGCTTGCGCTGATTTACTGCAAGCGCGAAAGACATGACGTGTGCGCGTTTTTCGCTACTTAAATTGGCATTTTACTACTGCGAGTTTCGCGAGTTGAATGCGTGTACACTTGGTTCGGTCACTGTGGCATAAAGCATCTTTGCATATATTTTTTTTGCAGCTAGCCACACTTATACGAGACCAGTCTCTTTTGAATAGTGGGAAAATTATCACTTCACTTTAACAGCTGAAGTAAAGAACTTTTCTTTCGTGGTACGGCATTTCTTGCTGATCACCGCGTAATTATTTCATTGAGGAAGTTACAGATAACAACACTGCGTATAGCACTCTGGTCGGGTTCTCAGAATGCACACGAGCAAGATAGGAAGCACCAATCTACTCAATCACTTTTTTGTGTGCCTCACAGATTAGGTGAGAGTTTATTTATGAATTACTTCCTTCAGATTATTCCATTTGTGGTACATATTTTGTTTAAACACATATCGAAGTTCAGCAGCACTCATTCAAATAAAGGAGCAAACGAAATTCTATACAGGAAGCCCGAACCCAGGGAAATTAACCTGGAAGTCATCGTGTGCGTCAGCGTTGCGGCCTTGATAAGCCAAGTGGTTGGCGTCGCGTTTAGCGCCAACGATGTTGGTGAGCACTTCTTTCTCAATGTGCTATAGAGATCCCTGCACCACATTTTGACCATGGTCAACTCTCCTGGGAACACGCACAACCATTATATTTTTGTCCGTGAGAAGGTACAATGACGTCGCTGCGGTCGGGCTGATGTGACGTCACGGGAAGTACTCGCCTACGCCGGCGCCGCTTGTCTCCTTTTTCTGCGCCCGCCGTGTACTCGCTCTCTAGCGGGTACATGGCTGGACGAAGACTCCAACTGGAACACGGCTGAATGAAGAACGGACAAAAAGTGGTGGGTGCCTTTTTCAATCATCTATATCCATATCCGTTCTATGGTTTATGTGTCATGAACAACAAAGTTGGAAGCGACATTAGGTGGAGGTTAGGTGTGTCGTAGTGGAGCTTGCACGTATTTGCTGCTGTCAACTTCGTGCTTTGCGTGCTGCTGAAGTGCATCTCATAGGCATAGAGCTAAGAAGCGAGTGGTTTAGACGTGCTCCGCCAGGTACCATCATATTCGCAGATGGTCATGCTTTATTTCTAACTTAAGTATTTCCATTATTATTCTAACAGTTATCTGACTTCAATTTGAAGTAAAGGAGAGATTCGGTATCATGTCTACCCACTATATAAGTTAACTTTAACCAGAGCCTTATATTTGTATTTTTTTAAAAACACATGTGCTTGGAAAAATAAACTGCTGCTAAATGAATAGTTCTGATTCAAGATATGAGTTGCGCCCAGATAGATCTGTTACCATGAGTTCATTTAGCGTATCGGTAAATGAATGTTACGGTAATGATGCAGACTAAGTGAATGAGTACGCTGGAAGAGCAGATGGGGTCATGAGACCAGTAGCGCCTTTGTGACACTTGTCGAAATAGGTCTCAATAGCGCGTGCCTTTATACGTGGCGTACCTTCTGATATCCGCTGCGGCAGCGATTTGAAACACAACGTTGACGCAAGGGATCCACGGGTCCACACGAAGGCTCACGTGCCAGTGCCGGTACCATGCACCTATGCGGGATTGCAATCGCCTGTTCTCGAAAAAAAAATAATAGCTTCAGCTCAATGGACCGTTTTCGTTCTCACACAAGTAGATTGAGTATATGTCTTTATAGGAGCAGAAAAATACCTAAAAGTGGTGTGGCAAACATACTGTCGTCACACACAAAAAACCAGCAATTCCTGTTAGGCATTGCATTTTGCTTTATTTCTTCGTGTACTTGGGTGCGCTTAAGGCGTCAGCATTCCCTTCTTTTTTCCCCCCATCCAGCTCTGCAAGCATAGCGATTTCACTGGTGGCCCTGAAAATTACCTTGGCGATCTTATATACGCAATTGGCGCATTCCGTGATGCGTCGAAAGTCCTCACATTGAGCGAGTACAAGAGACTTTTTGGCGACAAAGGTCAGTAGATTGACTTGAACACATTTCTGCCTAACCATGCAAGCAATGAGATCCTGTGCAAATTTGTGCAAATTACTGAGCTGTGAAAAGCTCTGTGAAGTGCGAAGGATAACATCGACGGATACCTAGAATAATGGAGCTTCACGCCGGTACATAATGGGCGATATCACTTAGTAGGTAGATATACTAAACGTTCTTTCATTGCCTTCCAACTGTCAGGTGATACCTGCTCACGTAACTAAGCATAAGATCACAGTAAATATGTCTAAGAAGACCAGGAGAGTGGGCTGATTGTGGTGGTTGCGGAGATGGTGCCGATGAATTACTAACGGGAGCAAAATTTAGTCCACAAATTTTCAGAAAGCAGACATAGTAACTTTCTTTTACTCGACCAGTAGAGTTCCTCATCAGGCACGTTTGCTTTGCTGAGGCTATTGAGGATCTTTTTTGCAGTTTCACGCGGCTATACATATGACAGGGCAGTTAAGAGCTTAGAGCTTTGGAGGGCGGGTGAAAATGATAGTCTTCCTAGGGCCCTTCGACGCAAAAGTTTTGGCCTGCCTGTGTGTGTGTGTGTGTGTGTGTGTGTGTGTGTACATTTGTCTGTTTTTACCACCTTAACAATAGCCCAAATGGCACCAAACGATACCCCGAACGGCCTACCTCATCCGCAGTACCCACCATTATTACTCAAGATTCAGCGTTCATACATGTGCGATTGCCAATTAAAAAACAATAATTTGATTGATGATTGATTGATTGAATTGTGATTGATTGAATTGTGGGGTTTGACGTCCCAAAACCACCACATGATTATGAGAGACGCCGTAATGAAGAGCTCCAGAAATTTTGACCACCTGGGGTTCTTTAACATGCACCCAAATCTGAGTACACGGGCCTACAACATTTCCGCCTCCATCGGAAATGCAGCCGCCACAGCCGGGATTTGATCCCGCGACCTGTGGGTCAGCAGCCGAGTACCTTAGCCACTAGACCACCATGGCGGGGCAATTTAAAAAAAAGCAATATTGCGCCTATCTGAGGCACAATCGCAACACGTGAATATTTTATGTGTGTCTTTATACTATAATATGCATATATAAGTAATTCTAAAGACCATGGCGTTTATCACGTTGCACTGATCATGAAACGCTTGCACGAAAAGACAAGTGTTTCCAACGATTGGCTAAGACGACACGGTGGTAGCATGTACCCGTCGCCTTGCGTTCTACACCTTATCGCCTCCGAGATGGGCGAGCACGCCGCGCGCTTCATTTTCTAAAATAACTGGCAGATAGCGCTCATGTGTCACGTGTGACGTGAATTTATGTGCTCGTTCGCCTCCGATGCACGCTCGAGGCACTCTAATGCAGCGACTCCAGAATTCTATTCACCGATTTATTTGCATCAAATAAACGTTGTGTTCCCTCTCTACAGACGCAAGATTATCGTCTTCGGATGACTTGCAGAGTAACATGTAGATACGGGGCCATTTTTTTTCAAGTCGGGACACTCATGAACCAACTCGGACTCTCGTTTGCTACTCTTGCTAAGGTGAATAAAAAATTGAAACAGCGAGATGTGGAAAGACTGTGACAAGGGTCTAGTGTTCTCGAAGAATATTGGAAATGAATTAATGAGTCGTTAACAAACAGCGCGACAGCCAATATTTTCCGTGGAGCAGAAAAATACTTGACCATCATGCGGCAAACGAGCTGTTCTCAGACAAAGAAAGTCGTATTGTCTATTAGGCACTGATTTCAAGAGCTCTTTCTTAAGTAGGACGTTGTCCAAGTAACCGTGCTGAATATTGCCACCAGGGGAGAAGAAACAGACAAAGCGTAGAGCACAGCGATGACTGATTAACAAAAAAATTTAAAGGCAGTAAAGAAGGACAGTATAGGCATAAACCATGGAATTATGTCGGAGGAACTACTGGCAAATAATGGAGCTATTTCCTCTCTTTTGCAAACGTTGTGCATATGCTACTTCACCCGCATCTTTGTTGTCGCCCAGAGTACACCCGCACTCTGGCAGAGCTGTGGGAGAGGAGGAGAGGGGCACCCAGAAACAAAGTTGCGCTCCTGGTAAACAGTACCCAACGTCGTTAAGCTTGCATTTTGCAAGAGAAACCCCTCCTGGTGCGTGAATTATGTCAATCGTTGCAGAATAACCATCAGCGCATCAAGTCTAAAATTTGGACAGAAAGAAGTGGACACAATGTATACAACCCACTCAGCATCTGTCAACAAGCATAACTCGCCATTATGGTTGAGTATAGTAATTATTGACGTGTTCTTGCGGAATCTTTTTCGTGCCAATGTGATGCCGACACAGATGCCCAATGCATCGGCGAATCAAGCAAGCTGTGCATACTCATTAGCTCACGACGCACATCGTGTTGCCATTCGCACCTGCTTTCGCAACTCGCCGCTTCACTACGACGTCCTCAATCAAGGGTGCCTCTTATGCTACTGCATTGCAGACATTACTATAGAAATCTACTCAAATTGGTACTATAATTAACAATAGAGAGACAGAGACAGCACCCTTGCTGTGGGACGGCTGATCTAATCAAAATTCCTCTTTTTCTGCCTTGCCGTCTAGAATATAGCGCGCCGCGCATCAGTGGCGCTTTAGTCCTTACCCTCGTTCATGACTGCGATAGCCTACCTAAGGCCAGTTTGCTACACAGTTGCAAGCTCCGGAGTGGCTTAGCGGCATAATACTGGACCCGTACGCAGGGGAGTCGGGCTCGAATCCCCTTGTGTCTTTGGTGTTTCCTGTTTACTAAGTTTTTACCTATTTCGCGTGATAGTGCTTACGGACACCGGCGGCGGCGGCGGCGGCGGCAGAGAACTACGGCGCACATGAACTTCTGATCTTGTAACAGTTTCGCTGTAAAAGATCACCAAGCCTGCGTGGGGAAAGCAAAATAGTCGTAGCAAAAGCTCGAAAAACATCCCCAATAGAACCCGCTGTAGACTCTTAGGGCAACCAACGCAAGCATACATGCAAGGTGAGTACTTTGGCATAAATTGTCGTAAGTTTTCATGATATACAAAAGCTACTACTATAATTCTTAGCTACAATGCTTAAATTTTACTGGTTTAATACGCGGACTTAAAGAGGTCATCACATGTTCACCCAAAAATTTGCGGTTTTCAGCGAAAAACGGAGGTAGAGGGTCGAATATGCTTATACACGTGTGAAAATTGGACTGTGAAAGATTATTTCAGTCCAAAATAAGCCGTAAAAGACTTCGGCTGTAAACATCGCCCACCGCCGGCGACTGTAATTTTGCGTGGCGTGCATGACGTCACCAACCGATGAAAGCAGTGCCGTCGTCTGCTACCAAACGGCACCATCGGCACGTGGTCAGTGTGTTCACTGTGTTGCGAGAGTTGCTTGCCGCGTGGTCCACACGTGTCGCAAGTATTGCGAAGCGGTACCGGTACCATCGCCACAACGTCGGCGCTGTCATCAGCTAAGGATTCTGGCAATGATTCATCGAGCAGCAGAAGCAGCGACGACGTCGTGTACGCTGCGCATTTTGATTTCAACCCCATCGCCACCAGCTCGAGTGAAGAAGAAAGCTTCGAAGACTAAGCAAACCCAGATGCCAACGGCCTCGGTGTTGTGGTAGACGTTGCAGACGGCCTTGCGCAATGGTAAGTAGCTTTACTTCAAGCGTGCCAGGTTGACAAGCGAGCTTAACGATTAGGAGACGCTGCATTCGCGAGCACACTTTGCGGAATGGAATTTGTAAATCGTGAAGATTTTTTTTTGCTAGCATACATGCATTCACTACTTAACAAGTGGTGGTAACAATGGTGCGCGTACTGGCCGTTGCTTTTGCATCTTTTGCTACGTGCGGCATGTATATAAATATTATCTGAAACGAGCGCCATCTACTCAGTACGACGCTAGGGTTCATAACGAAACGCATCTTGGCCGAATCTTTACGGCACAGCGTCCGACCACAGCCTCGCCTTTTTCACTGGTATACCGATCTCGCCGAGAAGACGCTCGTAATTATTGTAGCCGTCTGCCGTGAAGTGTGCTGAGCTCAAAACAGATCCGTTTCTTTCGCATCAGTCTTTTCTGCGCACGTTCATCGCCGAAGCCTTGCATTTATCAGGCTCTTTAGCAAACTTGAAGAATGACACGGCACTCTCCCTGCTCTGTACGCTCTGGCACCCCACAGCGAAGCATGATTGATTTGATTTGTGGGGTTTAACGTCCCAAAACCACCATATGATTATGAGAGACGCCGTAGTGGAGGGCTCCGGAAATTTCGACCACCTTGGGTTCTTTAACGTGCACCCAAATCTGAGCACACGGGCCTACAACATTTCCGCCTCCATTGGAAATGCAGCCGCCGCAGCTGGGATATGAACCCGCGACCTGCGGGTCAGCAGCCGAGTACCTTAGCCACTAGACCACCGCGGCGGGGCAGCGAAGCATGGTGACACGGTGACATTGCTTCAACCGCTGCAGGTCATTCAGTTCCAGTGGGACGTTGAATAACGCTGAAAAACTCGATTGCAAGTGCAGCTGACCATGAAACACGATCGCCCTCCACACTGCACATCATGCAGAAACTCGCACAGCAATCTGTTCGTGACGTCAGCGCGCCAGTGTTACTCGACCAGTAAACCACTCGCTCGTTTATGAAAATATTCTAATATACACTACTGGCCCCACCGATTGCACTAAAATTTTGCCAGGGTGTTTGGTAACATACAAGAATCAACCCACACCACACAAATAATGGTCGAAAATTGGGTGTCATGACCCCTTTAACATATACGATAGATTCAAAAGGTCCTTCTGATACATTTACACCTGTTCGCTATAGTGCAATAATCTCGCGCAGAGGATACTACTTTCTAGTTTCTCTATAACCGAAGGACAGCACTGACAGAAGCGTGTGAAGAAAATAATAATAATAATAATAATAATAATAATAATAATAATAATAATAATATAACATTATAGCAATTGTGATGG
This sequence comes from Rhipicephalus microplus, assembly GCF_043290135.1. Taxonomy (NCBI): domain Eukaryota; kingdom Metazoa; phylum Arthropoda; class Arachnida; order Ixodida; family Ixodidae; genus Rhipicephalus; species Rhipicephalus microplus. The sequence continues at coordinate 98,661,733 of NC_134707.1, read as the reverse complement.
TTTACTATTTCAAAATTACCATATGATAACAGAGACACCATACTCGAGAGCTCTGGCAATTATGACCACCTGAGGCTCTTTAACATGCACCTGAATCATTGATTGATATGTGGGGTTTAACGTCCCAAAACCACTACATGATTATGAGAGACGCCGTAGTGGAGGGCTCCGGAAATTTAGACCACCTGGGGTTCTTTAACGCATGCACCTAAATCAATGCACATAATCCTCTAAGAGTTTTGCCTTCAACTAAAATGCGGCCTTTTCGCCTGGGACTCGATCCCGCGACCTGCCGTTCAGCAGCCGAGTGGCTGAGACCACCGTGGCGGGTTCATTGAAGTATGTGAAGATTTAGTGCTTTAATGATGAGACATGCTGCATTAAAATGTACGCCACTACCATCGGTAATTATTTTTGTGTATTAGTGTGATGCTTGTGTAATCGGAAAATTATGGGCTGTTAAGTTCCATTAGCTGCCATTAGTAGTTTCGCTCTTACCTTTTGCACAGGTGCCTCTGCTTTTCACCCATCATTTTATCGTTTGGTCTCGCTGTATAAATAATTTTATCATGCCTCTGTCACGTATAGCGTTTGAAGAACGTGTGTTTTGAGGTAGACAGTACGGCCAAATTAATACGTATAAAATTCATTGCTTTGTATTATTATTAAAGGTAGGGTTGTCTTATACAAACCTATTTTCGTTAATGTGGGGCGTATTTCACTTGGCAATTCCAAATCTCCGTTTACAATTTCACAAAAGCTCATATCAACACTGACGTGTTTTATGTCTGGGTTCGCAAAGCATTGATTAGCGTTGTTTTCATGACAATAAGGTCAGTAAAAAAGCTTGCGTGTACGTCAGAAGGCATTATACACACTGTGTGGCTCAGTTTACACAACGTGTGGCTATGTGTGGCACGTAGTAAACGCTCATCGCTATTCCACCAATGCAAAGGGGTTGTTGGCACAAATTTGTTTGATAGTACCTTGACATGCATGGCGTCGCCTTCTACGCGCTGGGCAATACACTACTGCTTTGAAGCGCTGCAGAAGCACGTGTTTCAAGAATGTGAGCGGGATAACCGCAGATTCCCATACTCAAAAAAAAAGAACTTATGCACACTATTTCGTTAAAATTGAACATGGAACCAGGCAAAAATGAAAGCAGCACGTGTGCATGTCCTCCACTAAAGAGCGAAACTACGCCACACCTGTACAGTTTTCACGAGAAACACATATAGCAATATAGCAACAGTTTTCGTGCTGCATGCTGCTACGAAAAAGAGAGAGAGAATAAAATGAGAGAAAGGCAGTTGCTATAGGCAAATGTCAATTCTTCTCATGAGCTTCCGATCGTAAGGTTCCCTTCAATTTTTTCTTCCTTTAGTGGACGTGATGAGGACATTAAATATTGTTGTGGTTATTCAACTTCCTTCAACACTGTCACGCCCTCACAGTTTACACGTTTCCTTTTTTTTTCTGCTTTCACCAGTGGCCGTTGAAGAACGCCGAGCGACAAGTGACAACTTGACTTCGGCAAGGTTCCTTTTGGGGTTGCATGAATGGTTGCCAGACTGGGAGGGTCAGTGTGGCCAAACTGTCGCTAAATTTACCTGCATTTTTTTCCTGTAGTTGTGGCTTCTCCGAGAGAATTTGGTGCCAACCGCGGTGCATTTCGCGAACGAGCGACGCTGGCCATTTTAATTAACGGAATGAACCGCGCCTAGCAGTAGTCGAGCGTGGCGCTGCCGTGCAATTAAGAAGCCGTTTTAATTACCGGAATGAACCGTGCATTGCAGAATTCGTATTATTTAAGGAATGAACCGCGCCTAGCAGAAGTCAAGCGCCGCGCTTCTGTGCAATTAAGAGGCCGTTTTAATTAACGGAATGAACCGCGCATTACAGAGTTCGTTTTATTTACGGAATGAACCGTGCCTAGTAGAAGTCGAGCGCGGTGCTGCAGTGCAAATAAGAGGCCGTTTTAATTAACGGAATGAACCACTCATTACAGAATTCATTTTATTTACGGAATGAAACGTGCCTAGCAGAAGTCGAGCGCGGCGATGCTGTGCAATAAGGAGGCCAATTTAATTAACGGAATGAACCGCGCCTAGCGAAAGACGAGAACGGTGCTGCTGCGCAATTAAGAAGCCAAATTAATTAACGAAATGAACCGCGCCTAGCAGAAGTCGAGCGCGGCGCTGCTGTGCAATTAAGAGGTTGGTTTAATTGACCGAATGAACCGCGCCTAGCACAAGTCGAGGCGCGTTCTCTTGCTGTGTGCGCAGCTGTGCGATTAAGATATCGCGTCTTAGTATTAGGGATGACGGGGAAAACTGAATATAGTCGCAGGAGGTGATGCGCTGCCCCCCTTCGCCTTACTTTTCTTTTTTTTTCTCTCAGCTTATCGTGTCTCTTCGACCGCGGGCTACGACGGGGGACGCTACCGGATGGCACCACACACTTACGGAAAAGCCACAACTACATGAGAAAATTTTTCAGACAAATTTAGCGGCAGTCTGGCAACAACCACCCCAAAATCTGGCAACTTGCTTCTACAACGCCAAAAGGCACCTTGCCCTTGCCTTCCGCAGAGGCATTTAAAAGGGGTAAGTATAACATATATTATTGCTATATATGCCTCACAAGCTGAAGAACAATCTGGCATTGGTATTTTTTTCGAGAACTTCGATTGAAATTTCTCAATAAGGCTTCCAGATTCTTCATCAGTGATTTCGGTGAATTTCCTTAGGTGATTGAGGCTTTGAAGATTGTCAAACATCAACCTCAAGTGTGGCCATACTTATAGACTTATTAGCTTCGTTTTCAGCAATCACTCAAACTAATGATTCTAAGCTATCACAAGCTTTTTTTTTCAAGGCTATACTCGCGTACCTTTAATCATATTAGTCTGGGTGCCTCGTCACTAAAAATACAAATGAATGAAATGACTAACACTCTGGCGAAAGCTGCTCTCAGTTGCCCGATATTCTCAACTATTTAAACGGAATGGAAAGTTGAGCGAGCTGAATATATATGACATAACGGTGGTTTAAGCGCAAGAAGAAAGACAGAGTGACACAAAACAAGCGCTTGTCCTGTGTTCTTTTCTTTTTCTTTTTGCACTTGCACCACAGTTATGTCAATTATTCTGATATTAGCCGTCATAATTTGTGGCAGATTTTGAACGTGTACCATAATACAAGACACTGCAAGACATTAATCAGTTATCTAAACTCGTATCTAAACCTCTTGTTTTCTTGGCGTAGGAATGTTGGTTCAACACAAACTGAGAAAGTATGTTCTACGAAATTGCGCTGTTACATTCTAAATGAAACCATTATATGCACAGAGCTGGTCTGGCTCCTTTCCTTTTTTGCTTGTTTTGTAAGAAGGACGAAACAATCCAGCAATGCTTCTTATCATACAATCGTTTCAATTTACTTAGAAAAACATTTTAAAGCGCTGTTTATTCAAATTAGATTTTGTTAATTCCAATACTTTATCCTTGAAAGCCTCCTCATTAAGTCATTGTGACTGGGATACCCGTCCCGCAGTAGGAAAATTTTTAATTGAATGAAGTTGGTATTTTTTTTAAGGTTCCAATTCAGCATCTTTTTAGTATTCCTTCTATAATTCACTAGCCATAAAATTCATGTGTGATCACTTTTACTGATAAATTATTTGTTTCATTTTTGTACCCCAGAGAGGGTGTGAGCCATACATAGAGGTTGTCATCATCGTCAACATCATCACATGGCAATGATCTGGAGAACCTCAAGCCCATCCACCCTGACCTGCTTGCGCCCATGGTAGTGATTGATGTGAAACCAGTTGTGCAATGCATCGAGCAGGTAAACTCTCAGCGGCTTCGTAAACTTATTTTGTTAAATCACGAGGCAGCTAATGTGGAAGGCTAACGAGAAGTATTATAGTAATGGCTTGAACGAGAGATATGAAGACTCTGTTTCTGGAGATCTGTTCCCTGTAGCACTTTTTGAATGCGGTACTCCTGCCGGGAGAATGCACTGCGCCCGCAGACTTGATTTCTATGGTAGTCGAGAATCAGACTGAATAAGCAGGCACACTAACTAAATTAAATACGCCCACTTCAAAAAGTAGTAACTTATAAAACGTGTATTTTATAGAATCATGTTGAACTCGTGTGTGCTAGGTACATAAGTATTGTATTTCCTTCTATATTAGGAGCGGGGGTTGCCCATGATGGGTTAACCACACGCCCTGACATAGTGTTTTAGGACTTCCGTCATTTAAACTTTAAAATTTATTTCCTCAAGGTGCAGTCTGTTCTTGATGACTATTCGTACTAAGTATATTCTTAGTTTTGCTTTGTCCATCAGCCAAAAATCTCAAGGCGCGCCCCACCCCTCGTCTTGTAGTGCGCTGAATTACATCGGAGCTTTTTGTCACAATTGCGCGTGGGGTAGCTTAACTGTGGCTCTGACAAATACAAGGACGGTAGCCCTGATGGTTACAGTGTGTAGAGGTATGCACAGACACGAGGGGCCTTAGTGAGATAGCTTACGCGCACATAAGTGACAAACATACTGGAACGCCTGCTAGTGCTAAAAAATAGGATTCCCAAGAGTAACAGAGCTCTACATACGTACATACGGCAGCTGTACCTACGGTAGACATTCTCAATTTATTACTGACATCGTACGACTGTACCTAAAGCGGAAAAGTTTGCAGCATAGTAATACTTCTTCCTGGGTTGCTTTGTATAATAATAATTATAATAAAAAGGCGTGTAACAACTGTTAGAAGGGCATAAACTTAAAAAGGGCGTCACTCGCAAATAACTATACTCTGCTGAGATGCGATAAACGTAGCCACATTAAACAAGGGATATGCAGATTGCTTCGGAGTCAGCTGAAAATATACTTAAGAAGGGGAATGACGAAAGGCTTTCTATTTTAGAAAGGCAGAAATATTCACAACAGATGGGTCATTTTTGCACATTTCGTTATCACATAAAAAACAAAAACTCAACATTGTGCGCCCAGTGCTTTGTGTGACTTATAAAGGGCATTTCACTGAGTAACGTAAACTGATGAACGGAGTAAAACAATAAACCTTTATAAGCAGGTTCTTGCTTATTACGATCAATATAAGATAAAATTCTTTGGGCTTTTACTAGGTGTGATATTATTTGGTTTTCTGTCGAACAACGTACAATAGACAAAGAGAATCGTGTACTTGAAGAAGTGATTATATATGGGGATTCGTTTTCAGGTCTTGTCTCAGTCTACCGCACAGAAAACTCAACCACTGTCCAGTAGCAACTGTTGCGGCAACACTGCAGCAATCAAATCGTCTGCTGAAAGATAATATATTAAAAGAAAGCCTGACAATGAGTAAGCTAACCATGAACTAATTGCATACTTCAAATAAGTGTTCAGCTAGTAATAGCTGACTGTCTGTCAGCTTGGCAAGGTAATATAATGCAGCCGATTGGTCTACGTGGTGCCCACGCTTAGAGTTTTATTGTCGGTGCTATGCTTTCCTACAAGATTGTTTCTTGCCTATTGCGACTGCAATTCTCTTTAGCTCTCATCATCATTTTGAAGAACTTCACGGCAAGCCTATTCCGCGCCCAATAAAACTTGCACTTCTCTTCAAACGTTTGCAACGTTTCAGTTTTTCTTAAATGTAAAATCATGGGTGTCCACATTACAGCCTTTACGGCATACAGTTTTATTTAGCTGTTGCCAGGTTTCTTTTATGCCGCGCGTACAACGCAATCATTTTGTTCAGCTGCATTCACGTTTTGAATTTTTAGACGTAAAGTCCAGTGGTTAAGGCAACTGCCTTCGTAGGTGGGTTTGTTCTCGAGGTGGGTTTGAGGGTGGGTTCCGGCTAAAGCGACACCACGCCACGAAAGTGTATTATCATTCATTTATTTTCGATTGCGTCGATTAGTATTGCGTGTAAGAGGAACCGAAAGACGCACAGACAAGTTTATTGCTGAGCAGGAACTGATATGTCTACGCGTTTCAAGTATACATCTTTTGATGTCAATAATTTCAAAAGCTCAATCTCTACTTCTAAATCGCGATGGCCTAAAACCTATGAAGGTTTCGACGTTAACGAGCACGGAATAACTGAGCCCGGAGCCATCATAACACCATGCTGGAACGTGATCTACTTCTACGCTAAAGTCAACGTTCTTGAGTCCGCTTCGTAGCCGCGTTTCAACCACGTTTCACTATTCTGGAGCTGAAAAGCAATCGCTTCCGAAGGTATAGAATGCTAACCGTGTCTTCCTTACCACCTTCAGGTTAAGCTTACGAGCCACGTCTTCATTACCGAAGCTTTTTTGGTTTCCGCAAACCGCAATACCTCGAACACATTGCCTCCTGTTGACCGAATCGGTGCGGAATGTCTTGACATAAAGCGCGTTTTCTCTTGGTTGTTGCCTTGTGGATGATACGTCTTGGCTGGACGAAAAAGCGTTTGAAGAAATGCACACTGTGGCACTTTCTGAGGTCCCTGTAGTCCTCAAAGCCCTCGTGTAACTGCGATCGCGCGTGTATGAAGCGTGTCTTCTCTGATAGAAACTGCAAGTAAACTTGACGCGGCAATCCTTCGCTCGGTGGTCTTTTCACGTTAAGTGGAAGCACCGCTTATGTTTTTGCAGCTGCCCCGCCACGGTGGTCTAGTGGCTAAGGTACTCGGCTGCTGACCCGCAGGTCGCGGGTTCGAATTCCGGCTCCGGCGGCTGCATTTCCGATGGAGGCGGAAATGTTGTAGGCCCGTGTGCTCAGATTTGGGTGCACGTTAAAGAACCCCAGGTGGTCGAAATTTCCGGAGCCCTCCATTACGGCGTCTCTCATAATCATGTCCAGAGCCCTCCACTCCGACGTCTCTCATTATCAGGTCATTTAGCTGAGCGTCCGACCCAGCTGACGCCTCTGCTGGTGTGTCCAACGTAGAGCTTTAGCAGCACGTATTTCGGTTAGTTGTGTCAAGGCACGGTGCCGGTTTTCTCATCTGAGCCGTCTGCAAGATATCAGGGAGCATACCTGACTATGTCCGAGCCGGCATGGCCAGGGCTCATAGGCAGCAAATATTCAGTGGCATGGCATCGTAGTCTTTGTACCCCAGAGATGTCACTAGCCGATGTCAAACTTGGAAAATTTCTCAGGGACATCACATAGTACTGAATAGTGGCCGTTTTATCGCCAAATTTTTCATTCGGCATTGCTATGGCATCGGCATAGCAAGATCTGATCGTGGGCAAGCCCGCGATTGCGGTTGCTGCGTCGCCCGATACGAAGCTCTTCAGGTAATAGAACTGTGTGAATGGCCTCAGGTCGTTGTCGAAGGAAAGAATCTGCTCAATTTGCTCCCAAAAAGTTGCCCACTCTGAGATGTCGCCTTTATCGTTCGAATTTGCAGCTGCAGCAATCTCAGTGTCATAAACCTTGCTGGAGTAATGAACATTACTTCTGCCACAATATGCCATGTTGGAAGATTCATGGCGTGCAAGGAAGCACAACAACACTTTTTCACCATTTCCACGGTGCTCTAGGCTTTGGTATCTTTAACGTTAGCGCACTAAAACTCTCGATGTATAATCAGAGCGGTTACAAACTGTGATCAGTTTTTTTTTTATTTCTCATTACTGTGTCTAACAAACAAAAGGAGCTTTTAAGGTTGCCCTTCATACCTACCTGCACCATCCAAGTATGACGTCTGCCCGACTGCTGACGGGGCTTTTGATCACCTTAACGGTAATCTTGGTCTCTCCAGCACGCTAGCTGTCCGATACCCTCATGTAACGTTAAGGCGTTTGTTTTTTTAGTATTTGTTGCTAGGTAGGTCAACAATGAGTTTCAGTGCTTGTTCGCAAAGCATTGTGGCTATTGGGCTTATCTCAATACCTACTAAAGCTATATACATTGCCATCGGGTATCAGAACATGCGATTGCCATAAAGACTGCATGATTTAAAGCAGGTCACCCCCTACAAAAGTTACTCGCGTTACTTCGTCTGTTCCCTTAATTAAGGCCCCGTAATTGGTGCACAGCAAGCTCGAAAGATTCCGTGCACTGAGTGTTTGAAGTAAGTACTATAACGACAGGATATAGCTATCGCGCTCAACTATTAAAGGAAAAGCTCAAAAGTCCAGCATTTTTTTTTATTTTGCAGTATCGTACTCGCGATTTGACACGGGAGAATTTATAGATAAGTAACGCACATTTTTCAGTTCCCACTGTCTATAATGCGCGTCATATTAATTTTGACTCGAACGCATATATAGGAGCCAACATTATTTTAAAGGCCAGACTCGTCATGACGTACATATCTGAAGTGATGGAGCATATCAGTCGCTTTTCCATTCGATCTGATGTCGCATTTTAGTCCGTAATATATGAGGCTAAACATTTAAGGAATATGCATGTAGACCTCTGCAGAAGCGGTAACTGCCTGCCTCGAATACCCAGATGACACGTATCCTATATCCCAGTGGCGCGAAATTCTAAGGAATAAAATCGACGTCGCCAAGTTAAAGGAGCACCGATAATAAAGCATTTTTGCCGGTTTAATCAGTCTTTTGAGGTGAGCACTCTCGCGGCTGACGCACACCCGAAATCTGTTGGCCAAAAAAGTTTGTACTTGCGGCCAATGAAAACTGAAAGGCCTGTCTTGGTTTTGATGAATGAGGTGAAGTGGAGATCACTAGCTAAACTGGGATTCACAGTTCGTCAGACGAAACAAGGTTGCATAATATCGGAATGTTGAATGAGGATGCCATTGAGGAGGGCCCTCGAGTGGCATCAGAAATGAAAAAAAAAGTGCAATGCATACTATTATTTTCACTACTTCAGCGAGCATTATTGTTTATTAGAACTAAGAACAAGTATTTCATTGAGCTTGTTATTAAACACTATAAAAGTTCGTCTTCGCAAATGAAATATCGACTGCGTCTTCAACAACGTCTATGCAGCAACAGTGACCCGGAACAACGGCGCACTCGACTTGCGTCTTGCGTTCAAGGACTGCGCGGGGGCCGACTGCACCGGTGACTGCTTCCGCTGACCGTTAAAAGGCTTGATTACCCTCGGATATTCAGTAGTGTCTAGTGTCTCCTTCGATGACGTTGCCTCCGACGCTTCCCTCTGGTTCCTGACAGTGACCCAGAGTGCAGCGACAACGAAGACGGTGAGAATGCCCAGTGCGATGGCCGCGAAGCTGAGGGCACGCACGCTGCAAGGCACGTCCCACTCGTCCTTGCCTCCAAGCCTCTGCTGCCAGAACAGCCAGCGAACCCGCTTGCCGTCGCTGGGTCTGCCGGGTCGGAGCCTGTTTCCTTCGGCGTCTCGGCTCACCAGAATGGGAGGCACAGCGGCGGGAGCGACTGGGAGGAAGACGTTGATTGCGGGCTACGCGTACAGTGCTTCCAGCGCCTGCTCGCCCGTCGGCGAAGGCATCACGCCTCGGTAGAAGTACGCCATGTACCTCGGGTCCCAGTACACAAGAAGAGTCTCGTCAAGCTCGAAAGCCTCGGAGTAGTCGATGATGATGATGATGAATCCACAGACATGGCTCGTACCCACTCCGGGGGATTGGCCAAGAATCGATGACTTAATTAAGTAGGTTTTTTTATTATCGAAACCACCCACCAGAAAAAAAAAGAAAAAAGAAAAGACACCCTAGTCAGAATGAAAGGAGTGCAATAGTTGCTTGTCACTCGTGCAGATAAGACAATTATTCATTACTTTGAATAAGACTCAGCATGGTTAAACAATGCTCTTGTGTTCGTTGGACTTATTTTTTTGCATGATTAAAAATCACGCCATTCAAAGCTTAATTCTTTTACTTTCATTCAGGTACTTGCAAACTGCGTAGAAAACGTTCTCGTGGCTGAAGCCCAGATCGTAAGCACCAAAGGAAAGTATGTTTTCTATAGTGAAATTCAACCCCAGGCTAGCGAATGAGAGGGCTAAGAATGTTTTCCTGAGCAATTTGTATCGGCGACATGATAAAAAATAGTGCTCTATTGTTTCCAATTCTGAACAAAAGTTGCATAGTGGTGATATCGCCAGACCAGCCCTATGTGAATAGAAATTTAACTGGGGGACACGACATCGAAATCTGGTCATTATGGTTTCCAACTGTTTTGTAGGACACCAATGACTTTTCCATGGAAATCTTAAGTGAGTAAATTCTGGTGTTGACAATATTGCTTCCATAGCGTCTGCACTGAGCGCAAGCTTTCTGTATCTTGTCGCCGTTATAGTGGCCACTTCAGGAAGGACTGATAGTACTGGCCCTTCCAATGCTGCTCGTGCTAGAGAGTCGGCGATTTCATTTACTTCTAAGCCGCAATGACCGGGTACCCATACTAATTTTAGTAGCTGCAGCTGAGGAGGAACTAGCATAAGGAGCGTCTTTAAGGCCATCGATTTTGTTGACGCTGTAATCGACGTACGTACTGACAGGGAATCCGTTATTATGATCGCATTAGCGGCATTCAAAGGTAGCTTTCGCAGCGCTAGAACTATTGCCAACAGCTCAGCTTCAAAAACTGGGGTGAAATCCGGTAATCTTAATGAAAAAGACCAGTCAAGCGAATGTGAGTATATACCTACACCTGTCTTTTCATCCAATACTGAAGCATCTGTGGCTATAATATTATTCGTTTCCGTGTGTGCAAGATAATCCTGCAGTCGGCTATTTAAGACCCTATAGGATTGTAATTTGGGCTTAGAGGGAAAAATCTCATCGAACTCAATCTTAAGAATTTGATTTGTATCCTGCGCAGCAATCACATCTCGAATTTTTACATTTAACTTATCTAGTTGTTTCTGGACAAAAGCAATTTGAGGTGTTCGAAAGCGTGGACAATGGGCAAGAAAAACGCTGTCTGGGTCATTTATAAAATCATACTCAGATCGTCTTGGCGCATAGCTATAAAATTTCAGAAACGTCTGAACCGTTAGGATACGAAAACGGCAAGGTAATGTAGGTAATCGTGCTTCCTGATACAAAACGTTGTTTCTTACAAACCTCAGAAGTCCTAGACACAATCTCAAGGCTTCTCGTTCCAGCATAACCAGAGGCTTTATTTTATAGGCAGGGCCATGTGAGAACAATACGCACCCCAATTCTAGGATTGGTCGCATATAAATTTTATAGATCATCACCCTTGTGCTTCTGCGTAGACCTTATCGGCGGCTGCTCAGTCTACGAAGAATTCCTAAGGCGCGTTGTGCTTTAGATGCCATGCTTTCTATGGGAGGAGTCCAGTTTAGGTTGGCATTATAAGTTACTCCCAAATATTTGAGAGATTGCACCTGTGGAATGGGCTCTTGTTTATAACATATTGAAATTGAGATGGGATCGGATAACGGGAATATCAATACTGCACTCTTATTTACATTTAAGGTCATGCAGACTGCATCTAGCCATGTCTCCAGCATATTGACATATCCCTGTAGCGTTTGATATAAAGAATATATGTCACTATGTGCCGTGAAAAATGCAATATCATCAGCATATACAAACACCTTCACGTCCTGGCAATGCGGTATAGTGCTCATTAAGATGTTAAATAGAACTGGCGATAATACAGCGCCTTGGGGGACACCACGTGTTTGTTTGCACTTTGACGATGCGCAACCATCCTTAAAGAGTAGTCCATCGCCATTTTTCGACCTCTTCTTCTTACTTGTCCCGTTCAGATTACCAGCCAAACATGATGATGATGGTCACATGGCTGGAATTATTGATACCTACCCACTTATGAGGTTAGGAAATAAGTAGGGTGGATCAGACTTTCAAAAATTCAATTATGCTTTTGGTTACGATGACAATTATGAAGAATAGTTATTCTTGATGTATTCCGGTTTGAAACTAATAAATATACCCTGCTGGTTAGCACATGTAAGTGATGATGGTGGCGACGATGTTGCGCATAACACCAGTTTAACAAGAGAATAAACTGTTAAGCTATTCCCTAATACAGTTATGTTTTTGGACTTCTGGCTAATGTGATGATAATACATTTAAAATCCTATGCTTGGTTCATCATTACACCACCGAGGAATTCATTTTCGTCATCTAAACTTTCGAAATACTTATGATTTAACCACTGGTTTAAATCAACAGTCCCCTGTAGTGGGTACAAGTCACTTGTAAAGGGTCAAGCAAGCAAGCAAATGGGGCATATTCATTTTTAATAAACTACAAAAGAAGCCAGAAAACGTAGAAGTTCGAAAAAAAAGCAGAGCGGCAAAACCACAGACTGAGAACAGGGACGTTTTGTGCCCTCTTTTGTAGTTACTAAGTGTGCACCTACTTGCCCAACAAGCAACTCTCCTGCGCGCATATTAAACTAGGGTACACATTGGCCATTGGAGAAGAACATTTAAAAATCGGCAGCAATGCCATCAATGAATTAAAAAAACTTCAACAGAACAAAACTTGCTGTCAACGAAGAAATTAACAGCACACAAATATGAACAATGTTTGTTCGAAGTAAAATGTTAAAATTACCGTACAACTCATGTAAGCACCCCAACAATTTTTCGCAATTTCGATGGCGTGTGTCCATTCTACAGAAGTTTCAGATATTTGTTCACTTTTCAGCTCATCTATGCGAAAATTCCTCTCTTCGCGCATATATACCTAACTATGGGTATCTAGTGTCTAGTTCAGGATTTTCGCTAGACAACATCACCGGTATCGCTGCTCGGGCTCAGTCATTGCATGGTTAGCCCATCGCTGCCGTAGGGTCATCTGCACGTTCAAGTACGCAACCATCCTCAGTACTATCCGTGGCGTTGGAAGCTTTTTTCTCTTAAAACTCTTTACATTATTGTTCGTGTACAACGCAAATCACGCGCTTAAAATCTACTAACCGACCAGCTGATGTAACGCTCTCCTCAATTCTTAAAAAAGCGCCTTTACCTAACATGTAGACCAAATTTGGCGTAGAAAGAAGGAGCGGTACTTTTAAAATAATTCTGTCTTCAAACAACACCAAAACGACATTTTAGGAAGTTCAAAAGGCAACCACGTGACCAAGAATTGTTTTCTATCCGAAATATTCTAGCAGTTCACTGGTTTATATGCAGTAAATCAGCACGTTTTTTTTCGTATACATTTGAGATGGTCGCCAAAATGACTGGGACTTGGCGTGGAATGCCCCGCTGTTATTTAAATTGACCATATCCTCTCCTTATTCAGGTACCTACAGCCACATGCGTGCTAAAACCGTAGCTCCCCCACAGTTGCATCATCAAAGTGGCGGCCTACGCAGGCGACGTCGCAATATACCACAGTGACGAGAAGAGCCTGGCTGCTGTTCTCAACGTTTTTTTGGTGAACGCAAAAATCTCAGAGGCGTAACTTAACTTGCACAAATTTAAATGATTTAGCCTCTACCCTTCACCGATATGTTGTATGCATGCATCGCTGTTGTCAAGAGCCTTAGTATTCTAGAAATAAACTACAATGCAAAAGAAGCAAATACAGAGAGTTAGAAAAAGGAGCTGGAGTCCGTAAAAAAGATGATAATTAGGGGCCTGGAATTCCGTTTTTTGTACTATGTACGATGATGCTTCCTATGAATCTCTTCATAGGGCGTTTCCGGTTCATGACAAACTCCCTTGCATATCCGTATCAAACAGCACGACAACTTAAGTCACAAATGGTCAGGTTCTTCTTGAGTGCTAACATCATCGTAGTTAGGTAAGTACAACCCGGTCTGCCGCGAGAGAAATGTGGTAGGAATATCTGCTCCCCGGTATAGTATTGGCAGACACATATAGTCCCTTAAAGATGACCATTCGAGTATTACAGTTACAGGAGGATCATGCCGCAAGGCCACTTGTGTCTTACTACCACGGGAGCCAAAGGGGATGGAACTCAAAACTCAAAAAACAGAACTATCGGGGGAACTTTGGTTAAACAGAGGTTGTGAAGAGAAAACAAAAACGAGCTTTCTTTGGGTGCTATAACGCACAGCTGGCTATCGAGCAATATTCAAGATGTGGTTTGGCACTTTGGGTTGGGTGTGCTGCCTGCGGTGGACCGAGTGAACCTAACCTAACCTAACCTAAGTTTCAATATGTAAAATTGAAGCAGTGCGTGCCCTCCATCGTTTACAGAGCATACCACCCACTGAGCATAGACATAGAGACATAGACATAGAGAGTGCCCAAACAGTGCATCAGCACGTTTCTGTATAGAGTCACTGCTCTGTATAGAGGCTAGCAGTGAACCAAGCCAAGGCCCGCATATACCAGCGACCAAGTTTGTCGCGAACGTACACCCTTTCCCGTTCCCACGTGTAGGGTAGCAAATCGGCTTTCCTGGTATGACAAGCCTTTCTGCCTTTGCTTCTCGACCGTCTGTTCCCTCTAAATATTGTAATCGACGATTTGGAAACAGAGTTGTTCTTTCTAGAGGAGATGGAGTTTTTAAAAAGGTGTTCTTGTGCTTTTGTGCAAGTTGTTCATAGCAGAGTCCAACTGCTGTGCGGCCCGATAAAAGAACAACGCACAACACAATTTTTTACGTATGCCATAGAAGTTAATATACAGAGAAGTTACTTATCATACTTTGTCGAACCTGTGAAACTATAAAACACTGACTGTCTACGAACTGTGCGTTGTGAATGAAAAAAAGTGGGGTGCACTATGTAACAGGGACAAGAAATACACAGCACTCTCTTCTTTTGTCCCTGTTACCTGCTGCGCCCCCCTTTTAGATGCGAAGCAGCTTTTTGTGGAGGCTTTGTCTATCCCTCACGTGGTGTTCACACCACCCCTGCGCAGGAGCATTGTCCTTGCCTTTCTTACAGTGGAGGTTACTTTATTTTGCCTTCTTCATGAGAGGGCTGTAAACATTATGTTTTGCAGCGAAAGCTGTATATGGCTGGGAGAAGCAAAAAACCGTTCGGCCTCATGGTTAAAAGCAGTCTCCATTGGCTGTGCTATCTATTATTTCTTTATGAGCGTCATATCTGAGCACGCACGCCATTGGCTGCGTTGTGAATGACGTCGTCCATCCCGTCGCAGCTGTGGCGCGGAGCACACACGCATCAGTTTCTACTGAGAGCTTCTACATATTTAAGCCAGGGGCAACATTAAAAAAGGGCCAACAGTAGAAATGTGAAAGAGCTCGCATTCGCCGGGCCGATGATGCAGTCCAGTCACTAAAACATGCCCGGAAGCCGAGTGCCGGCAGGAAAAACGTGCCAATTATCCAAGGCGCGTTAAATCCGAACAGGAATGCAAACGCCGCGGGCTGGTGGTTCCTGCAAAAATCACGCCGCCGAGTTCAAATCGCAATGTTTTGATTTTGAATTTATTTGATTGATATGTGGGGTCTAACGTCCCAAAACGACCATATGAATATAAGAACCGCCGTAGTGGAGGGCTCCGGAAATTTCGACCACTTAGGTTCTTAACGTGTACCCAAATCTGAGCACACGGGCCTACAACATTTCCGCCTCCATTGGAAATGCAGCCGTCGCCGCTGGGATTCAATCCCGCAACCTGCGGGTCAGCAGCCGAGTATCTTAGCCACTAGACCTTGCGGCGGGGCTGTGGCAGCCGAAGTGGCAAGCAAGATTTGTGTCAACAAAAATGAGTGTGCGTAATCACAAACTCTATGAAAGCAATACTATGCCAAGAATGATTCTTCTTGGGAAACGTTGATGGTCTCAGAGATGGTAAAATAATTTTTCGGCTCATCTGTCCAGGCGCCATCGAGCTTTTATGACCACAGCTCTTCAGACCGAGTACAGTCAGAGAAATTCCTACGAATCGACAAAGAGTAGGAGCGGGTAAAAATGTTATAGTGACTAAAAATTATTACCAGACGCACGCTACTTATAAATCGTGTTTTGAGCAGTTGTATACCAAATACACAAATTTTGTTTTGGCCAACTAGAGCTTTCGTATTTGGTTACATCTCTTTGGTAGTTTTATTCTTTTAAGTACTTCCAAAACTTTTCCGGGACATTTCACACATGATCTAGCAGTGTATGCTGGAAGTAACTTTCATTAAAGTTTTTTCACCATTTCGTTGAATTATATGTTAGATATTTAGAATAGCAACTTGAGGGGCCTGCCGTCTCAAGCGTTCAGTTTTTTTTTTAGTTGCAATGCTTCTTGCCTCAATCAGTATTTTTTTGATCTTTCCTTGTTTTTCAAGAAATAAAATTATTGACACAGTGCATGCATCTGTTCTTCAACTTAATCGGAAGACCGATAACATCATTGGTTTATATGTGGGGTTTCCAGTCCCAATGCCACCATATCACTATGAGAGACGCAGTAGTGAAGGGCCCCGGAAATTCCGACCACCTGGGGTTCCTCAAGTGCACCTAAATCTGAGCACGCTGGTCTACAGCGTTTCCGCCTCCATCGTAAATGCAGCAGCA
Source organism: Rhipicephalus microplus (assembly GCF_043290135.1). Lineage (NCBI taxonomy): Eukaryota > Metazoa > Arthropoda > Arachnida > Ixodida > Ixodidae > Rhipicephalus > Rhipicephalus microplus. Next base: position 98,645,310 of record NC_134707.1, on the reverse strand, counting down.
GCAGCCGGAAATAAATCTCGCGACCTGCGGGTCAGCAGCCGAGTGCCTTATCCTCTTGACCACTGCGGCGGCGGGGCCACACAAACGGAGGCGTAAGGCACCGTATTGCAGCGTGTTCGTCTGCCTTGAGATCACACCATTGTCATTTCATCAATCTACCTGAATGGCAAACGACACTTAACATCGGAATTACGTATATGAGCGCCAGCTCAGTCAGTGGTACGTTGCATTTTCCACGCCTTTCACTGCTTCCCTAAAGTGTTTCAGGTGTGTGAATGGAGGTTCCGGGCCGCTGTTGCTTGGACCCCAGTTATAGACATTATAGAGGAGCCAAGCGGTAACTTCGCGTAAGTCTCCAAACTCAGTGATGGCCTTCAGGAACTGCAAACGGGGAAACACTATTTCATGAATATTTCAACAGCCCATACAAAAAGCATAACTCAGCATGGCTGCAGACGAACAAGCAAAGCAACGCACGCACTGCTCAACGTTGAGCTACAGTTTCTGCATAAGTGTTATCAATTACATGTACATTATCGGTGCATTTTCGGCAGCAAAGTCGCCTTCGTGTCCGGCATGTGCATATGCATGCTTATATCTAAGGAAACTAGAAAAATTAAGTACAAAAAAAATCCCACTATCTAACGATAAAGAAAACAATGTGTAGATGCGAAGCAGCGGGCGTTAGCGCTTACACTGGCGTCGGCATTGGCGATGGCGCTCATCGCGGCGTTGCGCAGGTGTGAAAGCAGGGTAGGCGAAAAGCTCGCTGTAATGTACCGGTGTTTTGTGCTGCAACATGGCATTCGCTGCTAATGGGCAATGTGAGACAGAAACCCAGAGCCCACTTTTAGTTAACGTAGATGCTCCGAAGTTTTAATGTTCAGCAATGCTCAGAAAAAGTCTCCCACCGATCTTCTCTTGCAGGTGAAAGCCTAGTTAGCTTGTGAATTGTATTGCAGCGTATTTTCAGCGCAAGCAGTCGGATTTTTCAATGCAAAACTTGCTAGCCGACGCTCCCTGCGTCGGCTTTGCGAGGCGAGAGACAGGGGAGCATCGGAGAGAAGAGGGCGCAAGCGTAAAGGGGGTGTAGGTGCCACAGGGAGGAACGCTTAGGGACGAGAAACGGGGGAGGGTGCGTAGACTAGCAGATGCTGTCTGCGTCGGCGTTGCCAGGCTTGAGAGGGGGAGCACAGGAGCAGAGTGAGGGGGAGGTTTGCGCAGTAAGGGTGGCCACGCCGCACACCGGATCGCGCTTGGCCCTAAAACGCTTCGCATCTAAAAATTCCGAAGATGACGATCGCAACTAGAAATCCATCGCTCTGCAGCGTGTCGCTATAGACAATTATACTAAGCACCGTGTATGTGCCTGCATAATAAAGACAAGCTATTTATGTGTCCTTTAACACTCGTAGTATGCAGATGTTTGAGAAGATTCAGCACGTTTTTGGTCATTCGAAGCCTATACACTGAGTTTCAAGCTGCTTGGCCTTTTTCGTTCGCCTAACACTTGATATCACAATCATTGACTCACCATTTTTGGGGTCTTTTAGTCGTAGAGTTTCTCAAGATTAACCAGTGGGCACTCTGGCGCTGCGATCGTTCAGCGAACATGGGAATGATGGGTAGTACACACATTTGCCTGGTCTTCGTACTTGCGGGCGGCGAATCGTACTTGCGGCTTCGTTTATTGCTGTGTTTCGGTTTTGTTTTGAAAGAAAGATTGAACCCTTTTGAACTTCGTGAGCCAATTTGGAAAGTAGGTCTAAAATAATAGAATGGTGAAGCGCAACCGCTTAACAATAGCTGATACTTGTTTCGTAAGAAAACGGCTCCAAGCCACACGAACACACACGGAGCCAGAAGCAGGCAAGAAGTACGAATATTAGACAAATGTAAGTACTACCCATCATTCCCATGCTTGCTGAAGCGCCGTGCGTTGCAGCTCCTATAGACACTAGCGCCAGAGTCCCCTCTATGAGTATTGCGGAAAACTCTATGCTTTTAGTGTCAAGCAAAGAAGTAAAAAGTAGCCTGCCTGGGAAAATAAAGGACAACGGTGCGCTTAGTTACCTTTGCAGCCAGAGAGTCTTTGTACCCGCTCAACGTAAGAACTTTCGACGAATTACAGAAACCTCCATATGTGTATACAGGATCGCCGATGTAGCTTTCAGTGCCGCCAGTGAAATCACTGTACTGGCAAAGCTGAAAAAAGAGTATCAAAAAGGCGGTTGCTTACGCCTCTTACACACACTTGTTAAACAAAAAAATGCATAGAATAACTATCGATGGTGTGCGCAATTCTTTAGTTAGGCACCTGGTTATTGTATCACTCATCGGCTTCTGTCCCTCTATTCTGTCTCTTTTCCCCTCCTTATTCCTTTCTCCAGTGCAGGGTAGCAAACGGGATACGCAATATGATTGATCTCCCTACCTTTGCTTACATCTCTCTTTCTCTCTCATCTGCTTTCATGGTGAAGCTTGCTACGCAAGTCGCTGAGTCATGATCGTATAGAGAAAACGCTAACTGTTCTATTGTCCAAAAATATGGCCTATTATCTTCTCCTTTCCTGTTTCTTGCCGATAGTTCATGTGTGGAGAACGCAGGAAAGAACCAATCGTTTGACAGCACTGGTGTGGTTGCATGTATTCCTTCCTTTGTCCCGTTCCTTACGTTCGCGCTGTTCCTACGACAATGACCTTTGTGGGGCCTGGTGCATTACTTGGGTTAACATTCTGCCTGGTTGCACTGTCGAAGTAAATGTCGACAATCACTAAGAAAGAAGCACGTGGTTGAGATCAGCTGCGACGTGTGACGTGACAATTCCAGCTAGTCACAAAAAGTCTGCTGCTCCTTGAGTGAACTCATTCAGCTCTATTGCATTACTAATCTGACAGTTATTTACGCCCCGATTTTAGAAAACTGATGTTCCTACATCACGTGTATCTAATGCAGCGTTCAACTTTACTGAGAATCATCCATCTTTTGCTAATTGTATTTTTAGGCACGTATTTTTGTAAAAAATTAGAAATCGATGTTTTCGGGTAAAGCTAACAATTATATTGGAGACATGTGATAACACAGCCCAAGCTTATTTTAGACAAATGTAACAAAAGTCAAGAAAATTTTATGAAAATAGTTGGATTCATTGAAAGAGCGTGAGGCACTTGCGATGGCTGTGGCTTCTAGCGGATCAGATTGCATCCGCGCTCATCTTTCACACCACCTGCGAGGTGTTTTTCGGCAGCGTGCAAATCACAAAGTTAACACAAGTAATACACCACAACAAACTATCATCAACGTGTGAGTGTGAGACAGCTAACTAGGAAATAATATCTTTTCCCTTTTTTCATTACACATGGCGTTAAAAGTTGTTATAATTGACCGCGAAAGTTACCCACCGCATATTCCGACGTCTTCTTTACGGACAAGCATGGTGTAAAGATGCTATCGTTCAGTGAACTTGGTTGCTCCACCATAAAGTAGTTGAGGGCAGACAGCTCGAAAGACAAACCAGTGATTACCGATGGCTTGAAAAAATTAGTTCCACCGGCACAGTAAACCAGTGAGATTCCTGAATCCAGTCACGAAAGGATACTTAGGGTGCTGTGAAATTTGCTTAGAGCGTGCAGACACACTGGCTGTTTGAATAACGAGCTGCGCCCGAATGAAGCGAGGTAAGGTTCGTAGACATAGACAGGCGAAAAGAGAATTGATCAAAGCGGGTTCCTAATCACTCAAACGCGTACTTGTTTCTACAGCGAAACTGCATTGGTATTGGCAGATTGCATCTATGCCCGAAATATGCTTAGAACAACATTTTTCTTAGCCCATCCCCCATTACATGCCACCTTTTCGCCAAAGCTTATTTCTCTCATTGTCCATTGCCATTTCTTCTTTCGCAAGTATCGCAATGCTCGGTTGCAGCAATTTTGACCAATCATCGTGCCATCATATGTGTCACGCCGTGGAGGTCACGCTATGTAGTATGCAGTGTTTTTACTGCTACTTTTTTTTGACTCGCTGTTGAATTCACGCGTACCGTTACTTTGAGGGAAATGCAGCACCGTTTTTGAAAGGGTGCCGACGCGCGCAGAAAAACGCATGGACATGAATACAACGTGCAGCTACAGGCTGCATTCACCACTCGCATACTCAGAGTACTTGAAGTCACATGACTTCTCTTAAGTGTGGCCGACTGCCACCTTTTCAAACCCAGCGTTCTGTCTTGTCCTGAGCCATGTCATAAAGCTTCGTAGTCTTTGGAAATCATTCAGAAAAATCTGGGAAGATTGTCTGCCACATGCGAGCAGCTCATTTTCTAGTCTGCACGAACCACTGCAATAAGTCAACATTGTAGGCTCATATATATGCCAATCCACCCCCCGATCACATAATCGAACGCCGCAGTTTAGCGGCACTTGTTTTGCCGGGCACAAGTTCAGTTCATCCAATAAAGTTTTGTACCTCTACCAGTTTAGCATATGAGTTCTTCATCGTCATGACACTGTGAAATGAAAGGGCGTAGTGTTGCAGAAAAGAAGGTAGACACAAAGTTCATTTGTGCATAGCAATAATTTTCCTTATGGGAGAATATGGACTGCTGGTACGCAGTTGCAGTTGCACTAAAATGAATATACCAAGCCTAAACTATCAGACACGTTTATTTATTGTCTGTGTGTCTATTAAAAAGAACTGTGCATTGATCAAACTGCAGCTCCCGATAGAAACGTAGATGTTTTAAAGTACTCTAATGCAACGATGCTTTTTTGGATCGACGATTCGTGCACCATCTGCCATTAGTACAATGGCCAGCCTTTATGTGCCCTGTTGAAAATAGAGCCGCTGAAAGGAGTTTGATGAGCTATAACTGCACAACATGGCATAAATTTATTATCTTCATTTTTCTATCTTCTTTAAACTTCCTTGTCAACTACATAAACCTTGTCATGACTGTGCTGCGAAACAAACTAATCAGTTTTGTATATGTCCTTCGTGTTATAGCAGGACTGAGATGGGGCCCTTTGGAGAAAAGTCTTCTGCAGTTATACAAGGCATTATTTGTGGGCTATATAAGGCACAGCTCACCTGTGCTTTCCAGCATGTGGGCAACGTGCCTCCGCACTTTAGAGAGCCTTCAGGCACGAGCACTGAGAATATGTCTTGGCCTGCCACGGTGCACATCTACCTCTGGCACTATAGAGGAGTCACGCACCAACCCTATACAGGTTTACACGTCCTGTGAGCCTCTTCGAGTGCACCTTCGTCTACTGACCCGACATGCACAGCACCCTTTGTCTTCGCTACAAGTGGACCGACCAAGCTGTACCTATTCGCGATGCCTCGATATGCATAGGCACATGATCCCGTCAGGCTTCGCACCTGCCGTAGTCTCTGCAGTGCCTCCATGGACATTGACTAAACCACTGGTGTGCCTTCACATACGTGGAATTTCGTATAAGTCACATGTTTCTCATATTGCCCTCAAGCAACTCACCTTGGCACATTTCGATGACCGATACAGTGACTCTGTACACATTTACACCGATGGATCCGTAACTTCATCCGCCTCAGCTGCAGCCTTCGTGATCCCTCAACTCGGTATTTCCCGACAGTACAAATTAGATCATAGGTCATCTTCGACAGCTGCAGAACTTGTTGCTATACAAGAAGCCATAAAATTTGTGAACGACCAAGCACCGCGTAAATGGACGATTCTATCTGATTCAAAATCAGCGCTTCAAGCTATCTATTCTAACTCAAGAAGAGGCGAATTTTACGAGTTAACGTTAGGAATCGTCCAAGCATTTGACCTAACACACAGGAGTGGTCACTTGATTACACTCCAATGGATTCCTGGACACTGTGGCCTGGTTGGCAACGAAACAGCCGATAGCGAAGCAAGAGCGGCAATATACAACGCTCCTATGTACTTCAAAGTACCCTACTCGCGAGGTGACGTCAACACATTGTTGAGATCACTCATGCGCGAATGCACTGCCACTTACTGGTCGCTACCAGATCACCGGAACAAGCGCCTGCGGTAAACAGACCCCAGTATGACTTTTCGTCTTCCAGATAAAATCAGCCGAAGACATGCTAATATACTGCACCGAATTCGCCTGGGCGTCGCCTTCACTCGCCACTACACTCACCTAATTGGCCGTGCGGACAGCTCAAATTGTGAACGCTGCCAAGTGCACGAAACGATAGCTCACATATTTTGTGACTGTGCATTATACGTGGCGCAAAGAAAAATGGTAACTGCAACGTTGGCAAGCATTGGACGAACACCATTAAGTGAAAGCCACATATTGTCAGCAATGAACGACCAAACAGTGTCAAAAACTGCTACAAAGGCTGTTCTGGACTTTATAAAAACCACTGGACTAGAAACTAGACTGTAGGGTACTATGCTAAGTGGCTACTGTACATACGCACCACCTCTTCTTGTCCCCATCATCACCCTTCATCCCTCTTTCCTTCCCCTTTCCCTTATCCCCTGTGTAGAGTAGCAGGCTAGAGCGAACTAGCTCAGGCCGACCTCTCTGCCTTCTAATAAATTCTCACTCTCTCTCTCACTTTGCCATAAGTTTCATAAAGCTGTGATCAACAAAGATGACTCTATTACACAGGTTTCCAAGCTAAAATGGTATTCCATAAACTCAGAATCAGACGTAGATTCTGCATTTAATGAATTTTCAGATAGCATAAAACAATGTATCGTGAACTCGACCTGAATCGTAAGGTGCCGGAGACATATCTCTGCGTTGCACAATCTCTGGTTAACAAACGGCTTTCTGACTAGCTTACGCAAAAAAGATAACTCTTACCGCAAATTTAAAAAGCGTCCTTTCAAAATTCAACTCAGAACGCACTATAAAGATTACTGCAATCAACTGAACAAGCTACTAAAAGAAGCCAGAAGAGTATATTACGAATGTAGAATAGCTGAGGCTGGTTCTGATGCAAAGTGACAACGGAAATTAATAAATTCTTTCTTAAGTAGATCTAGTCCGTATGACCCATAAGAAAGATTATGTCATCACGTGGTTTCTATACCAAACCGTTAGATATTGCCAACGATTTCAATGAATTCTTCTGTGGTCCCACTTTCGAGGAAAACAACAATAATCAAGTATCACCTCAACGTTGCTTACAACCAACTTACTTATTTCCAACAGACCCAGCCGAGATTATCGATGTCATGAATCATTTAAAGGTTACGGGCGCAGGTCTAGATGAAATCAGTTCAGCAAATATAAAATTAGTCGCTCATTGCATCGCTAGCCCTTTATGTTGTATCACCAACTTAATCTTCACGAGTGGAATACTTCCAAGACAGCTAAAAAAAGCGAAAATTATACTCGTGTTTAAAAAAGGAAACCGGGCTTGCATTTTAAATTATCGTCCTATCGCTATTCTCTCTTTTTTTTAGCAACGTCAATGAAAAGTGCAATGAAAAACGCCTTACCACATACCTCTCAAAATTTAATCTTCTTTCCTCAAATCAATTCGGCTTCAGGACGATTTCTTTGACTAACTACGCTTTACTTTCTTTCACAGGTAAAATAAAAAGCGCCATTAATTCTGATTTCTACGAAGGATCAGTTTTCATAGATCTATCAAAAGCATTCGACTCCAGCAATCATGACATCGTCATTTCTAAACTACGGGCAGCAGGGGTCGACGGGCCCGTGCTGGAGCTTATATAGAGTTATTTAACAGACGGAGAACAGGCTGTGTGTGTTGGTTCCTCACTTTCTACCTTCGAAATAACAAACAAAGGTGTTCCGCAGGGATCGATACTTGGTCCACTACTTTTCTTACTTTACATAAATGATTTTCCTAATCACCTATCACAATCACAAGCTTTCCTTTACGCAGACGACATGACATTGCTTCCTAACGATCGATCACTAACTGCTCTTACATCGAAGTTGCATACTGATTTGAACAATATTTTAGGATGGTGCCGCCTTAATTCGCGGAAAATAAATCCCACCAAGGCTTCATTCATTCTTTTTCAAACCAGTCACAGAACACCAGAAATCCTTCCCACTATCATTCTTGATTCTCATGTCATTAGTGCAGCTGATGAATGTTCGTTTCTCGGTGTTACTTTAGATGCTAACTTAAAATTTACAAAACACATCGCCCATTTGAAGCGCAAAATTGCTCCTGGTATTAAAATTTTATTAAAAGCCAGGTACTATTTCAGCAAACCTACACTACTAACACTGTATTATTGTTTCATTTACAGTCATCTGAACTACTGCATGCATCACCTCATTGGGTGCCACATATGTCACACTTATCACCGTTGCAACATTTACAAAATCAGGCCATCCGTATACTCACGTTCAGCTCATTCAGCTGCTGTGTGTCCAACATTCTTCATAATAACAGAATCCTATCATTAGACAACCTTGTTAAATACAATTTATTCATAGTGTTTTTAAAATAATGAAGATCCCTCCTCCAGTAAACATATTTCCAGACGCTGTTCTAGTAAGCACCAACCGAACAAGATTTGCTGCTAACAACAATTTATTATTGCCTTTAGTCCATGCTAATTGTTGAAAACACTCTGGTTATTTCACGTTGTTATCAACCTGGAACAGTCTTCCCTTTAATGGTAAGCAGTCTTTATCATTAGAAAATTTTAAAAAACACATTTACTTTTTTGCTGGATACCATAGAATTCTAAGATGTGTAATATTATCTACACCTGTTCATATTCATGTACTCTTATTGGTTCCACAGCTACTCATCTTTTTCTTGCTTTTTTCGTTCCACTGTTTGTTTCGTCAACATTACTTGGTTTTTCCTATGTTTTTTCTATGTTCTATGCAGTGTTTTGTTGTACTTAGGATTGTTAAAAGTTGTTTTTAGTCTGTATATATTTATTTGTATAACTTATTCCACGTTTCTATCAGAGCTACATTGCTACATTCTACTTGTGCACATTTATCACATTTTCTGACAGGAGGTCCCTCTTCAGCCAAGTGCTCTGGGATCTCCTTCTGTATGTTTATGTAAGCATGTATGTTTTGTACGAAAGTAAAAATGAACTAAAACTGGAACTGAAAAAAAATACGTTGGCTCGCTTTACGAAGCGATTGCTTACCGTGGCATCTATTATTTTAGCTACCTTTTCTACCAGCCTTGTCAGCTGAGCCGGTGATGTGTTACGTTGCCAAGCATGAACGCGCGTGTGTAGAAAAAGTCTTTAAACAGCCTTCATCCGCGCTCAACGCATTCCCAGCAAAACATGGCGCAACTCAAATGTGCCAGCCCGCCGAGCCCAATCACATGATAGTTATCTTCCACAAGATATGCATCATCTCCAACGCCGACCACGCCATGATTTTCGCTCGGTACTTCAAGTATATCACCTTCGTAATCTCGGTGCTCTCGCCTAACAAGGTCTACTGTGTTCTAAGCTGTTGATTGATGTATTGATATGTGGGGTTTAGCGTCCCAAAACCACCTTATGATTATGAGACACGCCGCAGTGGAGGGCTCCGGAAATTTAGACCACCTGGGGTTCTTTAACGTGCACCCAAATCTAAGCACACGGGCCTAAGCATTCCCGCCGCTATCGGAAATGCAGCCACTGCAGGCGGGACTCAATTCCGGGACCTGCGGGTCAGCAACCGAGTACCTTAGTCACTAGATAACCGCGGCGGGGCGTGTTCTAAGCTGTACGCAAGTGTTATGTTGCATTTTGAGTCTTCATCATTTTTGCAAAACCATATCTGTCATTTGCCATAGCACACGAATTTTAACGCACCGAAAGTTACTGCAGCATAGATATATAGCACAGACAGGAGCACCACTGAAAGAAGAGAAGGAAGAGCATTGTTGCTGCTCGCACTCGCTCCGCTTGACAACTGGTCACATTACGATATTTCAAGGCGCTCTGTCTTTGCTGAAGTATACATTTACGAAGTCTATCGAGTAGTCATTCTGCCTCCACTTAAAAAGCTTAGCCTGTGTTAATTGCTGCTTCCTTAAATGGTCAGTGCGTCTGTTTGATCGCTTTACAACACAGAAACTCCAAGGTGAATTTTCGCGACTTGTCCAACTAAAGTTTGAGCAGACGTATAAGAACAGACAATCTTCCAAATTGCGCAGTTCGTAGGTTCAGTTCTAACAGACGTTCTCATGCGTCTCATAGACGCTTGTTTTTAGGTAAACTATTATTAGTTTCAATTGAAGTTATAATTACTACACCGCACTATATCTGAATATAGAGAGAGCGTCTCCTACGCGTTCTATTTCTCCAGTGTCAGTCCACTTTGTTGTATGTTGTCATAAAGAAAACGTACCAGAACGGTATGGTCTCTATTATCAATGTTGATTGTGTTGGGTAGTGTGGCCTTGCAGAATCCCTCAAAAGCTAACAACCCTGTCGATGTAATCGCAATGACGATGTCTGCCATGAAAGTACTGCGGAGCGAGAGAAAAGTGTCCATGAATAAAAAATTATTTATAACACACCCTCCCCACTCCCAATAAAGAGGCAAAACTGAGAAAAAAGCAGCATGAGTAATTGGACATGCGCAGAATTTTCAAAAGGAAGATGCCACATTCAACATTTGTTACGAGCCGACATGACCACTCCACAGAATTTATTAAAGTCAGAATATACGAAGCACAGAAAGCTCTCGCTATATACGGTAGTAAAAGTGGCCTGTTTTAAGTAGTGTAAGAGTGGTCGTCTCACCCTTGCGAAGGCGTGTCATGAAGCTCCTCTTCACCCTTCATGCCCCTTGCCCTTTTTTCTTGCCCCTTTCCCAGCTTATCCCCTACAACGGCCAAAAGTTGTCCTTTCCTTTACTGTTTTAATGAAGGTCGCATACATGCATTCATCTGTAGCATCGCAATATATATATGTATATAAGTCCACTGATGAAGTGAACAAGCAAACGAAAAAAAGGATGCTTTATTGCCAACGTTACGACTGGGGACCGGCATTTGTTAGGGCATACATCATTGAATGCCCTGACAAAGGCCCCAGCCGTAACTTTGTCAATAAAGCATCGTTACTTCGTTTGCTCGTCCGCTTCATCTGATGACTTATAACTAGACCAACTACAGGAAGACTTTCAAGATATATATATATATATATATATATATATATATATATGTGTGTGTGTGTGTGTGTGTGTGTGTGTGTGTGTGTGTGTGTGTGTGTGTGCGTCTGCGTGTGCGTGTACGTGTGTGTGTGTGTGTGTGAGAGAGAGAGAGAGAGAGAGAAAAAGATCTACTGTTGAACAAGCATGCAGGCATCCTACTTGCCGCATCCGTTCACTCCGAAGCAGATGTATATCATGTCGAGCATGAGAGACATTCAATGCTGTAAATAGGTCATTTCAGTGATTTTGAGCCGGTGTTAGGCGTATTCAGAAATAATTTCCGGAAGAATGACATAACGCTCTGTAACGAACTAACGGGAACAATTGTCACTCCCACATTATAACATATTTACGCACAGTTATTTTGAAGGTGGTATGAGGCTAATTGGGGGCCAAGGGTGGCCAGGCCATGCAAGGTTCATTAAGCAAAACCACGACTTTTTGCTCTAACTTAGGTTTTCTCAGCACATCATTCACCTCTTTTCAAAACCGAACAGAAAGGTAAAATGAGAATCAAGATCGCAGCCGACGGATCGACTCAGTAAGGTTATGTACTTCCCATTTTGATTCTAGCCCATCCACTTACCGGTTGCTCTTTTGACGTTTTTTTCACATACACGTAATTCCCAAGAAAGGTTGGCAACCTTTATTTTTCGCAAACTGACTAAAATTCATTTAGCATCGAGACGTTGAGCTTGGAACTGAATAAGTCTGCCTGTGCATAATAAGGGTGTTGTTCTATCTGAATAAGCACCGTTGAGCAAACCTTGGGTAAGTCGAAGACAGTGAAAGACCGTCTGAGCTGAGAATTCAAGCTTGCGAGTGTCATTAATCCATACAAAAAAAAGTTGGGTGACATTCGTTGCACTTACATCGAGCATTGGTTGAAATGTTTTTGAATCCGAATATAAGCGCTCGAAAAGTGAACATGTAATTTTTGACAAATACGATCATGTTTCATTAAAATTACAGAGCTATGGCCCCACGACGCCGTATTTCACAGTATGAGACATCTGCAACTGACGGAGTTATGAATATTATCAAGCATAGTGAGAAAGAAGGTTGTTAGCACGAATGCCAGAAGGGCGAAAAATCTCTTGAGTATTTGAGTGAACATCATCTCACATAGAAAGCTACTTTTTCAAGTATTTGAGCATACGCATTGATGTTGACTTCAGAATTGTAGTTTTTATGCAGTACATTACCTTTTTGTAGGCATGGCATAAGCCGTCGGCATGCCTAACAGGCGCACCCACGTATATTTCTCCTGGTTTCATGGAACACGCTCAAATTATAAAACGGTCAACATCTAAGTGTTGTTCTCTCCACCTGAGAATATATATCAATGTTATGTCTAACAATATGAAAAATTGGGTGAGTTGGTATGAATTGATTTAGGGAAATTCAGGGAATGTTGGAGCACACCACAAGTGCTCTAAGAAATAGGTCGAGCTAGCGGAAACTCACTGAGCAATCTTTAAAGAAAAGTACGTATATAACCAGAGAAATAGGTATATGTGCGTCCAAATCACAAGCTGTGCATATGAATACATAAGCCAGAAATCAATTGTATAAACTGACAAGTAATGCTTATTTACCGACGCCACTTCCTTTTTATGTTTTTTCTTCCTTCTGCACATTGCACATGACTTTTTTGTTAAACTGATTCTTGTTATTATCATGATGTACATGAAGTTTCGTATAATCTCAACAATGTCTTCTCTTGTGCTACTCCTGGTGTACCTATATATTAGTGATTCTTTTTAACAAGTAAACTGATATATGAGTGTGCACATGATTTTCTTCCTTGAACGAGTCTTTGTGGTTCCTCTGAAATTTTTTCAGAATGTTATTTTTCCTTTATCACGTTTTAAACTTTCGTCATGTTATCACCACTCTCTTTAGGTTCCTTCTGATTTATTTACAAAAAGTCCTGAGTATTAAACCTTGAAAACTCTCTTTAAAATATTGCCAGATAGTTCAGTTCCGACTTTGCACCGATACGTCCTTTTCTTAAGCCATTATTGAGTGTAGCTTTGCAAGTATTACTACAGCATGACAATAATACAGTATGCACACACAGACCACTCGGAATTAACACTGTGTCACAGAGCTGCTGCAGCAGAATAATAACGAGCATTGTATAAGGCATAAGAGGAAGTGATGTTCTTACTTCACCACGCTTATGAATGTCGCTTTGATGGTGGGCATATGATACGCGCTTTATTCGTAGGGACCAAAAGCGAGTATGGTCTTCGCTCTCCGGTCTGAGCCTTGTAGCTCTTCAAATTTCTGCAACGACCAGAAAATTTCACATTCAACCGACACCACGACACTATGAGACCTAGAAGATATATAAGTGAGCCTAATGATGTTATATCGCGAAATGTTTACCCAACGTTGCCGCAACCTTGCGAAAGTCACTGCAACAGTACGTGGTACAGAGTGTCTAAGGCATACTCAAGCCTTGTGAGTGCGCTTTTTAAGAAAGAAGGTGCATACATACATAGGTTTCGCCTACACCGACATACTTTTATTCCTGTTTTTTCAAGAAGATTTCTCGGTAGACATAAAGTACTCATTTGCCCTTGCACGTAGATTGATCATAATACACATACAGGGCATGAAGAGGACAAGTATCAAGATAGGAAGTGTACGTATATGAAAACATAACATACTGCCCAAGCGGATGGAACGAAAGAAGGGAGACAGGAAAGAGCACAGACTACCAGCTGTTTACTATAGGTTCCCGAGTTCATTATACGGGCAGGGGCAGGCGACCATGCGCTATGACGATGCCCATAAAACCAGGATTCATTAAAAATATACCTTTTTAAAAAAAAATTCTTTGCACATTAAGACGAGGTCGGTCAGAACAGAACAGGATGCATTTGTCTCCCTTTTTGCAAGACTGGGCGGATTGTGGGCGGGCTACATGGGATGCGTGCGCACGTGGAAGTTATTCGACTAACTGCAATGCTGCTGTGAGGCATCTCACGAAGGAGCATTGCTGCGCGTGCCGCAGTGCCCTTACGTGACTGTTGGAAGTGCGTAAGGGGGAGACGGTCTGAATACCGAAACCTTATTACGTCATTATGGTTTTTGTGCACTCACTGACAGCCATATGTTCCCGCATACTGTCCATATACAGTGTCGGTCGCTGTGCTTCCACAATTTTCTTGTGTGCTGTTCATCGCGTTGTTTCGTATAATTTCGCACGCTGCAAGACACACTTGTCTTAATTTAAAATGACGGCTTATGCACAGCCGTGCCTCCGTTACGTACCGCAATAATCTCTCGCAGGTTTGAAACGGTGAAATTGTATGTCGCTTTGAAACGTAAGCACGGTGAGGAGTCCGTAGTGCTTGATGCCACCCTTTCGCAGAGTGTCCAGAAAGGTGGCCGACTCATCCAAACTTTCAGGATTAACACGGCTGCATTAAAAAAATCCTATATCAACAAGTCTCTTTCAATTATTAGTATGTTTGAACAACGTGAATCTTAGAATATTTCGAAATCCTGAATTACACTGTCACTTGTAGCTGCATTCACACACAATTTCTTTGCGTTAGAACTGTATGTAGAAACTAATGTAGAACAATGCTGTAATTTATCATTTACTGGTGGCTATCGAACGAAACAATTATAGGAATGCACCAAATATGTTGTGATGGGCTAGTTGGCGGGCCTTGAATTTGAAGTGGCAGCGCGCAAAAAGATACAAAGCACGCACGCATGAGGAGAAAACACTCGCACGGAAGGATACAAAACAGTTACACGCGAATGTGTTTTGTGTCTAATACATGTGCATGTTTCATATTTTCCGTGCAGTGCCTCTTCAAAAAAGATAGAAATATCATTGAGAGATCGGAGGACAGTGGGACAAGCCACGGTATAAACGAGAAATGCAGATATCTCAATTACCACCAAGCAAAATTTATGTATTCCAGCTGGCCAAGTACTGCGCAAAACTGACAGTTGATGCACAGTGAAAAAAAATAACAAAACATGACTACTAAGAAAGGGCAAGTACAGCCGAGGAAGGTAGTTATAGTTGTATGAAGTAAAGTAATCAATGAGAAGTTTCGATAAATATAGTATCGAATCTGCTGACAGGATATGATAAACTGGAGATTATTGGGAAAGGCCTATGTTCTAAGTGAACTAAAACAGGCTCAGAATGACGAAACCACCAAAATTCCGCTGACTACACTTTCCCATGCATGCTGAAAGTCGTTCCTAAAAACTCTGGTCGCATATTGCTGACAATTGACGAGGTAGGCCAGTGGCGTTCACGGTAGCCCTAAATCTGTCGTGCTCATGTATGCGAACATACAAATTGGGGTGCAGAACCTATTGGTAGTCGCTGTTTTATTTGTAGATGACTGCGGACAGCAGGTCACAAACATGGGAAGAGCCGCACATACTCGTGTGTTCGTCTGTCTCATATAACTCACATGCCCGACCAGGCCTCACCATGGCAATTGCTCCTTGTTAAAAGGGGCATTGCCAAATACCATGAAAACGAGCCATGGCAGAGCGAGGTGAATGTTCATGAGGTCGTCACCAAGACCTGCAGTTATGTAGTAGATTAAATTATGGAAACACGAAGTTCTTGTAATTAGGGCACAACCTTGGGAATAGTGCAGCCTGAGGCCAAATCTTAAGAACTCGTATTAAAGTTCTGAAGAAGTATTCCATTTAGATTTACCTAGGCTAAATCAGACCCCCTGAACTAAGTATGCCACGTCCGCACAATGCCTTGGTCACACGGAGAAACAAGAAAAAAAAACGCTGGAAAGTAAGCACTTGATATTTATTCCCAAGTTTCTATAGCTCAACAAAAGTCGCGAGAAAAGTCAAGACTTACCGTTAAAAAACAAGACTACCGACTTTTCTTTGGTACAATACTTTAACGTTGGCTTCGTGTTTCTGCTTTTGCTGCTACTGCCCACTCATTCTTAAAGCAGCTCTTTGGATGTTTAGCCTTCAATTCAGCCGTTGGTACGCGCAATACTGCACAGTTTTCCAAAGTGGGATCTGCACGTATCATTAGTGCTTGATCAATATGTGAGGTTTAACGTCCTAAAACCAACATATGATTTTGAGCGACGCCTTAGTGGAGATCTCCGGAAATTTCAACCACCTGGGGTTCTTTACCGTGCACCCAAATCTGAGGCTGCGGGCCTACAGAATTTTCGCTTTTCTCAAAAATGCACCCGCCACCGTCGGAATTTGATCTCTCGACCTGCGGGTCAGCGGCTGTGTGCCTTAGCTACCATACGCTCATGGCAGAGTGTACCGAACAAACTAAAAAGTTCTAGTCTTGGACGAAAGGTGCTTTCTTCAAACAGTTGTAGTAGCATTAAGAGTCAAATATGTGGGACTTAGTCAAAGAAAAATAAAATGCCGAACTCTGTATTGCGGTGTCTAGCGGCCATCTTCTGAAACAGGATCCAGCAGCGGTAGTCTTTTCTGGCTTGAACTCGGCCATCTCTTGCGTACACGTCAGTTTAGGAGAGGTAGTCACAGTATTATGACTGGTACATCTCTTCAGATTTAGCTGTCTCGCCTACAGTGCAAATGATTACTTTCACTGGGTGCACAATGAATAGAAAACAGGAGAATTTCAGGACTTGCCTTTTCAGTTAATGTACTGGTAGCTACTGAAGGTCTCTTGCTTGGTATCTGAAATCATCAAAATTATGTACAAGCGCAAACACATGATGAACGCAACACAACTGGTTCATTGTAACTAGAGGGCTCTACAAGCCCGTTTTGAATATGCTCAGAAATTTAAGGGTGCAGAAACACTCCGTTAGTGAAATAGACTTTCGAACGGAAGGGAGGAGAAAACCATTTGGATGGCGTATTGAATGTTCCAAATATTCCATGGAAAAGAACACCACAGTTACGACAATGAACACACGTACCAGAGACCAACTCTAAATTTTGCTTTTTTTTAACATAAGGGATGACATGTCGAAATGGCTATCAAGTTCGCGCATGTCAGGACTGGAGCAGTGGAAAAAAGTTTAGGACAGAAGAAGGCATTAAGTACAAAAATTATGTTGCAATAGGACTTTCATTTGGGTGTGTTGCTTCATAGCAAGCAGATATTGTAGGATTTAAACGAGTCTTGTTGTGCAGTGCTTTTTTGTCTACATTAAAGTTATTTTGAGCTTCAACAGAATACAGGAATGAGACGACAAAGCCGCTTCAATCGGACAGTTATTCGTCGAAAGCCATGCGGCTGTTCATAATATCATCACAAGCATATTAACAAAAGACAAAGTAAAGATGCATAGGTTAGCTGAAATTTCACGTTCAAAATGTAGAGCATGAACGTCAACATTATCTCAACAATATTCATTTCAAAGTGGTTCGATATTATCGTCAAAGCAATTATGAACTTCGCGCGCTCTAGCAGACGGCGGCGACAATCATGTCGTAGCAGCGACTCTCGGTGAAAGAGCGGGAGCGTCGTGTTGCTTTTACTTTTACTTGCTGCGTGTTTTCAAGCCCGCCAGGCCTTTTTTATCGAGTATAGTGGTCACTTTGGTACTGCGAAACGGTTATGAGTGTTATATTCTACCTTGGTATGGCTTTAGCGAGAAATTATGGTTCTGATCTAAAATGATGCCCACAAGCTATCACGCTAATATCTAATCATACGATGAACTAATCAGTGGGACACGGAAAGATTCAAAAAATCCTACTGGCTAAAGGAATGTCGTGTTTACACGTGCAATTGTCTATTTACTCGGGTAACTATAGCTAGTTTTGTCTACTTTTGTATGTACACGCTTTTAGTGTCTACTGTCTACTAAGATGTTACGAAAAAAATGTAATACAATCACACTGAACAAATACCAATACATTTCTCCCAGATGTTATTGAAATGTTAATAGAGTACCAAACGTCAATGTTGTGCTGAAAGATGTGGCCGACTTCAAAAATGCTGTTAAGGAGCCTTTACGACTTATTTTTTTTCAGTGCCAAGTAATATAGGTGACTACATGTTTGTTGTAATTATCATAAGAATACCAGAGAAATTGTATTGTTGTGAACAGTATTTTGGAAGATATCTCATTTCATTGTGGCGGGCAAAGTTGTGGCACTGTGTACCTTGCACCATTGATACCCATATAGTTATATTGTCCTCTCAGTTATGACCCTTTATGACGATTTAAAATATGAATAAATGAGTGAAAAAATAAATATAGAAAGAAATAGATACATCAATAAAGAAATAAAATGTATGCACTGCATTACTCCTAAAGCTCCCCCATAATGGTCTTCAACCTATGTGTACATCTGTCCAAAGAAAAAGCAGCTGCCTTTATTTATATATTACGACATTTGGCACCAAAGGGACATAGAAACGTGCTCTCACCTGGGCCTGGGATCTCTCTTATCGTAGTCGTCTTTACCGTCGTTGTAGTCGTGCTTGTCGTCTTCGTAGTTTTTGCCGCCGTTGTCGCTGTTGTAGTACGCATTGTTAGAGGGCTTCTCATACAGGACAGGCACGCTGCGAGAAATTAAAGAAACGATATCTTACATTAGTTGCAAAATGAGAACAATTAAACCCATAGTCATAACAACAAGTATTGAGATTGAATTGTACAATATACGTTGCACTACGCAATACATTCGGAAAACACCAGTACCTTCCAGGCCGGAAATAATTTATATTGGAGTTTTTTTTTCTTCTTTTGTTGTTTACTGCCTAATAAACTCTTGGTCACCCTTGAATGCTTTGGAAACCCTTCGTGAACTGGGGGATGTCGTGAGGAACCCTTTGCAGAGCGAATAAAAGGGGGGAGGGGGCGTTGTGGTGCAGCTGGGCGCCTAAAGTAAGCCCAACGTGCACGGCGAAAGAAGTCTGTTTTATTTGTACCTGGCAAAGAATGGTCAAAAGTGGCACGCCAGTTTGATCCTAGCAGCAAGTCAATGAGCTGCGCCATCTGCATGGCACTTCAAAACTGTTTCTGCTGCCTTTTCAAGCGTGCTTTTTCTCTCTCCAGGGGATTGTTGTAAAGCGATTACCTTAAAAAGAGAGAAACATTAGACAGCTCCGCCATACCGTAACAATGGTATGTGACGCAGCAAATAAAAAAAACAAACACGATGAGGGTACTGTAACGGGATTACGCGTGCTTCCAAAAAAACTAATTCATTTATGTTTTGTATTGCGATGGGAATTATATGAACCCTATCAACAATTTTTTTCCACCACCATTCCAGTCATGTCCCGCATAATGCCCCAATTGATAACACGCCCCCGCGAATCGTAACTTCTACCAATGATTGCTTTAATATATTTCATTGCCTGTGTTAACGCGTCCTTCTCAACGGATGCCATAGGTCCACTTTAGTTCAGGGAGTCGTCGCGATGCAACACAACATGTAAGGTAGCACTGCTTGCATTACACACGCTTCCCAGCCCTTTCCCACGGAGATGCGATAAACGAGTTTCCCTCTACAATATCATATGTCTGTCAGGTAGTTTTTTTCCCGCTCCTTCTTTGTTGCTGTAAGCAATGCTGCCACCACCTCACAGCGCGCTTAAAGTGAGAGCATGCAGCCGTAACGCAATGACGCTTCCAATTCTGCTAACCGCGTAACGTCGCGAACGGTGACACGCTATACAAAAAGACCGTATCTATTACAGAGCTCCCGTTACCGCCAATATTGTTAACACAAGGAATCCAAGGCGCCGCCCCGAATATATGCCTACAGCAGAACAAAAAATTGCTTCATGTAATTTCCGTCATGAGCCACCACTGGATGGGTTCTCTCCCCCATGGCCGCAAAGTGCACGCAAAGGCTGGGCGAAGAGCTAGAGCCGGAGAGGGCGAGAGGAGAGGTTGGTGAATGACTTGATCGGTTACATCTGGCTGGCATTGAAAACATAGAGGAGACATTTTTTTCTATCCAAGGCTAAATGAGTGCAAGCTGGGGTGATGATCGTAGCTAAAGGAGAGATTAAAAGAGCCGGCTCTTCTACGTCTTTCGGAGGATGCAAGCGATGTCCACCCGCGTGTAAGACCTGCTTTAAAGTCCCCAAGCGGAAAGGAAAAGACTCGCCTTCTTGAACGGGAATGCTAGCTTGAAGTGGGGGGCTGCTTGAGCAGCAGCTGCGAACATCAAATCAACAATCGCGACTCTCAATGTCTGAGGTGCGCTCTCTCGGTAGGCACCAGCGTGAATGGTTTGCATGCTCATCTATGCGTTACACCCCTAACATGGAGGAACTGCGCAAAATGGGAATATCTCACTCCTTCTTATAACATTACAGTGTGTCCCTATCGCATTCATAGCTTCATCTTTGTGGTGAATAGGAGTTTTCTTTTTTAGATATGCGGATGAACGTGACAAATCTTTAAAAATTAATTCATTAAACCCAATTCTAGAAGCGCTACTATAGTCCAACATTGCAACACAGGTGGACATCGACATTTTCTGCGCTTGGCGTGGTCAATGAGGAATGTGTACACGTTAACCTATCGTATCAACCAAGTTTCTCTTTCGTTGTTTTAAAACAGTTTCCATAGACATTATCTGGTTTTGATCTTTGCTGATTAGTTTGTTGTGATAGCAATTACATGCACACTCTTGACTGGATTTTGCCGCTGACGTCGGCGCTGTCGTCATTCACCATATATGTATACGCATCTATATAAAAAGCACAAAAAAAGGAAAACAATTCAGAAAAAAATTTCTGCGCGCGCAAATAGACCCCTTTCCTCATTCTATCTGGTATCACTGATTCAAGAGTCACTTTGGCTCTACGACTCATCACTCCATTTGCTGACTGCCATCAGGTAGTCTGAGTGTGCGGCATTCCGTGGGTACAGGAGACAGTGTTTTTTAGGTGTGCCGTGGACGGCCATAATGGCTTGGTGGCTTGTGCATTTTTTTTCTGAAAGTGGGGCGCGTTCGGCATTATGTCTTTGACCAAAAGATTTGTTATAAGCAAAGTAGAGGCGTATCAGAAGTCGAAAAGCGCCGGAAACGGCAACGAACTGCGGAGCGACAAGTTCGTCGCAGAAAGATACGTTCAATGCTCGACCATAGAAACACATGCAGACACAACGAAGTAAATACTCTCAGAGTCATTTTCTTTTTGCATGTTCACCGGTGGTGTGGTTAAACGTTACCACGGCAGATCGCGAGGGACGCGGTCTGACTAGCTCGCGTGTACGAGTAACCTGCCATGCATGACGTCTATCTTGATGCATCTGCATTTCCTGTCGCATGTATGCGCTTTGCTGGCGACAGCAGATGTTAACTCGTTCTTTGTACTCCGACGCAGAATTCCACACTGTAGCACGTACGCGCGAAGTGCTTCAGAAGCCATAAGAAGACGGCAACACCATACATCGTGTCCGCCGCAGTGACACATGATGGCTACGTGCAAGATAGTGTATGCAAATGTGCCGCCAGAGAAAATGGAGCGTGTCACCATGTAGCAAGACTATTGAAAGTTCTTATGCTCCTTATCACAAATGGATATGTGGAGCCACCACCAGAACTATCATGTACACAACTTCCACAAATGTGGAGGTGGCCCCGAGGGCAGGAAATACCGGCTTTCAGCGTTGATGACATAATTTGGAGAGCCGCAAGGCCAGAAGGCGTCTCTTACCCTCTTTAGTCACGTCTTTATGAGGTCAAAGAAAGACCGAGGTCCTTAAAAGAGGTTCAAGGAGCGGCAAAACAGTTTGCAATCGAGACGGCTGCCCATACTAAGAGTCCACTTCTGGGATACTGGAAGTCTAGTGCAAAGACAAAAGCAGACAGCATGTTTGGCGACACATGTGTAGGCTGCCTCTTGTGGAGCCGGAAACCGCTTGTCTCTCATGACTTCAAGACCTATTTGTGGCAAGAAATTCAGCGGGGTTCAGCTACACAGCTGACACCCGTGCCGACACCTGCTGTGAAAGCACTTTTTGAAAAAACTGTGCACACTATTGTGTCGTGTGTGGGCCTGCCACCACCAGAGCAAGCTGTAATCGAGGCAAACACATGTATTTAAATACCTGTTGGAATGGTGAATGGCACAAAATACAAAAACAGTATAAAGTGAACGACTTCTGCGTCTTCTGTGCCTTCCTCCTACATAGCACGTACCATTCTTTGGGCATCTGTTACACCATAAAGTGTTCACTGACCAACTTCCACTCCTTCATACTCCATGTATCTTCAGCTTTAATGGTTTAAAAATATAAAGCTATTTTGTACGTGTAACGTGCTGGACCCTCATATGCAGGCTTTCGTGCTGGTGGAAACTCAGCAGCTTTAACAAAACCCTTACCAGTAGGGTCCATGAATAGAATACGTGTAGCATAAAATAAAGCATGGAAAACAAAAATATTGTGCATTACTTCTAGGTAGAACCTATTTTCTATTTTGCGCTTTTGTCACGTCCTATAAACATAACTTATACTAAGCAACCTAATTATACAACTGCTTTTGTTCGTTTTAGCAAACAGGCAAAGTGTGATTTTATTGGCAATTTTTGTGTTAACCTCAACATGTGCTGCACCTTTATATGCAGGCTCTCGTGATGTCTGTTGACGAAGCTCGAAAGCTTGAGCCTACTTCTCGCCAGCAGAGCAACAGTACAACATGGAACATGCTCACAAAGACCGCCTAATGGCATCTAACCTTGTTGTTGTCTCTAGTGTAAAGTAGACAGAGAAAGGCCTGCAAGTCCCCACCACTCACAGAGATTTGTCTCGAGTAAGAGCCCTACAGTAAATATTAGTTGAACATTTTACTGAAAAAGTTGGTTTGTAAGAAAGCAAGAAGATATGGTACAGTGGTACAGCAACACAGTGTAAACCTATATAAATACGTTCCTATGTCCTGTTTACACCTGCTATACGTAGCACAACTTCCAGTAAACATAAGTGGCTATAAACTACCTACAGTAATGAATGCACAGGTGCAATGTTATGAACAAAGGACAGTCATGTCTCTGTTATCACATTACTAAAAAAAACCTTGAAAAAGGCGTAGCTCTGCATGCTCTGTTTAACATATCTACACACCTTGTATGCACTGCAAAAGGTTGATTTTATCGTGTAATGCATTCATGACTAAGCCTGAAAATTACTGCCGTTTCAAGTATCGAGTTTCAAGTGAAGCTATGGCTAATCAGAAATATGAAACAATGCTGCGCACGATCAGGCACAACATCCATACATTTCACTGTGGCCTTGTCGTGGACCCAGAATGCCTGGGGCTTTGTGCCACTCCCGATCGTGGGGTATGGGACCCCTAGGAAGAAGAAGCTCATGGCATCATTGAAATAAAGTGCCCCTACTCAATGAAAGACCTTAAAGAACTATGTATTGAAGGCTTATGCCTCTTAAAGACAATAATGGCACATATAAGCTAAACCGCACCCACTGTTACTATTATCATGTGCTTGAGCAGATGACAATTGCAGGTGTGACTTGAGGCGACTTTGTTATGTATGCTCCACAATATCTGGTAGTTTATAGAAATAAATTCAATGAATCTGATTAGAATAAATGCCGAATAATGGTGGACAGCTTTTATTCCTTGACACTTCTGCCGTACTTGACAAAAAGTAATGCACTGCGTAGGTTGCCAGGCTTTTCAACTCACTAAAGACACATTCATGCTATAAAAGCTCACTAGAACTCAGATTTGCCAATATTAGCCTCAACCGGACTCAATGAGACTCAGATTCGCTAAACTTTTTCCCAACCAAACTCAAACTCACCAACATTTTTATCAACGTGGCTCGCGGCTTGACCCGAGTCTGAGTGAGTCGACTCATGGAGCAGAGGGCATAAAGGTAGCTTTCCGGATTTTTGTATAAGTGCTGTGAGCACGACAAGCGAATGACTCTTTAATCTCTTTGATAACATCATCACCTGTACATCTTTTTCATCTGTAAATATCATCACCAGCGTGATTTAGCTCGAGCCTAGCTGAATAAACCGGTTCCTCACAAATGGTGGACGGTGCTTTTCGTTCCCTCAAGTCCTCTCGCCTGTTCTCGCTGGAGCTCCACTCGGGTCGTCGCATAAAACCCCCTGCCATGGCGGCCTAAGAAAACCCCGACCCATTCAACGTCGCCATCCTACCGCAGCCACCGCCACCCACTCCGCCCAGAAACATTGCCTGCGTAATCCACCTGTGTTTTCCGGTCTCCGAGGCGATGATGTCGAAGACTGGATCAAGAACTACGACCTCGTCAGCGAATTGAACAGGTGGGACAATCCACAGAAGTTGCGCAGCGTACCATTTTACTTGTCCGATGTTGCCAAAACTTGGTTCTGGAACCACCTCCCGGATCTTCCCGACTGGGACACTTTCGAACAGCAAGTTCGTCAGATATTTGGTGCCCCTGCAGTTCGCACTGAAGTAGCAAAGAAGAAGCTCGCTGAACGCACGCAGCTGCCGGGTGAATATTACACCTCTTATATTGAGGATGTCCTTGCACTGTGCAAGCGCGTTAACACCGGCATGTCTCAAAACGACCAAATACGCCACATTAATAAAGGCATTAACACCGTCGCCTTTAACGCCCTCGCCACGCAAAATCCTGCCACCACCCAGGACGTGATAACCATCTGTCAGCGACTTGACGAGCTTCAGTCTCTTCGCCTTTGCTACGATGCCACCGACGTTCCTTTGCCTGCACCCCTCGACTTGCGTGCGCTTATTCGCGACATCGTTCGTGAAGAGCTGCACGGGCGCTGCTCTTCCTGTGCTGCGGAAGTTACTTTTCCTTCTGAAAAAGATAGCTTGCGAAACCTGAAGAAACAAGAGATCGCCTCCGCATCGCATCCGACGTGTTCCAACGGTCCCTGCGAGCGCCAGACGCGCACGTACGCCGAAGATGCCGCGCTCTGTGCCGCACCCACCGTTTCTGTGCCTACAACAGCAGACCATACGCCTGTAGCTTCGTTATCACCGCCAGTGCGTGCACCCCTTATTACGCACCTCAGCGCCCACCTCGACCATTCTGTTACTACTGCGGCTATCGAGGACATATCGCTTGGTTTTGTCGAAGGCGCCAACAAGACGAGCAACGTGGCTACGCTTCTGAAGAACAACGAAGCTTCCGTACGACCATAAACTACCTACGACCACCCTCCCGATCGTCCTATTACCGTTCACCGTCTCCTACCTACCATGCTGACATGCCTGGGAATTCCCGTACGTCTCGCCACAGGTCGCCTTCGCCAGGTCGCCATTCAGTGTCGCCTCTGTGGTCTGCCTCCCATTCCACGAACGCCCACGCGGAAAACTCCCCAATGCCATTTTAGGCGGGAAAACTGCATCCACTGGACAGCTAACAAATCCTCCAGAGCGGCCATCGAATTTGATAGTAGTGTTTGTAGAAGGTGTACGCGTTGAGACTCTTGTAGACACTGGCGCTGCCGTTTCGATTATTCGTGCTGATTTTTGTTCCCGCCTTCGAAAAGTCACCACACGTTGTGGCGGCCCACCTCTACGTGCGGTGACAAACGGTCTCATTTGTCCACTTGCACAGTGTACCGTTCGTGTCTGCATAGAAGGCATTCGTCATCACATTGTTTTCGTGGTATTTTGTGAGTGCACCCACTCTCTCTTTCTGGGGTGGGATTTCTTGTCTTGTGAGTCCACTTTCATATCTTGTCATCAGCGCCTGCTGCATCTAAATGCCACTGACTCTTCTCCACTTGAACACGATGGACGCGTCCGCCTTGTCACCACGTCAGATTATGTTTTTCGGCAATACATCAAAGAAATAATAAGTATTAATTGCACCGACAATGTGGATGGTGACGTACTAATTCTCCCTCACAGCTATACCCTACGTAGGAGCATTGTGATCACACTCGGATTATTCGATTCTTCGATGGGTCTACGTACCTAACCGCCATAAATCAAACGCTCGAGTGTTTACTGCTCCCCTGTGGCTCAAGAGTATCTTGCGCGGTCGACAGTGAGCCTGTTGCGTTTGTTACTCTTCCGAACAACAACCACAACGATGTCCCAAAGTCACAATCACTGCCACTCAATGCCTCTTCCACACCTGTGTCGGCAACCATAAGCACTGACTCAACACCTGATCAAACTGAAGATTTGCTCGCCCTGTTAAATCGACACCGTTCTATAACTGACGTGAACTTGCCCGCCCTCAGCATGACTACCACCGCTACTCACAGCATCCAGACTGACGGCTCTCGTATTGTACATCGGCGTCCATACCGCGTGTCTCAGGCAGAACGCAAGATCATCGAGGAAAACGTCTCAGACATGCTACGGCGCAACATCATACGTCCTTCCTCGAGTCCCTGGTCATCCCCAGTTGTTCTCGTTCAAAAGAAAGATGGGACAGTGCGTTTCTGCGTCAATTACCGTGCGCTAAACAAAATAACGCGCAAGGATGTTTATCTCCTCCCCCGGATCAACGATGCACTCAATTCGTTACAGGGTGCAGAGTATTTTTCTAGCCTCGACCTTGGGTCAGGCTACTGGCAGATACTAATGTCGGAGTCTGATAAAAAGAAGACCGCCTTCTCAACGCCAGATGGGTCGTACGAGTTTAATGTGATGATTTTTGGATTCTGTAATGCGCCCGCCACCTTCGAATGCATGATAGACGGCGTATTGCGTGGTTTGAAATGGAAAACGTGTCTGTGCTATCTCGATGACATAGTAGTGTTTTCATGCACGTTCTCGCAGCATCTACAACGTCTTGACGAATCCTCACATGCCTTGCAAAAGCCGGTCTACAGCTTAACACCGAGAAATGTATCTGTGCTAGCAAGACAATCAAGGTTCTCGGCCACCTTGTCAGCAAAGAAGAAATTCGGCCTGACCCCGAGAAGCTTAACGCCGTCCTCGATTTTCCTCGTCCACTACGTCAAAAGGACCTGCGCAGCTTTCTTGCGTTATCTTCTTACTTCCGGCGCTTCATACACGGCTTCGCGGAACTTGCGTCTCCGCTCCATACTCCTCGCAAGGAACGTCTCCTTCATATGCCCTCACGTCGGATCTGGTACTGTGCCACTTCGATTCCACCGCACCCACCATATTCACACCGACGCAAGTAGTCATGGTCTTCGTGCGATACTCTTGCAACGTGACAAAAACTCATGCGAACGCGTGGTTGCTTACGCAAGTCGTGCTCTTACCGCTCCAGAAAAAACTACACTATCACCGAGCAGGAGTGCCTTGCTGTTGTTTGGGCAATGCAAAGATTCCGACCATATCTTCACGGCCGTCATTTTACCGTCGTGACCGACATAACGCCCTATACTGGCTTTCATCGCTGAAAAACTTATCGGGTCGCCTCGGTCGCTGGGCGCTTCGCTTACAGGAGTATGATTTCGATGTCGCTCACAGATCTGGGAAGAAGCATCAAGGTGCTGATGCTCTATCGCGCTATCCTTTGCCCAGCGGAAGCCACTCACCATCGATACTCCAAAACGATAGCACCTCTCCAATCGCAGCGCTAAGTTCATTACCTGCCACCCTATCCGCCCTTGTTTCACAACAAGGTTTCGACCCATACTGCCGCACCATTGCTGACCGCTTGACCGGCTCTACTACTCCTCCAAATGCCAGAATCCGTTAACAACTTAAACAATTTAAGCTTGTCGGTGATGCTTTATGTCACTACATCTACCACATCGATGGCAACAAGTTGGTACCTGTCATCCCAAGTTCTTTGCAACGTGAAGTTCTGGAAGCCTTTCATGATGATGCAACCGCCACTCATCTAGGCTATGTCAAGACTTACGACAAAATACGACGTCGTTGTGTTTGGCCTGGCCTCTCTTCAGCCATCGCTAAGTACGTTGCCTCCTGTGTCCATTGCCAATGGCGAAAACGACTGACAACTGCTCCGTCTGGCTTAATGCAACCTCTTTCTAGTCCCGCCTCACCTTTTGAATTCGTTGGAATCAACTTGCATGGCCCTCTTCCCATATCATCCAATGGGAATCGCTGGATTGTCACGGCCGTCGACCACTTTACCCGCTACGCAGAAACAGATTCTATACCAACTGACACTGCCACTGAGATCGCCGATTTCTTTCTTCGCCACATCTTTTTGCGTCATGGAGCTCCACGCATTCTTCTGAGTGATCGTGGCAAAGTCCTTCTCTTTTCCATTGTCGAGCAAGTTTTGCGTGCCTCGAACACTGTTCGCAAGATCACTTGTAGCTACCACCCGCAGACAAACGGATTGACTGAACGCTTTCATTGGACCCTATTGGACATGATCGCCATGTAAATTCACCTCAACCACACGAACTGGGTTGCTATTCTACCCTTCGTGACATTCGCTTATAATAGGGTTGTTCAACGCACTACCAGCTTTTTTCCATTTTTTTCTCGTCCATGGTCGCTTGCCGAGTTTAGCTCTGGATGTCTCTTTCCTTTCGGTCCCTGCACCCTCGAGGGCTCCTTTCTATAAAGAATTTCTATCTCGATTCGCACACTGCCGTCACCAGGCCCGTGGTAACACCGGCCTCTCTCAAGACACTCGAAAATCTCACTACGACTCGTCTCGCCATGTTGTGAGTTTTTCCCCTGGTGACGAAGTTCTTCTATGGAATCCACTACGCGTCTCCGGCCTATGCGAATATTTCATCAGTCGCTTCATTGGGCCGTACACGATGGTCGAACAGACATCTCTTGTCAAATACCGTGTTTCTTCTTTTAGCGCTAATGCTGATCATCGTTGCCGAGGATCAGAGATAGTTCACGTATCTCGTTTGAAGCCTTATGCACGACGCATTTCATAATACTGTCAAGCGACCAGGCGGCCGCTTTCACTGCGTGGGGGAATCAGCGTGAGCACGACAAGCGAATGACTCTTTATTCTCTTTGATAACATCACCTGTACATCTTCATCTGTAAATATCATCACCAGCGTAATTTAGCTCAAGCCTGGCTGAATAAACCGTTTCCTCACAAGATATATATATATATATATATATATATATATATATATATATATATATATATATATATATATATATATAAACTATTAAATTGACGCGTGTGTACTGGAGGATTGATTGATATGTGGTGTTTAACGCCCCAAAACCACCATTTGATTATGAGAGACGCCGTAGTGGAGGGCTCCGGAAATTTCGACCACCTGGGGTTCTTTAACGTGCACCCAAATCTAAGCACACGGGCCTACAACATTTCCGCCTCCATCGGAAATGCGCCCCGCCACGGTGGTCTAGTGGATAAGGTACTCAGCTGCTGACCCGCCGGTCGCGGGTTCAAATCACGGCTGCGGCGGCTGCATTTCCGATGGAGGCGGAAATGTCGAGGCCCGTGTGCTCAGATTTGGGTGCACGTTAAAGAACCCCAGGTGGTCAAAATTTCCGGAGCCCTCCACTACGGCGTCTCTCATAATCATATGGTGGTTTTGGGACGTTAAACCCCACAAATCAATCAATCAATCCACCAGCAATGCAGCCGCCGCAGCCGGGATTCGAACCCGCGACCTGCGGGTCAGCAGCCGAGTACCTTACCACTAGACCACCGCGGCGGGGCTGTACTAGAGGACAAAAACGACGATAAGGGGATTTGGAGGACACCAGGTAGTGGAGCTCTGGTTGAAAGAATACAAAGAATGTGAGTGATCTTGCTGTTCGGCTGCTGAGAATCGCTGCGTCCACGTCTATCTGCCTTTTGGTCGCGCTGTACCGCGACACTGGTGGAGGTACTGGGCCGCAACCCTACCTAATGCTCCATACTCCCACTGGGAGCCGTTCCTCTAGTTTGTGCGCATTGCCACCCATTGCAACTCCCGTGCACCCGTTCAGTCGGCGGCTGATAGGTCTCGCGCCAGAGTTCACTCCTTCCACGGAACCTCGCAGGTGCCGATTACCTCTCCAAATAGCCAACGCCACTCCGCAACCGGGACTCCAAGGCCCCCCGCCGACACAGCCTTTACAGGTAGCCATCTGTTAACCTCTAGTTCCCGATCACTTTAGTGGCGGCGCCCATGAAGATGTTGACGACTGGCTTGAGCACTATGAGCGTGTTGCGAAGATTAATCTTTGGCCTGAACATGAAAAGCTCTCACGTGCCTATTTCTGCCTTGACGACGGTGCGAAAATTTGGTATGAGAACAAGGAAGCCAGTCTGTTAACATGGGGCGACTTCCGACAACAACATGCCGACACGTTCACCAATGTCAATCGACGCGAGCAAGCGCAGCAGCTGTTGGAGCTACGGGTTCCAAAACCAAATGAAAGCGTTGCTATGTTCGCTCAAGATATGACTCGTCTTTTTCGTCGAGCTGACCCGAACATGCGTGAAGACAGGAAGTTGAGCTACCTTAGCGTGGCGTTAACGAGCAACTTTTCGCCGGGCTACTGCGCTACCCTCCAAGTACCGTAGTTGACTTTATCAAGGAGGCTACGGCTATTGAGTGAACCCTTCATGAACGATGCAGGCAGTATCATCGAATGACTAGCAGCGCCCCAATCAATGCTGCAGCCATACCTGAGAATCAAAGCTCCCTGCGAGACTTCATTAGAAGATAGTTTGCGAAGAACTACGAAAGTTCGAGACTCCGGTTGCTCGAACCCCCATTGCGTCCGTCGCTGAACTGGTACGCGCGACGAAATCCACCACGCACTTTCTACCGCTGGTCCTGATGACGAGCACCATCCCATGAGCTACTCCAACGCTCTCCGACGTGCACTATTTGGTATATAGCCCCAATACCACCCTGTGCCGACGGCCCCTTGGTCACCACCGCAAAAGGAGACCCTGAGCCGACCACCAAGGCAACCGACGTACCACCAGCCGTCCACAGCAGTACCATGGACATCATCGCAAGAAGAGAGGCTGAGACGTCCACCGCTCCAAAGAACAGACGTGTGGTGCACAAGCGATCGAAGTCCACTATGCTTTAACTGCGTAGGTGAAGGTGATATTGCCCGTCCATGCTGGTACCGCAGTGATTCGTTCCGCCCTCATCGAACGTGGTCTGACGATTGACGTGCGAACGAAGAATACCTACCACGCCGGGAGGACGCCTCTTTCCAAGAAGCCCGTTCTCACATTTATGACTACCGTACTTCTGACGAGGAGGCAATACCTACCCACCAGCCAGGTTTGGGACATCAATCCCGCTCATTCACCTTCGTCACACCGACGTACCTCCACGGACCTTAGCGCAAGAAGGTAGCCAGCCCGCGCTGGGGAAACTGCAGGCGGCGACCTTCGGGGGTATTGTTGCAAGCCATGAAGATGACGATGAATATCCCCGATTACGCGACGCTGTAAAGCCGACAAGACGTGGGAGCGATGACATTGTGACCACCGACCTTAGCGTTTTTCTTGACGGCCAGAAAGTAACGGCCTTAGTCGACACCGGTGCCGACTTTTCTATTATCAGTCTAGACCTTGCCATCCGCCTCAAGAAAGTGAAGAAGCCGTGGACAGGCCCTCAAGTGAGGACGGCAGGTGGTCAGTTATTGATGCCTTCTGGAAGGTGCACAGCGAGAATCGACATAGGAGGTTCTTCTTTCGTCGCGTCGTTTGTCGTTCTCGCCGCATGCTGCAAGAATCCAATTCTTGGTATGGACTTCTTACGAGAGTACGGCGCCGCCATCAATATCCTAGACAGTTTGTTTATGTTCCGCAACAGATCGGGCGCACCTGATTGTCAACAGGCGCGACCAAACCAGCTGCGTCTAACTGATGACGATGTGGTTCTCACTCCTCGGTCATGCACGCTTGTTTCTGTGGCAGGCGCTGTCCAGTTTGGTGGTGAAGGAGTTGCAGACCAAATAAGATCGCTTCTCCTCTTACACGGCATTTCCGTCGCAAGATGTATTGTCAGTGTCGCCACTGGACGCACGGACTTGCTTCTGGCAAATTTTAGTGGTGAGTGCCGGCACCTTCCAACAGGCATGGCCGTCGCTTACTTCGACAATATCACAGACGCAGAAGGCTGCTTGGCAGTAGTCGACGAGGTGCCAAAACTTGATTCAACACCAGTTCTTGACGTTAGAACTACTTTGCCTAAGAACAAGCGAAAGAGGCTTCTTGAGCTACTGGCCGAATTCAAAGACGGCTTTTCGACAACATCGAGAGTCGGCCGCACGTCTCTAACTAAGCATCGGATAACTACCGAGGACATGGTGAGACCAATTCACCAAAACCCCTATCGCGTGGCTCCAAAAGAACGCAAAGTGATACAAGAGCAAGGCGACAAATCGCAGAATGATGACGTCATTCAGCCCTCAAAAGGCCCATGGGCGTCACCTGTAGTCCTCGCTAAAAAAAGATGGCAGTCTGCGCTTCTGTGTATGTTACTGAAAATTCAATCAGGTGACAAAGAGAGATGTGTATCCACTTCCTCGTATAGATGACTCTCTCAACAGACTTCCACATGCTCGTTACTTTTCATCAATGGACTTGAAGAGTGGATATTGGCAAATCGAGGTAGACCCGAGAGACCACAAGATTTGTGACACAAGATGGCTTATATGATTTTCAAATCTTGCCCTTTGGTTTATGCTCAGCGCCTGCTACCTTTCAAAGACTCATGGACACCGTACTTTCTGGGTTGAAGAGGAAAATCTGCTTTGTGAATCTTGATGATGTCGTAGTTTTTGCCGCAACATTTGACCAGCACCTTAAAAGGTTTGAGGCAGTTTTACAAGCAATGCGTTCCGCGGGCTTGACGTTGAAGCCCGAAAAGTGCCACTTTTGTTACAAAGAGCTGCAATTTCTTGGCCACGTTGTCAGTCACGCAGGCTTTCGTCCTGATCCTGAAAGATCGCAGCTGTTTCACAGTTCCCGGTGCCGACTGATAAGAAGGCTGTCCGACGATTCTTTGAACTATGTGCGTATTATAGACGATTCATCGCGGACTTTGCATGCATCGCATCACCGTTAACCTGCCTCACGAGAGAAGATATTGCCTTCCACTGGAGCAATAAAGAGTAAGCTGCTTTAAAGAACCTGCGCCAGTGACTACAGACGCCTCCAGTGCTTGCCCACTTTTATGAGAAAGCCCCAACGATGCTCCACACTGATGCCAGCAATGTTGGTTTGGGAGCTGTGCTTGTGCATCTGCAAGAAGGCACAGAAAGAGTAATCGCCTATGCAAGCCGAACACTAACAAGCGCCGAGACTAATTACTCCACGACTGAAAAATAATGCCTTGCCGTGGTATGGGCGGTCACAAAATTTCGCTCGTATTTATACGGCCGCCCTTTCAAGTCATCAGCAACCACCATTCACTGTGTTGGTTGACAAATCTTAAAGATCCTACTGGGCGATTAGCGCGTTGGAGTTTCAGGCTTAAGGAGTAGGACATGACGGTCGTACACAGTCAGGGATCCGCCACCTGGACGCTGACTTTCTATCCCGCTCACCTATTGAATCGGCAACTCAACCGATGAGGAGGAAACAGCATTTCTCGCTGTGCTTGACACGACCGTCATAGCGCAGTAACAACGTCGCGAGCCTGAGCTACTTGCCCTAATTACCTACCTGAACGGAAGATATCAAAACGCACCAACTGTTTTCGTAAGAGCACTGTCATCATTTTGCTTACGGGGCGGAGTACTATAGAAAAGAAACTTCTCTTCAACTGGATCTGCCTGGATCTTTCGCTCCGAAATACTCGACGCATGCCACAATGAGGTGACTTCAGGCCACTTACGTTGCACGAGAACGTTGGCTGGAGTACGGACGCTACTACTGGCCAGGACTGACCATAGCCGCAAAGCACCATGTTCGTACTTGCCTCGACTGCCAGTGATGGAAGTCACCGCTGAAAAAACCAACTGGCCTGCTGAAGCCCGTGCCGGTCCCAAGAACACCATTCGACCACATGGGCATGGATTATTTGGGCCCACTTCCTACTTCTACTGCCGAAAACTGCTGGGTTATTGTCGCAACTGATTACCTTACCCATTATGCTGAAAAAAGTATATTCCGGGATATACAGCAGCGGAGGTAACATAATTTTTCATCGAGAATGTTGTTCTGCGGCATGGTGCACCAAGCGTCGTAATCACAGACGGAGGAACCGCATGTACGGCAGCTCTTTTGAATCAAGTCCTCATGCTGAGTGGAGCAACCCATCGTAAGAACACCGCCTACCACCCGCAAACGAACGGGCTTACAGAGAGTATGAATAACACAACTGAAGAAATGCTTTCAATGTATGTAGACGTCAAACACAAAACTTGGGACAAAAGTTTGACATATATCACGATTGCATACAACACGGCCAAGCAAGAAACAACCCGGATGACCCCATTAAGCCTAATTCATGGAAGAGAAGTACGAACGATGTTAGATGCGATGCTAGCGCACGAATGCCACGACATTGAACTGGACGCCCCGATGTTTACAGAACCAGCGCAAGAAGCAAGGCAACTAGCACGCTTGCGAATCCAGCAGCAACAAGAATACGGCGCAAGCCGGTACAATTCTCGCCGCAGACCAGTCACTTACCAGACCGGCGACAGAGTATGGGTTTGAACGCCCATACGAAAACGAGGAGTTTCCGAAACGCTCTTAGAGGACCACTCACCAGGTTTGACAATTTTGAGCTGACAAGCACAATGCGTAGACGAGCCGTTCATGATGCCGTCTGCCGAAATTTAAATTTGCATCGCTACGCGCCGCAGAAATGGGTCGAGTTTCAAGATGAACGCTGCTCCCCCTCCCCTCTGCCGGCGCACGCCTAGAGAATGAGGACATGACGTGGACGTATGAATGGCCCTACGTACACGGCAATGCAGTGACGTTGGTCATCTACGTAGACGACTCTCTCTGACGTTGTCAGCAGTATACCACGTGACAAGGCAAAAATCATTTAGACAACATGCGTAGATTATCAATTGGTTGCTTCAAGAGACTAATAAAACCTGAAATAAGTTATGAGACGCAATAAAATTTGTACGCGTTTTTCTTTCATTTTTCCCCGTGAAATACAACAAGAGGCGGGGCTAATGTGCCAGCGTTTCGCATAAGTTCGTGTCCCCGCTGTCAGCGCAATGAGCAGACGACCGCCGTAGAACGCTCCTACGCATTCGCCCACTCATTGTGCTCATATACAACGCTCTAAGCCAGCGTTTCCAAACCATCCCGCAGAAACAGGCAGAAGGCCACAAAATAACGTTGGTCAACAAAATAACGCTGCTCGCGTGCTTGGATGTTGGACATGTTTGGGCGCGTAATGCGTGCGTCTCCTCATGGTCGGATGCTGGAGAGGGTGGGGAAGAAATTTGGCTTGCGAAGGCTACAGGGAGGATCGGGAATGGTTTTGAGCTTGCCTCCTTTCATTATCGTTTCGCGCCGACTCAAAAAACCTGTTTTCTCCACTCGTGATGAACCGATTTGAACAATTTTTCTGGCAAAATGTTCCTCATCAGAAACCCAACAACTTCCACTGTCTAACTAAAATTCGGTATGGGGCCTGGTGAATAACTACAAACTTTGCTCACGTACTTTTAGGTGTGGGAGATAGGTACACCTACTGAAACAACGAAAAAAACACCCGTACGGTGAAAAGAGTAATAGTTATATCATCCGGGTTTGAACGTCCCAAAACCACAATACCCAAGTTTGCGGGTATCAAGTTTGCGGGTACCCAAGTTTGCGGGATACCCAAGTTTGGGGTTTGGGTTTCGTACCCAAGTTTGCGGATGTGGTTCACCCCCTGACGAGCCTTCTACGCAAGAACAGCCTGTTTCAGTGGACCTCCGGGTGTGATGCCGCTTTTCACAAGCTGAAGTGTTTGTTAACTTCGCAGCCAATACTTCGGCACTTCAATCCTTCGTCGCCCACGGAAATTCACACAGATGCAAGTGGCATCGGTATCGGTGCCGTTCTCGTGCAGCGTTCTGGCAAGAAGGAACACGTTGTGGCGTACGCAAGTCGTTCTTTAAGCAAGCCTGAACGCAACTACACAGTGACCGAACAGGAATGCCTAGCGGTAGTCTTTGCCGTGCAACGGTTTCGCTCATACATCTATGGTCGCCCATTCACTATCGTCACAGATCACCATTCCCTGTGTTGGCTGATCAACCTTCGTGACCCATCCGGCCGCCTCGCACGATGGGCCATTCGTTTGCAAGAACATGTCTTCACCATCCCATACAAGACTGGCCGTCTACACGCTGATGCGGATTGCCTCTCCAGAATGCCGCTACCATCGACAGATTGTGAAGACGATAACTTCGACCACCTTATCGCTTCGCTGTCGTCTGGCTTTCCCGATGCCGTGACTTTCGCCGCTGAGCAGCGTAATGACCCAAGCTTGAAAGCTCTCTTCCCTGGAGCGAGAAATTCATTAAGCGAAGGCCGATTCTGCGTCCGAAATGGTCTTCTTTACCAGAGAAACGACGGGCGCCCGCTTTCTGCTGGGTGTTCCTGCGTCCCTCCAAACGTCTGTTCTGCGTCTCACGCATGATGACCCCACCTCTGGCCATCTAGGCACCGCACGAACACTTAGTCGCACGAAAGAGCGGTTCTATTGGCCGAAAATGAGCAAAACAATTCAGAACTACGTGGCCAGCTGTATGCAGTGCCAGAGCCACAAGCGGCCCTCCTCGGGTCCAGTTGGTCACCTGCAACCTGTAAAGCCTCCCGGTTCCCCTTTTGAAAAGGTCGGCATTGATCTGATGGGACCATTTCCACGCTCCTCAAAAGGTAACCGGTGGATAATTGTATGCGCCGACTACCTGACGCGGTACTGCGAGACGGCTGCCGAATGCTCCGCCATGGCAGTCCAGGTTTCGGAGTTCCTGTTGAACTCAGTCATCTTCCGACACGGACCTCCTCGCGTGATAATAAGTGACCGTGGTCGACAATTTACCGCTGATATTGTCGAATCATTACTTCGTTTGTGTGCCTCCAAGTTCCGACACTCAACTGCGTATCATCCGCAAACTAACGGTCTCACCGAGCGCACAAACCGAACTTTGATCAACATGTTGTCAATGTACGTCGCCTCTGACCACAAAAACTGGGATGAAGTATTACCGTTCGTCACGTACGCCTTTAACACGTCGAAACACGAAATGACAGGCTATAGCCCTTTCTATCTGCTCTACGCTCGCTCACCTCGACATACGCTGGACACTATCTTTCCTTTTGTCATCCATGACGATTTAACAATTGCTGAAACCTTGTGTCGTGCGGAAGAGACCCGTCGACTTGCCTGCTTACGTACACTGGCAGCGCAAGAGTCATCCAAAACTCGCTACGACAGTCAACACAGGCATGTAACCTATGCCCCCGGTGATCTAGTGTGGGTGTGGACCCAAATACGCGGACGTGGCTTGAGCCAAAAGCTACTGGCACACTATGCCGGTCCTTTTGTGATACTCCGTCGTGTCAGTGAGGTCAACTACGAAATTGTACGTGTCACCACTAGTGGCCGACGTTCATGCAAGACGGAGGTGACGCATGTTGCCCGCCTGAAGCCGTTTACACCAAGGATGCAAGAATGACTCGCCCAGAGGGCTTCGTCTGAGAGAGGAGGAATGATACAAAGTATCACTACCGGGAAAAACAAGGGAAGCGTGGGCAGAGAAGGAAGACGACGTTGCCTCCACTGCGATCCCCCTGAGTGGGTACGAGCCATGGTGGTGATCATCATTAGACTGTGATCGTGGACTCAGGGCCCATTAAAAAACCCCCATTAATCTACCTCGCCTTGTGTAACAATTTGATTAGGAGAGATGCAGTATAGCGGAGGGCTCCAGGAATTTCGACCACCTAGGGTACTTTGACATGCACCCAAATCTGAACACACTTGCCTACAGCGTTTTTGCCTCCATCGAGAATGCAGCCGCCGCCGCCGGGATTCGATCCCGTGACCGTCGGCTCAGTAGCCGAGTGCCTTAGCCACTAGACCAACGTGGCGGGGCTGGTTGGTATTACGGCGAACAAAGAAAAACACACAAACGCATAGTTTTGCTATCTTATTCACAATGTTGTCGGTGGGTTTGGGGCACTCGCCGGCTATCCCAGACATTTCTTGAACCTGTCTAATGAACCGCAACTAAAACAAAAATATAATCACACTCGATATTAGTCGTTGAAGGGGTATTTTCTTCTCGCAAGGCTGTTAATTGGACGAGTTTTCTTCTGGACCAAACGATTTGCGTACAGGTGCAGCAGCGACTGCAGCACGGTTGCAAGTCGAATCCTCATGTGGACGTCACACGCTAGAAGGTGCCACTATAAGGTCCCGGGGCCCATACCATCGCGATGGCTTGCCGCGTTTCGGGTTTTATTTGACACAGATAGTACATCGTCTTGTTTGTTAGGTCCTTAGACGTGCGGAAGTCTTTTTCTCGTACGGGGCGAATCAAGCGTGAACACGCGAGCGTACGAGAGTGTCTACTTCCACCTTCAACACCGCACAGTGTGGCCACGGGTCATGGCTCCGCGGGACGCCTTTCGCTGGTACTTCGGAACTAGCGCGTAAGTGCAGTAACAGCTGTAGGCGGGGCCTTCGCCGCATCGTCTGCTAGAGTGCGGTGACTTCCATGAATCGCGCTTGCATTGCGGTGGAGCTAACGTCTTTCTAGCTATGCGCACGCAAATTAAGAATCAGCACGACGGTCGATACGCCCAGCGAGAGCGCCTCGTGCTGCCCTTGTTGCTTCTCGCGTCTTTTCTTTCCTTTGTTTTATGGATGTGGTAGCACAAGTAATAAACCTTGGCCCTTGCATGGGTAAAGTCTCGAAGACCGGTGGCATTCCCATAACTAACATACTTAGCGCTTTTGGGCTAACCAGAAGATTCCTACGATGAACATGCCTACGCGGTGTTTTAATTCTTACGTTTAGGTAAAGTGTCTTTACTCACTACAACGCCTCATGACTTCTGTGACAGCGACGAGAACAGTCAATAGCCTCTACCTAGTGAAAACTAAGCTTATTCAGGTAGTACCAGCAACATTTAATATTAGAGGACTATGTAATGCCAACAACATTGCAGCTAATATTCATAACGAAGAAAACAAATGAAAACAGCAAGAAGGTAGTGTGCGTGAGGTCGTTGGTCTTTGAAGTGCTCTCTTATGACTGTAGGTGTATGAGTCGGTGTTTATTGCATCAGAGTTTGATGGTTATACAATGGCTTCTGTCTGTTTTGACAGCTTAGTCATAACACAAATGAAAAGGCCTGCCTGTACGCTTATAAATGAGCTATAGTAATTGCTGTTGTCTCGACAGTGACGCTTAAAATATTTAAAGCTATCGTAGGAAATTGTAGTGCCGTGTTGTTCTGACAAGGCACCGCTATTACCAAACGTGCAGGTCATGATACGTACGCGAAAACAAAAATACTTCTACCACCACACTGACGTGATAAGCAGCTTGGAAGGCATGCAGTCGCGCACGTCAAGCCTCTCGCAGGTTATCCTCTGACCGTGGCCGGCACGTGAATGCGCGCATTTATAGAGGCGCTGTTCTACAGATCGCGGCTGTGCACTTTACTGCTCCGAGTGCGACAACAATGATGATTGAAATGCAACATCACAGCTCATTGGGTATGCTTAATTCCATCTCTCTGTGGTCCTGCTTCCGAAGTCGACTAAATAAAGGAACTATACAGGGCATATATGCTGTTTCGTTCACTTGTAAGAAATGCGCTGTCGACGACAAACGAGGGAAGAAATGTGGGGTTGCGGAAAAGGATATGTTACAAGTTAGTTCTTCATTTGTCACCTTCTTCTGCTAACTGTATGACTTGGCGCTTTTTTCAACTTTCTAATTGTCGACCATCTAGAGTAACAGGCTGGCCTAAGAATGCACCTCCAATTTTCTTTAGGTGTCTGTGCTTAAACTTTGGTTGCTATGAGAGCAGAGCTGTATTGAGAAGCGTTGAAGCAACTTCACACTGGAATACGTCTTGGATATCAATGTTTTGTTATAAATTTCTTGGGTCTCTAAAGTGCAACACTGTTTAAAAATTTTTAGTCAGATTTTAAATTCCGGGTATCTACACCAGAAGTTTCATAGCTTACCAATAGAATACGCCCTCATCAGACCTTCTTTCCTGTCTATGTTTGCCTTATGTGTGGCCGCTCATGCAGTGACTGTTTCGCCGACTTGGCTAGCAAAGTTTTGCTGTCCAGGGAAGTGGTTTAGAATTGTTGAAGCAGTTCTTCTTTGAAATTCAAACATAATTGACATGTCCACTTGCTACGCATTTATCATGGAACCCCTGTAACTATGCTGTTATTTACCAACAACATAAATATTAAAAAAAGAAAAACTAATATCATTCGCTAAAACTTCAACAGTACAACTCTGTCTTGGTAAAACATAATCAATGAGTGCTGATCGCCGGCTTGTTAGTACTGCTTGAAATACGTAAGAGACCCGTAAGCAATATAGTGGATTGGCAACACCAGTGTTCATTACAGGCAACACTATTAAGTGCTCATTATTATTTGTCCAGTGAGCGCATGATTCGCCTAATAAGCTTTTTTGGTTTCTATTGCGATAGCTACGTGAAATTATTATAGTGCAATGACGGTGTGTTTTGAGTGCATGAAATATACTAGAGAAACACACGCACATCTCCTCACTATACATTATGGTTTGTACATGACTTTGTTTTTTTTATTTCGGACTATTCGTATCATGCAGAGTTTCGTACTGTTTACATCCTCGAATTGTGTGAATTATTAGGCATGCATACCCCTGACGCACCATATTTAAACGTCTAATTCGAAAGATGTTCATGTGCTACCACCTTAGGTGACGTTCGTTTCTAAATTTCATTTTATTTCATTTCATTCGTCGTACCCTCAGGGCTTTACAGCATTGCAGAGGGGAGCGGGCACTGATGAACAATGTTAAATAATATTAACAAATAATAACAAATAATAATGACCCTCGTTGAACTTGAGTTCGGAAAAGCTTAGAAAGAAGACAAGTAATGTAGTGATATTTATAATTAAAAAGAGTAATTCGAAAAGGCAATAAACCTGCAGTCAGTGGTTGCAAGCAGCAAAAAAGCAAGGCGTGCACTCACACGTGTGGCTGTCGCTTTTGTTTGCATATAGGTAACGGTGCTGTCATGCTACGACTGCGAACACTTGCATCCAGCTGACCCTTTGCACTATTCGCGTTGTCTGTTTGCAATAAGAATAGCTTTGAACTCTCCCAGATGTATTAGTAGGCACTGACGTGTCAGGAATGAGACGAAGTAGAGAAACGACCTTACTTGCATCAGACAACAGATATGGACATCTCCGCAAGTGAGACAACAGGTACGGTAAACAAGAATTTATTAGAAGATCTTGTTATACTGTACACAGCTAGAGACGCATCAACTGTCCGCGATCAAGGACAGGGGAACTAAATTTTTCCCAATATTCTACGTTCAAGAAAACAACTTTGACATGTGGATGTTTAGCAACCTGATTAGAACAATGGTTGAGATTAACTCTTCAGGGACGTCAGGTACTTGTTATGGCGACAGGTACATTCTCGGTAAGTTATTTATTGAAGTAACAGATGCATGAACTCTCACATATCTGTTATCTTCACTTCATTTTAATAATACACGAAAAAGCTGTCTGTTTAGAATGTTTTTGAAAACCAGAGTCGTGCCTAAAAAAATTGGAGTGAGATTACCGTGACAGCCTCCTAGTCAAATAATCATCGTTGTGCTAACACAAAATTGTATGGAAAAGGAGGAGGAGGAAGAATGGAGGAAGGACAGGGAGGTTAGCCAGTTCTCAAACCGGCTGGCTACACCGTGCTTTGGAAGGTGGTCAAGAGGTATAAAAGATGACCGAGAAGAGACGCTTAAGAAAAAAAAGGAAGATTGTCAACAATACCATTCACGACGCTGCTTAAAGTCTGTCTCTATGACCACTTGACATCAAGAAGCGCAACAACGCCCTCAACGCTTTGCGTGCCGAGGTCGGTCTCTGCCGGTGTCCTAATACCCTTTCTTCCGACAATTGGCGATTGTCAAGTCTATCAATAACTTTCGGACGTCCTTGGCACAGTGAAGTGAGGACACCCGAAGAGAAGATGGGAAAATCTCTCCACGCAGCCAAAGTTTTTGCATGTAGGGCTGTTGGCTATTCTGATTCAAAACGAATAAGCATTCGTAAAGACGATCGCTATCTAGAAACGGCACAGAAGTGTGTCTTCAGCTCTGGTTATTGCTGTTGGAAGGCGGAGCTGTAGGTGAGGGTTCAATTTATGAAGGCGGACGTTGGCAAATGCGGCCGAATTCCACCGAGTAAGTGTTAGTTGTTGTGCAAGTGATTGAAGCTTTGTAGCGGCGTTCATTCTTCATAAACGTGTAGCTGCACAAAGAGAATCATCGTGGGCAGACCGGGCTGCTTCATCTGCACTTACGTTACCATCGATGCTGCAGTGGCCTGGTATTCATCCAGATGCTTTGTCATGCAGTTTCTCTATAGCCCGGTGACGAAGCAGCCTTATTTCAGCAAATAGCTATTTATTTTGTCCATGACGATATGGCGAGGCGATGCCCTGGAGGGCTGCTGAAGATTCGTAGAAGATTGACCATGCCTGCTGTAG
The DNA here is from genome assembly GCF_043290135.1 of Rhipicephalus microplus. NCBI lineage: Eukaryota > Metazoa > Arthropoda > Arachnida > Ixodida > Ixodidae > Rhipicephalus > Rhipicephalus microplus. Next base: position 98,602,594 of record NC_134707.1, on the reverse strand, counting down.
TTCTTCTAACGGGAACTCCAGAGTGGCGCGATTGGCGGCGAGCTCTGCAGCCGTAGATGATGTGAGCTGCGATGACTTGAATTTTATTGGGACGGACTTCTGACCTACCTCTGCACCTGTCGAGCTTGCTCAAGTAGCTGACCCATCTGTGTAAATGTGAATGTGTCAATGCGGCCACCGTGTTTCTCACGCAGAAACAGTAGTGTTACTCGTTTTAAGACCAAAATTGACAAATTCCTTTCTTTTTAATTCCGAGAATGATTATCAGGGCTTCCAGGGAATGTAGACACCACAAAAGTAATGGTGGTCTTGATGTGTGCGTGAAGTTCTTGGGAATCACCGTGCGATGTGGAGGAATAATAGTTCAGAATGCAGAGCGTGGTCTGGAAGATAGAAGAAAGGTGAGGTGATGCGATTGACTCCGCGGGTGGCATGTCTTATGTGCGTTCCAAATCATCGACACGAACGTGGGTCGTGATAGGGTGTTCACAAGCGATTTCGACAGTCGCTGCTGAGGATGCGCGTCTCGAATGCCCGAGGCATATTCTCAGTGCTCAAGCTCCTGTTGACTAGAGGACACCTACGTTTGTTATTCGGGCCTTGCCAAGCACGGGCAGGCTGTAACACTGAAGTCGAGAAAAAGAGCAGTATACAGTTGAAGCAAAGCTCGTACCGAAACACCCCTTGATTTTTCCGCAAGAAACATTAGGACGTGGGTGATCGTGGTAATTTTCTTTTTCATGCGAGCAATGTGAGGGCTCCATGACAACTGACGATCTGTTATTACTCCCAAAAAAACGGAGGGTATTTTGATAGCTGATCGTGTGTCTATTATTTCTGGTGAGGTGTGGGGTCATTGTCTTGCGCGTAAACGCAACCAGTGAGCAATATGCAGATGAGAGCTCCGCTCCCCATTGTTGAAGGTAGCTTGACGTGAGGATAGCCGCTCTCTGAAGCCTGGCTCGAACGTGTAGGCGCTAGAGCCTTGATGCCCAGATGCAGATTTCGTCTGCGTAGGTCGACAGATGCACGGACTGTGGCAGGACGTTTACGAGGCCGATGAGCGCAAGGGTGAAAAGTATGGGGCTTATGACACCACCATGAGGTACGCCGTGATAAGTATGATGGTGCCTTGTTGCACCATCTTCTATCTGAACGAAGAAGATTCTGTCCTTCAAATAGCTGTAGATCCATTGGTAAGCGCGGCCTCCCAATCCAATGCTGCCCAAGGTGTCCAGGATGGTTTCATGTAGTACATTGTCACATGCAGCCCTAATATCTAAGAAAAGTGCCGCTGATAACCTCTTTAGGCTTTTCTGCTGTTGCATAGACGTGACAAGATCAACAACATTGTCTATGGAAGACCGTCCACGTTGAAAGCCGGTCAAAGCACTGTCAAGCTCGTTGCCCTGCATGTAGGTGAGAGGGCTAGCAAAACCAGGGTGGTTGTATAAAGTGACATATATCATTCTCTCGCACTTTAGAAGATGTGGCGTAATAATAAATTTTGGCAGCACGTTAGTTCTCACAACATATGCAGAAGGCAAGACCCCACTCCCTATATCGCTGTGCACTTGCCATACGATCGCGGACCATTATTCTTGGAAGTCGCCGCTAGCCGCTGTGTGAGAGGCACGCATTTAGCGAATTCGTGATTCTCAACCAGTCGTTTTGTTACTCCTCTTTCAAGCTTTGTGCGCTTGACGTGGTGCTGCCATACCCTGCGAAATGAACCCACATTTTGCAAAGCGACGGCTCCACGTCACGACAGGATACAACGTATGTGATGGTGTGCTCATGTGTGCGCTCATTTCGTGCTTTCACAAGCTTCCATTTGTCTCTGACTTTAACCCTACGCCAGGTGTTTACATCAAAGCATAAGGTTGGTACAGGGTAGACAATGTGAGTACTCATACCAGATCATTCACCTGCTCTGGTTTGCTAAGAGGCTGCGGTAGGGGAGAGGCCCACACTTGTAGAGTATTCTTATCTTTGCGCTATATTTTCCTTATGTTTATGTACGTTCGACGTGCGTTATTAGTCTACAAAAAGGTAACAGTGTGAAGATAACCACAAGATATAATAAAAAATCCTGACGTTTGTTCATCATATGATGTTACTGTGAAGGCAAATAAGGAAAACGTGAATAAATGGTAAGGATAACTTGTTAATACGGGATTGAAGACTTTTTCCTTTATATGCGAGCACAAAATCTGTGCCATAGTGCTGTTGATAAGACTACGTAAGCATCTATTTTGATTATAAATATAAGTTCAATTTTCTGCGTGTGCCAATTACAATATTGTCTTAAGGCACTCCGTGGCATAGGGCTCTAATTAATTTTCTGCACGTGAGTTATACATTCCACTCCGATAGGCCATGAAAGACGCATATGACCACTGTTGCTTGGGTACATATCATCATCATCATCATAATCATCATTATCATGATCATCTTCACAATCATTATCATCAGTTTGACTACGGCGACTGCAGGAAAAATACTTCTTCCATATTCCGCCAGTCAACTCGGTCCTGTGCTCTGTGCTGTCACTTTACACCTGCTAAATTCCTAAACTCGCCCCTAACTCTGTCACCCCCCAGCCCGCGTGCCTTCTCTAAAAATCTAGTCTGTGATGCGTGGGAGCATATACTGACAAGCTAATCTGCTTGCTGCACAGGGGCGGCATATATGTTCCACACATTGAGATGACTGAGCAATTCAACCGTGCTGATTCATTCAACAGAAGCCCTTGTGTTGTTTATTCATTTTTTCTCCCTCTCTTTTTTGTTCGTTTACATATTTTTATTAACTTTATTTCATACTCAGAAGGCCACAAGGTGGTATGGACAAGGGCGACTTGGCAAGTATTTATCAAACGCAGGCAGGCAGCAGCGTGTTTGATTGCGAAAACGAAGGCAGGAAGGTAGTTGCAGTCATTTCTAGCTCGTTGCAAATGAAGAAATATAACAAGAGCTTGTGCGGCTCAAGGGAGTTTTATTAATGAAGTTTTGAATGAACTAGGCAGATACAAAACAGGGCGACAAGAAGGGTCCTTTTTAACAAAAACGAATCTGTTAGCATTGAAAAGTTTTATTCTAAAGTTCTAAATGCAAGGAAATACCATGTGATTTAAGCTGGTAGAGTAAGGTTAGCTTTCATTATAGCAACCTTGCCTTACCGATAGTCCTTGAAACCCAAACAGTTATTATTCTGCGTACCTGCGTAAAAGTGTCATTTATCACTTACACTTGGCGGCTACTCTGTCTGTTTTTGTTTGTCCAGAGATTGAGATGAGCGTTAAACTAGAAAGATCTGAAGAATGAATAAAAAAGTTTACCGGTTCATTTAGAAGACCACCTTTTCTTTAACTCTCGAATTTAATAAAGCCATGCAAGTGTGAAAAATGGCCATAAAATGTAATTTCATTTATGGTGGCCGGGAACTCATTCATTATTTACCCTAATTCATCAAACATTGAAGCGAGCTTACATAGCTTATTCCAGGCGTCAAACTGTTGAACGACTTCTGCAGTGAATACAACTCAATGTGAGAATGATATGAAGGAGAAAGGTGCTGAGTGAGTAGTTACGTGAGGTTAAAGTGTGTATAATTGTTTAACTCTGAAAAGTATTTTATGAAATTTGTGCAGGACTTGATATGCCTGTATTTTCATTACTACAAGGCAAGTTCTTAAAAAACTCTATAGTGACACTTTCGAGCACAAATTCTGAAACCTTCTGGAAAATACCATCATTTCTTTAATGAAGTAAAAAACTATTATTGGCCTAAATTACTCTACCACTAATGAATTCCGAATACAGCGAACGCCTAGCAGACTCGATACAGAAGAATACTGAATACATGCAAAATCACCAGCACGTGGACAAAATGCTTAGTAAGAATGATTGGTCTTTGATATAATATCAATAGTTATAATAATAATAATAATAATAATAACAATAATATTAATAATAATAATAATAATAATAATAATAATAATAATAATAATAATAATAATAATAATAATAATAATAATAATAATAATAATAATAGTAATAATAATAATAATAATAATAAAATAATAATAATAATAATAATAATAATAATATCCTGAGTTTTGTGTTCCAAAACCACGGCATGTTTGTGAGAGGCGCTGTAGTGAAAGGTTGGGGAAAATTTAACCATCTGGTGTTCTTTACCAAGCTCTGGCGTCGAACAGTACACCGACCTCTGCGAACACAGCGACCGAGAGTGGACTCGTAACATAGGGGTTAGTTGCCGAGCACCTTAGCCACTGTTCCACCAGGCGGGTATGAAGTAGAGTCTACTGTCCGAGGTGCACCCTCCAGCACATGCTGTGGCAGTGTCACGACTTGAACGGGGGCTCAGGGTCTCCCTCCACTGAGGAAGACTGGCTCCAGCTTATCACCAGCTCTGCAAATGACCAGCAGCTAAGGGCTGTCCAGAGAGCCCGCGAAGTCGCCGAGAGCTTTAACCTCCCGGTGCCATCGTGGGCGGGGCCCCCAGACGGTGCCCCCTGACGGGGGCATTCTCGTCTTCTCAGGACCAAATAAAGTTTATTGACTGACTGACTTACTGTCGCAGAAGCCTGGACCTCGCTACAAAAACCATTCGGCCTTAAATATGGCACAAATGTGATGTAGGGGCATGTAAATACTCAAAAAAATTTTGTAGAGAGGCATGTAGTGTATTTGTTTTACTAAGCTTAAGTGCTACAATACGCAATTTTTTGCCCTTCCCCTCCACTCTAGGATTTATTTGCAAGTTATTTTTTCCCCGCACAGAGTTCTCGCCAACTTGGGACGTCAAGTTGAACTGGCACGACAGAGTAGTGCTTTGGGTGCTTCGCCAGGGAATCATACCACGGCATGATGCAATCACGCCTGACGGTAACCGGCGCTTCGCCAAGAAAAACGGACTGAACCTGAGCCAAGTTTACGCTATCTTGCTTCAATACATTGCACAGGTAAGAAGATTTATGTATATACGCCAGGCTTCTGAGTTCGAAGTTTTCATTGGCCAGGAACTTCTTTGAATTTTATTGGGGTGAATTGACGAACATGGCGTGCGTGAATTACAGAAGTTCAGAAACACGTGTAAAAAAAAAATACCGGGAAAAAGTCTGAAAAAGTACACTGTGTCCGCAACTAATTCTCTTCCTGGGTCTTTCCTTACCTGTGCTTCTGCGATTGCGTGATTTTTATTGTTATTCGTCACCATAAACGCAACTGAACTTGTTCACATCACTACACTTGCTCGGGAAACCAAGAAAAGCATTTTGTGCCAAAAGGAATCCGGGTGCATCAGCGAATAGGATAACAAAAATATGAAGTATGATTTGCACCTTACTCCTTAAAGAAAACGTGGCCACTTTCAGTAGCAGAGTGGCAGTCAAGCTGTCGTTTGCTGCAACCGAACTTCGCGATGAGGGCAAAAGACGTGCAAAACTTTCAGCCACTAAGCTGTGTCCTTGTGTCCTCTTTTGATACTTTGACTACGATCGAGGGCGACTACGCGTGGTTGCTGTTAGAAACGGTGAACACTGCGCGTGCTAGAAGAAGAGAAAGGTGAGCTACGCCTCGTACCAAGGAAAGCTTGGCTTTTTTAATGCAAGGCGTTTCTTAGCGAACTTTGGCGGCTTTGGGCGTAACTATCTATCTATCTATCTATATCTAACTATCTATCTATCATCTATCTATCTATCTTTTTATCTTTCTTTCTATCTATCTCTCTATCTATCTAAGACATTTAGATGCCCTCGCAGCCGTTTCGCTAGCTTCACAAATGCCAAGTTTGGCATTACGGGGCGTGAATGGATGGCGAAGTTAGGTGACTGGTACAAACAAGATAATCGAGAGATGCGTGTCATAAGAGAACATGGCTGCATGATTTGATTGATATGTGGGGTTTAACGTCCCAAAACCACTATATGATTATGAGAAACGCCGTAGTGGAGGGCTCCGGAAATTTAGACCACCTGGGGTTCTTTAACGTGCACCCAAATCTGAGCACATGGGCCTACAACATTTCCGCCTCCATCGGAACTGCAGCCGCCGCAGCCGGGATTCGAACCCGCGCCCAGCGGGTCAGCAGCCCAGTACCTTAGCCACTAGACCACCGCGGCGGGGCACACGGCTGCATGCCACGCTCTTGATGCGCTAGCCGCCGTTTCGCTAGCTTCATGTGGTCAAAATTTGGTATGACGTCTCAAAACGCACGACATAGGCAAATGACACGCCCAAATATAATAATAATGACATGCGTGCATGTAACAACATTGCTACATGCCACACTCATGATGCAGTTGTGACCGTTACGCTAGCTTCAAATATGCCAATTTTGGTATTACGTCACGTCAATGGATGACGAAAGTTTGTAACTGGTGCAAACATAATAATCGTGAAATACGTGTCATGTAACAACGTGACTTCATGCTACGCTCATGATGCACTCGCGATCGTTTCGGTAGTTTCACACATATATCAATTTTGTTACTACAGGACGTGAATAAATCACAAAGGCATGTGACTGATTGAAACATTATAATGATCAGGTGCGTGATGTGTAACAACATGACTACATGCCACGCTCATGATGCACTTGCGGCTGTTTCGCTAGCGTCACATGTACCAAATTTGGTATTACGTGACGCGAACGGACAACTTAAGTAAATCACACGTCCAAATATGATAATCTTGACATGCGTGTAATGTACCGACATGACTACATGTGACCTTGATGATGTGCTCGCAGCCGTTTCGCTAGCTTCAAATATATCAAATTTTGTGTTACAGGACGTGAATAGATGACCAGGGCATGTGGCAGGTAGAAACATGATAATTGTGAGATGATTATTATGTTACAACGTGGCTACAAGCTCCGCTCATGATGTGCTTGCGGCAGTTTCGCTAGCTTCACATGTACCATATTTGGTATTACGTGACGCGAATGGGCGACTTAAGTAAATCATACGTCGAAACATAATAATGATGAGATGCGTGCATGTAACCACATAACTTCATTCCACAATTATGATGCGCTCGTGGCTGTTTTGCTAGCTTCAAACATGCCGCATTTGCTATTACGTCACGTCAATGAATGGCGAAAGTATGTGACTGGTGCAAACATGATAATCGTAACATGTATGTCATTCGAGAACGTGACTACTTGCTTTGCTCATGATGCGGTCACGGGAGTTTTGCTAGCTTCAAATATGCCAAACGTGGTATTACGTCACGTCAATGAATGACGAAGTTATATGATTGGCGCAAACATTATAGTTATGAGGTGCGTGTTATGTAACAACGTGGCAACATCCTACGATCATGCTGCGTTTATGGCCATTTCGCTTGGTTAAAATATGCCAAATTTGGTATCACATCTCGTGAATGAATATCTAAGGTATGTGGCTGGTGCAAATATGATAATCGTGAAATGCGTGTCGTGTAACAACGTGACTACATGCTACGCTCATGATGCGCTCGCAGCCGTTTCGATCGCTATCTTCAAATATGCCAAAGTTGGTATTACGTCACATTATTGGATGACGAAGGTATGTGAGTGGTTCATGCATTAAAATCGTGACATGCGCGTTATGTGACAACGTGACTACATGTTACGCTTATTATGCGCTTGGGGCCATTTCGCTAGCTTCAAATATGCCAAATTTGCCCTGGTAAAAATTTCTCTACTGGTTTATTCTCGTTTTTAGTGGTCCCAGTTGGGAGTGAACTGGTTTCTTCTGGTCACAGTTGGAAGTGAACTGATTTCAAATGGTCCCAGCAGAAGGCCACTGGTCTTGAACTGGTACCAGTAGAATGTTGCTGGTTTTGAATTAACAGGATACTGGCACAAGTGGGATATTGCTGGTGTTGAACTGGTACTGTTCTGGTATCAGTAAAGTGTTGCTGATTTCGTGGCGACTGAGTACTGGTACTAGTATGATGTTGCTGGTCTTGAAATAGGGTCACACAGACCCCAGTAAAATGTTGCTTGTCTTCCACTGGGAACACACAGGTTCCTGTGAAAGCTACTGGTCTTGAACTGAGGTATCATTGGTTCAAGTTGGACAACTCATGTTGAAGATTGAATTGGTTTTCGTGGAAAGCTGCTGATTTGAAAGTTGGATTGCATTGGTTTCACTTGATAGTGCTTATTTGTAAACGCACAGCTTTGAGTGATTGGAATGGATGTTCGCGTCTTGAATTTCGCACTCAAGAGAAAAACTGGCAACTAATCTTGACAAGAAACATACATGAATATCATGTGCCCAGGTGGCACTGCGAGTTATACTGGAGAGTCATGTATTCAGTGTGACAAATATTCAGTGTGACCTCAATGAGCTCTTCTGAACACATAATGCTAAAAAAGCGACACATCCCAAGTGAATAAATAGTATTGTACTAGCTTGACACCGTTTCAACTTCAAAACGGCTGTCTTCATAGGAGAGATCGCCTCTGAAGTCAGTTCATTCATGAGGTTAAGTATAAAGCAAACAATCGTAAACATAAATGCTAGCTAAATGGCAATTCTCACTCACCTCTGCAAACATTCCCTGAAAGTGGTACATAAATAAAATAAATATTTTCTCTATTTATTCAAGGCACATGTGCTGTTTTGTTGGTATGGAAACAAAGGTGTGTGTAGAATTAAGGGACCCAGAATACACATAACCAGGTATGCATAATTACTATTAATTTTAAAATCTTTTCGTTTAAAGCACTTTGTTCGTGGTCCTGCAGGCAGCAAATAAGTTGAAAACATGCATCCGTTCATGCTTTCAGTATGAATGAATGGAGTTAACACAGCAGTAGTTAACATACAAGAAAAAAATGGGTTACACAAGTAACTTATGTTCCAATAAGTTATGAATATGTTAACACACAATTACTAATCATATCATTGTAAAGTATTGAGCGAAAATATGCACACTGCTCTTCGTATCAACACATAACTAATGAAACCACTAAGTGATCAAAGAAAGAATGGTACTAAATTCTACAGCTGCGTTGCCTTACACAGAATTTATTCCTATATAGAGTGGGAATGAGGATGAAAAAAAGGCAGGGAGGTAGGTCAACCATGGCTGAGCTCGGTTGGCTATCTTGAACTGTGGAGAGGGTAAGGGGAATAAAAGTTAGAAATAGAAAGAGAAGGAGAGAAATGTCACTCATTCCGTCGATAAAACGGCACTTATTTGCTTAACGTTACAGACGGTCAGTCACATCCGTGTCTTAAACAATTGAGCACATTCGTTGCATTAATTTCTATGTGCGTAATAGATGCAACTGCTTCTCGGTATGAGATATCATCTCTGGCCCTTTTCTTCAGTATTGTTAGCTCCTTTCGAATAAAAGGACAGTCCTTCGAAAAGGCATCATGGGGTCCAATGCAGTTTGAGCACTTCAAATTCGTGGCCTGGCACGTTTCCTTGTTGTGGTGCCCAGTACATCGGGACCAGATAGAACAGTTCATGCACACACCACTTGCATGACCTAACATCATGCACTTCCAGGACTGAAGTGGTTTCGCAATGAAAGGGCGAACTGCGTCACAGGAGTGGCCCACTTTTACGTGTGATGGAAGTGATTCCCCCTTATATCTAATTCATACGCGTCGTGATGTCCCGATACGACTTATACTTGTAACAATGGCATCTTCCGAAGCCGGCTTAATCAAGACTGGTAGGTCCGAGTTGTTAATGGCTTCGGCAACTTCATATATCACCCCACTGCTCACTTCTTTGCCCAGTGATATACGAGAGCGGACTTTCATCCCATTAAGTTCCGTTACTTCACGCAATCTGTCCCGCGCAGTCACATGATTGACGTCAATCGCTAGGGTGTTCTTGCGGCTATTCACTCTGACTTCCTTTACTTCGTTCGGCACCAGTGCCTCTAGCTGTAGAGACACGGCTTGCCAATTAAGACGTCTCATGTTGTCACTAGCGAGAACTGTCATGAAAAGAATAGTTGATACCTCCGTATTTCACGAAGATCGCATAGTGGGCTCACTCGAATTGAGTGACGTGATCAGAAGTTGTCTCTTTTTCTTGGGGTTCCTGACAAGCTCGAAGTTGTCGTCCCCTGCTTCATCACTGCTGACGTTGTAAGGTTTGGTGTCATCACTGTCAGTACCACTTTCGGAGCTGTAGCGCTTCCTGTAAGCAACACCCACGGTCATTCCGGTGTCGGGTAGTTTTCCGTTGGGCTCTACTTCCATTGCACACCTGCAGGAGACCGCGCTTCACAGGTGAAATGAAAATTATTGACAAAAATCCATGGAACTCAAACATTTGGCATTATGCCACACCGGCACTTCGTCGTCGTCCTAGAACCCCAATTTATCGATAGGTTCCTAAACAGAGGACCACATGGAAAACAAGACACCGTTTTTGATGTATTCGCTTCCATAGATATTGAAAAGTAAAAAAAATAATATTACTCAATGAGTGAAACTTGAACGTTAGCCTGCTTGAAGGTAGAAAACGTCAGGTTAGCACATCATAATGGCAGTAGTCACATATCCTGGCCCTCATATAGCTGTGAAAGCCTGATGGTCATTTCTAAGAATGGTAATCTATGTTATGAAAACTGTATAAACAAATGAAAGATGTATACCTTAGCCAGTAAACTTGGTGAAAAGTGGCACCAATGAATGCCAAATATTAACTGGGTTCCAAGCCATTGAAACCACACAACTCCATCATTACAACCAATAATTGTTATGGGGTTAACAAAAATGACATGAATAAGGTCAAAACATTTAACTTGCTTGCAAGTAAGATAGTGCGAATATGTACTACCTGTTTCTAGAAAAGGCACAGTTTGTCATCTTTGACTGCTTCATACGAAGTTGGTAATGCCAAATTGAATTGTAATTTTCGCTTCTCGTACAAGGCATTGCTCTCTTACTGCAAGACGCAGTGATCACAGCTAGAATTACTGCTTGTACAAACTGCTTCGTATAATTCATGAAATATGCACCCCAAATGTGCCCACCATGATGGTTCTGCGACGCGGACGATGCCCAATTTTTTGTGGAACATCACAATGGCCCCCCTGTCTACATCATACTATTAGCAGTGTCATGCGGTGCTGAAAATTCAGCTGAGCACTCATGCGGTCTGCAAAACCTAGTTAAAATATCTTAACAGCAACATTGGTTACTTACAATCAGTTAGAAGTGCTGACATTTGCTCGATCATCAAACAAGAGAAGCATCTCAAGTTTCCATCTCTGGTGTCAGGAGTATTTTAAAGAAAAATTGCACAAGAACTGTACGTGGTGTAAAAACTTTGCTATTATTTCAGTTATTAAAATATTTTGAATTTCATCACACATGAATGGCTACCAATTTTGTTGCTAACAGTGTTTTCTGTGGCATCCTTATGAAAATTTTTTTTCTATCGCACTCAACATTGGTACAAAGAGTAACATTTGTTGACAATTCTACTAAAAATAACTAATTCGCCCTTTGACATTTTATTACATGACTTGTGTTATAGGCACACTCAGAGTAAAACCTATGTGACACAATAACTATTATTACAGAGTTTGCAATATCTTTGAATGAAACAGTGTGCTTGATTATTGGGCGTTTTTCTTGCCCAGTCACAAGGGCAGTGCTGTCTGTTTTCCTCGGCCTCTTGTATGCTTGACTCTGAAACATGGTCCAAGCTCCAATCACTCTGTCATGCTCCAAAACAATTTCACAGGTGTTGTGTTCAAGCTGATTTTTTACCAAGCTAAGCAGTGATTGAGATACTTCCCTGGCTTACTGACAAGGGTAACAGCTGATTCACTGCTTGAACAGCCAGGCTTCACTAAAAAACGCAGAGTCTGTGGACATGCTTGTGCACACAAGTTTTCGTGGCTGCTTTCCATCAAGATCCGTTCCACTATTTCAATTGGCACAGCCTTAGTGGGAGCGGCCCGCGACGTTTCGCTAAAGGAGTAGCGTTTTTTAAGACCCCATAAAGTACTTTTTCTGTCTGTTAGTTGATAGTGCCAATTTTTGAGGTAGCCAATGTTGAACTCAAAGCTAAAGCAGGGCTGTGCCCAGAGGAGAGCTTGCAGCACCACATCAGCTGACGGACTTTGTATATCATGCGCTTCTCGCAATATATGAACTGTACATCAACTACAAACCGTGCAAGGCAGGCCGTACTAGCAGTAAATTCAGCTTTACTCACTGTGTCTTGCAGTAATAGTGCAGTTCCTTGGACGAAAAGTGAAAAGTGCTTAAAAAATGTGCTGGCAAAAGCCCCTCAAAGCATGGTAGCGAAAAATACAACAGCTATTGCTGCCATTCGCTAGCCTTCCAGTATTTTCGCACTGAAAGAGAGCGAGAAAGACGTGATACTGATTGAGGGGGCTGAATTGCACAAAAGCGTTTATCTATATTAGATAAAGCTTGTGCTGAACCAACGTATAATGACTCATTTACTGCGAACAGCCACAGCTCTGTGAAATGCTGCCCTACACCTAAAAGCACAAAATTCATGTAATCTTGGGTGAAACTTCAGATGACATTGAAGTGTGGCAGGTTAATCACAGGTGTTGAGCCATTCAACCCTTTGTATAGATGGTGTAGTGTTGACGCCTTTTTTGTGTGTTGTTTTAGTGTTTTTCCGTAAATTTCCTTCATGCTTGGCTGCCAGGCCCAGTTGGTACTTGACAGTTACACTTCGGCGAAACAAGAAGTAATACAAATAAACATGAAAAAATGCCTGTCCAGTTCCTTATTTGCTGACATTTAGGGTTAATTGGTTTTCTACAATGAACGCCTCATACACATTTTAGAAATGTACCTTAAATAAATACACAAAAAACATGGCCATTTCACCTGCTGTTCTCATCAGAATGCAGCCATTACAATCTAAAATTAATTCGCCACATCATGCTTGGCAGCAAAATGCCACAGCCACTGTGAAGGGGATACAAAGACTCGTCAATATTCCAAAACTTTTTTATTGGAGATACTAAGCAACATGGGAATTTCCTTTATACCCCTAAGATGTAATTTATAATAATGGTGGGTCAAACGGCAGCATTTTTGAAAAATAACAAACTTTTAGCAAGAACACAGAAATTGCTTGTAAATGAACAATATAACTGCCCATATATATGCATGATTTGTTTGCTCGAAGACCATAAGAACGTGGCCTCAAAATTAAAAAGATTTACTTGAATGTTATAGCGTCTATGAGACAGCAAAATTTGTTACAAGCTTTACCCACCATCCACGGTCTTCCTTTGATGTGAGCACCATCCACAGCCATAGTAGCTACTATACTGCATAAAAGTTTGCAGTGCTGCTCGGGCCGGAGCATGAGCACAACAGCTGAGGCAGTAAACTTGCAATAAGTACATTCTATTTAAAACCATGCAGGGCTCTCATTATACTTTACTTTTGTTGTTCAAATATTTTCATATTGAAACAGACATACTACTTTTATGTGAAATATATGAGAGTACTAAGCACATCAGACAAGAAAAATGACCCACATGGCTCAGAACCAGCAACTGGGTTTATTGAGTGACTCGTTACTTTTTAAGCAAACTGCTTAAGTGAGTGCATATGTGCATTGTCACAATACATTCGTAAATTTAAGCACTGTTTTATACTTATCAATACTTTTATACTACCAAGTTACCAAATCTTCCTGTATTCCTCATTCTGCTTTTATTTCACAGATTTGAAAGCCCTGTCAGTGAAGTATTTGAATTGCATAATAGTCAAAATATAATTTATTGTAATTCAGGTGTTAAGTTTTTTTTCATTAGGACGTATGAAATTAAGTAAACCTCATACAGTGCTCATGACATTTGAGCCTGACACTAGCTAACCACACATGTTCAGTACCATGATTGAAACAGAGTTTTTTTCTCACCTGTGAACGCAATGGTCAGGTGCCACCCATGCCAGTCACACCTTCGTTGGCATTGATGCCTCTCATTTGCTGTACAAAGCTTCCAAGAAATAAATCATATCAGGATATGACTGGCCATACCACAGGGCACTTACTTTAATGTTTTTGGACCTCAACTGTTGTGGTAGCTTGTTCACTGCAATCTGTATCGGCTAAATAGAAAATTTGAAGGAGTTGAAAAGCAGACTGCCATCAGCATTGAAGGTTAGCGTGAGGTCACCCTTCCCCAGTTTTTGTCTCAGTTCTTGGTATATAGAGCCGTATGTTATTTCCCTGATTTTTCTCACGTCAGCTGACGTTTTGGCTTGCTCTTGATAGTTGAAAGATTGCAGCCTTTGACCTAAATCATTTGCGACAGCTTGATCACAGAGCAAGGAAGAAAGCTGCCGCACAATTGGCAAGGTAACAAGAAAGTGGCCGTCCAGCATCAAATTCCGTCCACTGTAGCTGTTGTTACAAGTTGAGCAGCCGGCCTGAAAGTTGTTTCGTTCCTGCCACGGAGGAAGGAAAAAGGTAAGGAGAGGGCATGCCCAGCCGGCACAGGGCGTAAAGAATGTGGCGGAAATGACATCGTGGCGGCCATATTCACTAGGCACAATGGCGGCGTTGCTATGGTTACGTGTTGCGCTGTGGAGCTGGTCTAGCAGTGAGCGGCCGCGGCTGGCGGCGGAATGTGTGCCTCCCCAGGTCTCGTGCTGAGCCGTGGCGGACAATATCTGTGCTCTGTGCCGCGTTATTGGTTACGCAGTGTTCTCCTGGCTCATACATTACTCTTAGCAATGTTTACAAATCCCTTTGTCCATCACGGGGTTTCAACAGTGCGTAGAACAAGTGCATATCCATGTGTCGTGCGGCGGATGACGCGGATGAAGCAGTTAGTGTTCAGCGAAATTGCGTTGGGCACCATGACGAAGCCGAATGACGACCAATGCCTTGCAGGTCAGTGACGGTTGAGCAGTGCTCCTGCTTGTGACAACGGACGACGCTGTTGAGCCCAGCAAGACGCCGTGAGAACCATGTGCACATAAGTAGTTTCGTGTTGTGTATGTATAGTACCAACGTGCATGTGCGTATTAAAACACCTTTTCTGTTCCGCTTGGTACACTCTCCACCAGCATTGCATGTATTCTCAACGTAACAGCAACCACATTCAACTGTCACTAGCACCGTGCTCAATGTCACCACGGTCGCAGAATGCTGACGCCGGTGAGTTTCACGCAGAACACGGGACACAGTGGCAGGACGCTGCGTCGGACGCGTGGCGGAATGCAACCGTAGAAGGCGCACGACCGATCGTGTTGTCTGTACAGTTGCTGAATTAATGACGTGAAAGCACTCACCGTTGTCAGTGCATCTAGCGCGCGTTCTCTCGTAGTTGTTTCGTTGTCGGCGAGCTGTTACTCCCTGTTATTACTCGGACGAAGCGATTTCGCTGAAGGTGTCCCGCTGGCTCAGAGTGATGAGCCCAGTTCCATTAGTTTCGGATCGTCACGACACACGCGCTGCACAGCCCACGTGCTTTCCGAGCCGGAGAAGGATTCGCGCCTTCTGCTTCGCATTTATATGTAAACAAGATAGGAGAATTTGCCTAGTCAATATGGCCGACTTCCGGCTTCATCGCGGCTTCACAACGAGTGACGTCAGGGCCTCTCCTTACCTTTCCTTCCTCCGTGGTTCCTGCAGATCACCCGACGTCTCTCCTAGTGAATTCCTGCAAAGCGCACGGTAGAAGTGAAATCAGGCGGCCCAGATTCTGGCTCCCACTTGCTCCTTAAACTTGTACTTTGACGTCGGATCGTCATGCTTTTCAATTATATGCACAATCAGCCTCTGCAGAGCTTCAACAGCTTCTCAAGACGAGCCGGTCTTCAGTGCAAAGCTCAGTACCACTAACAGCAAGTCGTGAGCCGATTGTTCATGATCACTCTGCACAGGTAGCGCTTCAGGGGAGGTCGAATTAGTCGCAGGCACAAAATTGCCGTCTTGCAGTATTTTCTCATGCAGCGTCCATGACGTTGCCTGCATTGTCGTCGTCTCACCATGGAACATCTGGCGCCTGGACAGCTTTGATGCTGCTTTGGTTGTCATTGGTGCCTAGCGCGAACGCACAGCTTTGCAGATACGTCCGCAACGATTTCGGAAGGTCAGAAGCATTGTTTATTGGCTCCAAATGCTGCTTTATGGAACGCATATTCGCGAAAAATAGAGACGGCCGAGGCAAACAGCACCAAAACACACCGTTGTTAACGTTGTCGGCACTATTCGATATCACTGGATTGCATTGGATCACACTTGCAAAACAAACCCGCCCACACAAAGAGTTAATATAGTCGCTCTGTTTATTAACTCAATGCGCCCACATTAGTCAATGGCGGATGCTTGTGTTAAAACATACCAAAAATTATTCAGATCTTTACTACATATAAATATTTTACATTTAACTATAAAGTTTGTCTAGCACTTGGGAAATAAGTTTCCTGAAATCACTGCATGACAATGGCTATTTTGTGAAACACGTCAATGCAATCCTATCCAATTGAGTGGATTTTGGTCTTGCTTTGTGTGTTCATGTGTGGCTAAGGTTTTCGTGCTTCGATCGTGCATTCATTTCCAACACTTTGCAGTTTTTGTTGCGTCATCGAGACGCTTGCGGTGGTAACATTTCTAAACCATTTCGACGAGAAACGTCACGTCAATGCGGTCAGAGACATCAAAGATTTCGTGCCTTCAAACGACTCGGATTTTGATAAACGCGCTACGTATAGTGCTTTCTGGCACGACCCGGTGGATGATGAAGACCCTGGTTTCAATCAGGCCGAGATCCTGATATTGACAGGTATGTGTTTAGGATTCTGTAACAGTGCGCGTATTATTATCAAAGCAGTTGAGCATATGGGTTTAACATTTTAACGTAAATAATAGCACAAATGTTTGAACGTTGTTGTTCTAGCTCAGATCTTCTAGTAGTCCGTCTGAAAGGGCTGCTCGCCGAGGCCTTTATTTATTTATTTATTGTGCCAACAGGACATTGCAAACATGTGCTTCACGTTATGGCAGCACCTTACCTTTGCGAGTGATGTCATCACAAGATAACGTTGAGTGCCCTCCGGGTGATGCTCGCCACTTTGAGAATCTAATTATAGGGTATGACTGCCACGGTAAAAAACATCCACAAAGTAAAATAGCCTACATATGTGCAGGGAATCTGTAAGCAAGAAGACACAGGCGCCTGTTCAGTCCGTTCAGGTCTCAATAATTCACTATTCCACTTACATTATGTACCAAAAGACCATGCTCCTGTTGCGGCTGCCGGAAAAATACAATGATCAGATCGTGTCTGTGTGCCTATCTTAGCTTTCCACAGCGCAAAATAGCTAAATATTATGTTTCTTCAATTAATGTCTGTTGAATAAATTGTTATTGTGATTCGTCAGCTATGTTGGTTTTCAGCATAGACGTTTCTCGTCAGTTTTTCTGCAGATAGGCCACAAACACATACATTTATCCTTATCATCAATGCGCATTTGCTTTTGTATGCCTTTGTTGCTTTAATGTTGTAGATATGCCCCTACTATCGCTTGTAAATGAATTAATATTTGCTTTCTCTCTCTCTTGGATAATCATAAAGTGAAGCTGAAGAGCATGAACACATGCAGAATAAAAAAGTGCCAGTACTGAAGATTTTACGGAATCAGAGTGGCAGCTTGGATGAAGAGGAGCCGCCACAGAAAACAAGAAAGTAGAAAAAAAAGGTCGGTCTATAGTTTGTGTTTGCAGTACAGCAAAACAAATTTTGGAATAGCTACATCATTGCAGTGATGTGCAGATTCTCCCAGACAATTCTGTATCTGATTTGTTTTTTGATGTTTTTAAATTCTTTACATGCACAATACAGAAGTAAAAGCAGAACAGGGAAAATGTAAGAGAGACCTTGTATCACAAAATATTATCCAACTCCCTTGACGATGCCCACAACACTGTTGAGAAGTCTTAGCGTTGGACATAAAGAAGTAAAGGCGGCAATAGGAAACAGGTTGGTTGGTATGAAATATAGGCTTACTCTTTGTTGTAAATTTTTCAATACGTTCATCACTACTGTAGATATTTGGCCATTGTCTGCTTCAGCGCAAACAGAGCCATGTCATCCATGTGATATAAGGGAGCTCAGAGAGTGGTTCGCACTCTGTGTTTGCTCGCAGTGAGCTGAAAGAAATGACTGAGAAGGTTAAAATGTGCAAAGCTAATGCTGTAGAATTGAAAGAGGAACATGATTTTTTCAAAGAAAAGGTAGCAACTCTGAAAAAAAGCCTGGAAAGCAAGATTGTTTATTGTAAGTATGGCATTTGATTTCTAAGTTAATTTAGGATCGAAGCTTCGGTGCACCAGTTCTTATACTATTACTAGCTTTTTTATAGTGGAAAACAGACTCCCACAGGCTCATAGCAAAAAACAGGCTCCCACAGAGAGACCCAGCTACAGCAAAAATTTGCTATTTTGTTAATTAATGCGAAACATTCTTTAGCGTGCTGGCACGTCGAGCTTTTCTATTTATGCAGTCCTCTATATATTGGTGCTCCCACAATTGGCTCTAACTTATTTATGTGTATGTTGACGTCCAAAAATTGCAAAATTTTCAGTCCTGTTCTTTCCTCATCTATCAAAGAAAAGCATTCAGGATGAAGAAAAACGAACTAAAGAACGTGAATTTCAATTCCAGGTCTCTGGAAAAGAGGAGGAAACTCGGGCTGAGCTGCACAGCTGTGCTATGCTTACACAAGTGCTCATTGTGTGCATCGACGAAAGTAACAACAAGGACACAGTTCCCTGTGCTGATCAACTGAAAATGCGGCATGTGCATGTGGAATTTTCAACTTAAGCATTCACACCACACTCTTTGGTATAATACTGCTATATGTGTTTGTCTGTGTAATTTTTTTGCGAAAAAAATGGCAGCAATATGAAAGGAGCCCCTCATTTTTCCTACATGGTGGATGCCCCGTGAGTTCAAGCAAGATATGAGCCATTAACACAATTCCAACCAGACACACCTTGATTTCTTGAAAAAGAAAGTTGATAGTTCGTACTTTCAATGCTGATTTCAGTTCTATTTCCATATGTTGCAGTATTGGTAATATGTATATGTTGTTTAGCAGTGTGATGAATTGGGCGAGTTGGTAGTTCATTATTTCTTGTGCTTCGAGATGGGGCATTACAGGGCACCACTTTTCATATAGTCCATGTCTCTTGCAGCCTCGCTATATGATGTGTAAAAAAACAAGAATACTATATTTTTCTTTTTTCTTGCAGTTTCAAGGGGCCAAGGGAATCGTTTTGAAAAGGGATGCAGCAAGCAAACTCTTAAAGAACAAGAAGCTAATGCTTGTTTAAAAAGACACAGCACAAGCAATTTGGGGCCGGGAAATTCTCGCCACGAAGAGTGTGACAGAAACAGCGCTGCCGCGCAAGAAAATCATTGTAGAAGCAGCGAAATAGCTTCTTACACCAGGGAAGGTCGCCGTCGTTTCAGGTGGCTTCTAACGAAACATCATCTGTTGCGTCTAGTTGCGATTCCACCGGCAGTTTAGATATTAGAAGCTGCGGTGAATTGTTAATTTCTATTCAAGCTTGTGCTTGGCTCATTGTTACAGCTGTTCCAACATACCTTAACATTGAAGGCTTTTCAAGTCTCAAGTCCTCCAGAGCCGTCAAGTGCACTGATTGGCAAAAATGCAAGTTAATCATGGAAGACTATTTTAGCGGCTCACCCTTCAGCCTAGAGGACGCAATAAAGAGTGCTCTACCGTCCACCACGCATTCGTTCCAGTGAGCTCACCTTGAAGTGATATGGACATTGATCTCGAGAAACTCGGAGCGATTCGTCGTCGTGCAGAACGACGTTATCGACGCACGAAGTCATGATGATCTGAGAGTGGCTGGACGCACACAAAAGAAAATACAGCGTCACTTGGACAAGTTGGATAAGCGACTATGGGTATCTTTTTGTGAGTCTTTGGATCTCAGAAAGCCTCTGTTACCAATATGAAAAACTGTCCGGGGTCTTCGTACAACCATTACTCAACGCTAGACATATAAATCTATGGCACTTCATTTACGCTGCGAAGAGATTGATGTCGCAGATTATTTCTGTCGAAGGATTTCCAGCGGGGCGAATTCAACTGGGACGAAGAAGCCGAACTTTTCTGTATCTTCACGTATTCTCCGAATGGCGTGTTCGTTTTCAGTGGAAGAACTAAATGCTGCGCTTTCTTTGTGTAGACGTTCTTCAGCGCCAGGACCTTACGGCATCCCTTACCGTGCTCTTTGTCTTCTAAAAGATAAACCTCGGAAGGCACTCTTGCTGCTATACAACGACTCCTGACAAACGGGCATGGTTGCGCAGAAATGGAACTCAAGTGACATGATTCTAATTCCCCAAGATGGCAAGTCACCTTTGGACATTTCCTCCTACCGCCCGTTATGCCCTCGCCAGCTGTGTGGGAAAAGTCATGGAAAGAATGATTTTAACGCTTCTAGAATAGTACTTAGAGTTACACAAAATATATTTATATGACATGTCCGAGTTCAGACGAGGCCGCTCATCAATTGACAATGTAATTGACTTGGTGGCATATGTAGAGCACCAGAGGGCCTTCAAACGGTTTTCTGCTGCTCTGTTTCTTGACGTAAAAGGGGTATACGACAATGTCACCCACGAAGCCATTCTCAGTACATTAGAAAGAGTGAGACTCGGTAGCAAAATATATATGTGTGTTCAGAGCTACCTACAGAATGGATCTTTTCACGTGCAGACAGAGAATGGCCCGACGCCCGAGTATTACTGTAGCCGAGGAGTGTCGAAAGGCGGAGTGCTAAGCCCGACGCTGTTCAACCTAACACTCAAAGAGCTAGTTGGGAAGCAACCAAGCAGTGTACGATTTTCCATGTATGCTGATGACATCTGTGTGTGGACATCAAGTGTGACTCGACTTTAACTTCGCGCTCAACTTCAGAAGGCAGTATCAGTGACATCGCACACCTACGCAAACAAGGGCTCGAAATCGCAAGTAGAAAGTGTGCAGTCGTGACCTTCAGCAGAAAGCCAGTGTCCACTTACGGCATATCAATTAACGGGCAGTTAGTGTCATGCAACCAGAGCCACGGGTTCTTGGGAGTCATAATCGACTGACACCTGTCTTATAACCCACAAGTAAACTACGTGAAAAAGCGGCTGACCGCCATTTGTTACTTGTTCAGAATTCTTGCCAGGAAAAGTTGGGGAGTGTCTGTCGAGTATATGTTACAGCTGTACAAGGTATTATTTATTGGATTCTTGTGGTACAGCCTACCTGTTATATCTAACACCTGCCAAACGAACCTGCACACAAAACAAAATATTCAAGCCCAGGCACTTAGGATACGCCTTGGTTTACCCCACTGCGCATCGACACCTGAAACAAGTGCCATTGCACAGGACAACATAATCATGACGCACTTCACCATTGAAACGATGCGTACGTACTTCAGGCAAAATGCTAGGAATCCTTCCCACCACTTGGCAACCTTCGCTACTGAGAGGCCCCGCATGAAATTTAGTGCAATTGTCTATCCACATCGTGCGTCGTTTACGTCAAGTTTGCGCCTGCTGAGAAGCTGGTATATCCTCCGTGGTGCCTGACACTTCCGCAAGTACGTCTTTCAATTCCAGGAATACAGAAGAAATGAAATTTGCCTTCGTCAGCGCTAAAAATATTGAGCTTGCACCTCCTGCACGAAATGTACGATAACCACGTGCTCATTTATACCAATGGGTCAACCACAGCATCTGGTTCTGGCGGTGCGGTGGTGATTCTAGCTAGAGGAATCATTCTGCGAATGAAGTTGTCACACGTCACTACGTCTACGACGGCAGAGCTTGCGGCTTTGCGTGGCGCCATAGAGTGTATGAAATCCCAGAGACCGAGCAAATGGGTTGTGTTTTCTGACTCGAAGCCGGCCCTACAAAGCATGCAGTCAATCTTTCGACGAAGTTGCCATGAACAGTTAACTTACGAGGTTGTCAAGCTCCTTCTCCACGTCATAAAAACAGGCAGTGAGATAAATTTTTAGTGGCTACCTGGCCATTGTGGGATCAGCGGCAATCATTCCGCAGACAACGTGGCTCGCACATCGCACCAAGAAGAGCACACCTTTCCGATTCCTTTGTCAAGGACAGACGTTGCAAAGCAACTTCGTCACCTGGCACGTGGTATGTGTCTGCTGAAGTGAAACACCCCAAGCAAAAGCTAACTTCAAATATGCCAAACTTGGTATTACGTCGCGTCAATGAATGATGAAGGTATATGACTGGTGCAAACATAATAATCATGAGATGCGTGTCATGTAACAACCTGACTTCATGCTGCGCTCAGGATGCGCTCGCGGCCGTTTCACCAGCTTCAAATATTACAAACGTGGTATTACGTCATGTCAATGAATGACGAAGGTTAGTGGCTGGTGCAAACATGATAATTGTGAGATGCATGCCATGTAACAACGTGAGACTACTTGCTACGCTCATGATGCGCTCGCAGCCGTTTCGCTGGCTTCCATAGTGCCAAATTGGGTATCAGGGGACGTGAACAGATGGCGAAGGTAAATGAGAAGTTCCAACATGATAATCATAACATAAAAGTCATGAACGGCATAATTAATCTCTGCCTCATAACTTTGGGCTGATTTTAATGTGAGCTATTAACCTTCCTCATTCGTGCTTTGCATATCGTCAATTTCCACTGTACGTTGGATCTGCCTATTTTTCGCTAGAATAAATGGCAATGTTTACACGCACTGCTCGATCTTTCTAGGCGTATTTGTCCTGAAGACACTATTCGCCTACGAGCGAAATTTTCGAATTTTGCACTTTTCTCACGGACCCATACTTGCTAAAGCCATATGAACTGCCACCCCCCCTCCCACCTGCCTGGTTTCATTTCCATGCACCAATCTCAGGACACAATATGGCTGTCGTGTTTCTGTTCTGCATGAGAAATAACTGTCATTAGCCTCCACTCGCCCACCCACACACACACTTTCACTCGTGCATAGTACATGCGACAGGGGAGACAACGTTGTCAATTTCGACTTCAATCAGAGTACCAGATCCTGAGAAAGAATCTTAAAATTTATATCCCGTAACTCCGAGCATGGTGACAGAGCTAATAAACTTTAGTGTACCGGAGATGGTGTACTGGAGATGGTGTACCGTGGCCGCGGCTGCTCGGTCTTCTGGGGCCCCGCCAGCACAAGCGGCACGTCATACCTCGCCTAGGATGGCTAGCTCACACTCCGCACGTTTACGGCGCCAAATGCCTAGGGGGCCTGTTAAGAGAGTCGTCATAAAAAAATTCTCGTTAGCTCGCCCAAAAGTTCTGTTGTGCCTGACCGGTGGAAGTGAGTGCGTCTAAAATCACGGACGCGAGGTTCATGACTAAAATGCACAGTTTCATTTCCAAATATATGCAATAGATATGACGCACACTCGCTGTTTTCTCGTTACATTCAGTATGACTACTCGTTGTGTCACTTAATTGAAGCCCCTATAGACTGAAACATAGGTTACGGTGAATTTGCTTTTTGCTTGACTGGAAAAGGCTCCGAACATGATCATTACGATACTACAACCATACGTGCTGTGATTTCAGAGATCTATCATACTTAACCTACTGTTGTCGAAATACGTAAAGTATAGTTCAAACTGCATTTCTTTGGTGTTGCGCTACCTGTCATCGCTCATAGATTTCGATTTATACAGACATGGCACCATATGTCAGCCCTGGGCGTCACCGAGGTCTCTGGCTTCCTGCTCCATGCTCGTAACTTTAGCCGTAACACCACTGAAATTGGCGCTGTTCTGAATGAGCCCAAGAGATTCTTTGTCAAATCTCTTCATTCTTTGTAAGCCTTTATTGATTTATAAGGTTTTATTAAAATTCCAGCTAAAACAATCTCATGAAAGCTATCAATCTTGGTTACCTGCATGCGTTAGAGCAACTAACTGCTGTTTGCAGTGAATATTTTTTTGCCCCGAAAACATCCGCTTATTGGTCATTGTACAGATGATCAATTTTAGTAGGCTGTGTCGAATGGAGGAATTTGTGTTACCACCTTGTCTACGGGTTTCTTTCTAGGAGGGGGCATCTGCGAGCTCCACGGTCGCAATATGAAGCAAGAACTCTGGCTTACTGCGCGCTCTTTTGTAGTAGCAGTTCATGTAACTATCCTTTTGTGTGTCAGAATTCTCAGTGATCCTCGGTGGTGGCGGAGGCTGTGCTCTTAGGTTTCCGGACAGTAGCTGGAGGCAGCGGTTTACGGCCAGTGCAGCGCTGCCTTGTGGCTGCCTGACGACGATGATTGGGAAGGTCTTCGAGGGGTCCAGTGTGTTTCAATGAGGTGCTCGTTGATATCACTTGGTCGTTTCCCGCACTCTAGACACAGCGCGTTGGCGGCGAAGGCTCTGAGTCCCACCTAGTTTTATTCGCTATAACAGTGGGTAAGGCAGGCTACCTCGCAGTAGTAGCAGAGAAGATGGCTGTCAGAAACATATGCAATAGTGTTGATAAGTGCACGGCATTGTCTGACAGGCTTATGATGATGCGTTGAAATGAATAGAATCACCGCTGTTCTGTCGAAGCTGCATGCTGTGAGCCGATGTGTGTTACGAATATTTTGAAATGCTTTACTTTAGCTGTACTGAAAGCGCCAAAAAAAGTCTCCTCAGTAGTCTCTGATAAATATGGTCAGCTTTGCTTATGGTAGCTAGGAGCAATGCCATCAGTTTGTAAAGTGGCGTTTGTAAAGTGTAATAAAGCAGTGGACTCGAGCACAGTGGGAGCTAAGCTTGTATTCTTACCCCGCAGCTTGGCCCACCGGATCAGGGAGAAGCTGAAAGACCATGGTTTTTTGCACTATGAAGGCCTCGCTATGAGTCGGCTTGGTATATATACATATATCAGTTGATGAGTGAGGTAGGTATGCCCCCCCCCTCGCCAAAGAGTCGGTACGCCACTGTACAGTCGACCGCAATCTGCCGACAGCAGACGCGCGCTTCGCGTTCAATTTTCAACAACGTCCGTCTCAAGGTTTCTGTTTTTATTCGCTAGGCTATGTGTTCTGGCGCTGCAGTCAGACAGGAAAACTCCACTGAACGGTTTCCATACTGTTTAACCGCCGTTGTTTTTGCAGGG
Organism: Rhipicephalus microplus; assembly: GCF_043290135.1. Classification (NCBI taxonomy): domain Eukaryota; kingdom Metazoa; phylum Arthropoda; class Arachnida; order Ixodida; family Ixodidae; genus Rhipicephalus; species Rhipicephalus microplus. The sequence goes on along the minus strand of NC_134707.1, from coordinate 98,577,414 downwards.
TGAGCCAAGTAGTGAACGTGAAATCACTAACCCTTCTCCTATAGGAAACGTGCCGAATAGAACGGATGCGTAGAAATGAAGTTGAGTGTAAGTTTATAAAAAGTGAGTTTTACAAAAAGCGCGTTTGGAAAGTGATGACCATTTATCCAGTGGCTTTGGTGAAGGTTTGCGAATATGTGGCCTAGACGCACTGGGAAGTCGCCCGACCCGTGTTGTCGCGAACTGAAGGCTCTTGGCTTTGACTCCCATTGACGGAAATTTTAAAGACGATAGTCTTTCTTGGAGACATTCGATGCAAAAATTATGATCTGCCTGTCTGTCTATACTTTTGTCTGTTTATGTGCCCTTAAAGGTACCCTAAATGACGCCAAAGTGGCCAAACGATACTTCAAATGGCCGAAGTCATCCGCAGCACCCACCAATATTGCTCGAAATTAAGCGTTCCTACTTGTGTGATTGTCAATGATAAAGCAATTATTGCACATATCTGAGGCACCATAACACGTCAATATTTTGTACGTGTGTATCTTACAAGAAAAATAGTGCTTAAGTAATTATAGGGACCGTACCATTTATCACGTTGCGCTGACCAGGAAGCGCTTGCAAGAAAAGGCAAGAGTTTTCAACGCTTTGCTGAGACGATACGGCGGTGACACGTGCCCGTCACACGATGTTCTACACCTTATCACCTCCCAGACAGGCGTGCAGGGTGCTCGCACTGTGTTTTCCAAGATAACTGCCACATGGTGCTCATGTCGCACGTGTGACATGACTTGATGCACTCGCTCGCCTCCAATACACACTAGACCTTTTTTGAAAGAGGGTGCCCCTAGCGCCACGGACGTGAACTGCAGTCTGCCGCCATTGTGATGGCACCGCAGCAGACGACGAAAGCTCTGTTTCCCAGTGACGCTGATGCGTGTTGAATGCAGGGCACACAGACACCTCTTGCATTCCTGCAGGACGCGGACCGCATCGGGAGGGAGCGCCGATGAAAGTCTTTTGCAGGCCGGATTCATGCATTGTCAGTCATACCAAGCCAAACTGCTCGTCCAACCTGTTGAAGATTACAAAATGTTGCTCATTGGGCAGCGGAAGCATCTCAAAATACTTATCGGAGTTTACTAGGAGCTCGTTCAAGCTAGAAAGCGGTGCGATATCAGTGGATAATACGGACAACTGGCCGCCAACACAAACATCACAGCACTCACACATTTGCCGGCTCGCTTTCCATGCCCTCATGATGGCGCTAGCTATCCCACGCTCTTTTGCGAAGCGAAACTGACGAAAAGCTCACCGTCAGGTGGCGTATATATGAAAAGGATCCACACCATTCACCAAGTTTCTTGCGCAGAACATCAAATAAACGTTTTGTTCACTCTCTCCTGACGCTAGACTATCGTCTTTCGACGACATGTGCTGTGTAACATGCAGATACGCAGCCAATGTTTTTTATATAATTTATAAGTGTATGTATTTTTTCGACGTCACTTTTGTGATAGAAATACGTGTGTCTAGAAAAAGTGTTCAACGATTCAGAGTACTTTGTACTCTACTATAGGAGAGCAGAAAGTCATCCCGCTATCAGTGACTAAGTCGTCTAACCAACCAGCTAAGAAGTGTAATGCGCAATATTTAATACGCGATTGACATCTTGGCGGATGCTGGCATAAACATTTTCGTGTTAAATTACATTGCTTTGGCTCACATACAACGCAGTTCACATACAATGTTTAGGTAGTTGGACCGGTCTTTGTTAGAATAATCTGACGAGTGCCGGTTAATCTGCCAAACTCAAACAAAAAAACATTTAGTTATTGAACGTGTGCCTTTCTTTTTAATTCAATACGTTTTCGTTGTTTTCGCAATACGTTTTCACGTTGTTTTCTTTTATAGAGACATCTTCAGTCGGCAAAACTTCAAAGTCAGCACAGCAGGAAATCTTGACCTGGTATGCAAGGATTTGCGACAAAATATGGCACGAATTGAGACCAACACCATTGCCGAAAACAGGTAAACGAACATGATTGATCCCTCCATCCTGGGAATCGGTATAACACAAAAGTAAAACATCTCCTTACAGAAAGCAGTTTAATGCTTGCTGTACATTATTATAATAGAGCTTATGTGATGCCTCTGCGTTTTAGACAGCTAAATTGAAGCGCCATTTCTTGTAAATACATCCACGTTGACGCTTACCGATACATCCCCATCCCGACTACTAACGTCCGTGAATAATGACTCAATATTGAATAATGATGCCCGATATAGCTCTAGTAGTTAAAGGTGACAGCGAAACCAAATAAAGCAGAGTGACAGCCAGAGGAGTGCGACTTAATGTACGCCAAACGTGCCCTAACGTCGGCTGCTCATGACATGTTCGAATTAGTGATTGCCACTGCAAGATTTGAGGGAAACGCAACGCGCATAGTGACTTTCTTTTTGTCCGGCCATGATTTCTCGCGTGGCGAGTGTAAGCGGGCAACGCAAAGTTACAACCAGACGAAGAAAGCGCGTTGCTTTGCATGCTTGGTATACCACAGAACTATTTTTGGTATGAATGAATGGATGCTTTTAGTCACACCAACTTTTTGGGCAAGGTCACCACCTGGCAGAATTTTATTGTGTTTACAAAACTCCGATTCTATTGAAAATGCGTCAATTAGGACGGACACGGACAAAACGATGCACTGAAAGCATTTCAGAACTAATCCTGGATTCCATGGTAATGATGCTATGATGCACTTCACCAAGAGTACCGTGAGAGGGCAGTGGTATATGTAAAAGGCCTGCTTTTAAATCCTACAAAGTATGTTATGGTTGTGCAGGGAATAGCATACCCTGCAAATGTTATCGCCTACCGAGATATTGGGGGTTCGACGGCCGTTGACGGAACTTGGTCATCTGAAAGTTATCTTTAGACGTCATTTCCATGACGGAAGTACGTCATTGAAAGCTTAAAGGACCCCCAGCATATAACGGCTTCGTGATAAAAATTGTCTGAAATTTCCTCCTCCCTGTTAGGTATGTGAATCACGGTGTATTCTTTGATGAACTATTAGGTAAGAGGAGAACTCGGATGTTTCTCCACCAATGAATGTACTCGCCGATATTTATTGGTCGTCCCTTCTGCGGCATAGGTGAGAAATTACGAAGCCGAAACACCCACTGCGCAACCACTCCTATCAATTCTATGTTGAAGTGAAAAAAAGCAGGGAAGAGAGACACGAGAGAGATGAATTAAAGCCAAGTATACATGTTTGCAGTATTGGAGAAAGCTTTAGCCATGGTAACCTAAAGGTTAAGCAAAGCATTCAATTATTACAGCTTGGAATTCTATATCTCCCTTCAAAGCTAACTCCCTTCAAAAAATTACATCTCCCGCTCAAGGAAACCATGAGTAGAAGCAAAACAGTGGGAGCTAACTCTCACACTGCTGGCGGCTATTTCTCGGGCCCTCATAGCGGTGTTGCGCAAGACAGAAACGTCAGAAAGCTCAAAGCACGCAGTGCTTGACCGATCTTTTCTACGAGGACATGCCAATCACTGTTAACGGGAAATGAGAGGCAGAGCCTGCGTGCCATGACAGTTTTCTACCAAGCCACGCCGCTGCTTGAAACTCACTTATAAACTAGCGTTTTAAATACTTGATGTGAAGAAAGTATTCGTGGTAATATAAGTCATTAAGCGTTTTAGAACAGCAGAACAACCAGGCGTCCTACAATTCGAATTGCGCAACAATTGAATCCTACTTTGCTCCGAGCCATTACAGAATCTTGTTCTTGATCCCCTATTAACTGTCGGCTATACCGACTTCAGGCATAGTTCGTCATCCTCGTCAGCCACTGCACATATTCTTGCAAAAAATGCCTCGGAAAACAGGGAATACCAAGCTTCCCCAAAGTGTGATGAAGAATAGCTCAGTGAATGGCGGCCTACTACAGAAAATTTATGATTATTCATGTCATAGTGGGCACCCATCTTGTGTGCACCCATCTTGTGGCCCAAAGAGTGTTTAGAAGAGGCTGCGAAAGGCCGCGCTTCCGGCTTTTGCTGTGACTGTGCTGGGCGTTGCACGCATTCCTAGTGTTTTTTCTGTTTTCTGCTTTTCCCATGAAAAACACGCACCGACAGGATTGGCAGAAACAATTCATTTGCACACCACATTTTTTTCAAGAGAGACGATTATTCAGTTTTTATTTATTACGTAGTTTATGATCACTACATACTCCTCCGCGTGGCAGTAAGTTGTGATCGCTGAAGCGCACTCAACCAAAAACACCTGCTATAGTTTTTCGTTCAAAGCTTCACTACATACTCAATTACGCCTTGTAGGACAGCCTACAATGATTAGTGAAGGTGAACGATTCTGCAACAAGACAAAATCGACAAGTCCTCTCCTCTGCTATAATTATTCGAATACGAGGCTATGCATTGTGTGTTTTAGCCAACAAGAACTCCTGTAAAATTTTATCATCTTGAGAATAGTAGCAATCTGACTTAGCGTATGTATAATGAATACAATCCGTCGTAAGGTGACAAATCAGCTTTGCCCATTAGGTAATGCTCATCTAAGGTTTCCTGTCAAATATCCTACTACAAAGTCTCCGTGAGAGTTGAACCATCACGCGAGAGGATATATTGGTAGCGAGAGTATGTTAAACACAATACTGATGTTTTGCAGGACTGGATTGTAATGACAATTATTGGCGGTAATTGCAAGCGATGGCGCTGAATGGCGCTCCTAGGTTTATATGCACAAGTATACCCTAAAATGTTGATGGGGGAATGACTACAAGCGTAGCACAGTGGTGCATCAGGTGCGTGCATCGAGCAGAACAGGCTCGGATCCAGCCGGTGTCTCGTTATCTTTTAATTCAATTTTATTTGTACAGTTTTACACTACATGAGCTCGTAGGAGCATCCGCTATACTTTCCTTGACATATAATCTTCGTTCTCATCAATGCACTTGTAGCACCTGCTCGGAAAAAATGGAAGTTCTTTATCTGTCCTAACACTAATTCCATTGAATATGACGGGAACCCAATGCATCAGGGGCTAATATTCGCCTTCTGATGGGCAGCTCCATGACTGTGATGAGTGAAGTGACCGTGCGTGATCGTGAACATAAAATTGTGTTTGAAGTGCGCGCCGCAGAGACAGTCGAAGAAGATGACGCAGGAAAATCAGGGCAGTGGGGTGTGCGAAGAAGAAGGAGTGAGGCAGACGTGGCTGGAAGGAAGAAGCAAGGTTGAAGAACCAGGGCGTGGGAGCAGTGACCCGTCGGGTTGGGGACTCGAGGTCTCAGCGGGCTCCCGCCTGGGGCCATACCAGCCGTCCTTGCAGTTCGGGCCTGGCGTGGACGAAACGTCGCCAGGACGTTTCCGTCCGGCGAGACCGGCACCTACGGCAGCGAGCGCAAGCCAGCGTTCGAGATAGGCATGGCAAACGCCATGCGTGCTCCAGGTCAACGACCTCCGCAGTGAGCCGCGTTCTTGGCCGCGGCTGTCATTGGACTTACCAGGCTACCTAAGCGTCGGCCGTCCCTTCCCAGCGTTGAGTTTGCCGCCGGGACTTGACCACCGCCTTCCTCTCCGGTGAACTCTTTCTGTTTTATGCCCTTGTGACTCTCACACCAGCATTCCCAGCGTGTTATATTTTTTCCCTTTATTTATTATTACACCTTTCATGTCTTTTGTAAATACATTTTTTGTGTGACTGCATAAACGGCCTCGTTACTGCCCGATGACGATTGAGTCATCGCAAGTTTCCGTACAGAAACACGAGCGTCTCGTCTAGAGCTTTGTCTCTCTATACAGCTCGTTACAATGACCGAGCATGCTAAGAATTTACAGCCACAGACCGCCACTGAAAAAAAAAAACGTGTTCTTGGCAGCCACTAACATTGCCGTCCTATTTGCGTGCATAATATACCTAGACAAAGGATTCTGCATGAATATGATCAAGGCAAACTTTTTAGCTATGAACTCAGGACTGAGAAGCACTGAACGTTTTCGTTTACTTAAAAACATCTAAAGCTTGAGTATATTAGAAGCTTAATTTTGTGACTACGTTATTCCAAGTTCCTGTCATATTGAAGAAATTATAGAACAAATCACGGTGGCATCTTTTTACTATACGTTTCAAGCAACGAAGTCAACTGTTCATTGCCTATTTATTGAAATTATGACTAAATTGAGCAGTTTTTTCAAGTCACGAATAGTACGGTGAATAAATTTTTGAAGAAGTGCTGCTGAGATAAAGGCAAAGTGTCACTTTCAGGCTCTACCGAGAAAAGTACTGTATTAGCGAAAAAAGTGAATCAACGCGAATTGTTAATAACTTCAGGTATTTTTTGTCACTTCACTAACGCCAGTTTTTGAGATCGTGAGGCATAGTGAAGATGAAGACGAAGAATAAGAGCGCACCGAAACTTTTTAGAGTCAATTGGCAGAGGTCTAGAAATTCGATTTTCTTGGACTATGGCTTTCAACTGGCAAAAGTCTAGCATAAGCACTGACTTCGAAAACGTAACGCTGTCTGAAGCATCAAAAGTATTTCGAGTCTACCCTCGTCAGCTCCTGGTCCAGATGGAATCACAGTTCCTATGAATAAAATTTTATTCAAGCTATCCCCCGGCGACGTCCTCAATCTTGTAAACGACTCTTTAAAGAATGTCTGAATACCGTACGACTGGAAAATAGCTAAAGTAATTCCATTAATAATAAAGCAAGGATTAGGTTTTACCATAGCAAATATCAGACCCATCTCGTTAACTTCGAACATAGTGAAACTCATAGAGAGGGTCCTAAATGGCCGAATAAACTCCTGGGTGACAAATAAGTTCATATAAAAGCCAAACCAAATTGGTTTTTGCAGTGAAGGCTCAATTCGGTGCGCCCATGCAGATTTAGAGAGTCGATTACAGCTTGCTCGTAAAAAGAAACAGTACGCCGCTCTCGACATAGCTAAAGCGTAGGACAGTGTCGAAGACTCTATTCTGCTGAACACCTTGCAGAGCCTAAAGTATCCTAATTATATTACTGAGAGGATAGCAGAATTCTTAAAATCAAGGGAATTGTACTGCATGAAGGAAGGCTGTTCGAATAAATTCAAACAGAAACGTGGTGTTCTCCAAGGTTTCGTCCTATCTCCAGCATTGTTCAATATACTGATGAGCTCTATTCCAATTGTTCAGGATGTCAGTGTCTACATTTATGCAGATGATATCACGTTCTTCGCTGCAGTAAGCGGCATTTACTCACCACATCAAAAAGTGCAGATATATTATTACTCTAGAAATTGGGTTGCAATCAATTTCATTGTCAGTGGACATCAGTAAAAGTGCACTCTTGGTGTTTCCTACAGCAGATACGGTTCCAATTTCTGTATTATATATAATCGGAAACCCATTTCATGAGTACATTCAGTCAAGTACTTAGAAATGAATTATAATGAAAAGCTAAATTGTAGCCCACACATAAAGTATATAACAGCAAAGGCATAACGCAGGCGTTAGGTTTATTACGCAGGTTAAGCAACAGAAAATACGGGCTGCGCAGACGCACTTTGTTAATGATATATAAAATGTATATGCGACCAATATTGGAATTTCGGTGTGCATTATTCTGGGGGGCCACTGGTTATAAAGTTAAACTACTAGTAATGTTAAAGCGAGAAGCCCTGTGAATATGCCTGGGGCTTCCCAGGTTCGTGGCAAATAATGTATTTACCAAGAATGGCGATTGCCAACACTCCTCTGTCGATTCCGCATTCTAACGGTTCAAACCTTCCGAAAGTTCTACAGTTTACCGGCGCGAAGATCAGAGTACGAATTTATCGGCGATCCTGACTCTTTCTTTGTTGCACATTGGCCTCAATTTCATACTCCTCAGGTGATTTTTGTTAAAAAGAAATTGGATTGCATAAATGTACACATTAGCACAGTAATTGAAACTAATTCCTCAACCCTCAACATTAGAATAGAGTACGATGAAATCTTCCCCCCACAAGCCAAGCTGCAATCTCTCTGATTTTTGACCACTACAATAAAAGATTACGTGGTACACGCAGAAACAAAAAATGTAATAGCTACACATGCTTCTCTCAACAATGAAATTGCAGACGTAGGAATTGCGTCTGATTTCCTCGGCTGGTCGTTTTCAGTAAGGCTTCCAGATTTCACTCCTATATTTGAAGCCGAGCTAGTAGATATTATTTTAGCTCTTCGAAAAATTCCTATGACCGAGACCAGTGCAATCATCCTAACAGACTCACTTTCGGTGTGTGCAGCTCTGACAACCTCCGAACAATCTCGTGCCCTTGCAGCGTTCCACACATTAGCACCGCCGCATTTAAAACTCCTCAAAGTAGTGTGGGTCCCAGGTCACTGCGGATTACAAATAAATTAATTGGCAGATGCTTTGGCATGAGCAGCACTTGATCGAGCAGTTTTTCAGTACTTCCCGAGTTAGAATACTTATCAGAGGTGAGATATAGGAAATTTGCTATTTTTACAGATAGTTTAGAAAAGATCGCACAATGGACAAGTTATCAGTACCTAAAATTTCCATAGAAAACCCAATAGAGTCCGTCAAAAAAAACTTGAAAAATATAATCTCCAGATGCCGGTGCCGCGTCCCCCCATTAAGTTTTTGTTTACACAGAGCTGGTCTGACACTTTCCCCCTTTTGTCCGTTCTGCAAAGAATCAGAAACTATTGAACATTATTTTGGCTCATGTGGGAACTATGCATTAATTACGAAACGACTTCGAGATATTTCATTTGCGAAGCATGGTTTATACTTAACCACAAAAAATGTTCTAAATTTTGGTGCCTCTGTTTTGGAAAATTGCCACAAAGATGCATTCGATGCGGTGTGTAATTTTATTCAAGACTATAAACGTTTTTCAACATAAAGCCCACGTTAATATGTACTCAGAAAAAACGGGTCGGAAAGTAATTTTCAAATCTAGATAAATCTGTGAAGAACCAAATTAATCTAGTTTGGCAAAACCAACTGTCTGGTCGACTCCCAAAATGAAGGTATAGCTATTAGTGTCTACTTTCTTGTTGATTTTTTCTCACTATCTTAATCTTTGGCTTTTTTAAATATACTGCCTTCACCCTACAACTACCCCCCATTTTTTTGTGTAAACAATAGTGCAGTTATCGTCCATATGAGACTATATGCGCTATACCAGTTCAAGTACGACGAACCAACTCGCCCAATCTTCAACACTCATGAGACTATATGTTCTCTTGGCCTATCCCCCCGAGTGGGTATGAGCCATGGATTTTAGGCTACAAACAAACAAACAAACAAAACATTAAGCATTTTAAAGACGATTCCTCGGGCGCAGTTTCGAGATGGTCTTTGTTAGGCGTGAATGAGGGTTACAGAAAGTATTCACCGTAGGTTCTGCCAAGACTATTCTTCAGATTGATAAGGCAACTGAATAAAATTATGATGAGGCAAAGACCGAACAACTTGTGTAATAAAAATATCTGGTATTCGACTTCAATCTTGAATGACGCAAATTCTGAACACATTTTTTTATATCTTGCAGAACAAAGAAGCTGAGATTAGGCATAGCTTACAGCAGTAAGTTCGACCTGAAGAATATGGTGAGTGATTTCGCCAATGCCGTCAAAGCAGATGTCATTGAATCAGAGTAAGTGTACGCACAAGCCTTTTTCATATGTTTTTCCACAGCACGCTTTGTCATCCGTACATCATTCCACCGGCCCACGTATTTCACCGCACTTATCATTCACTTCAAGTTGCCCAGCCATGAATTAAGACGACCATATTTTCTATGTCCTGCTTTGTACGGACAGTAGAATACTGGAATGACATTCCTCGTGATTTTGTCATCGCTGAGTGCCCAACATCGTTTTTTGATCAATTATGTGCCCATATTTCAAGATTTATTATTTTTTAAATTTGAACACACTGCAGGCTTTTCACGGCCAATGCAGTAGTGGAGAGAAGAAGATGCATACAAAGCATAGAAAGAAAACACACACCGGAAGAACAAGAAAGAAGATATAATGTCAAACAGCTCATAAGTCAAAATGGACACACTATATTAAGTTCCTGAATGATTGTATAGTGTTACAGCATACGATATTGTTGTTTAGTCTATTCCAATGGTGGATAGCTGACAGAAAAAGGCAATGTTTGTGAGCGTTAGCGCGACTGAAAGGTTGGTATATAGTTTTGAAATGTTTCAGTCGCGATGAGTGTTGGGGCTGGTCAAGCAGGTAACGAGATCGCGATACGCGGAATAGACCATGATATAATTGGTAAAAAAATTTTAGTCGCGCAATAATTCTGCGTTGCAAAAGAGGTTTTAAGTTTGCCCTTGCGAGCAAGCCTGCAGAACTGTATTGCCTCGAGAAGTCTGAATATACAAATCTGAATGCCGATTTTTTTATTCTTTATATTTTATTAATGAGGTGCTTTTGATGTGGACTCCAGATGAGATCGGCGTACACTAAACATGGTATAATTTGTGCTTTGTATGCATTCGGTTAAGGTGCGATGGTGCAGAGCGCGATTTCCTCCTCATGAAGAATATCTTCTTCTCCAATTTACGACATATGGCTAAAACATGTGGTTCCCAGTTGAGATTCGATGAGAAAGTAACGCCTAAGTATTTTACTTGGTCGCTTTTGTCGATAGTTGTGTTTCGTATAGTATGTGTAAAGTTAAGGCGGATGATCTTATTTGTCAATAAAATGAAGTGAGTTTAGTTTTGCTTGTGTCTAATTAAGATAAATAGTTGTGGTAATAAAAGTTTTTATATGTTAACCAATTCTTTATGTAATACCTCCTGGGGGGTCTTTAAGGAAGATAAAGTTATGGTATGTTAACTATTGGCAGTCAAAATGATGGCTACTTATTTCTCTCTCCGACTCACAATGTGGGGGCAGGTAAAAAATGCCTTTGCTTGATTTCAGTGATGTTGTAAATTTAATTTCTCTATAGTTTGTAGTTTACGAAAGCAAATATCATCTTTTAAATTCTTGTCAGTGAACAATACATTTTCCATTTCTCAGCGTGCATTCTTCTTTTCCTAGATTCGCGTACAAATAATAATTCAAATTTTTAGTTCCATTATTTTATGACCATTCGGAGAGGATGCTTTAAGCAAAAGGCTGCTGCAAACAGCTTGAGAGTGCCTGAAGGCCCTTCTGACAGGACTGTGACAACATAAAACAAAATAAAGTTTATACGCGTACATGGCTTGTAATTCTTAAAACTTATTAAACCTAGCTTTGTACACAACAGTACTCAATAGACAAAGTTATTGAAGAGTAAAAAAGAGCAAAACAATGCAACTTGATGTCTTAATGTAAACTAGAATAAATAGACTAAATATAACAAGAAAAAAAAAGACACGTTGGAAGCAATGAAGTGGTGGCTTCTTAATTTGTCTATATAATTTATGGGCCTTTAATTTCAGTGCAATTGTCTTGAAATCTAATCTTCCTATTTTTAATACAGCACAGCTAGATGTTGGTGTTGCAACTTCTGCTCTAGCTTCTCTTTTTAGCCTTACCGATATAGTTTCATCCCACCAACAGTGAGACATTAAGATTCGTCCGAGTCCTACGAAGCTACGTACCTCCCCAATGTGGCTTGCATGTAGACGTTGGAAAGCTTAATTCTTACAACGAGGTGTATGTTTGTTTTACATTGTTCTATGTGCATAGGCAATCAAGAAAAAAACTGGCATACCTCAGTGGTAAAACATTGGGCCCGTTTGCCGGGGACCAGGGTTGGAACGCCATTGCGTCATTTGTGTTTTTTTTACTTACCAAGTTTGTTTTTCCTATTTCGTTCAATAGGGACTACAGACACCGGCGGCAGCAGACTACTATGGCGCCGTAGGCTGCCCACGTGGTCATCTTATACCAGCCTTAACTCTAATAACAATAGTAATAGCACTCTTATCGTAAAAATATTGATAATAGCAGGAATTTTATTGCCAAAGGCACAATATAATTTTAAAGAGCACCACAAAAGAACACTCCTGCGATATAGATAATCCGGTGTTCTTCAAGGTGCCCCGATATCGCACAGTACAACTGCGCTCACTTCCACACGTCCGCCAAAGTCTGATCCCTGTGGCCAGAGGCTGAACCGCCATCTTCGCGTCCGCATCTGAGCACTGCAACCACTTCACCATCGAAGCAGACATGAAATAAAGTTATAAGTGAACTAACGTCAAGTAACTTTTCACGCGGGGCTTGGCCTCTGAACAGAGGTATTCGGTCAATAACGGTGTATGAAATAATATGTTTATATACTTAACATAGGCATGCTAATTCATGTGAACCACCCATGTGGCGAGTTGAGTCGATGATTTGGCTTCCGAACTGAGGTATTCGATCGTGACTCAAGAACAGAACTCTGGTATTTCATCGAAGATAGTTTTTGGAATAAAGATGTTCATATGCGGATTATAAGCACCTAAATGTATTTGCAACACATGTGCAGTGACATCTGCCCATGTCTGGTCACTGAATGGCTGGCACTCAATGAGGCTTCCGAAACAGAGCTGTGGTTCCGTAGCAGTGGCGAAAGGCGCTTCAGTGAATTTCTTGTGCTCCAGAGTGGGTACGCGTACATGCACCGGGAAGCAGAACTTTGGCCCGCAGTCTCAATCTGGCACTGGGTCCGGGCGATCGTGCAATTTCAACTCAACTGGCCACATATCAAGCTGGGTGCAAAGTTATTACTGTTACAGTGGAGTTTTCTGTTCAGCCTTCAATAGGCAAAACAATAGGCAACGTCGAGGTGATGAAAACTAAAGCAGACTTACAAGTGACATGTCGTACAGTCACAGATAGCGTGGCAGCGGTACCGCTCTTATGAAGGAGGACATACTTCGTCGCATTACGCTAAATCATCTCACGCAGCAATCGCTTTTTTTTCATTGGTCAAGAGAGCTAAGAGTATTTTACAAGTCCCTTATTTTGGGACCTATAATTTTACGAGAAGCATTGAACTGCTTGGAAGTGTAGCAGTAGATTCGGTGTTTTTTTCTGTCCAAATCAAAAGTTTAACCAAAAGAATGAACTTCCTATCCCAATTTAGCAGCGCATAACAATTGAGCTGAGACATAGGTGAAGAAACGACGCTAAAAAAAGTGCTGACTCGCAAATGAACGATTTATTTAACGTAAACATTCATATAAGCAACCTGCAAGTTAACGTGCCAAGGACTGCTTCAGCGTCTTGTCTAAGTTGTAAGGATAAAATAATTGAAAACGTCTGCCCCTGAAAATCAAACACTTTATCATACAAATTTACTAAATCTCGGCTTACACAGTTTTCTTTTTTAAACAATTTGAGTGGCTTTTACCACTTCTATGTACATCCTTCATGACCTCACCGGCATATTATCTGGTGTTTGTGAAAACATGACTGTGTGTACATGATTTAGAGTGCACAGTTAGATTAGAATCGTCCACGTTCTTCAAAAAAGCGCTGCGCTTCTTCAGCCTATTGTTAACGAAGCATGTCGGATGTCTGACACATACTCTACCACACGAGAGTGCTATTCTGTAGACCACGACACATCCACACAGCTGGGCCTTTTTCTCAATCTTGATTTCGCATTCTTTCTTTCTTTAAGAGTCCTAGCCAGTAATCGGCCTAGCAAGTGAAATCTTGCGAGTGGACTGGCATAATTGGTGTGCGAGATGTACTCATTTTTTGGTTTGATTTATTGCTTTTCTTCTTGTTAGGGCAGTTGCGATGCACTTTGTCTGCTGCGAATTTCTTCTGGTTGTTTCCGCCATCACATCTAGTGATGTAGCCACGCAGCGTTCAAGCACGAGCTTCGCAAAGGGAAGTGCATTCGCTTGCTAGGTGATGTGGTGGTGGCTCCTCAATCATCACATGTGCACTAGAAAGTGATCATCATGTTGGCGGATCGTTGCAGTGATTTTAGGTTAATGTGATTACTTCTTTATTACATCGCTTCAATATTGAATTGGATCCACCTACCTTGTGTAACATGAAGCTTTAGGCACAAGAGGCCCACCATAATGTTTTAGACCTTGTTTGTTATGTTTAGCGCGGGGTTTGAGCACTGCTAGTCTTGTTGTCGCATATGTTGAGCGTCTTACAGTCCCACCACTTGAGATGACGGAAGGACGACACACCACGTCGTGTTCCTGCTCCGCAAGTATAATGTATGCACTTGCAGAACCTGGTGTTTCTATAAAGGCGAGCAGTCTCCGCAGCAAATTCTGTTCAGTATGCTGCTCTCGAAAAAAACTGCGAAACTTAATGGAGGATTAGGTGGTAGATTGCACACAACACCTCAGCCTACAGGAAGGCAGTTGAGGTACTTTTCAGTGGGTTATATTTACTTATTGCACAATGTAACAACTATGACCGAAACGAAAACGGTGGTATTATTGCAGAAAGCACGGGCAACGAGTAATCATGAATGCATGTTCTTTGTTATGTGTGTCGTATGTGCAGGCGGTGAAGGAGAACCATCACACGCAGCGTACTTCAGCGTGCGACCACAAAGATCTGGAAAAAGTCATTCGTGAACGTTCTTTCTTGAAGCAAGTGAATTCCACCAGGATGGCTCGCATGCATACATTGTGCGTCGACGAGCCAACTTCAATCGACAGGAATTCTCTATAACTTGGTCTAGTTATCACTTCAGATAAAACACCAGAAATAAAATTCAATACTTCGTGATGTACCATTGGTTAACATAAACTAAAATGTGGTATAAACACCTTTTTGATGTGCTGGTATTAATGGAATAAAGAAAGTCAGCGCTACATTTCACGTGACTTCTGTAGCACTATAAAATGACACTCCTGTCCGTACTGTTTTTAACAATAATGAGTTCATATACATCCACTCGTGCCCCGTCTCTAACCCTGCCATTGTTAGTGCCATAAACTTAAAATTAGGTATGCCTTCTACTGCATAAATTTATCATCCAAGCGGTACCTTGTGATTATTAGGCTGTATTTCTGCCGCTCTGTTATCAAAGCATGAGCAGCTCTGTATGTGTAAGTCAGCGCTCTGGATGTGTGCTCCTTCGACTAGTGTCTCATTTTTTGCACTGTTTCGTGTTTTCTATCTTCGTTCTGCTCCATTTGAAAAAAGGTATGTCCTTAACCACTTCAGTGATGTCACGCCAACGAAACCAAAAGTCAGGACACACTCATCTTGTGGTGCTCGAATTGCGAAATTACGGTGAACCTAAGCAGCTCCGCTGTTAAAATTCTTAGATAATAAAAAACTATCCGTAAGCATACAAAAAGTAATGAACTGTTCCAAAAACGAAGAACAAAAGCCCAGCGTTCCACATTTAGAATTGGAACTGCAAGGGCATGAACCGGGAACTGAAAGCTTCTTGCATCTTTACGCATACATTTGATGGGCTGTTCCGCATAATAGGGTCAAGAAGATAAACAATCAGCTGCATGACCCTATGTCAGTGTCTGCAATTGCCATTCCTATATTTGGCTCTCGCTGCTGTGATCATGAAATGTACCTTTGCACTAACTCATATAGGCACCTCCCGTTAAGGCTTGCAGGCCTTCTGGCAACCCTTTAGAGCCTAATCAGAATTCTCAGCCATGACCCTCAATTTCGATGCATCAATTTGCAAGGCTGTCTTGCCAACCCAACTACCATGAGCTCTGTGAAAGCTTCATATCAGGCATGAGATTGGAACTACTTCTATAGACACTTGTGTCAGTTTTATTTTAATTGCGAGTCATTCGTATGGGAGGTACACCGAAAATGGTTAATTTATTCTTCACACTATCCTTACAACACTGAGCTTTTCAGAAAAGATGTGTTCATGCCAAAGAAAAAGTAGTGAAAGAATGTTTACTGCCTCATTCAGTAAGATGGTTCCCGGAGAATAGCAAGGATGCGTTCGTCGGTTGATTAATTTCGCTGAAGCACTGGCTGCTTAGATACGCCATCTTTGCACATTTGATGCGCCTCAAGAAAGACTTCTGACGAATAATACTCGCGCAGCCATTCCGGTATTGGGGAGATGCCCACAAGTTGCCATGACTGTCCTTAATGGCCTGCATCAGAAATAATGAAAACAAAAGTCTTTGTCAGAGTTATCTCTCGCTTCGCATTCAATACTTGTAAAATGACAGAAAAAGAGTGGCTTTAAGACAGTGTTTACTTCAATGATTGAGTTTGGCAGTAGCAGTTCGTAGTCTGCTTTTATGTGACCTCATACGAACAATTGAGAACATAAAATTGCAGAACATCATTTTCTATTCGAGTCGAGCCATGTCTAATGAAAAGCACGTACTTCATCGTTAAATAAAAAGTTATCTGCGTGAAATTGTATCTGCACTTGAATCATTGCACTGTGTACTGTCGCTTATGATAACTTGCTTATGATAAAAGCTCCATAATACTTGAAGAGTTGTCCAACGCTCCTCTTTTCCCGGGTCACTGGTGAATTACAATTTTTTTTCGCTCAACAGAAATAGAACCATAAAAGAAGTGACCTGGTTTTTCAAGTCAAAGATAAATGCACTGAGAATATTTAGTGATAGAGTTACACACAAAAAAAGTTCTTCACTAAGACAAACGCAAATGGAGGCATTAGAAATTATTTTGTTAATCTACGCAATTAAGGGCCTTCCGAAACTCCTCAACAAATTTGACGCATTTATGCGCAGTCCATCGTATGGCACGCTTGAAATGTTTTGATAATAAAACTACGAGACGCTGCTTAGAATATCCACTAACCTTGATGTACGGCCATTTAAGTTGAAATTGCAGAACTGCCCAAATCCAGTTCCAGGATGTGATGGCGGGCCACAACTGTTGGTCGATGTGAATATACGAGTAGCCACTCTGCAGCACCAAGAATTCACTGAAATGCATTTCGCCGCTGCTGCGAAACGACAGCTCAGTTTCAGGAGCCTCACTGACAGCGAGCCAATCCGCCAAGAAACCTGCAGTTATGTCGCTGCAAAAGTGATCTCCTTGAAAGTTACACAAAATATCAACACTTATTCATTTATGTGAAACATGGAAACCTGGACGTAGAGCTCAGACAATGTGGCATACGTTGAAACAAATCAAACGCATCTTTATACAATACACACATTAGAGACCTTTCACATTTCTTGCTGTCATATAACACTGAGACCAGCTCCACGAGTTGTATTACCCTACGAAAATTGTTTGAAGAACACTATGTGACATTTTTTGCAATGCCTGAAACCATGAGCAGCCATAGTCATCTTAAGAGTCCTGCCTTACTCGCATCTTGGCCGGAATAAGAAAGAGGAAGTGATATAAAGGTCCAGTATAACAAAATACAGAAGTGGTTTCGCATTACCCTACGAAACCTAATTGAAGAACACTATGTGACATTTTTCGCAATGTCTGAAACCATGAGCAGCCATAGTCATCTTAAGAGTCCTGCCTAACTCGCATCTTGGCTGGAATAAGAAAGAGGAAGTGATATAGAGGTCCAGTATATCGAAATACAGAAGTGGTTTCGTAGACAGAAGCTCAAAGCCAGAGGTTAACATGAAGTGTCACCGGGACTCACTTGAATTCTACTCCAAGTACAAGCAAAATTCAGAAAGATTTTAAAGGCCTAGCATGCAAGTCGTTTTTTTTTCGCCACACAAGATATTATTCTGTACACACAGGTTTGATATGTAAGCCTGTGTGTATGTCTGTTTCGTTTTATTTTCATGTGTTTTTTGTAATGAGTGCCACGTTAAACAAGCTAGTCGGAACCTACCAAGTATGTATCCTAGCAAAAGAAAATATATATACGTGTAATACCTGTATTTATATGACCGTTTCGGTGTCTCCTTTCAAAGCTGGCCTGCACAATCTTTGTGAGCATTCTAATGAAACAGCCACGAGCCCGTAAGGCTGTCGGTCCAAATATTCTTTGTATTATTATTATTTTCCTAAAAAAGGAAGTTCCCTTGATTGATGAAAAAAAAGAACGCCGTGGTTGAGAATAGAGATAATCAAATTTAGTCACCGCAACAATGCGCCATTCACGGGTACACTAAGTTGCATTCTTCATTCGACTAACTTCAAAGTTCGGCTGCAAGTCGTTGCAGTTTGGTCAGTCTCCCTTTAGATATTTCGAGTTGAATACTGCAGTTTCTTACGTTTAGTATCTAGCCCATACAAGGAACGCCTCGTTAACGACTGTCCTAAATATTTAAAACCATTCCCACTTCAGACAGATTTAATACTTTTGGCCACCCCCAACAGCTTTTGTTAGTAAACTTACCACAGTATTGCCATTCATATCCATTTGTCCCACAAAAAATAACTATTCTTGTCATTTTAATGGGTACGGCCGTAAGACGGACATCTCGAGTTATTTTTGATGACCTTCTTTAAGCCACAACTAAGATTTAAATGCCGAGGTCGCTGGATAACTTTTAAAACCGTGATGTGAAACCTTAGAAGGCCATGCATGGCCAACCAATGTATCGCCACATCTCAGTGGTCTCTCCACATTTGATCACCGCATTGTAAACGTGACAGACCACTATGTGTGACTGTTGGGGCCAGCTGTATACTGCATGCAGCACTGAGAAAGCCTGATCGAAGCAAAGCAATATTTTGTGGCCTCTGTAAAATATTGCGTGTACGTAATAATTTCTAAACATCTTGAAATAAATCTGATGGCTGCCAGGAAATTGTAGCCGTAATAACTATTTGAAAAGGTAAAGTAATGCTGGAGATATAGCGATTGATTTATCTGACGCATGCCCCATCTACTGTTTCATTCAGAAGAAGGTGCCAGTGCCATTCGTAGCGCCCCATCCAGTACATTGCGTCAGCTCGCTTCAATGATGTGTGCTTTGCTTTTGGCTGTGTATATAAATGTTTTGTATTCTGCTTCATGCCCTGTGCGTCAGGGCATGAAGACGCACAGGGCATGTTTTTCGTCCCTGGTCTATGCACTCACACAAGATCTTTGGATTGGTACTGTCGTCTTCTTCACTACGTATCCTTAGTCGTATGCCTACTGGCTTGGAAGTGTGCACGCAAACGCCCTCAGAGCGCAGCTTGTTCTCGATTGCTCACGTTCGTCAGCAGCAGGCGTGACAACATGCCTTAGAAGTGAGCGCCCTGAGCACAGATTTAACGTACTATAAGACAAAAAGGTTTAATTCCTTATATGAACACATGAAATCCGCAACTTGGGAATGGGCGGCTGTCACTGACCGTGGGAAACAGATCTGCGTGGTCCCCGCAATACAAAAATAACCTAGTTCGGTGCTGTAGGGGCTAAGATTGGTTAATTCTACCTTTGCCAGGACTATACTCTCTTAGAATGTACTGTAGTGGGTGTAGTATGGTTCTGCGTCTTGCCTTGTACTTCAGTCAGAAGTTATGTGAACAAGTGGTGGGAGAGAGAAGAAATATTCACGATATGATGTCATTTGCGTGAACGAGTCCAACAAACGCTCATGTTTCACCTCCTCTCTCAAGTTTCCTTTTCATTTTTTTAATTATACGCGAAACTTCCTGCATTTCCTTCAGTACTGGCGGGCATGCATGAAGCTGTGGAAAGAAAGAGTGTTCTCATAACAAACACGTCTCTCACAAAGCCTAAATAAACATCTCAACACCTTCTAATCAAGGATTTCCTTACATAGTCCACATATATACATCGTCGTACGAAATGCTGCGGAGGGTGCCCTTTAGACAGTTGAGATTGGTTTTGGGCAGCCCTTGAACTACACAATGACTTCGCTTATGTCATACTTCTATCCAAAGAAAAATAACTTAAAGAGAACGCCTCCAAGTTTATGGTATGACTGATTTGTACGAAATTTACATATACGCTTTTTGATAATAAGTTGGGCAGACGTGTTGTGCCTCAGAGAACCGAATAAAATCACGTGTCAATAAAAAGTTGAAACGTGTCTACACGCAGGTGGATGAGCGTTTACGGTGCCTTCTTTCGTCACAAGCGCGAGAAATGAATGCTACAGCAACAAATTGCAAAGTCACGCGAAGAACGAAGCGAGCATCTTGAAACTTGCAGCACGCGCCTTATGCAGAAAACGCGCACGAAATGAACACACACAAGACGAGCACGCACAAACTGTCACAGCTGAAACTTGAAGCATGCCGCTCAAACACAAAAACTTCACAAAGCGAACACAAGTATACACATGGACCGACGAGAAGGACTTCCACACTTCTTTTTTAGTGCGTGAACAGCGCGTTCTTTTCCTAAACGTGGCCGCGGAAGCGAGCGAAGGGACCTTCTTGCTCCCTTTAGCTTGAAAGCAAGCTTGAGGTGGAAGCGCAAGATGTACAACGCTCTTGAATTCTGATGTAAGCGCGCGGGCGAGTGGGAGACCACCGTTTGAAACTGTCAGCTGACCAAAGGGAGCTGCGTTGCTGGCACTAGCCCATCCTTAGGTAACTGACGTTGGCCGTTAGGGGCACGCAGTCCACGTGTGTCCCTGCACTAGTCCGCCCGCTCACGTGGGCAAGGAGACGCGGGCATTACGTTCCAATTTCACTGAATCCATTCTAATATTGCGTTTTTCTTTCTCCGCTTGGCATTGCATTCTGACGCTGTGATCACAATGAAAAACCAGACTGCACGGTGCCAATAAAAGCTTTGAGCTCGTCATAGGGCGGCGCGCACGCATCTCAACGCGTAGGATTGCGTGGGGGCTTTTACCTTTAGAGGACACGCGTGCCTAACCTGCAACCCTTGCGCCATCTCGCTACTTATGACAAAAACCCGCTAAAATTTCAGAGCTCTCAGGACAGCCAACGGTGTCTGCTGTATATAAACGACTTTCTGTTGAATAGACGAGCGACGTGCGTGCTGTAGTCCAGTAGCCTGCGCCGCGTGCTGAGAAGCGAGAAGTCACTGGTTCGACGCCACGCTAAACAACTTTTTTGTCGCGTTTGTAGGGGCGAAGCTCTTGTTCGTATACAATTTACGATGGCATATCCATGCCGGAAATACGACAGCAGAGCAGTGCTGGACGCCGGCATGAAAATCTTTCATATTAAAAACAATGCATGATTGCTAAGAAGTGGTCACTCTGAACAAAAGGAAGGGCAGAAAAATGTCCTTTGACCTTCGGGCTGCTGCTGCATTGCCTGCTAGTCAGCAAGAGCGAGGTAATAAGCCACGTCATGTCGACACCTGTGCGCGCAAAGTGAAAAAAATAAAGCTAAAATATGCGTTAGTTGTGCAATGTTCTTTCATTGGCATTCATATGAGTCATTTCATCCTGTTGAACGAAGCTCTTGAATGTTCTTTCATCTTCCCTCTTGCTATTTTGTTTTGCACATGTTATCATAGTGCTTACCTGTGCACAGTATTGTCGCTGTCAGCACAGTTTCTGACGAGGTAAAAGTGCTGGTATTGCTTCAAGTATCGCTTGGTCCTCCACGCAAACATGCTATCTTTTCGCCTTGAATCAATACTAGGTCGTTCAGACTCCAGCCTTGAATAGAACAGCTGTTGTTGACCAGCAAGCTAGCGTCCAAATGAGTAACTGTAAGTAGAATCTTTATATAATTCACATTTTATGAACTATTTCTAGATTCACTCACATTTAAACAGCCAAATCGATTGTACTCTGTACAAGAATAACACTTCTAGTATTTGGCATACTTTTTTAAATTGGGTTTATTGCCCTGTGTATATGAAGTGGAAAATTCACAAGGAAAAACTTAGTAGGTTTTGAACTTCACAATTGTTTAATGTATTATTATAATGTCGGCAATAAGAAGAGTCAAGCAGGGGACCCTGGCAAGAACTTCATTTTGGTGAATACGGAAAACTCAATGGACGTATTTTTTGTATCATTTTCTGAAGTGACTTTTCACAAAGCCACAACTGCTCACTTCCTGCTTGTGTACGAGACAGTGCATTTCGAGAACACTCGAATGCTCTTCCCTGTACACCATCTGGAACCTTTCGCTCATCTTACGGCACTTGCGCAAATACTAGGATTGACACAGAATGTTGTGCACTATACTGTATTCGCCTTTCAAGTTGAATGGGTAATCAAAAATTTAGCATTTTTTAAAACAAAATAAGTGTAACCAGGTTTATTCACCAAACTGCATGCAAAAATGGACAGGTGCCCCAGTTGATGTGTAGTAATACTCAAGACTGCGGAAGAATATTTTCAACACCAAAAAATAAGAAATAAAGTCACAAGATGATGCGCAACTAGCAAAATACGTTGACCAACATTGCGAAATAAGCGAAAGCTGACTTAAACTTCAGTTGCTCTTAGCGCGTCGTTCTGTAACGTTCGGTTTAGGGGCGAAGCTAATTAAGCCGTGGCTCTGTACATGCTTGTCTCTCTTGCTACGCGAACGTCTAGTTCTATGACTCCCTCAGCTGGTGCGGATGAACGAACAGACAGACAGACAGACAGACAGACAGACAGACAGACAGACAGACAGACAGACAGACAGACAGACAGACAGACAGACCTTCGCCCCACTCATGATCATTCACTCGGTGGATATGCTGTTTTTTGTGTGTTGTAAATTTCAACCCCTATACGAGCGTGGTCAAGGTTCATTAAACCTCAAGGTATACGAAGTTTTATAATATAATGTGACGAGAGTTCAGACACTATTTAGAGGAGTGCTTTTTTTAAGCCGGTGCTTGCATAATTTCAAATCGACTTTGTAGCCGTAGTGCCAACCACAATTCCTAATGTGGAGCTTTGCCTTGAGCTATAACGTAAATAATTGAAAAGGAATAACATAAGCTTGCAGATGGCACTGGCTGGCATAGAAATATTGGTTGCGAGAGTCATTAATAAGTACTCACAAGGCCGAATTTCAATAGTGAAGGAAGTATAGCAAATAAGTGTACTAGTTATGCAAAATATAAATATTGTTACTTGTAGTCCTGTGATAATACCATGCGTAATATTGGTATTACTAAATGTAGTCCTGTGATAGTGTCGAACTCTTCTGAAGCATATTTCCAGAGATCTTGTTGTTAGTTTTCCTATAGCTGTGAGAAAATGAATCTAAAAATGTACGAAGTACTCCGAAATGACAGTGGAGTTACGGTTTTAATATTTCTACTTTGTCGGCGAATCCGCAATTTATAAGAGCAACTTTGGTATATTTTTGAATCTTTGGACAAAAGTGTCTTATGCAAAACTTAAGAAACAATGTGCAATCTGTGTCAAAACAATTGAAGTTGTAAAACCTTCAGCTTAATTTCAATCCTCATGATTCACAATGAGCGCCTCTCCGGCCCGTTGACAAAGAACCTGCTTGCAACTCGATCGATGCACGCACTCATAAAGTCATCGCAATATCCGTGGAAATAGAACTCAACGCCCAACACTAGTTTTCAATATTTCAGCCTACTCGAAATTTAAGACTAATCGAATGAAAGGGGCACAAGAGTCAACACTCCTGAAAAAGGAAGTGGGGTCCTTTAGTGTTGCGCTCAAGTGTTTGCGGATGCAATGAGTTCAGCAGACGACGACGGAAGTCAGTCATTTTTTTTTTAACTTGCCACGAAGGCTTTTTCATATTTCAGCTTGTTGAATTAATTACAACTATTTTTTGAAGTGTGTGCGGGATCAGGCGCATCTTAACCAAACACCGCTCTTGATTTATGGGGGCCGTTCCCCAATGACCTTCCGCGACATCGGATAACAGAAATGGGACGTACGAGAACAAGCGCGCGCCCACTAACAAGCGCAAGAACCAGCTTGCTTTTCGTAAGAAGGTGCCTAAAAGAACCTGAACTATGCGCTTCTCTTGTAGACATTACGCGGCGCGCACGACTGCAATACTGGCCTGAGCAGTTCACAGTCATGTCTGCTTTCCAAATGATGTGTTGTTTGTACAAGGCTGAGGAGTAAATCTTCACCCCTTTGAAGGTATTAGAGCGAAACATCTATAAAGTTTATAGCGCAAAAGGTCTTATCTGGCACGTTTGCATTGACAAGATGAAGATTTAAAAAGATATATCAGCCTTCAATCACAAGTGTTGCATACTAATTTATAGTTATCAGAGAATCAGGGTATATAGCAGCACGCGCACAGCTTTCAGATCGGGAGCTACAAAAACTGTGCCCAACATGTGGCTTTACAAAAGATCTGTGTTCAACCAAAATTTTAACATTTGCAACGCATTGAGGAACGTCAAGTTGGCGTCCCAAAGATTTTGCCATATGTGCCGTAATGATGACGTCATGGTGTGTCACCATGAGTTGATTATTGTTTTAACACTAAAGTATGTCATGCCGCGGTTCACCACGGACATGCTGACGTATTTCCCCTTATGAATAAGACGTTTCAAGATATTACTATCAGACTTCAAAGAATAAAACGAGCCAAACAATTTCCGCCCTTAGGCGTCAAAGCAGTGACCTCTCACTCCGCAGCGACTGGCGCTATCCATTATACCACGAAGCGTACGTCGCCAAGATAGCTAAGAGCAAGCTATTCATATACACCATATGCCGTTTGGTGGCCCTCCGAGCTCCGAAACCTGATTGCGTTTTCGTCATCAGTAGGGACATGGCTCGCAGAATTTCCATTGGGTGCCCTCTATACGTCGTACCCTTCCCCGTTTCCATGAACGACGGCCTTCGGGGGGCATGACCTCTCCTGCACGCACGCTCCTCAGGCTTGTGATTGAGGAGAGCACCAAGGACACTTTCTTGCTGCCGCGGCTGCGTTTACGAAAGGAGCACGCTGCTCGCACATGAAGAAGTACTCATTTTTCAACACACAAAGTGCTCTCTTCTAACAGAAGGAAAGGCGCACCAATAAGAGCGCACAAGTATGCACACGACAAGCTCAAACAACTGTCACACTGTTGAGCTCTGAGAGTGTCAGTTGGTGCTCGTTTCATGTATAATGAATTCCTAAGCGCTTTCTGCTTGAGGTACGAGCTGGAACTTTCCAATAGCTTGCTGCTCTTCGCGTTACTTTCTACTTTGTTGCTGTAACATGCATGCCTTCACCCTTGTGGCGAAACGATGCTAATGGTAAATTAATACCCATCTTCAGACATTTTGCGTACTTACTCTGATTCAATGGCTCCCGCTTGAACGGCCTTTACTAAGTCCAGCACCATATTCTTCAATCCGACCTTGGTGTTATACGCTACGCAGAGCCTAAGTTTTGCTGCTCTAGAAAGACAGAGAGTGGTATATAAGAGATGGAGAAATTTCACATGCCCTTAAACACCACACTGCAAACCACATGGCCTTCTCGAAAGAACACATTGGTGCAACCTCCTTACGGGCTTTCGTCATCGCTGCCGATTTCAGTCTGTGCTATTTTCTCTCGCATCTCAATGGGAAGTAGATCAAGGTTACCCACTGCAGTGACCTTCAAGCGTATTTTTCTGAAGATGTTCCTGCAAGACAGTATACGCTCAAAATTGGTAAATTGAGAAAACATATATTTTTGCTACAGTTGCTGCTTTAATCACACGTTATATGTCTCTCAAATAATAACGAGCACAGATTGGTGAGTAGGGCTCGACAAAAAGAGATTTTCTATCCCATCCTCACCACACAAATATGAAAGGCACGGTGCATGAGCCATACTTTTACATGAATAGGAAATGCGCTGAAGTTAAACTGGGGTTCTTCCACTGCTGGCCATAGGTGCTTTGTGATTAGCGCACCATCAGGACCCCGGTGTTGCACTTTATTATGACAACAGTTTCAACAAGATTGGCTTCTTAATCGCCCTAATAATTGTGTGAGCATTCCCATAGACTTCGCACGTGGCAAGGCAGCCACACCAAACGATCAAGATGAGAAGATAGACACAAATTGTCGTACACACCAAGAGATTTTTTTGTTATTGAAATGTGCACAATCCTGAAAACGCAAGATTAGCGTTCAGTCAGCTACGTCTTTACTGATAACTTGGCGCAGCCGACATCAAGCACCTATCAGGAACAGTGATCTGCGAAGGAGAAATTCGAGACATCAAGTAAAAGCTGCAGGCATTTCTTCATGGCCTGGCCTGAACATCGGCACCACTCAAGACAAAGATCAACGGCCAGTAGGGGGACACTAAGGACCCACAGATCAATCAATCAATCAATCAATTTATTCAGCTTCTTTGGATACAATGTAACATCTTTAGTAGTAAGTAATACATTCGGAGGTCCCATAGTTTCAGGAACTGACGGGGGGACCTCCTAATACTAGAACATGTGTAAGTTGAATAACGTGGGCAGCATGAAAAAAGCGTGCTCTGATAGCAAAAAAAAAAAAAAATACATGTATAAAATTTACAGGAAAGCTAAAGGAGCTACATAAGAAGAGTAAAAGCAAGAAATGAACAAAAAAAAAAAAAGACAAAAAGCAACAAAAAAACTGGCATGGTATTTAAGTCTATGACTGTAATATACGCTGGAAAATAAAAACACAGTTATAAGGGAAATCTTCATGACACAGGCGTCATGAATTCATCAAAACAAAGTGAACATAGTAAGTTTTAACACAATAGCAGCATATAAAATAGTGAATACCAAACGCTATAATAATTACGGCTACAAAACAAAAGCAAGATTAATTCATATCGGTAATAATAGCAAATATTCAGCAAATGATAGCAAAATATTCAGCAAATGATAGCAAAATATTCAGCGGTAATGGTAGCAAATCAAGCATGCGCGAAAAAAAAAAAAAAAAAATGGCAGATCCCTGAGTTAGTGTGCCTGCCCACATAATTTGCCGAGACAGTATTTTTTGTGAAGGCTTTGAAATGTATGTACAGAGGATGCTGATTTAATTTCGTATGGTAACGAATTCCAAATGGATATGCCTGAAAAAAGGGCTGTTAGTTTCGCGTAATTTGTTCGAGCGGCGGGAAGAAGTAGATTGTCGTTTGAAGAGAACCTCGTAATGTTAGTGTTGACAAAAAATTCATTTGAGTAAGCCGGAATGGAGGTGCCACATCTCTTTAGCCGAAAAATAAATAGAGATAGTTTTTGTTTAAGTAGTTCTGAGAGTGGCAAAATATTTAGATTTTGGTATAGCGGTTTAGAGGGGGTAAAAACATTACTGAAGGTCATTAGTCGTATAGCTTGGTTTTGCAGGCGTTGAAGGGAATCGAGGTGACAAAAGTAAGTATTAGCCCAAGATGATACACAGTAAGACAGATGGCTATGAATGAAAGAGTGATAAAGTGAACGAATAATGGGCCTTTCGAAATAATTACGTGATTTAATGATTACGTGTATGCCAAAAGAAACTTTATGCATTAGTGAATGAACATGAATATTATATTTTAGGTGCTCATCTAATGTCACACCCAGAAACCTGGCGCTGTTAGTAACGGGTATTTCATTGTCCCCCATCGTGAGCACCACGGGTGGCACTTTTGATAATGGAGAATGAAATATTACAAATGTAGTTTTAGTGGGGTTAATGTGCAGGCAGTTACGACTGCACCAATCACTTACATTTTTTAAGTCAACATTTAGATTTTGTAACAGTACGGCGATGCTTTTATGAGATGAATATATGGTTGTATCGTCCGCATATAACAAGCAGTCAGTATGGCGAAGTGTTAGGGGCAAATCGTTGATGAAGAGTAGAAAAAGCAGCGGGCCTAGAATAGATCCTTGAGGCACTCCTGTATTAGTAACCTTGGGAGAGGAAACACTACCGTCGATTTGTACAACTTGCGACCTGTTTTTTAGGTAATTCTTAATAAGGCTCAAGGCTGGTCCTGTAATGCCGTAAGATGCGAGCTTGTGAAAAAGAATGGAATGATTAATAGTGTCAAAAGCTTTAGTAAGATCAACAAAGACTGCACCAAATAGTGAACCGTCATCAATGGCTAGTTTGATTTTGTCCGTGAAACTAATGAGCGCCAGTTCGGTTGAGAAACCTGGACGGAAACCAAACTGATGGGGAGAGAGCAAGTCGAATTTTTTGAAATATGACATGAGGCGTTTGTACAAAATCTTTTCGATTACTTTACTAAAAAAAGGAAGAATGCAAATAGGACGGTAATTGTTAATGCATTCACGGTCACCTTTCTTGAAGACGGGAGTTATCTTGCCGTTTTTTAGGGAGGTTGGAAATGTGCCATCCTTGAACATTTTGTTGATGATGTTAGCAAGAACAGGTGAAACATAGTCGATTATCAGCTTAACTCGTGAAGGGTGAATGGAGTCTAAACCCGCCCCGGTTGTTTTTAACGATGATATGACAGAGCGAACTTCAGCGCTAGAAGTAGGATATAAGTAAAAAGATTGCGGACAGCGCGATAAGTGGGAAAGTGATGGCCGGTGTTGATTGTTTTCAGTGTTGGCAAAATGGTCGTTAAAAGCATTGGCAATGTCAATTGGCTCAGTGAATGTGCAGGATGCAGTACTTATTTTCGTTAACCGTGCATGGGAATCGGTTTTGTTCAGAAACTTTTTAATTAGCTGCCAGTTTCGTTTAGTATCAGTTCCATTAAGCAATATGCGTGTTTGAAAATAGTCACGTTTAGCACGTTTCAAAATTGCACCAAGCGTATTCGAATATTTTTTATAGCGAATTTGTAGCACTGTGTTAAATGGTTGGTCCTTAAGCTTCTTATGCATTTTATCTTTTTTTGAAATTGAGTGCAATAATCCGTTGGTGATCCATGGGTTTCTTCGCTCTTTAAACCGCCAAGAAATAGGGACATGTGATGTGCTCTGTGTTATGCAGTTTGCTATTAGAGCAGAAAATGAGTCGTAGGCTTGCTCAGCAGATTCGTTTTGTGTGACATCAGTCCAGTCTAGTTGGTTAATCAAGGAAACAAATGTTTCTGTGTTAAACACCGCTTTCATGACTTGTTTAAGATTTGTGGCACGGGGCAAGAGAGCGGATTCTATTCTGAGAAAAACAGGATAATGGTCACTAAACTGATAGTCTATTACAGCCGCAGAGGCGCTCGTTGTCAAACTGGACAAAATGTGGTCAATCAGTGTATTCGTGCCTGATGGATCGCACCTAGTAGGAGCTGTGATTAACGATGAGAAGCCAAAACTTTGAAAAACGCGAACATAATCCGAGCATGAATGACTGTAAAGGTCAAGTATGTTAATGTTAATGTCGCCGCATATGATGACGTTTTTGTTTTCAAAAACGAGAAGGTTTAGAAGGGATTCAAGTTGCGAGCAAAAATGAACAATAGATGAAGACGGAGAGCGGTAGATTGATGCAATGATGGTGTTTCTGCCGTTCAGTGAAAAAACCGTTTGGTCAAATTCAAGCCAGACCGATTCACAGTTTAGGTTAGTAAAAGAAAGATCGTGACGACGCCTATATGACAATGACGAATCAATAAAGACCGCAGAACCACCACCACGGGCTGAATCGCGGTTGCAGTACTCAGAGGTATAGTTCGACATGCCATATAGATTACCATCGTTATTTGTTAACCATGTCTCAGAGAGGCATATGACTGAAAACGTGTGATTGATTGCTGTCAGGAAGTGTATGAGGTCATTATGATGCTTTCTGAGGCTGCGGACATTGAAATGAATCAATGATAAAGCTGGGGGTTTATTCTTGAGAAATGTTTTAGTTTGCTGATAAGACAAAACAGAGGAATCCATGGTTGTTCCAGATATCTTAGAGGCAGCCATCTACTGAAAGACAGATAGATGGCCTGCTTCACGTATACGAAAGACGCGGCTGTCATCACTTTTTCTGGCCTTTATTACGCAGGAATCTGTCCATAGATGCTTCCAATTTTTCGCCTTTTTTAGTTCCAAAGCCTGAGCAAACAATCTCTTGTTTTCTGGGGTTAGGTGATCGTTAACAAACACCGGTTTTTCCGTCTCTTTACGAAAGCCAATGACACCCGTCGTGATTCGTGCTTTCCGTGCTTTGGAAGCAAAGTCTGCTTTCTTTGTCCTGGAGCAAAATCTCGCTATAATGTTCGATCCATTTTTCGCCGGGACACGGTGGACGACATCGATGTCTGTCGGCTCAACGGGGCACCCAACTTTCTCACCAATTGCCTGCATTATAGCAAGGCAGTTTTCACCTTTCGTGTCAGGGATACCCTTTATCTCAACATTGTTTAAGCGTGAGTATTGCTCCAAGGCAGCCAGACGATTACATAGTTGTTTACTCTCGTCCCTGAGTTCTTTGTTTTCTTTGGACAATTCTTCATTTCTGCTCTTAACGGACTCGTAGAGTTGGCTATGCACTTGCAAGCTATTCTTCATTTCTGCAAGGTCAGCACGAAGTAGCTCAATTTGCCTCGAAAGCTCGGCCGTGGTTGGCATGATGCAATGCTTAGAACACTAATAATCATCAGCAATAGTAGAAAACACTAAAAAAGAGTATAATAAAGACAACGCTAAAAACTACAAAAACTGCTGGCAGCAGTGGGAGCGGCAAGGAGTTCCAAGACAAAACAATAAGTAAGGAACCAACCTGTATCGCGCAGAAGCAGGGAATTAGAGCGCCGTCCTCTAGCCGCAACCACAGAGCTAGGTATGTTCACCGTTTGACACACAGATACCGCTCATGTTGGCGATGGAGACAACGCAACGCACCCTGTCGCTTTGAACGATCTTCTTGACATCATTGTAGAGACACAATGGCAGCTTGCACAATCATTGCAGCAAAACGCTGAACATCATAAGGTACACTATTTTGGTGATACGGCTGCTAGGAAGCGTGACAGCATGGCTTATACAGATATAATGCGTAGAATCTCTTGCGAAGTGGATGCAAGAGCTCTCTATGTTAAACGCTTTAACGGATCTCTGTAGAGCGGTGCGCGACTGGCCTAGTTACTACTTACGATTGGGACACATGGAAGCAGGCTGTTACACAGCATTTCTAGAAAAAACACGGGTCTACAAGAACTTATGTAGTATTCAAGGCTCACTTGCTCCGCCCCGGTCGGCACATCGAAGCATGCGAGAGGCAAACAAGTGGCAATCGCACTGGCTTTGTTGATAGTCGCAGAGAGTCAATATACAGTGGCTCTAAGGCGACTATAAGGACTTATCAAAAAGGAATGGTGCCCCTCAGACCTTCCGCATTCTCCAAAGCATCAAGAGTATTACGCCCTATTCTCCCTCTTGCTTTTCCACTCCCCTGGGGTACACTGAGGGCTCTAGCTCTAACCCTAATGAGGGCGCATACGAGGCCCCGTGAGGACTCACCGCGCCACCTCCGCAGTCCCGCTGCCTCGCTGGGAACCCTTGCTCACGTCCAACGAAATAACTAAATACTTCAATGTGCTGGCGACTATTCCCTGTCCCCCACTTTGCATGGCGCAGGCAGTTACCATTATACTATTGCAAAACCATCTGTATCCTAACCTTGTGGTTCTTCATGTCATATGACCTGAACGTATCTCACTGAAGACTTCCCCACCTGTAGGCCATTAGGAGCATTCAACGAAGTGTTCTTATAATCTGAAGCCATCGCTTCCAGCGTCCGCGAGGACAGGTGGGCAGCTCGCTTGCGCAGCCCCCAACTCAGCGATCAAATCCTGGCCGTGCATAGCGCCCATGAACGAGCCGCCAATCTCGGCTTGGTGGTGACTACTTAGGACTAGCCGAGTTGCACGGGGTCTTCCCTGTGTCTTCTCTGGACCAAAATGTTGCTTTCAAGGTTCCGTATTTCTCCGGAACATTTATTCAGTTTTTTATCTTGTACAACACACGTCGCAAAACGTGCGCTACCCTAACAAGAAGTTTGCACGAATTTCGTACGAAGCTGTGTTGCGGTGGCTAGCAATGGCGGTGCGTGGTTTTGGCCAGTTTAGCTGAACTTTTGTGCAAATTGACCGCTTTTTAGAAAGCATCATCCAGCAAAAGGAACTATCAGACCTGTGATGACACGATCCAACGTACCATAATTAGGATTAGGACGTTGTAAGGTAGCCGGTGAGTCTAGCCTTGCATAACATCTAGGCAATCGCCCCACCCCGAGTCCTCTTTCATATTTGTAACTAAAGCAGTTTTGTTTGCTTGTTTTTCAACTAAGCACACGCAAACCCAAAGAAGTTTTTTTAACAAAGCATGGGCGGACTCTTAAGAAGTCGCGCGTAGCGTGACGTTAGCCTCCATAAACCGGTCCCCTCCGTGCGGTATTGTACCGGTACCTATATCTCACTGCACCATATACCAAACATAATTGTCACTCATCACCAGTCACGTGCGGAGTCTGTAGCATTCAAAAAATTCAAGAGAAGTTGCGGCACCTGCTTTCCGAAGATCCAGTGGCAACGCGTGAACAGAATATCAGTCACGCTGTCACGTGGCGAGCCTAAACATTGAAATTCCTGAAATAAATTTTGCCGGTAATTGTTAAGCTAATGATACTTAAGCAAACATTGTTCTAGGTCAACACTTTTTTTTGGATTTGAGCGCATTGACGTCGCGGAGAGTCTAAACCTCTGTAGCCATGCTGATGCATGCGCTGATAACGTTCAGATGCGACTAAGCAAGCTGGCCTTTGAAACCCTTGATAGCCTTTTTGTCACACATGGCTGGTGAGGCGTCAGTGATAACGAGCGGAAATGCTGGTTCACGGCATCTCGTGAAAGGCACTGATTGTCTTTGGGAACCTCCTTTGTTGGTATAAGTTCCAAAGCACTCCGTGCAAGTCTATCAGCCACCTCATACCCACGTGTGAAGTAATCCATTGAAACTTTATGTTTAGACCAATGCCATACAGGTCTTTAGGAATTTGAGTGCATTGATTTAAAGCCAATCCATGTTTTAGCCGATGCAAAGCGGGCTTACTGTACAAAAACAGCATGACTGGTTGCTGCCTACAAAACTTCTGTTTCTTCAGGGCTGCCTGAAATGTCATGCTTTCTCATGCTGTCGATGAAACAACGCACTCGAGTCGCACTGCCCAGGGCACCAGAAGACCAGGTCACAAACGCTGCAGCCCTTGCTCCGCGTTCTAAGTCAACCAATCTATCGGTGAAAACTTTCAAACGATTGGGTTACTTCCTTTCATTGCATTCAAGCACCAAATAACGTACTTCTGCTGTGGGTGTGAAGAACTTGCTGTGCATCCGTGTAATCGTCACCTGACCGTCGACATCCTCGTGTGACCAAGTTTGGTCTTGTCGAAGTTGTCTGTGTTTTGGGAATTTGATGCCAAGATAATGAAGGGTGTCGAGGGCTACGTAAGCTCCCGATTCCGTGCGTCGCCGAAGGCGACTGAGTAGTGCTCGTCCTGGCCTCAATTGGCTAAGTTCTCAAAGCTGTGTCGGCAGTCGTCGAGAGGCGAGAAGACGTAACGGTGGAAGACTAGCTTCATGAAGTACCTTGATGTTCGCTTCAAACTTTGGCACTCTCACAGGCCTTCAAAATAAAGTGTTTCTAGCCGTTCGTACTGCGACTAGCTTTTAGAGACTAGAGGAAATCAGATCAGTACACAATACACAATTATCTTATCATCAATGTTGAGTGGCTCCCCAGCTGAACCACAAAAAGATGCGGCAACAACAAAGAAACAATGAATCTGCCTGGAAGATACTGCGAAAAACAAAACGCCCTCCCCCCCCCCCCCCCTATACACCACGTCCTCAATTCCTTCGTGAAATAGTTGGTGACTCCAGTTGCTCAGGCTACAGCTGCAGAGATCAGGCTACAGCTGGCAGCACCATATTCACGCTATAGTGGGGATGGGTAGCCAGCGGTGGGCGTGCAAATGAACACAGCGGCGCTTTCTTGTGAGTGATGTCAGCCGATTGTCAGCGTTTAAAATGTGTTGTTTGCCGCAAACATCCTTCACTGCTGCTTACCCATGAATATACTGGACCCGCTTAGCCGAATGTGTGTGTGAAGCTCGCTGAACGTTGCTATCACTTCTGAGACAAACGCAATCGACCATGGAAAGTGATGTTCACACTGGGTGACTGTCTGTGTTTTGGCAGTGTATTACATTTCTTGTATTTTTATTAGAAAGTGTTGACCTCGTGCCCCACCAACTACGGCTTGCTGTAGAGTGACTCAATTTATTATTTGATTCTTGAATCCGGGCCTCGGATACTCAAAATAGAAGAAAAAATTGCGATATTTTTGGGCGGTGAGCTAAACAACCACGTATACGCATTCACAATTTTTATTTAGTTACTTACGAAATGAACGTGGCATAGATGATAAGTTAACCCCTTTGAGGTAAACGGCGTGGTATTGGTGCGTTTGTGCTTACTCTAACAGAAGCATGAAAAGGTAACAGTTCAGCACACAATTTCATCGGTTATCTGCATGAGAGGCATACGGGAAAGGCTCGGTAATCTTGTGAAAGAACTGTATTTTCTTCAAGCTTACAGTGTGCGATGCTTCCGTCAGTCAATATTGCCACAAATTCACTCAAGAAAGCGTAAAAATTGTGTTTTGCCTTAGTTTATATGACTTAAGTGTGAGGCACGCCTTATGGAATAATTTTTTTGCCAGCTGGGTTGTTTGAAGATGAGCCCAAATTTATCCACTTGGGTGCGTCTTTATGGATTTCACTCATTGTTAAAATTGCGCACGCTTTGTGAAGTTTAATCACCTCCGCGTCATTCCATTTTCTGTGGTTTTTAAAGAAGAATTTATATATCCTGAACTGTCAGAATTTACCAAAATATTACACTGTAGTAGATCCAAAACCATGATATAAAAGTTTATCTCAAGAATATTTTGGCTCGTCTTAAAATTAAGAGCACCGTAAGGCACCTAACAAATATTTAAATTTGGTTTACCAATGAGCCACTAAAACGTTGCGTTATCATCATCATCAGCTTGTATACGACTTCTACAGGGCAAATGCCTCTCCATAACCCGCCAATAAACCCGGTCTTGTGCTTTCCGTTGCTACATTATATACTTTTTTGCTCAAGGCGTTCTTGGCGCTGCAATAGCCTCTCTGGGCTGCTGTTAGCACACGTGAGCCCCAAAGAAATGCACTGACGAGGCTGTGACATTGGCTTTCGTACTTTCGTGCAACAGCCCAGAGAGAAAGAAGTCCTTCTAACAAAACTCCACATCTGCGAACTTTTTAATCTCATCAGGCCACCCAACTTTTTCTCTCTCCTTTGTGCATTTGCCTTCTCTGAGAAGGTAGTCAGTTACCTTTAATCACCAGTAGTCATCCTGCCTACGTGCTATCTGCCCAGCCTGTTCACTTCTTCTTTATTTCAAATATGATATCCTTAATCCCGGTTTGTTCCTTGACATACGTCCCTCTCTACTCTCTTCTGGTCCCTTAAGGTTGCAGCTATCACTTCCAATTCCATCGCTCACTTCGTCGTCTTCAAAACGCTGAATTCACACAGTATGCAATACTTCTAATGGTTCAGACGAAGAAAAATTCGCGAAGCCAAGCGACACCAATACCAACATGACACTGGCGAACGTAAAGTACGACGACGATACACAGCCCTCTTGGCAATTGCCCGAACGTTCTAATTGCAGTGCGTATACAGACAAGCGACTCCGCTCGAT
The DNA here is from genome assembly GCF_043290135.1 of Rhipicephalus microplus. Lineage (NCBI taxonomy): Eukaryota > Metazoa > Arthropoda > Arachnida > Ixodida > Ixodidae > Rhipicephalus > Rhipicephalus microplus. The sequence goes on along the minus strand of NC_134707.1, from coordinate 98,541,930 downwards.
CGTAGGGTGGAGAGCTGAAAGGGGCCCTGGGTTATTAATGTAGGACCTACATAGGAGGCTACACAATACTTTTGGTGACAGTGGTGATGCCACTAGGCGCTTGTTTCGACGCGAAAACGTTGATGTATTCAGCAGTTTCATGGCTCTGCGCCAGAAGCAGCTTGACGAATTCGTAGCTGATAAGAGTTATATCAAGGGAAGTATCTTGAAGAAATAACCGATGGCGGAATTGCAACAGAGCATTATGTCACTTGATCGACTTGCAATAACTAATATCGCATGTTCAGTGTGTGCTTGTTGCTGTCGTCTTTGTGCACGATTAACGATACGCTGTGTTTTGGTATGTGTTAAAAATTTCAGTTACCACATCGATTAAATCATAATTATGAATAGTGGTCGTCATTACCGAGACGTGCCACTAGGCGTCAACGTGAATGTGACCACATCAGACGACGCTATAGCGGAAAAACACCAATAAAAATTGTACAAGCTCTTCTGTACTCCTAAAGCACTACTTCTATGAAGACGGGTTTCACTTTTTTGTTATGTTGATTTCTATGACGAAGATTTCGCCCATATTTTTTCATAGGATACTTCAGGGCGAAGTACGTTTTGATCCAGGGTAGAGGAATCAGGAAAACGACTTATCCGGTTTTTACAGCGAAAGCTGGGAAACGAAATTCCGTTCAGCAGCGGTGTCATGAGTGGTCTCCATTGACTGCTGTATCACTTTCTTCAATGTCAGCATCGTTCTCAAGCACACACGCCAGTGCCTGTGTTGTGAGTGACGTCGTCGCAGCCATGGGGCTGAGCCCGCACGCAATAGTTCCTCCTGAAGCCCCCCCGTCGAGTTGGCTCGCGATGTCAGAGGCTTTCAACAAGGCGGCGTTGCGGCATCAATGTTATGCTTGCAGGAGCGCGTTCACCGGGGTGAAATCCGCTTTCATTCTCCAGCGGCACATTGGTTTTGGCTGCGTCGTCTGTGACCGTGTGTCGTTCATCAACAACCATTGTGATTAACGCAATGCGAAACGCATTTCACCGCTAATTTCACTCCTCCGTGACCTCGATCACGCTAGGTGGAACGTGCTACATGTTAAATAAATGCTGTAGTAAACCGAAGCCAAACGTGTCTCCAACCTCGTAAAGGAGAACGAACACGGAACTAATGATTGCGAAAGGATTCAGTCCCACATCGGGTTGAACCCACAGTTGAGCACCGGGGTCGCACGTTGGAGCTTTCATTAGTGAAACATTTGTACGGAGTGCTCGGGCAGTGATTTCTATTTTCCTGCCAACGTGCATGCTGCGTATTCTTTTTTTCCGGCATTACGGATTATTGTATGTATGCGTATGTATGCGCCTAACATCTCTCTATACTTGAGCCGCGACATAACGCTCATAACTTTTATGTTTTGGATCTTTAACAACAAAAAGAAGTGTTGCTCTAGACGCACACGTATGTATTATACTGGGTTGTTGCACACAATTTTAGGCAAATGTAACTGGTTGCGAAGCTTCCATAGGTACTCATTAGATCATTAAATGGCGGCTCATCAGCTTGTTATGCGGCTTAGCGCCATCTGTAAGAGGAGGAAACTCTTCCGGCAAAACAACAACAAAACTGGGCGTGACTGTATACAGCTCGTAAACAAGTTACTTCGTTTTGTTGCCTAAGGCGCAAAATTTGATGAAAACCTAGTTATTGTAGCACCATGAAGAAGCCTTGCTACGCCAATATTGTGACACGTCAGCGATATTCCATGGTCACAACAACTCACTTTTACTACACTGTAAACATGGAGCACCTGGTCTGGTATTAATCACAAAAAGTGTCTGTACAGTACACGTGGTATGTTTTGTCTTGCTCCAATACATTACTGTAACGTATGCAAATGCAGACATGCGAGTTGTAGCGTGGTAGACAATTGGGAGATCTACTCACCGATCACGCGGAAAATAGCAGGCACTGTCTATTTGAGGCTTGTGCTCTTCAATTCTTGAGGCTTTCGTGCTTAAATTTACGTGCACGTGAAAGAAGCCCAGGTGGTCGAAATCCCCTGAGCCCTGCACTACAGCATCTCTCATAATAATATGGTAGTTTTGGGACGTTAAACGGCAAAAAATATTAATAGTACTAGATGTCAATGGCCCTAGCTTCTGACATACTTTTCGCCCCAAATTTTGCAACCTATTTGAATGTAACTTGTGCTATCACTTATGGCCTTAATAATGCACGTTGAAATACACACAAGAAAAAAATCATTGGCTTAAGAGCCCAAGATGGTGGTACACAGACGTCTTACAGAAAACAGCCTACTGGAAACCGCAAAATTTTCATTAAAACCACGTGACTGCGCTCACACGCTACTTCACTGAAGTGCTCTCAAACGTTCTTTTCTAAAAACAATTGTGTGCAGTGACAGTCATCGTGTGGCTATCAGAGTTGATGGCGCTTTTTTTAGGTGTTCAGCTTTCAAGAATGCTGACGCAGTGTTAATTTGTCACCAAGAGCCGTGGCCATTCGCTTAGCCGGTACGCTCATACGGATACATGGTTGAGAGAACTTCGTGTTCAAGAGTATTACACGAAAACTTTTGCACTAAAAAAGCAGTTACACAATACGTAAACGCTTTCCGTGATTTTTACGCCAAAATGCCGGTGATACCAATACTTCTGCTTCTCATTGTGTAGGAATGTTTGGAACTGCAAACTTGCAACGCTTTGCAAATGTTCACGCTCTGTTATTTTGATGAGTTTATAATATATTCTCAAGATACCTTAAACTTCGCATTTCGCTTCTTCAGTGGAAATAACTGTAGAGACATGGTGACACTGAAAAGAATCCAGGCACTTCACAGATTAGCCGCTGGAATGGTTTTACATTTTGACAAAGGGCAGATCAGAAAGGCTGCCGCAAATATACACACTTGAGCAGGCTCTTAGGGGGTAAATACAAAACTTTAGGTAATTGGCGCAAAAGGTCTTGAAATGAAATTAATTATTAGAAAATAAGTTAGTTGTCGCTTCAGTTTTGTATTTTCCTTTGTACGTTACGTTTCAAGCAAGTGCCTCAGAGTGACCTCCCCTAGGGAACCACAGTCACTGAGTTTAGCCCCGCAAGAGATATGAGGTGCCTAGTTTGTACTCAATGAGACCTAACATTGTCATTTTAAAGTTCAAAGACGCCATAATTCATGCATCATAATTCATGCATCAGTTATCTCTAAAGATATCCGTCAGGACTCAAAGAACAAATAACTACAAATCTTCAAAATGCAAAATGTAGACCCCAATCTGATACAGTGAGTTGTTATTTTGTGGCTATGGTTCAACTCATAGTGACAACGCAGGGTGCCTAAAAAGTAAATGCTTAAGAACAGTCACGGCTGTTTAGCATTAGCATCAACGTTAATATTATTCAAGTAAAGAAATAAAAAAACTGCGATGTGAAGGCCACACTGAGTATGTAGACCAGGGCAATAAAGAAACTATAGGAACTGCAAAATACGTAGAAAAAGAAAGTATCTTGATGTCGGAGGAAACTGCACTTCTAGCAAAGGAAAAAATCTCTCTATACTAAAAAGCCACAGCTTTCCCGCAAAGGCGGAGCAATGAATGCGAGAACAACGTATTGGAATGTCATGCGAAGAATGGCAAGCAGGTATGAATGTGCCCCGCATTGCTCATGCACAAATGACACACTAAACTAACTCACTAGTACAGATGTACGCGAATAAATGTTTAAGTTGTTACTTTGCTGAGTCTACAAAGCGTACTCATTTCGCCAACAGACATAAAATGGAGACTATGCAGTGAGTGCAGTGACCTTTGTGCGCCCGGTAACTACAGCAGCCTGATTCCGGGGAGAGCCTAAGGCGCACGGTTGTCCCCACCACGAAACAAGGACGTACACGCGTGAGCATCAACGCCCACTCCACCCCCGTTTCCTCCGCGGGGCAAAGTACGCATGGGAGATCAGCGCATGAGCGCGCGTCGTCGCGTCAACACGATTTGGTGAAGCGCGCTCATTGTGCCATCTCGCTGGTAATGCAGAGAAGACAATATTTCTACCGAGATCAGCATCGCCAGTAATAAGTAGTACATATAAGTAGCTTGCGTTTAAGCGTTGAAGAAACTGCTTCTTCTTGGCTCAGTGACTAAAGCAACGCACTCATATATAGATATGTATCCATATACGCTAAATGTCAGTGGACGCCAGCGGCGAAATCCCGCCGAGGATGTCCATATGATTGATATCGCAATAAGAGCAATCAACGTCTACGTCATGCTTGCCTTACCAACAAATTCACGATAATGTGACGAATGTGGGAATGCTCACAGGCACTGAAGGGTTCTGGCGAAGAATTTCATCATCTCATCAATTGCAGTAGCGAGGTCCCTGGTATTGTGGCTGAAGTTACGAGTGCTGATCATGATTTAGGTGACCTCGGGAACACCGAGAGCTGCCATGTAGGGCCAAGTCTGTCAAAAGTAATTATACATGAGCTCCATTGGTGATAGCAGAACAATCCAGAGGTAAAAAAATATTATTGTGCTGAATGCGAAGCAGCAGAACTACAGGCCTGCAGATTGTACATAGACGCGTAATACCATATTTCATTACGCAGCTCATAACTTCAATTTCGCAGCTGTAATATCTCAGTTTTTATAGGGAAGGTTACACACAACAACAATCAACATAAATCGGGCAAGCGTTTTGTACCACTTGGTGGTACTGGAATATCATATACGGTATGCGCAAATCACTTGTATGAAATGGTGACTAAGACGAGGGTATATGTCAACGTCAGGATGAAAAGGTTTCGGAGAACACGCGTTTACGAAAAATTTTCATGGTACTTGACAATATTCTTAGACGTCTTATAAAACAGCATTTCTGGCTGAGCCTTAATTTTGGTTAAATAGGATTTACATGAGGGCACTTCATTCTTATATGGACCCTTCATATATTATCGAAGGCCTCGGCGCCAGTATTAGTGTACTGGCTCTTATCAACTTTATTTTAGACCACACTGCATGCGTGGTGGGCTGTTAGGGAGAGGTAGTGCTTGTTAGAAATATGGTTTTACGGTGAAATCTTTTATTAGATCACAACTCTGATTGTGATCTCATAACTTACGATCCCATAACATAACGATGTGGTTACGGACACCAGCGGTACCGGTGTCCGTAACCACATCGTGCAAAATTAGAAAAAAGCTTACACCAATGACACAGTGGGGCTGCAACCCGGGTCTCCTGGGTGCCAGCCCAGCATTCTACCACGGAGTTTCACCGGTGCTTGTGGCTTGTCAAACTTGCCTTTGGCAGGCTTGATGTCGGGAAAGCAATCGTGTTAATACGACTTATAAAGCGTTGTAAGACAGCGAAAGAACAACCAGTCGTCGCACAATGCGGATAGCCTAACGAGTGTGCCGTCCATTACCTCAACCCATCACAAAAGCGTGTTCTTGTTCCTCTATTAACTGTGGTGATTACTCACTTCAACCATTATTCCTCATCTATGTCAGCCACTGCATGAAAAATTGGCCCAAAATACTTTGCAAGTGTTTAGCGTAAATGAAGCTTCTCAGAAGAATGATGAAAAATAGCATATTGAATACCGGCCTACTACCCAAATAAATTTATTAATATTGACGTATTGGGTATCAAGCAAGTGTGCTTGCACTAGTTACCCAATGAGTGTTTCAAAAAGGCTCTGAAAGGCCGTTCTTGTAGCTTTCGCTGTGACTGTGCTGCGCCTTCCGCACAGACCAGGCGTTTTTTTTTTTTGCGCTCGCCATATGATTGTGGGATAGATGAGTAGAAGTTCAAATGAAAAGAGAAAATGGTCACTTCCTGTCCTCATTTTATCCTCTTTCATAGCGCGTAAAGCTAGAAAAGACGACACGAAAAGAAAAGTAAAAGCGCCGACGGTCTTTATTGCACTGACGATACCAGGCACAAATACCTGCGCAGAGACAGCGAGTAAGATAAGAATGATAGCCAAAAGAAATTTCTATCAGCAATGAAAGCACTGGCTGACATAAAGCAGTCCTAATCACTAATTTTCTAAAACTAAAACTTCTCATTAGCCAATGCAAGCGATGGTATGCTGACACATTCCACTCCCAAGCGAGCAATCTCAATCTACCGCCTATACTATTTCTTTGGAGCTCTGGTATTTGTCACAATAAACAATGCCGGTTTCACCAAACTCAGATTTGCAAAGCTAAGTAAGCTGTATTTTGTCTGGGATCATCAGAGAAATAAAACTTTTCGAAGTCAGCGCTCTTTCTGTCCGTGTTTTCTTTTCTAGTTCCATGCGCTGATCCATACATTAAAATGAACTAACTAGCCCAGCAAGCAACCATACTTGATTATCACCCTGTATTAGCACGCCATTTCAATTTCGAAGCAGGTACAGTCGTTTTATAGACTCTCTCCGAGTGGTTTAACATCAAGCAAGTGAGTAGAATAATAATGACCGACTTTGTGGCAAGAAGATGTGTTGAAAGATAGGAAGAACGAATAATTTTATTTAAAGATATGGAGTATATGAAGAAGTGCCACCTATTACGGCGACACCACGGACCGTTCCTACGCAGTGACAGTTAAACTTGACCTAACTGCCATATCGCAGGCTCTCTTGAACGGGCCAAAGTTTATGCTGATATTCCGAGCCCTTGAGAGCCGAGCTGCATTTTTGCTCCATGAGCTCTTTGTCCAAACGTAACGAGAGCGACGCCAAAGCATGTGCTCTAAATCGCACGTTCCTCCACAGTGAGGGCACTCATTTAAATGTACGAATGATTGTTTTCAACATCAGTCAGCAACCAATACTGTGACTTATGAGATTACGTTGGAAGGCGCTTCTGTACGCTTAGTTTGCTGGGTCAAAGTGCATTCATAAGCGATTATGAGCATGAACTACTGGTTGAACAGTTGCAAATATGGTGCTAAACTCAAACATACTGAAATGGGCACACCATTTTATTCGGCCGAGTGTAAGACCCTTTACCGTAGTGAACTTCCTAAACATAAGAGAGTAGACTTGGCTCAGGGATATTTTCTTTTTCCGAGAAAAACGCCGGTTACCATCCGCGACGATAGCGAAGTGCTGAGGTATGGTTCCTTGTCGTAGCACCATAAGCATGATTCTTTCGTACCAGCATATTTGGGAATCCCATCCTGTCAGTGAAGAGTCGTAAACAAAAAAGCATGTTTTATTCCTTTACCAGTACGAATTGTTATATTAGGAAAGCTAAACGCGTCTTGACAAAAATAGTTCAATCTTCATTGTACACTGATGCATGATGGCTTGCTATGGTTGCTGCTTTTTCTTGTACATATCGTATTGTTTGATGCGTTTGATGTGAATCCACTTACGTTCAAACTTCGTAGAACACTTCAATAGCAATGATCGACATCAATTATAAAGTAAAAACCTTTCTGGCAGCTGAAGTAGTTAACTTTAACCCATATGGAGGGCGCAGGGACTGCGGCGGAAAGATGGCACCTACAGGCACATAATAAACACTAGTATTCTAAATGGGCTCGTGGAAAGCGTGTTTATGTGAGGAGGGAAACGGATAGGTGTGCCGTATCCTTTCAATGGTAGGTTACCCGTTTAAAGGATTCGTCATGCGCACACTTCCTGACAGTGCTTCAGAAATACGAGAGACCGTGCTCGTACCCTGAACCATAAATGCGTGAAGGTGTCCCGCCACCGGCTATGACATGTAAGTCCTCGAAGCACTCACTAAATGTGTACTGAAACAACATAGAGCGGAAATCGGGAGCCAGTCTCAACGTAGCGAGGTAGCGTGCCTCGAAGCGAGCGTTGAACGAATAAATTCTAACATCGAGGAGCTCATGTACTGAAACTACCGAAGCGTGTCCTGTCAGCCCCCATTATTGCCATGATGCAGCACTTCACTTAACCTCTCCAATACGGTTGTCCGCACTGCCTCAAGAAGGTCACTGGGAAAGAGAAAAGGTGTTAAGATACAAGGCACGTATGTACAGTCCCATGCGTCAGCTTCTCTAGCGAAGTTCGCAAGGCACCTTGTTTCTCGACGTTCGCGGCCGTGGACGTCCACAAAAGTTGATAAGAGAGTTTGGTGCCGTGAACCGAGAGATTATAGGCTTTACTCCCGTGTATTAAGTAATATTGATTTTTTTTCAATTTCTATAAACTTTACTGGCTTATTCCTGCGCTTGAAAAATGTCCTCAAAGCTTTGGTGGATGGGGGAAAAAGTACATTTTTTTCCCAGAAACTAGAGTGAGCAGGCGGAAATTTCTGAACTAGAAATTTCGCATCTGTAGAAAAAGTTAACAGGCGACACTGATATCACTAGTGTATATCAGTGTGGCAATATCACCGATCTGTAGGCACTGTCATGGTGGATCGAAGGTATGCTTCAAACTATCCTTGAAATAGTGTGCACCGCCCGGTCTCTCATTAAGTCACTTCCATTTCTTCTGCAGCTTCACATAGCACCGCAGTGTGAAAACTTGTGCTGCTTCGAGTTCCATCCCAATATTGATGATGCCAGGGAATCTGCGAAGCGACAAGCTCCCATTGAAATAAAATACAAGAGGTCAGAAAGTGGTGGAGGTTGATTGGGTGTCCCACCCATTACAGTCATGAACGAATCTTAGGCGTACAATGAGTGCTCTTGGCAAGAAAGGCAGTAGTTTGAGCATTTATAAAAACAAAAGACAATAAGAGAGGATAGTATCAGGAGATGTGGATAAGATCAAGAAGAAAAAGAACAATAGGGTGGCCCCTACAGCCGGCTATTCTTCTCTGCGAGCTCAAAATATTGCATAAGAACCTTGAGTATATGATCATACTGACAGGCAGGAAAGCGGATAGGTCACTGTCGTGTCGCATGAAGTACCTGGTGAAAAGCTGCGTGAACGTGACGGCTCGCTGTAGCTGCAGGTTGTAGTGTGGGCCTGGAGCAGTTTGCTGGAATTGTTGCAATACGAATGCAGATCTAGGCATTAGGCAAGTCAAGAAAAACAAAAATAACGATGACAGTTGAAAAAAAGCAGGAACACTAAGATTCCGTGACAGCTCTAGGTGTCCCTTTTGCTCTCTGTGTCTTTATGCTTATTTTTATTTCTATATAGCTATGCAAATATATAGACGCTCCAGTGGTCATATAGTGCCGAAGAAACTATTATAATACCATTGATGCCAGTAGTCACCTGCTTTGGCTGACAAGGGCAGAGCGCCATTCCCAATACATATGAATCATGCACAGTTTTAGCACAATTAGCGTGCGCACAGCAGCGGCCAGCAGATGTCATGCAAATTAGACGTATAGTAACGTAATTTATTATATCACACATACAATCATACGAAATAGGTGTTTGAAAAAGCGGAATAACACAGAGCAACAAGGTTAGTGCAAAACACCGAAATGCGTTTCATTCTTACTGTTACCATAAAATACTTAGCGCAAAGAGACATAGAAGAAGATAGAAAAGGGAAAGATTGGAACATCACGTAAGAAGCACAATAAAGTCACGTGACCTCTAGAACAAAAAAATCACGCCACAGTACACACAATATATGTTCTCTCCAAGACCCCAAAACAAACCCAAAGTGACATGTCCTCACCTAACGTGTGTAGTTTTATTAGGCGAGGATGCCGCCCGGGCTTGAAAGGAAGCTTCTTCCTAGGGCGTCCAGGTACTAGCGCTGGTGCTGGTTGCATGTTTGCAACCCAAGTGCAATCACGATCTCCTTTCTTTCCGCGGCTTTTTTTTTCATATTCCTGTTTCTTATGCTTTCAACTCTCGCTCAATGTCTATGAAAACTTCAAATGAAGAGCTCGTAGTTACTTTAGGGGTCGCAGTTTGGCTTGTGATTTAAAAATAACGGTTTGAGAATTTTTAGAGCATATTTTAGAGCCAGCCCCGCCAAGGTGATCTGGGGGCTAAAGTACTCGTCTGCTAACACGCAGGCGGCGGGATCAAATCTCGGCTGCGGCGGATGCATTTTTGGTGCAGGCGAAATTACAGCAGGTGCATGTGTCCATATTTTGGTGCACGTTAAAGAACCATTCGTAGTCAAAAGTTCCGGAGCTCTCCACTTAGGCGTCTCTATCATGTGGTGGCTTTTGAACGTAAACTCCAGGTATCATTCATAATTTTATAGGTGGGTAACCTTTATTGGCACCTAAATTCTACTTTTTTATTCCGACATCTTTTTTGGGTCGCATTGACTTTCGAAAACAGTTTTAAAAAAACATTACATTCACTAGTCTATCTTATCAAACTGTATCACTCGAGCTTTGCTATAGGACGCACGTATGTAAGAAAGTACTTGCTGTTCGGAAGCACAAAAAAAAGAAAACAAACTCAGTCAACTCTCTCAGCATACTATTAAACTTTATTGCTAGAACCATTTTCTTTTATAGCGTGCAATAACTCACTGCCTTTACAGTCAAACCTGCCGCGTTAGAAAGCGTCCATGCACAGTCAAGCGTAGTTTTCACGAAGAGATAAAACGTCTACTTCTTTCACGCTACGCATAAGAAACTTGTACCATAATGTAAAAAGCAAAATAAAGAAAACAGACACCAACCAACACGAAAGTATTTACAAGCCGCAATAAAAATTCGACAAGCCAACATTCATGAAATTGAACGAGCGAAGCCAGCAAGCAGACAAAAACGGGCAGTGTCAGCGAAATAACAATTCCTGTGAGATAATAGGTGAAAAAGAATTACTAACAACAAGGACGGTAAAAGAAGAGCAATAAAGAAATTTGTCCTTTGCGGTGATTTTTTTTCATTTGGTGTAGCCATATTCGATTTCAGCCGCAGGAGTATTTTCGACGCTGTATATAACTTTTTACTAGAGTTTAAAAGAATGGACTGGTAGGCGCATCTTACTTCAGTTGCCATAGTTACAGACGTATCAATTTATTTTTGGCATATTGGTTAGATTACTCAATATTTTTAATACTTTTACGAGTTTAATTTATTTATTTGTACTGACTAAACAATTCACTTTCCATCCGTTCACTCTGCAACTGACTTATTTTACTAAGCGAGGCACCGCGCGTTTCATGGCCTATTCCCTGGAGTGGGCTGTGCCAAAATGTTGAAGAATTAACCAACCATCCAAACCTTGGAAGTGTTGGATCTAAGCGTGAGTGAATGAAATAAATGGCTTCTTGATTCTGTTGTATGCTGCTTCCCTCATAATAAAACGCTATGGCGTCTTGGTGTTGTGCGTCGCAATACCCCCCTCCCTTCTTTTTTTTGGAAATCGGGTGTTCCAAACAAAGTGAACATGTCCGCACTGTATGCACTGCTCTGCTAAAAAGCTCTCAATTTTGTTAAACACATTCAAAATGTGTTCATTCACGCCCTGGCAAAAGCAAGTTTCACTCTAATATACATACTGGCGTTCTCATGTATCAGCAATCCTGTAAGCCACATCGCAAGGGCATTGTGAGTAGAGCGTTCTGTGCTTCGTTGTACAGGGCTTCCCTGAATTTCTATTTGTCGTCTCGCATGTTTCAGACAATCTTATTTGGGCGGAGAAACCAATGTTTGAGAAGTTATGCGCAGTGATTTAGGTGTTCTCGTTAAATATTCAAACGTTATGTTACACACACACACACACACACACACACACACATATATATATATATATATATATATATATATATATATATATATATATATATATATATATATATATATATATATATATATATATATATATATATATATATATATATGGTACATGAATAATTGCCTCACCTTACCTTTTTCACTCGTTTTTGCAATATCAGAAACTGATGGTGCGTCACTGTTACTCTCCACCGTCGCCCTGTACGGACCGACCGTGTCCTTCATTCTTGTATATTTCTTTGATCCGCGGAGTCGAACAGGCAGCTACAGAATCCGTGCCTGCACGTGCGAATAGCATTTTCAGAAGAACACAGCTGCAGCTTGCTAATATACGAAGTAATGCAGCACTGGTGCATTCTGTTTGAATATTCTGTTCGAACATTCTTGCAGTTCAGTGGTGAACCCATCTAGTCGGATGAGACTCGATCTAAATTCACATGCATTCTTTTTTATGCCTGCCAAGACATCGACCTTTTGAAGCAGAATGAATAACCCAAGTAGTGCAGACAGTAAGCTATGCCAGTTGAGCGAATGTGTTTTCCACATACACGAAACAGTAACAGCTGCGGGAGTCCCTCACCCCTGCCTTGCTCTTGATGTATTCCGCCCTGCCCTGACGGCTCGCGAGCAGCATTTTCAGTTGCTTACTTTTTGTACGCACTATTGGGTCTTCACTGTTTGTAGCTGTTCCACTAGCACGTTTTATTTTTTGAGAAAGTGAGAATCAGCGGGACGTGACCTCAATGGATAATAAGAATTGTGACGCTAAAGACAGCGTAGATGGCTTAATTTGCGCTATTGCCATTCTATTCTGGTAGTTATATTACAAATGCCAGGAAAGAAAATTGCATAAAAGGCAAGTGCCGTCGGCAGAAACCAAACCTACGACATTCGGATAACGCGGCTGATGCAGAAGAAACCGTGCTACGGCAGTGGTTGTTCTCTGGTCCACTTTGTCGAGTATTTCTGTGCATGGAAAGACGCGATTGACAGTCAGCGGCATTCGTATATCCATGACGACAAGTTTGGAACACTTTTCTCTCCCTGCTGGTGTCGCGTGAAACGCAATAGATGGCATGCACTGACGTCATTGAAACCACCCTGTTGATGAACCACATGACACACGCAAGGTTTAAGGCACTAGCGGTATTGTTATTACTATATAATTTTATGTTCTTTTGTTATTAACAGATAAAGGCCAATAAAAATTTTGCCCACATCGTTATCATAATAAAGCAGCTCAATCATATGCTGTAGAATATGCTGTCTGTACAATCAAGCCCACCTTGTTGTTGATGCAGTACTTTATGGAGCTGCGATGGTGACGTGACGGGCAAGCTATTTGTATACGTCTTCTTTGCGAATGCACACCCGACCGATAAGCCCTTGCAGACTGCCAAAAGGTTATAGGTCTGAGAGAATGAGACCGTTGCTGCAAATGAACGCGGTGCCGTTTTTAAGCGCTCGTTTTTTTTGATACAGTTATAAAGAAAAGAAACAGTAAAGACAAGGAAGGCAAAGGACACGTTATTTGTAGCATTGCAACTTGAAAGCAGCAATTATAGTATCATTGTCATCATCATCATCACCACCACCATCATCATCATTAGTCCGACTACGTCCACTGCAGAAGAAAGGCCTCTCCCACGTACCGCCAGTCATCTCGGTCCTGTGCTTGCTGCTATAAGTATAATATAATTGTGATAAAATAAAGAACAGGGCAAAAATACAAGTTACTCCTGTAGATACCGATCATGTGACCTTTTAATCACGCGTCTGATGCTCTCCCAATTGACCTACAGAGGTGGTGGTCATTCTGTCGGCCTTGACAGGTACTTTTGCGTGTGTAAACCTGGAAAAGTTAGTCAGAATTGGTGAGAAGAAGTTTAGAGTCAAGTCAATAGAGCAGACAAGGTTGGGGGCTGCACGGCAAATTAAGTGGAGGGAGGGGGGTTGCTTCGCAGGCTAAGAGAAAAAAAAATTGGCGAACTGGCAATGATGTATTAAACGTCTAAGTTCTACCTAAGTTTTGGAAAATTTTTATTAAAGTCAAGGTTTCTCACAATGCCGAATGGAAGTGATTGCAACATGCATTTGAGGTCCAAAAAGTCATGTCTTCTATAAGATAGGAAACGGCAAGGGGAAATGGTGTTGTGGTGCTGACGTCATCTAAGAGCTGTCTATAACGATGCCTCGCGGGCTACTTTCAGCCCGTGGGCAGCAGGTCACCAACCCTGGACTATGGAATGACTGCCGTGGTGTCTTAGCGGAGAAAGTACCAGACTTGTCATCCTAAGACCACAGGTTTGATCCCTGCCGATGGCAAGTTGGCTTTCTGACTGCTTTAACTATGTCACGCTTTTATCATATTTGCTACACAATCGTAGCGGTAAAACTGTGCTTGCAACTTTCTTCCCCAAAGTGCGTGTTTGCCTCGTATTTAACCCTCTTTTTAGGAGTGCTGTAAACTATAAGCGGCGCAGAGTAAGCCCACTTCTGAGAGAATGTTCCTACTATGATTTAACAAGCGTGAAAAAGATCAGAATGACACAAGTGCGATTTGCACAAATGCTTAGAAAGAAAACAGGACGAAGCGCGTACTAGCTAGCGAAAATACTTATTTTGAAAGTAACAATCCATACATACGAGCGGTCTTTCGTGTATTCACGCTTTTCGTGATTAAAAAAAATCATTTGCGGGGTCGTACTTTGATGCGATGGATATAAAAGATTGTTATCTCCGAAATAAAAGTTTTTCACTTGCTAGTAGACGCTCCATTCTTTGCCATCTCACAGTCATCGTGCATACTGCGCTTGTTTCATCAAGACCCTTTTCAATATGCCGAAGTGGCAGTCATCAGTGGGTATACATGCAATTGCTGTGCATAATCATCATCTCCACTCACAGCGCGTGCCACCCGTTTTGAGCCGGAGCTGCGAAAGTTTGCGAGGCAGTGCAGAATTATCCGAATGAAACGAAAAGACTAACAAACTAACATAGTTCTTCTGTGTGGACATACTCAAACTTCTCCCTTTTTCTTTTCTAAAGCGAGGTTTTTGTCTACGTTATTATCTATTACTAATACAAAAACTTTATAAAGTGCTGATCAGTGATCATCAAAATTTTGTTCTAAAACTTTGTAAGTTCCTAATTCCTTTACTCTAAAATTGCATAATACTCTATAAGGCCACTCAATCATTGGTCAATCCCCCACAGGGGGTATGAGCCACAAGTGAAAGTCAGCAAGAAGAAGAAAAGAACCTGCGCCGCAGTCTTCTCTTCTCGACCTTCTTGCAGCCGTCAGAGCCGTAGCTGGGCCTCAGCTTTCCTTTGAATCTCGAGCAAAGTACAGGGCCCAACCTCACTTCGGCCGCAATGAGTGAGTGCTATCTGCTTGATTGATAAAGAGCGTGGTGCTGTTCCCCGTTTAACCTTATATGCATGAAGATATGTATTACGCCGCCTTTTTGTAACTTATGAGCAGTCTAGCCGTTCGTAGCAGCGTAGGCCCCGTCTGTTACAATGCATTTCTCCTTCTTCCTAACGTGCGACTCTGGTGTTGCAGAGCTCCACTTCACTTTATCACTCCACGTTTCCTCAGGCTACTCAACGCGTCGCATTGAACTCAAGCTGTACGCGAACTTAGAATGGTGGCCGCTTGAAGACGAAATTTTGTTGTAGCTTTGCCATTACCACTTAGATGAAAACGCATCTGGTGCCTCCTGCCGCGTGCCCCGAAACTGGTGTGACAGGGCTGGTTTCCCGGGCTACCGCCGCGGTGCCACTGGAAGGGGATAGGTAAAGTTAGTATAAGCGGCTTCTAAAAAAGTCATATACAGTATCCCTGTAAAAAGAGTGTCGCTTTACCACCTTGCATGAAACACTCTGCGTTCTGTACCAGAGGACTTCCATACATTTTTCGTGCTATTTTACTTTAAGAAGAGAGAGAAAAACCACTTTGTTAAAAGTCCCAACGAGGCGTTGAATTGAACATGCCGGTGGTGTGAAGGGTGGTTGCCAGCAGATTGCCATGACCGGTTCGGCCCAGTTAATCGCTTCTACCTGAATGCGATTGTCACTTGATGATGGGAGTGACTGACACGCCTCAAGAGACTCGAGTGAAGAAGCTGGCAGTATTGGCTTTAATGGTGGGTTCCCCTGACATTCCCAAAAAATGTGATTTTTCGTAGCCTTGAGGCAGCCGCAATGCAGCAGTTTGGTTTTATAACTTTTGGTAATTGTTAGACAACGAATGAGGGCTCGGAAAAGAATTTCTTTTGATTTGCCGCCACATCGTAGAACTTTTCGGAAATTCTTTCGTTGAGCTGCGTCACCGTAGGCGCTGGCGTTCCCGGTGTCACCGATAGAGCGAACCAGTACGACAGTTAGCGAAAGAGGACAACAGATTGACTGAGGAGTCTGGCGACATAATGAGCCACTGGTCTGTAACATCGCTTTCTTCCTTTGTCAACATCGCGCACATGCAGGACTGGAACGTGCACTGTGACTGGATTTGCTTGTCGCGACGCCGGCAAAGCAAAGGGTGGTGCGCGTTGCATGGCAGCCCTAGTAGTTTTATAGGGAATTGTAACAAGTGATGCAGTGCTACTACTGCAGATAGCCAAAATTTCAAACAGGTGGCATTTTCTGAACACGAAGGAGTATCGTAATCGTCGATAGAATTGGTAATACCCAGCTGACACACACATTCAATAATTACAGCTTCTGCATAAAGGTGGTTGAAGGTACAGGGGACTTCCGTCTCACCCCCTCCAAGATGCACCTTCGCACACTGATCATTCATCACGGAACAAGTAATCGAGCTCGAATTTGTTGGTGTAAAACTATCGTGACAGACCGATATGGAGGTATTCTAACTTGTCTAAGGCATCAAAAGTTTATTTGGTTTTCAGCTTGTCCATTCAGAATAAATGGTTTCATTTAGTGACGCCGCGTTATCTCTAATGTTTACCTTTACTTGCAGTTCTTCCCTTTGACCCTGCAGCATCCCTGTCATTGATTCTTACCATTTTTTGAACGCTGTTTGTTGCACAGTTATGCTCTGCCCATTGTTGCCCCGGGGCATTGCTACAGCTTGCAGTGAAAAGCACGCGTGTCCATTTCATTGGTAGAGTGGGGGGTTCGTGAAGTGCACAAAGAAGCAGTGTAACCTGAGAGTGAAGAAGAGCAGATTGTGCGGAATGAGAAGGGTTTCATTTTTGAAGAATGTACATGGGAGACAACACATGCCCTGAATGGGAAGCTGGCATTCATGTTATCACTCTCCAGGATAAGGTCGAGCGGGTATGTTCCACTGTACAACGGTATCTGAAAATAAATATACAAACTGCGGTGCAGCGCGAAATAAAAAGAACGCTTGAATAATACCTGAATCTGTTGATGGCGCTTCGCAAACAAAACAGAGGCTGCAGGCTCTAGGTCATTTTGCCGGCTGTCAGCGCTGCTAAAGCACTTGATTCCACCAAAACAGCTAAAGAACTTAATTCCACTATTCCACCAGCACTGTCAAATTGCTATTTACTTCAAGAGTTAGTTCCTTGAGAACTTCATAAACATGCCCAAAATCACAGCTCTTTCACGCTCTCAGTAGAGCTTTTGCGCAGGTAAGTGAAACATGGTCATGGTAGAAAACTTGTAAACTTTGTCATAGGTAGGCAATTCTTATAGCTACTGCCACTTCTTACATCACAGCAGTTTCTGCGCTCGACAGTACCGGACGCAGCTCTGCCAATGTGTTGGCTGCAGCGCGGAGCTCACGAGTCCATTTCGTTTCATTTCTCACCGCGGTGCAACCGGCTCAATGCATATTTACTAGAGACGCCTCTAGATATGCAATCCTATTTTGACGGCGTGAATCAATGTCCGCCGGTCGTGCACGATACAGGTCCAGTTTACGAAACCGTTTGTGTAAGCACACTGTTTATTGTACGCGCGCGCGCGCGTGTGTGTGTGTGGGGGGGGGGGGTGAGCGCACACTCTCATTCTCCTCTGCATCACGGTCTATATACTGCACAGCCACTGGCTTTGAAACATATATTCTCATTGAAAAAAAATAATGCCAGACATGACTGAAGAAGTTACACCCTGACTTTTTTCGGCCCGGTATCGCCATTTCATTGCGACAGCAATAAAATTGCCCTTGGCCACGGGCTTGTTGCCGCGATATTCTGACGTCTTGGTTTAGACGGCGTTTACGTAGATGGACTTGGCAGCTCAAACATTGCCCAATACGCGTGCTTCAAACAAACTCTACAAAAATTCAGCTTGTCTTTTCTCACTAGCAATGTGGAGCGATGGATAAGCATCGCAGAAGAAGGGTCACTTCACGCACCATAGTTCTCAAGAAAAAATGAAAAGTATCGAAGTTCATTGGGTTGTAGCGGGCTCCTCAAGAACAAAATACTGAAAACTGTTGCGGTTGTAATGTGCGTTGTTCTGATTATACCACCGCCTTCTGTTCGAGCATCCCTCCTTGTCTTTGAACAACGCGCTGAGGTGGGCCAAGCCCTGCCCATTGTTCGTTCCCGCTCGTCCTGTATGTGTTCTTTTTATGCCTCTGATATACTTGACCAGCACGCTGCAAGAATTAAGCTGCTGCCCGCGTGACGTTTTAGTTCGCACTCATTGCTTCCCCATTGCGATAAATATCTCACATTTTTTTAATGTGCTGCGTTAGGTCCATGCCCAATTTTGATGACAATGATGGTGCGAGACTCATGAGCCTTTATTTTAAATATACTCATTTCCCCTTGTTATCACGTAGTCAACGCTTACAGGCTTGCTTTCAGAAGCGCCCTTGTGCCCTGTTTTTTTTTTGCCTTCAGCAGCGAGCAATTTATTGCGAGAGAAGTTATATGGGCATTCCAAACGAGCTTTTGCTATGGTCATCGCCGCCAAGCTCCCTACAAAGTCCACACTGATAACCTCTCTTTGGCATTCTGTGCTACCCGCAAGTGGTGGTGAGCGAGTTGATATGGTGAACGCTACCACTCGCGGAAAGTACAAGCGAGCCGGCCTATGTCCTTTGCTCGGAAGTTGCATGTGACAACATCGCCTGTCCCCGCCTGCTTGTTATACCTGCCGCTGAGAGCTAAAATAGCAAACCTCCTCGCCTTGAACGGACATCAAAAAAAAAAAACGCGAGGAAGAGGATCTTGAGCAGCCCCTGTGAAATTCCACTTTAAGGGTTCGGTGGTGATTGCTACACGCGCGTTCTTTTAACAAGCATGAGCGCACAGCTCGTATGCCAAGCTACGTGTTGCGCTCTTAACAGGAAGATGTTGCGCCAAAAAATATTTCTTCATGCAGTGGCCGTATTATTTTACAACAGTATTTTGAAGAAGTACGCGATATTGAAGGCAAAAGAGTTAACTGGAAGTCTTACTTCCTCAACTTTGTCTACTATTATCGCATTCATTGCTTCGCCATTGCACTGAAACTGATCTTGTTTCTTTCATACATCACAAGTACCGGAGGGTCATGCGGAAAGTTCGCTCCCGCTTCACGTTCAGCATAGCCATATCTATAAGTGTTAGTTCATAGGAACGTTGTACTTTAAACACAAAGAAAATCCTTAGCAGTGTTCCTCTTCTTGCAGACCAAGAGTCCACGTTCGAGAGCGCTGTTGACCAATCAGCGTTGGAATCCGCCCTACAACAGAGCAACTACGGTGAGCAAATATGTTGCTGCACTTTTTGTATTTACCTTATCTCTGCATACACCAAATGTGTGCAGTGCATGATTTTTGACAAGGCGCAGAATTTCCTAGCCTAATTAGGAATGTGTCTTTCTCCTAAAAGATATATTTGCATTCTCTTTACAAAGAAGGCCTTTAGATTTCGTGGTCTAATTTTGACGTAGCTTTGCAATAGTGTGGTATTCACCACAACACTTGAAGAAATCGGTGGAATTTTATTTAAACTACCACTACAGGGTATTGACTCAGAATACATATATAGAGCTATGTGTATATCGTGTTATCAGTGAAAGAAAGTGTAAACTGGAGGACTCTTTTTCTTTGTTAGACACAATAATGAGAAATATGAGACAATAATGCCAGAAAAAGTATACAGGATGTTATTAATAATTCTAGTGTAAATATGAAGAAAGAAAACAGGTCGAAACGATGACTTGCAACTCACAGGATCCAAACCTGCGACCTTCAGATAACGCGTCCGATGCTCAACCACTGAGCTACAGTGGTAGCTCAGTGGTAGAGCATTCTCTGGTTCACTCTACAGGGTATTTTTGTGTGTTTAAATGTGGAACTGTCAGTTAGCGCCACGTGTTATCATTAAGGCGAGTATGGAACACACCTGATCGCCTGTTTGGCGTCACGTAGCATGTTATCATATTACGAGATGGCAGCTGGCCAACACTTCCTCACATACCACCTCAATGCATCATGCCTGCCAGAGTGAGACTCTCGTTATGAATAAAGGAAAGGAAACTTAACGGCTCGTTATCATTGTTAGACACAATATTGTTGAAAAGAACCAACATACATTATTTCAAAGGACAGCATAAGAGTTGTTATCAGGAGTAATTGTGATGTCAATGTAATGAAAGAAAATGGGGTGAAAAGATGACTTGCTACTGGCAGGATCCAAACGTGATGTTGCGCGTTCTCTATGTCAAATCATGCATTCTTTAGTGGCTAATAATATTCTGTTACTGGGATAGTTGGCACATCGTCATAAAGAGAACCTCTTGATGCATAAAACACTCGTAAATAAAAAATGTGGAACTCTGAAGCCTCAACTTTAGGAGTATAACGTAATAGAGATAACCTGTCTCTTCTGCATATTTGTAACACTTAGCGGATGAAGTCTTCACGAACTTGCTATGAACCTACTACGTGGCCTGAAGGGAATAGGTGCAGTAACTCGTGCGCCTTTTTTAGTGGGTGACCAGCTTGAAGTCATCAAGTCATTACGATAATCGCATGTTCTGACGCCCAATGGCACTGTACTCTTGTGCCATGCAGTATTGCTGCGACATTTCATGGCGTATTCTGAAGCATGTATACAGCATACGTAGGCTTGTAAAGCATCAAAGTTAGTTTAACTTCACTTTCGAGCAGGTGAAGTTAATTTCGCTGTAATTGCAGTCAGCGGCGTGGCTGTGTGGTAGAACGTGAGCTTGCCACGCAAACGACCCGGTATCGATTCCCAAACTACCAGGGTTACTTTCGCACTATGACACAGGATTTGAGTATTATTGATTTTGTTTGCACCATTTACGAGATTTCGTTCGTGAATGAAATGATTTCTCGCTTACAACCAACGAAGCCGACGCGAAGTCCGGTTTTCTGTTAAAAAAACGAAAAAGCACATCAATGAACAAGAACCTTTCTCTTTTCCTAGGCTTGCTCATTCTTCCGGTGGGGTTTGAGGCATCTAGAATTTTCCATCCTATGAACTAGCCTGGCAACTTACTGTTGCAAGCAAACTACTTATCAGAAGTTCCTTCAGCAATTCGGAGGCTTTTTAGGCCTCATTGGCCGATAGGCAGGCACGAAGCGACGTGTAATGTGCTCACCAGCACCCCCTAACGTCTTCACATACACGTTGAGTGACTAAAGTAAACAGATGGCAACGTTGGCGAAAGCAATAGCATGGCTGCACCCACCGAAGCTGGCGCCCTCCACGTCGAACATATCGCGTCGTCGCCGTACGCCGTTTTCCCGTGGAATCATTGGTTGGCTGGATATCCGACTTTCTTTTTTGCAGCTTTCACAATATGTACGCTTCAACTCTATTAACTCGCCTTCGATGCTGGTTTCATCAAAAGTTCCCCAGGGTTCTGTGTTAGTACCCCTCTGATTCCTACTTGACATCAATGACTTCCCTTTGCACACTTCTGTGAAAATACGCCTTTTCGCAGATGACTGCTTCGTTTATGATGCTGTCAAATCATCACTGGATCATGCAATTCATTTTCTTATTTTTGTGCCTGGTCCAATTCGTGGCAAGTGAATGTTAACCTCTCCAAAATAGTCATTATGCCATTTACAAAACGTTTATGCCCATTGACGTTTGACTAAAATTTTAACAATGTTAGTCAGTGTAGGGTGTCCGAATATAAGTATCTTGGTATTCTTATGAAACACAATTTCTCATGGTCCAAACATATTTATTTCACATGCCACAAGCGCTCAAGAGTTTAGGCTATTTACATCGTACGCTTCGTCTTGCTCCTCAGCAAACCAAACTTCTTACCTAGGTATACAAAACTACTATTCGCCTCATTCTTGAATATGATCGTGTCGTTTGAAACCCCCATAAGAAATGTGACATCGACAAACTTGAATCAGTTCAAAAAAGAGCTGTGCGCTTTATATTGTTACGAAGCGCGCCTCCGACGACGTTACGAAGGGCGCCGCGAATCCCAGCGCTGCCACCACTGTTACGAAAGACGGCGAGGCCAACACAATTCCGAAGGCGCCATTGCTTCGACCTCCACCGGGAAGGTCACCAGCCGTTTGGTAGCGTAGGTTTTTCAGCTCGCGACTGCTTCTGCGCAGAGCTGATAGACGAATGGACGAGACGACGGTGAGTTAAACGAGGTTTATGTACAGCATATACAGAGGCGTTAAGGCCGACAGGTCAGTGACTCGAAGGGCCAAGCTCTCTTCTATGACACATAGGTCTACTGCTCGCGACGCGCCACAGGGCTTTTTTTCTATATGCACCGGGAGGATTCTTTGAGTATCCAAATGTCCAACCAGAAGCGTCGCTGGCCGTGAGGGCAGAATCCTTCAATGGTGTCGCCACTGAGCCGCGTCATTCTCATCGAATCCGGAGCCGCTGCGCAAGGTTGCAGCCAAGGACGAGTGACGTCGCCATGCATTGCGTAAGACTCGCCAGCCAGGAAGGCGCCTATTGCTGCAACGGGCTCGCTGTGCGTGCGCGACAGAAAGGCACCGCCGCGTGGTGACGCCGTTGAGTTGTTCGCGTCAGGCGGGCACGCGTGCTGGCCTTGACACAGATTGCCTTTTTCAGAGGCATGGACGTTCGGTGTGGACTCGCAGGCATAACAGCACTTCCACCGCCAGTCAATGCGCCGGAAAGACGACCTACTTCTACGTGGCTCGGATGTCAGGCGCGCTTGCTCGCCAGGTCCCTCCAGGTTCGCCTCCAGGGCCATGGGGAGAATGCAACTCCAGACTCTGTTCCGAAACATATCCCATTCTTGAGGGCGTATCCCAGTTCCACTGGCTTGTCACCACAACTTGTCGGCAAGCTTCGCTCGTCTTTTCTGACGATCTTTGGTCTCAGCACTTGTCGATGTTTCTACAACTTGTGAAGAACGATTAGACAACAGACAACACACGACACAAGCAAGCGCCCTCGGTCACTCGACAGAACACCAGAGAAAGTATATGACAACATATACCTAGCTACGTGTGTATCAGAATTTCGTTCCCTCTACATCAAGAGGCACATGTGGGACACAAGACTCTTGAAATGAGAACTCAAATTTTTACACGTACAACAACGTAACGAAATAGAATAGAACATAAAGTTGGCTCCTTGAGCTCACTGCAGACGAGAGCGCTAAGCTAAGGCCATGATGAGGACAAAATTATGCCCCGAATCGCCAGCGAGAAACCTAAAGGTGGAGAAGGTACTTAGTAAACGCACGGCTCACTGCGTCTGCATTCGCGTTTAGCTTTCCTTTTTTGTAGCGAACGTCAAAGTTGTGCAGGTGGAGCACCACGCTCAACCTCAGTAACAGGCCACTTTTAGGCGACGATACCTATGCGGTACCAAGAGCGGCTCATACTTGCCACGTTGCACAGGTGAACAACGATACGGCTTGCTACGGATTGGCTCCTCACAAGTTAGCTCGATATCGTGTCTGATCACCGTCGTGTTTCCGGGACGGTCCGAAAACACTTCTTCCAACTCGTAAACAATCCTTCTCAGGTACTCCTTTTGGACTTCACTTAACCTAGGCTGTAGGTTCAACTGGTCCAAGATTACCTCCGATCCCCTTTCGATTACATCACTTGAACTCAAAATTTCCGCTTCCTCTTCCTCTGATGCATTCAACAGCAGATTTATGACCGCTTGAAGTTGAACGTATGGTTTCATCAAGTTACTGTGGTAAATTTGTTCAGCCGCCTTCCTAATTTCACTGCATAATTGGTATCAGAGAACTTCGATATTACTTTGACGGGACCTTCGCAATGAACCTCAAGCTTGTTCTTTTTGGACGGCCGCAGCAGCATTACCTGACTTCCTTCTTCAAAAGCGCGCTTCTTCGCCGATTTGTTGTAGTACTTCGTCGACAACGCTTGTGCAGCCTTCATGTTGCTTTTCACTAGATCTTTCGTTTTTCCAAGCCACTGGAGGTGCTCTAGAACATACGCAACTACATTAGGGTCGTCATCGAATCCCTCCCAGGACTCGCGCAGCATTCTAAATGGTGTTCTCAAACTCCTGCCACACACAAGCTCTGCAGGGCTAAAACCAGTGCTCTCATGAGGAGCTGATCTCAAAGCGAACATAGCGGGAGGAATACAGGCTTCCCAGTCGCATTTGTGCTCGTGGAAAAGAGCTCTGAGTATCCGTTTCAGAACGGAATGCATACGCTCTACCGGATTAGATTGTATGTGATGGATCTAGCTGTGCACTACTTTTATTCCACATTTATTCATAAAGGTAGAGGTAAGGCAGCTGGTGAAGACACTATCATTGTCGCATTGGATTGCAGAAGGAAATCCGACGCGTGCAAATATAGATAGCAGTGCATCCACGACATGAAGGTAATTGAGCTCCTTAAGTGGTATCGCTTCCGGAAATTTTGTGGCTACACAGAGAGCCGTCAGGATGTACCGACAACCTTGCCTTGACTGTGACAATGGCCCAACAATATCAATTACTAGGCGCCGAAAAGGTTCTATGATAATTGGCACAAGCTTTATGGGAGCCTTCCACTTGTCCGTTGATTTCCCCGCTCTCTGACAAGTGTCGCATGAGTGTACAAAGTCTTCAGAATCCTTCCAGCATTGCGGCCAATAAAACTCAAGGAAAACTCAAGCCTAGGTCTTCTTTGTGTCGAGATGCCCGGCCCACGCGTTTTCATGCGCCAGTTCCAATAGTTGGCGACGATACTTTTGTAGCACCAAGAGCTGCTCATACTTGCAACCTTGCGCATTTGTGTAGCTCCGATACAGGAGCCCTGCTTTCTCAAAAAAAGAAACATTCTTTTTCTTTCTTCCCAAGTTTACGTTTTCCATTAGCGCTTTCATCGAGAGGTCCTAATGCTGCTCTCGAATGAGCGTTTCTCGATGAATCCTCGACAGCTTACTCCAACTTTCCGCTACAGGCGAGAGCGTTGCACCCTCTCGCTCTGACTGAATGGCGCCATGTCGTCTCGCCCAGCTACGGAAACCGCGCCAGTCGCTTCGGCGACGGGCCACTCGAGTGACTGCTCACATGACTCACACGGAGAATTTCCTCTCTGAGGTTCCGTCCATTCTCTGCCAAGGTCACTTGATGATTCACAACATTGAATAAGATCAAGCTCCTGGGAAAGCTTCCGCGCTTGCGATCGTGTTAGGGCCATGTACGCTAAGTTGGGGAAGAACGATTTACCCCGCTCTTTGAGAAGCTGCTCTGAGTTGTTAGAGAAACGATAAGGAAAACGGTCGGGAAGCGCGGCAGACACAGCCGCTTTGGTGCGAACCTTACTGAACGGGCCTTCAATGACAACCGTAGGGATTGGTACGCAAGCACTCTGCTCTTCAGCGACTTGACTGATCCACGCGCATTCTCCTGGAAAGTCATCCGGAGACACCAATGAAGGATAAACAACGTCCATGGTTGCCGCTAAGTCTCGAAGTGCTCGACACGTTTTCCCATTCATACTAATTTCTTGGAGATATGTACGAATCTCACAACCGCGTGTTCTTTTCCGATTCTCGGATCGTTGTGAAAACAAACTTTTGCTTACAGTTTATCGCAATTTGCCCTTCCTTTTTGTAGTTGTAGCAGATTCGCGGCTTTCGTTTTTTCCGATTCTTCGATAGTTGCAAAAGCAAACTTTTGCTTACAGTTTATCGCGATGTGCCCTTTCTTTTTGCAGTCGCAGCAGATTAGCGGCTTCCGTGATTCAAACACCCGTGTGGTATCAGTGCGTTGTTTAGGAATCTCACTCGATTTCTCCGCTTCCGTTTGCCCTTCCCTTACGGTGTCCTTTGTAAGTGACGGGTCTTTCTTGAAATTTCGGTGCGGATCGGGTTTCCGTTGATCCGGTTTTTTTGAAAATCCCTCTTTCCTTTCATCCTTCTCAGCGCCCACTGCCCTGCTGTGCAACTTTCGGCGAGTATAATACTCATCAGCTAACTCTGCTGCCTTGTTTAGCTGTACTTCACCAAGTTTGTCCTGCAGCTAAAGCTTGACATCCTCCTCGATGATGTGGTAGAATTGCTTCAATTCAATGCATTCTACCACTTTATCGCGAGCGTCATAAAAAACCTTCGCCCTTGAGCCATTCAATTAAATCGGCTTTAAAACGAAACACGAAGAACACGTGTGACTCTTTTCCCTTTTTGCATACCGGAATTTTTGCCTGTAAGCCTCGGGTGACAATTTATAACGTCTCAAGAGCACTTCATTACCACGTCAGAGCTTTCAAAAGCTTCCCTCGACAAGCGAGTTATCGCGTCGGACACATCACTGGGAAGAAGAGCTAACAGGTTCCGCGTCCAAAGAGACCTCTCTGAAGCATTTCGCTCATAGACGTGTTCAGACTTGACGAGATATTTCGCCATGTCCTCGCCTTCTACGAACGGTGGTAGTTGGTCCTGAATTCTATAACAGCTGACCTGAACTGTCGGAGAAGCTACGCTAGGCGCCTGCGAACAATGTAAGATTGCCAATTCTATTCGTTTCAACTCGAGGCACTGCTGTCTCTCGGCATCCTCACGCTCGCGACGTTCGCGCCTTCCAGCTTTTTCACGTTCGCGAACTTCTCGCCTTTCAGCTTCTTCAAGTTCGCGAGCTTCTCGCCTTTCAGCTTCTTCACGTTCGCGAGCTTCTACTTCTTGCCTTTCGGCCTCCTCGCGGCGTGCTTTGATATCCGCCCAGGCCTCATCGACTTCCTCAGCCGACACTCCTTCATCCTTCATGATCTCAAGGATCGCTTGCTTTCGTTTCGCACGGCCCAAAGTAATGCCAAGTTCCCCACAAATTTCGATCAGTTCCTTCACTTTAAGGTTTTCCATCGTTCACACTAGCCTCTTCCTGTTTGCCCCTGTTAAGAATTCACTTTCCGCACCCGCTATAAGTCTACTAGCAAGACGCGCAAGCAATTTATAACACTCCCGTGTTTACCCCCCTCCGCATTAACTTTAGTTTCAAAGCACTTAGAGTTTGTTTGAAACAATCAACGCTCACTCTAATGCTTCACACAGCCTTTCTATAAACTACTATAACCTGAACTAGAGTAGTCTGGTGAACTGAGGGGAACACATCAGGCACTCACCGCATCGATGTCGCTGACGCTGGCTGATCCCGCAGCTGCCAACCACTGTTACGAAGCGCACCTCCGACGACGTTACGAAGGGCGCCACGAATCTCACTGCTGACCTCCACTGTTACGAAAGACAGCGACACCACCACAGTCCCGAAGGCGCCACTGCTTCGAACTCCGCCGGGAAGGTCACCAACCATTCGGTAGCGTAGGTTTTTCAGCTCACGACTCCTTCTGCGCAGAGCTGATAGACGAGCGAACGAGATGACGGTGAGTTAAGCAAGGTTTATGTACAGGCTGTATACAGAGGCGTTACAAATGCGGCACTGGGGCCGACAGTTTAGCGACTAGAAGAGCCAAGCTCCCTTCTCTGACACATAGGTCTGGTGATCGCGACGCGCCACAAGGCTTTTTTTATGTGCACCGGGAGGACTCTTTGAGTAACCAAATGGTCAACCAGAAGCGCCACTGGCCATGAGGTCAGAATCCTCCAATGGTGTCGCCACTGGGCCGCGTCATTCTCATAAAATCCGGAGCCGCTACGTATGGTTTTAGCCAAGGACGAGTGACGTCGCCACGCATTGCGTAAGACTCGCCAGACAGGAAGGCGACGATTGCTGCAACGGGCTCGCTGTGCGTGCGCGGCAGAAAGGCACCGCCGCCAGATGACGCCGTTGAGTTGTTCTCGTCAGCCGGCTTGCGTGCTGGCTTTGACACAGAATGCCTTTTTCAGAGGCATCGACGTTCGGCGTGGACTCACAGGCATAACAATTTGCAAGACATATGACAGGCCTTTTTCTCCAAAAAATTTGCTTTCCCAGCTAGGTCTCACAACACTCGCGAAGGGTCGCAATGTTGAATGCCTCAACTTTTGCACAACTTAATCAATTCTTCTTGATTAGGCACTCTAGAATCACATCTCAAATATTGCAGACTTTTGTCTACGAGGAGTGACTTTGCCCTTAACATAGCAACTTTTTTCACTGCACTGACATGTTCAAATACAGTTTCTTCCCTTCAGCTAGAGAAGCCTGGATTATGATGCCCGGAAGTGTTTGTTTGCTATCACTTCAAGAATTTTTGGGAGCATGCTCACGAATGTTGATTTGTTTCTTTTGCTTTTTGTTTTTTCCCACTCAAGCAATAACCTCGGTGAGGTAGCAGTATGAAAAAATAAATAAAATAATAATATAAAATGCAAATCGAAACTTGAATGCGCTTTAGCTTTATATTCTGACGCTTCAATAGAAGTGCATTCGTGAATCTACTGCGCTATCCTCATGAACAACAATGTAATACTCGGTGCTTGGGCTGAGAAAATGTGCCTAAGCAACGAGCATATTCTTACCAATAACGACCAAGCGAATCAGATGATTTGTTCTCATCGGGAGATGGCACCAAATGAGGACTTATTTCACGATTTGCGTTTCACTGGCAGCGCTCTGGCCGAATGACAAGAGAAATGGCACATGGAAGCTGTCAGTTGCGTTTGCATGGCCATTGACCTGATTATTTGTACCCACATTTACCGGCGCTGATAGATATTGAACAAAAAGATATAACACGTAAACGTGATGGAGAATGAACATATTACTTTTTTGTGTGATGAAAAGAAGTAGACATTTTAGCGCTAGTTTTCTTTTTTGGACAAAATAATACTGAAAGTAAACAGACTATGATGCCAAGGAAAGTATTGGTGGATGCTTTAATTACTCATTAAAATGTGAAAGATTGGCTACCTGTGCTGGTTGGTAATGCAACTTTGAAAGAAATACACTTTCTCAGCGCGCAAGAAACGTACACTTGGCAAGTCACTGTGTGAATTGTGAGTGCACCACGAAGTTTGTTGAATGCCAAGTAATGGGAAGATATAAGGACAAGAGGGCACGGCAATTATATGAAGAGTTTTTGATTCGCAAAGCAGGAACTGAGTGTGTAAGTGCCCCGCCTATCAGTCTGTTGAAAAATGAAGACATGTACATTTTTCAGTCAAAATTTCATTTCAAGATTGAAATAAGATGGTCTGGCACATGCGCCATTAGTTGTTCCTCTTTTCTGTGTGTGATCTCTTTCCACTCTTGACTGTGTATGTATATTGCCGCTATCTGTGCAAAAGAATGGTTGCAATTGTGAGCGGTGTCCTATCTGTATTCCTTAGAGAACGTTCCCTGCGCACTAAGGAAGTGTATTTCTTTCAAAAACTTATAATGCAAACGCGAAGAAAGAAAAAGGACTGAGAAGATAACTTGCCATCAGCAGGATTCCAACTTGCGAGATTCAAATAGCGGTTTCAATTGTCTACCACTCAGCTACGGCGGTGGTCATGTCTAAGATATCTTCGTATAATTAGACCATTATCCAGTCCTAAGCGCCACGATGATTAGTAATGTCGTGCATATATATAAAAGCTATATTGCTTCTGATATAGAGGCCTGAGTGACTGCGCAATGACAATTAGCTGGACCATACGTGCTGCATCCTATGGCATGAATATTCTTACCCCAAGTCAAATGTAACACCGAGGACACTAAAAATTCACCGTTTCCTAAAGGTTATCTTGCATTACACAGTCAGACGCCTTTCGAAAATCTAAGAACAAACCAAGAGAACAGTGCATATCAATTAGTTTTGAGTATTTTGTCTCCTTTAAGGAGTGGCACCTGCCATGTGTATTATTTTTTGAAAATATGTTAAGGAAGAATCAAGTTTTGTTTAGTAAAAAAACCCGACAAAAAACATTCAAGCTTGTAGTTGATTACTTCCTTGAACATTTCACAAAATGCACGCAACTCAGGAATTGTTTAGTTGTTTGATATTTATAATTTTTATCACTTTTGACCATTAGTTATTCGTTGGTGAAGTTTAGGTCATCCGAAAACACGCCCTTAGCAAACATTAGCTTAGCGAGGAAAGACACCACATAATATATTAAAGGCAGAATGGGGGTAAGGGGAAGATCATATATTTTAATGATCTGAAGATACAATAATTCTGAGCTTGTTTATTAAAGTCGCTACTTCCGAGAGCGAGTGGGTCAGAAATATCTATTGAAGCAGCAAAAACTGGGCGATGCTTAAGCTTGCGCATTAAGAGTTGAAGGCGATAGCAATGTGCTATCCGTACCATGTACGTCAATCACTTAGAATATACTTTTTATTGTAGGATGGCTATCTGGAAGTTTTAATCGAAATTACTATATTGTATTAAATAAAGTTTCTAGTTTCTTGTGTCAGTAAAGCTCTTGATATGGCTGTATTCTTTGTAACGGGTAGCATGCTTTAAACCATGACCAATTGTGCGAGTGACATAATATTGAGCTGGCTAGGCACCCACTACGGGCTTTAAGAATACGTGCTGTAACGTGTGTTCCTTTTGTAATAGGCGGCCGACTTTCAACCACCAAGTTGTTATGATAATCACATGTTTTTACGTGTGTTCATTTGCATCACGCAAATAATGAAGTGATCTTGCATGAAATATTAAAAACCTTGTATACAAGCTCTATGTATGAGTAAAGCCTGAAAGCTCTACGACTGCTGGTGTAGTCTGTTCCTGATTTAAGAAACGCACTCTGGCATGATTAAAAAGGCCGCAGCATCCAACCACAACATGTGTCCACGTCTCTTTCATTGAGTGAGAAAGCTATTTTAGCTGGAGAAAATTTGCTGCGTTTCTTTGAGATTTTGACAAGAGCTCTACCTGATAAGTACGGTGATTGAGAGTGAATTCGCATTAAGAAAGTGTAGAATGCGTACAATATAACTGAAATGTTTGGTACGTGCGGCCTTTTATTGCGTAGTAATATACTTCTAGTACTCTTTAAAAGCATGGTTGATGGTTCGTTGAGCAATCGAACATAGCGGCAGCTGCGTTAGTTTTGCGTGAATCAGCACTTCTTGGTCACTACACTACAGTAATACGGATAAATGCATACCATTTTTCACCTAATTTAGGAATGCGGTCGATATTCAGCATAGGATCGAGTAAGTATTTATGAGTTGCTGCTGGTTTTTGCTTCAAGTGGCTTCAGCTTGCTATTTTCTTACTGAATAACCTTGACTTTTAGCTGACTCGAAGTAAGTATACATCTGAAAAATATCGTTTTTTCTTTGTAGATCAGCGATTCAATGTTCTTTTGCAACCTAGGTAGCACTTATAATCGATAACAGACCGAAAATTGTTTAGAAGCAAACATAGCAGAACATTGGTATCAGAACCGTATATATCAGAAATCAGTTAAGTAAACTCATTCACTATTTCGAACTATTTTTGAACCCAAGAACGCTGCAAGATCAGTTCAAGGGTTAAAACTGCGGCTACAAACAAAAATACGACTGAAAGATTTGGTACATTCATCAATGAAAAAAAAAACACTCCTAGTGACTGGCTTTTCCTCAGAAGTTTCCTTTTCTAGACGGATTTCCGCCCCGCCGAGGTGGTCTAGTGGCTAAGGTACTCGGCTGCTGACCAGCAGGTCGCAGGATTGAATCCCGGCTGCGGCGGCTGCATTTCTGATGGAGGCGGAAATCTTGTAGGCCCGTGTACTCAGATTTGGGTGCACGTTAAAGAACCCCAGGTCGTCCGCATTTCTGGAGCCTCCACTACGGCGTCTCTCATAATCATATAGTGGTTTTGAGACGTTAAACCCCACATATCAATCAATCATTAGACGGATTTACCGCACAAATTTTGGTGGGCAGAGTGCCGTGCAAAACAACTAGCTTGTCATTACGCAGTTTTATAGCGATATAAAATATGCGGACACTCTGAAGGGGTTTTCGCCGTCATGTCTCGTTGCTGTCATGTCTCGTAAAAGGTTCAGCAGCAACCAGACACCTTGATTTATTGGTGCAGTCACCATCACTGGCCCTTGTGCTATCTCGACAGCCGTTAGCGGGTGGTTCGTATGGCTTTCTACATGCAGCGCTCCCAACGCGAACAGACTGTTCGAAAATTTTCCCAAGAGCGTCTATTTTCTTACTCCACCATTTCATAGAATTGCGAGTTATCAGATCATATTTGAGTTAGCTGGTGGCCTTACTTGGTATATCAATACAGCTTTATTGATATCGTTTGCATTGGTTCGCTTTTTTTTTGTAAAATGGACCTTTTATTTTCCTCTCACTCGTTGATCTATCGGCGCATAGCACACAGAAATTCGCGGTAAATGTTCAGGTAATTATTTACAAGTTTTTATCGACTTATGCAATCATCCTCTTGAGCCTCATTGCGCCCACATCAGGGCAAAAGCATCGTCTATGTTCTGTGCCACAAGAAGAGGGGAATGTCAAGTTATGCGATATTTAAACTAATTTGCGTTCTGAATGTGAAGCACATCTTGCTCGGGCCTATGTCCCACGGTGTCGGCGGTATCTGCACTCGCACTACGCATGCACCAGTCCTTCGCTCCTTCGCTCCTGCAGGTGCACGTTCCTCTCACCACTTATTTCCTCTCGTCTGCTTGCGTTCGCTCCTGCTCTCTCTTATCGAGGCATCCCTCGCAGCGTCTTTAACACTCCTATTGCGCAGGCGCGCCCCTCCTCTCTATCTTACATCCTACGCTCGCTCCCCGCTCTGCTGTAGACATTCCTCCCCATGGAGTTACACCGCCATTTCATATGCTCGTCCTCTGATTCTCCCTTACGTCGCCACACAAACATCGGCAGGTTCTGCTAGCAAGTTTCTTTATTGAAAAACTGACTGCTCGCTTTGTCCAACCGTTCACTGGCCAGCCCTTATATATTGGCATTGAACCTTGATCTCCGAAGTAGTGCCGGTAGGGGGTTTCTTCTGTGCATTGTTGAGCGATAAGAATTCGCATCGTGCGCAATAACTAAAGGTGGACTGTGGCTTTCGGTGTCAAATTGGAGTCTTCTGTTTCTCACTGCCCATTAGCAGCGACCGGCAAGTTTCAGTAGGTTCATTACCGCGTGCTTTGTGCCTCCCAACGTTTCGCTCCTGCGCAACGCTGCGAGGAGAGCCAGCGTCAACGACACCACAAGCGTAAACGTTGGCGCCCACTGCGTCACGTCTACACACGATTCGCTTCAGCGGCAGATGGCGTAATTATCCCGCATGTATGATACTCTTGAGTTGTACATTACGATCACCCTTATTTATTGACAACTGTACTCCACTTAAAGACGGCAACAAAATTGGTATTTAAAATGATAAATAACAGTGCAGTTGGTCGCTTATTGTTCGGTATTTCATCCACTGCTTATCAGAACTTATTTCTTACAAAATATGCACGCAGAATCCTTCATTGATTGCAAGCCGTTGATATGCATGACGGACTTGACTATCACCGCAAGCCCATTCCCGACCACTTTCATGCTTCTTATAAAGTCTTTCCTATTCCCCAAAATATGGATCCCAGACCGCATCAAGGCCGGCAGGAAGCCATAGTGGAACCTCTCAAATGAGAGCATGCCCTAAGAGGCTACGTACTATGTTGACGCCGCCAACCACCACCTCGCCAACAACAGGGCCATAGCCACAGTCGCGTACCATGCAAAGAACTTACCAGCCATAACATCACCGAGGCTGAAGAAGCTGCGATCACACTTGCTCTCACCCTCGGTTACGTAGAGTGACGGTCGCTGAAAGTTCTCATGGACTCTTAAGCAGTTTGCCACAACTGCCTACGTTTAAGAGCACTTCAGCCAAGCAATATCATACTGAGCGTTACAGACACTGGCGAGCGTCCACATACACACACACAATCCGACTGCGGCATCATATTATATGTTATATGAAGCACGGGTCACACGTAACTGGAGATAAACCATGTAGTGGATAGGGAAGATCGAGGGTATGCGAGCTGAGCACTTTCTAACTTCTCCCGTGAGGAACCTCTCCCAACCCCTGCAACTATTCAGCCATTCAAGCAAATAAAAAGGACTTCAAAAATTTTGCCTGCCACACCGAAAACTAAAAAAATAGGAATGCGTCAGCTGAAAGCATATTAAAACCGGCGCGTTTCCAAATTTGAACACCCTGAGTAGAATGCATCCCTCGGTATAGTTTCCCTGCACACCGTGGTGCTCAGCTGAAGCTGCTTTGCGCTACGTCACGTTGGAATGCCTGGCCACTACAGTTTTATCACCCATACCGCATACCAAAGCGGACCGATGGAAAGAGCTGCTGGCCAGCCAGAACACGGAAGACCAGCCCAGTCTGATCGACCACACCTGAAGAGCGGCTGCTGCAAGCCGAGCTCTAAACTGAGCCTCCCCTTCACCACAGGCTAACAAATTCCGACTACTCGGAGCTTTTCTGCAGAAAATGTGCCGTAACTAAACAAGTTGTCACAACTGCCAACTCTGTTTTTGAACCCAAGCCCCACACAAAATTGCTTCTTGCTGAATAATTCTTCATCAGAGAATAATCGTGGCCCACCGTGGGAATGAATATTTCAAGTGACAGATTTGCTGGCTGATGACGGCAAAGAATTTAAAAATTAAAA
The DNA here is from genome assembly GCF_043290135.1 of Rhipicephalus microplus. NCBI lineage: Eukaryota > Metazoa > Arthropoda > Arachnida > Ixodida > Ixodidae > Rhipicephalus > Rhipicephalus microplus. The sequence goes on along the minus strand of NC_134707.1, from coordinate 98,507,291 downwards.
GCTTTGTTACCTTTGGAAACTATTTCGTTTTTTCAACGATTCCAAATATTACCTTCTTTTTCTTTTGGCTTGTGTGCCTTTATTTTTCGCAAACACCTGCATTTTGCGCGTAAGCTAAAACTTGGAAACCACAGCTTTTGTTACTTGAAAACAATCTCAAACTGCATTGATTACATTTAAGTGTCAAGATTGGTCTTCTACTACACGCGAAGCTTTCCTCAGAGTTCTGCTATTAGGAGTCTATCTATCTATCTATCTATCTATCTATCTATCTATCTATCTATCCATCTATCCATCTATCTATCTATCTATCTATCTATCTATCTATATATCTATCTTTCTATCTATCTATCTATCTATCTTTTTATGTACGTACATTGCGTCATTATATGCAAATGTCCGTCTTGGAGTGCCAGTAGTAGTTTCATCAACTAGGGCGAACATGAGTTACATATGATGACATATATAATAGAACATACATGCTTCGACGTCATGACATACACTACAAGGCACCATAACGATGGCAAGGTGATCATTTCCTTGCCTTACTGCACAATTAAATGTGCACAACATAACGTTAGTGGATGGCTAGCGTGGGGAACAGATGATGTCTTGAATTTTTATGTCATTCATGTCTGTCAGAACATAACACAAATAAATTTAAATCACGAAGTTGTCACAATCATTTTATTAGCAAGGCATACGCATGACATAATGTGCATCTATGACGGTCATCATAAAGTAAATGAGTTGCCACACAGGGAATACATTCATCTGACTTGAAAGCAAACTCTTCTATGTTGAGACTTTTCACTGGTTACTTCGCATATCAGGAATTCCTCAGTGAGTGAGATCTACAGTTATCTTTAGCTTCACTGTTTCTTTTTAATTTCAGAGGTTCATTGGTCCCGCTGTACTGCCTCACAATCAGCGTCTGCTTCGTCCTCTGTTTTCTCATCGGCATTACCGCCATCATACTCGTGACGGAAAGAAGTAAGAATTGTGTTCATGCCCCTTTCTTAAAGCAGGCCTCGACGGAGGCTTTATTTCTTCAATAGCAATACAAAAGTAAAATAGCCGCTGGAAATCTTGTTGTAATTTTTTCAGTTTGATACAATGCTCAACAATTGTGTACTTCGTATTCAGAGCAGTATACTTCAAACAACTACTCAATACTAATTATTTCGACAGATGCTGGAGTACAACAGTATTTTCTGGGACACTTTCTTACGGTGTAATAAAACTTGAGAATGAAATGGCGAACTATCTGGTCTCTTCATCAAAAATAGCGTACACTCAACAGTCAAATAAACTGATAAGTTACAATGATGTTCAATCATTTGGGAGCACGTCAGATAAACTACTGCTCTATTTTTCTGAGTTTCTAAAGCTGTCACTTAAATCGGTAATGCATGGCAAAACAGATCATGGCGAGAACTGTTCACCAACGTCTCGACAGTGGTTTAACCTCCAACGTTTTGCTTAATAAGGCATAAAAATACTTTTCTTATCCACGCACAATGCCTGACAGGAATAACTTGCCCTAGCAAAGTCGCACTTTTTTGATGTCGCAGGTTCAGCTCCCGCCAGGTCCAAGTTATCTTTTCGTACACATTTATTTCTTGGCATTTACAGTACAATTACTACTAACATCCCAAGTTGTTTCATTGGTGTGTTAGTACTCAATATATTGTGTGTAACGAAAAAGCGCCCTTTAAAATACAATTAATTCCATCAGTCATAGTGGTGTCACGTTATGGCAGACTAGGAGCCTTCATGTTGTATACGAAGCATAATTTGGCTGCTGCCAGCACGTATAAGAACACGTTCTTCGTCACGCTAACAGGCAGAAAAAGTGTTTCGCGCTCGTCGTCACGTTTACTAGCGGCGCTCAGTGACACTTCCACGACTAGGTGGACATCTGTACCCTATAAACTGGATAGAGGGATGACCGCCGCCATATGACGGTTGGTAGAGCATCGGACGCGTTATTCGAAGGTCATAGGTTTGGTCTTTGCCAGCGGCAATTTATCTTACGGTCTGCTGTTATTTCTTCACATTTACAGTACAATTACTAATAACAAGTATTTCTGTGATTCTCCTAGCATTGTTGTCTGGTGATTCTCATTTACATTTCGTCTAATAAAGAAAATGCGCCATTAAATGTTCCCTTCCTCTATGAATAAGTGCTGTACTTTTACTCTGTATTGTTTATTGTTCCGGTGTAGCTTCCACCAGTGCTTTTCTCTTTTTGATCGAATGCTGCGTCTTTGTGTATGCAGTATGCATATATTTATTGCCAGCGTATACAGGCGCTGGTGTGACAGCACTCGAATACTTCCCAAATATATCAGATCACAATCAACAATAATTTTCTTCCGCTTTACCTGTGACATTTTGATACCATGGCTGCTGCTGACTACTTGCCTGTCTGCAACGATTGTATTGGTCTTGGTCATAGCAGGAAAGATGCCTTGTACGCTGGATCCTTGCGCACGTACAGTCATTTTGTAGAGTACGCAATCCTGCTGACCCGCAAGTCACGGGATCGAATCCCATCTGCGGCGGCTGCATTTTCAATGGAGGCGAACATATCAATCAATCAATAGAGTACACAATCGTCGTTGTAACAATCCTCAACCTATACTACGTTCTTGCTGTGTTTGGCCGCACTCTCTCCTTTGACGTGGTCACGCTGTGGCTTCCGTTGGCTTCTGTTGTTGACGCCTCTGGCAGGCCCACCACCGTTAGTTTCTTGCCGTTGTGTACGTCATGGTGCAGCAGCTCGACGTTGGCTTATTGCGCCTTCACAAGCAGCACCGTCCCATTCATTCGCCGTATTTCCCACATCTATATTTGTTCCTGTACACGTGCCGTGTCCCGTCATGGCTAATACGGGCACGAGCCGCCGAGGGTGCATTGTGTGCGAACGCATACAGGAGATTCATAATGAGGACAGCGGAAGTCAGTCCAATATATTTCAGGGATATTACCACTTATTAATTTTTTAACGTATAGTTGGTCGGTCAACAGTTATCTCCGCCTTGGATCAATTTTACGCTCAAGCTGCTTTCTACCGCCGTAAAATCTCTGCGATCATTGCATACTGCGTCAGTATATATGGTAAATATGAATATTTTTTTATTTGATTGTGTCCTTCTTGGACTTCACTCATGAACGGGTAAGCTCTCTCCAAACTATGATCTTAAAAATAGCTCTCCATTTGTTACTGCTTCATGAATACACAATATAAAGCGGCTAGGCATTTATTATCTTCGTTCATAAGTATGATTTCTTCATGTGGCTTGCTTCGGTTTCTCTGATAGAAGGCTGCCACCCTTGTACTTGTTTTATGTAAACATTTTCACGAAGTTTCATACTGGTTATACTATCAGATGCAATACTTCAACAGGGACAATTTTAGTCTTTGAGGCTATCGCTCTTGTCATTATATTTTGTGGTATTTTTCTCTCTCGGTGTCTCAGTGCTTATGCAAGCACAATATTTGCCCTGTTACATTACCTATCATTCTCATTACTGCATACAAATTCACCTTATTGCTTTTTCTGTCATTAGCTTTATGTTGTTAGCTTCTACATATTTATCGCAATTTTTCATAAGGGCATTCGTATATTTATCTGAATAATTGTGGAAGTTGTGTTGTTAAAGCTGGTTATTTTGCTCTATAACAATTGATGTTGGGAGACATTGTCATTCTTGTGAATCAATACTCGGTTCAATTTACCGTGGCCTGTACTTCTCGTGCAAATATTTTTGTCCCATAGTGTACATTTTACCTAAACTGTTTGCTTTGTTCTGTATCGTTTGGGCCTCTTCAATGATCTAGGCGGCCATGCTTTGATTGTTTAAAAAAGCAACCTTCTCGATTCTAATCCCACGCCTTCATCACACTGTTGTTGTTTTTTTTCGTTAACCCGTCGGACAGTGTTACACTGCTTTAATTTAACTTATTCATACTTAGTATCGCTCACGTCTCGTTAAACTGTTTAGCACATCGATGGGCTTTCACAAAGTTTGTGGTGCCCGCATGGATAAGAACCGCCATGTTCGGCTTTGTTTGTTTTTTTCTCGCAGTGTGTGTTGCAGCAGGCAAGCAGACATTAGCCAGTAATATATTGTTACGGATGTGATGGGTTTATTTTCAATGAAAAATGTCAGTGCTCTACCGTCACTGCCGAATCACCATCTCTCGAGCGCGTCCGATCTCTTCTTCTTCCTCGCTCTTTCAGTCTGCGTTACATTTCCCTCCGGGCCAGACGAAGCTCACCGAGCGAGTAGAAGCGATCGGTTGTTGTAGGGCTTCAATCGGGCAATGTGCACAATTTGCGTCTTGCGCGAACGCCGGTTCTGAGCTGTCACTTTCGCGACAGCGTAAGTGATGTCACTTGAGCACCGAGTAACGACAAACGGTCCTGAGTACTTAGAAAGAAACTTCTGGCAAAGTCCCTTTTTTCGAACAGGCGTCCACAGCCAGACCAAATCACCTGTAGCGAAAGTCACGGGTGGGTGTTTTGCGTCGTAACGGTCTTTCGCGCGAGCGTGGGCGGAAAGAGTTCGGAGCCGAGCAAGTCGACGAGCTTCTTCGGCGCGACACAAAGTCTGCGCGACACTGGCATTTTCGTTCGTCGAAAATGGAAGTATGGTGTCAAGGAAACTTTGCGGATGACGAGCATAGAGAAGAAAGAAAGGCGTATAACCTGTGACTTCGTGTTTCGCGGTGTTAAAGGCGTATGTAACAAAAGGTAATACGGCATCCCAGTTCTTGTGATCCGCTGCGACGTACATTGAAAGCATATTGATGATGGTACGATTGGTGCGCTCAGTGAGGCCGTTGGTCTGAGGGTGGTATGGCGTGGAAATGGCGATACTGACACCCACAAAGCCGTAGCAACTCTTCGACAACGTCAGCGGTAAACTGACGGCCGCGATCACTTATCACCACACGAGGGGCCCCAAGACGAAGTATGATCGAGTGTAGAAGAAACCATGACACATCAGATGATGTGGCTGAAGCAACTGCCATCGTTTCAGTATACCGCGTCAGGTAATCTACGCACACAATAATCCAGCGGCGGCCAGTGGTAGACTTGGGGAAAGGGCCCAGTAAATCTATGCCGACTTTTTCGAATGGTGATGTTGGTGGCTTAACCGGCTGCAGTGAGCCGGCCGATGGGGTGGTAGGTTGTTTGTGGCGTTGGCAGACATCACAACTTGCGACGTAGTGCTTGGTGGTCTTCCAGAGTCGAGGCCAGTAAAAACGTTGTCGGATACGGTGAAGCGTTCGGGCAAATCCAAGGTGCCCAGACGTGATGTCATCGTGCATGGCTTGGAATACCGCAAGACGTAGGCATTCTGGCACGACGAGTAGTAGTGTGGAACCATGGCTGGAGTAATTCTTGCGATATAGTAGGGCGTCATGAATCACGAATGGCGTGGCGCGTTTAGAGCTACGAGCCACATCAATCATTGGTTTCAGCGAAGGGTCACGCTGTTGTTCGTGACGAAAGACATCCAAATTTGGGAAGTTGGATGAGATTGCGGCCAGGTAGTTGTCAAAATCATCATCATCAGCATCCACAGTTGGAGATGGAAGACGAGATAAGCAGTCGGTATCTGCGTGACATCGACCGCTCTTGTAGGTCACAGAATAATTATATTCTCGAAGCCGTAAGGCCCAGCGAGCCAACCGACCAGCTGGGTCACGTAGTCCGACAAGCCAACAAAGCGAATGATGATCTGTTACGATCTTGAATTGCCGGCCGTACAAATAAGGTCTGAACTTTTGGACGGCGAAAACGACTGCAAGACATTCCAGTTCGGTGACCGTATAATTTCTCTCCGCCTTAGTCGAAGTACGACTTGCATACGCCACGACGTGCTGCCGGCTATTGTGATATTGAACTAGCACGGCACCAACTCCGATACCACTAGCATCTGTATGCAGTTCCGTGAGTGCCTCCGGGTCGAAATGGCGCAAGAGGGGCCCGGAAGTAAGCAAATACTTCAGCTGCTCGAAAGTAGCCTCACACTCAATGGTCCATCGAAATGAAGTGTTTTTGCGGAGCAACTCTGTCAGGGGATGAGCAAGCTGGGCGAAGTCTTTGATAAACCGACGAAAATAAGAACACAGGCCCACGAAGCTACGTAGATCCTTCAAAGACGTCGGTTGCTTGAAGTCTCGGACAGCACTGATTTTGTGCGGGTCTGGTCGTATACCGTCCTTGTCAACTAGATATCCAAGCACAAGGGCTTGACGCTCACCAAAATGACACTTCTTTGCGTTTAAAACGAGACCAGCTTGTTTGACGCAGTCTAGAACAACGCTAAGCCGATGGTTGTGTTCGTGGAGTGTCTTGCCAAAAATAATTACATCATCGAGATAACACATACATATCTCCCATTTGAGACCGCGAAGGATTGAGTCTATGAATCGCTCGAAGGTAGCTGGGGCATTGCATAAGCCAAACGGCATAACTTTGAATTCAAATAATCCATCAGGCGTGACAAAAGCAGTCTTCTCTTTGTCAGACGGATGCATTGGTATTTGCCAGTATCCAGACCTTAGGTCGACAGACGAAAAGTATGTGGCCGAGTGCAGACAATCAACAGCATCGTCGATGCGTGGTAGCGGATACACGTCTTTCTTTGTGACGGCGTTGAGACGGCGGTAGTCTACACAGAATCGCCAAGAGTTGTCTTTCTTTTTTACCAATATAACAGGAGCTGCCCAGGGACTGCTTGACTTTTGAATAACGCCTTTCTGCAGCATGTCGTTGACCTGATCGGCGATCACTTGCCTCTCTGACGGGGATACGCGATAGGGTTTCTGGCGTATTGGTGTAGCATCTCCCGTGTTGATGCGGTGGTGCATACGGGATTCGGGCAACATGGAACAACGCTTGTTTTGAGCGAAATCAAAGACTCCTGCGTAGCGTGTAAGTACCTCCTCAAGGACATTCTGCTCGGAAGAAGGCAACGACTTGTTGATCATACGTTTAATCTCGGCTGAGTAGTTGGGCGCAGTCTGACTGATAGCTGGAGACTCTGAGACCATTCTCACGTCAATTGTGGCCTGCTCCTCGAACGTACCCCGTTTGAATCCGGCTTGTAGAACAACAGGCTCTGAGGCTGCGTTGAGTGCCCACAAGCAAGCATGTCCGTCGATGGCTGTAAGGACAGACCGTGGGACCAGCAGATTCTTCTTAATGGCGTTTGCATGATCAGGCTCCACAAGTCCAGTGCAGGGTCCTGTGCGGACATGAGAAGAGCATACGGGTACAAACACTGCTGTCCGACCAGGGATCGTCACATCTTCAGACAACGAAAGAGCATCGATGGGCAGAGTCAGAAAATCGTCAACTATTGCAGCGGGCAACGTATTTTGTAGAAGAATCTCTCCAGTTCCACAGTCAAGCGTAGCGCCGCATTCATGAAGGAGGTCTATCCCTAAAATGATGTCATGAGTTGCGCGAGCCAGTACGGTGAATTCAACTCGGAAATTTTGTCCACCAATCGTGAGTACAACTGAACAAATACCAACAGGGCATAACGTTTCGCCTCCAACTCCACGAAAAGTTTCTTTACGATTCCACGCGAACATAACTTTGTGACCCAAGAAACGATGTTTGAAACGAAGGCTCATAACCGAAACAGCAGCACCAGTGTCTACAAGAGCAAGAGTATCTACACCGTCTATACACACACGCACTTTGTTCATCAACATCACAGCAGAAGGAGGAATTGGCGAAACTGACCGTCCCGCGACCGCACCTCCATCGGTCGCACCAGTTAGTTTCCCAGCTGAAGCGGGGAAGGTGACCGACGACGCGGAGACGGCGACCGGCGGGACCGTGTCGGAGGCGGCGTCAGGCTTCTCTCGGAGGCAGGGGACTCGCTGCGAAATTCGTTAGGCCATTGCTGTCGGGGACGGTGGTCGGCCGAGTGAGAGGTCCAGGTTTCGTGCATACGAGGCGGGTGCGTCGAAAAACGTGGCGGCACAGCGTTTCGTACATATGAGCCGGATACGTCGAAAAACGTGGCGGTGCAGGCGGCTGTCTGGGACAGAAGCGCGAAATATGCCCTGGGAGACCACATGTGTAGCAAACGGGGACTTGTCGACTTACGTTAGCCGGAGCAGAGGTGGCAGAAGTACGCGGAGACGGGTCGTGCTCCGCAGGAACATTTTGTGATGAAGCATAGTAATCTTCTGGTAGAGGCCTGGTTGACGACGGTCGGGGGTTCGCAGCGGCGCACGTCGAGATGATGACATCCGGTGGTGGCCACGACCCGTCGGGGAAAACGGAAGCCACGGGGTAAAATCTGCAGTTTCTGTGCATGGTCGGTTTTCGACGTGACGCTCTCGCATCCAGTAGGGAGGTGGTTCGGGGCACGTGGCGAACGAGCATTGGTGGTGAACGTCACCTGCTTGAAGTCGTACGAGCTCTTCTCGAACTACCCGACGTACGAGGTAGGAAATGTCTTCGCAGGTGGCGACGTCCATACTTGCGACAGTGGGAACATTGTCCAAGCGCCCGAACTTGGGTAAAATTCTTCGGGTCTTCAACGCCTCGAATGCGCGACACTGCTGCCTGAAAATTGAAGGAGTGTTCAAGTTTTCTTTTGTTATCAAAAAATTGTACACGTCCTCGGCGATGCCTTTCAACAAATGACCGACTTTGTCTTCGTCAGACATATTTGCGTTGACAATTCCGCAAAGCTTCAACACTTCTTCAATGTAGGTTGTGCACGTCTCGCCGGGCAACTGAGCCCTACGTGACAGCGTTTGCTCAGCTTTCTTTTTCATGGAACTCGTGTCCCCAAAGCAGGCCTTCAGTTCCTTAACAAATATATCCCAAGTGGGGAGGACATGTTCATGGTTCTCAAACCAAAGCAGGGCTGTCCCGGCAAGGAAGAATACTACGTTCACGAGCTTCGCCGGTGCGCCCCATTCGTAGTAGCGGCTCACTCTCTCGAAGTGTTTTAGCCAAGCGTCCACGTCTTCGTCAGTTTTACCTGAGAAAATTCGTGGCTCAGGTGCCCAGTAGTCTGGTTGTCGAGGTCGACGGCCACCTTGTGCCGTGTCGGTGGCGCTGGTGGATGCAGCAGCGTAGTACGTCAATGGGATTGCTGTGTCGTCGTCCATGCTGATGTTGTCCGGAGGTAGGCCAGCTAAGCGTCTGCTTCTTCGAAGAGCTTCTGCTGCGGGGTCCAGGATGGCAAGTTACCCAGCACCGCTCCACCAAAACTGTTACGGATGTGATGGGTTTATTTTCAATGAAAAATGTCAGCGCTCTACCGTCACTGCCGAATCACCATCTCTCGAGCGCGTCCGATCTCTTCTTCTTCCTCGCTCTTTCAGTCCGCGTTACATTTCCCTCCGGGCCAGACGAAGCTCACCGAGCGAGTAGAAGCGATCGGTTGTTGTAGGGCTTCAATAGGGCAATGTGCACAATTTGCGTCTTGCGCGAACGCCGGTTTTGAGCTGTCACTTTCGCGACAGCGTAAGTGATGTCACTTAAGCACCGAGTAACGACAAACGGTCCTGAGTACTTAGAAAGAAACTTCTCAGCAGGTGGATACCTGGTGGATACCTGGTCAGCATACCAGGTATCCACCTGGTATGCTGACCACGCGAAGATCAATGACATCTTCGGCAATGTAATCTTACTTTTCAAGTAATTGCGCTAGTCAATATTCACCGGACAAGGGCAACGCGCTCTACCAACATATAAAATACGTCAAGTTGAGTTGTTTAGACCCGCCACGGTGGTATAGTGGCTAAGGCACACGGCTGCTGGCCGCTGGTAGAGGGTTTGAATCGAAGCTGTGGCGGCTGCATTTTAATTGCAGACGAAATTTCTTGACGCCCGTGTGCTTAGATTTAGGAGAACGTTAAAGAACCCCAGAAAATTGAAAATTCTCAAGCCCTTCACTACGGCGTCTTTTTATGCATGAACTTGTCAAAAAAGGCGTTTTTTTGCGATGGTTATGTAAAATTCATTAGTTCCTATTTATGATTTTTATTTCTTTTCGTTTCATTTTTGTACTCTCATGTTTTCTCTTTAAAGTGGCTGCGCGTCCTGTAACGTTTATCTTTTCATGTTATCTTCAATATGTCCTAATTGTACATGCGCTGAACTACTCTTTTGATTCTTCTCTACATTATTAGCCACTATATTACTGTGTCGTGAAGCTATGTGCTTGCATTGATTCTTTTCATTCTCTTTGTTAATAAGTATTCACTGTGTATGACAATTGTTTTCGTAACGCCCCGCTTATCCATTGCCCCTAAGGAAATCTTAAGGGCTTTTTTAAATAAAAAGTACCTGTGTGAAAAGTTGTGATAAAGTTTGGTTGTTTAGAGGCAGTAATATGCATGTGGGGCTATAGTACTCGTCTGCAAGTTCACAAATCTTTTATAGCGAAAAAGTAAGAAAGAGGCAATGCTGTCATTTGTGCTCAAACAAGTTGAGAACTCGTTTTCCTTGTGCAGGTCCCGATAAGGCCTAATCGATGCTTGTATATATATATTTTTTTCATTAGGTGTAGAAGAGGTTCCCGACAGAACCGAAGGCTTCGGTAGACGTGGTGGAAGGGGAGGAGGAGATGGTGATTCAATACTTTTGCCAATTCCAATCCACCCTGTGCCTAATGTTGTAACTGGCACAGCTATACCTGCAACCAGCGTAAAGCCTGATCCTCAGCGATTGAGCTCGCACACCACTCGCCAACCGACACCCAATGTTACTCCGAGGGCACCGGCTACCACACCACGAGTGACTTCGTCCCCTTGTAGTCCTACTCCGTATATCGCAGATGCTACGACGACTACTACTACCAGGCGCCCGATACCGACTACACCAAGTACGAGACCACCTGTGATTACCACACGTGTGACTCCAAGCAAAACACCTCGGTCGACTATTCACCGCACGACTCCGAGTAGACCACATATCAGCACCCGGTCAACGTGGAGTACACAAAGTCCCAAACCGCTGACAACCACAAAAAAGCCGACTTCGAGACCAACAACTCGCACGCCACGGGCAACTGCCACAAGGATGACAACCAGACCAACGACAACCATGACGTGGCGAACTACCAGCCGGCCGACAACCAGACGAACGACAACAACGATGCGGCCAACTACCACACGAGCGACTTCAAGGCCAACTACTCCCAAACCACCAACTACGGTCACACGAGGTAAGTTTACTAGATTGACTGATATGTGAAGTTTACCTTTCCGAAACTTTTATATGTATATGAGAGACGCCGTAATGGAGAGCTCCTGAAATTCTGACCACCCGGGGTTCTTTTACGTGCACCCAAATGTGAGCACACGGGCCCACAGCGTTTCCGCTTGCATCGGAAATGCAGCCACCACAGCCGGGATTCGATCCCATGAACTGTGGGTCAGCAGCCGAGTACCTTGTCTGCTAGACCACGGCGGCGGGGCCACGAGGATCAGGGCTTCATTAGCGGGAATTGAAATATCACTGTAGCGTTTGCCGTAACGAGGGGTTATGCATTATTTTCACCCTTTAGAGAGTGCAACGGGGATGTTTAGCGAAAATATGTACACGAGTTGTATTTTTTTCAAACCGAGGAAAAGATATCAATGATGCCATGATTACACCAGCCAACTTAAGGCCGTTAGAACGAGTGCGAAGAGCACAACCGGAGCCATGTCTAGAATACGAACACGTCGGTCAAAGCCGCAGCTGCGTCAGCCGTCGCTACAATTTCCAGCCTTCATTAGAAGGTAGTGACCACCACTATAAGAGTGATCGCTTCATCCGCAAGAACAACTTTTCAGACATCTCGGGTGATACATGTGGAAATACCGGGCCCGCGTATGCCCTCTAAAATGATAAAATACATAGAAGTCTAAAAGAGCATAATGCAAAAGTGTTCTCTGGAAGGTGACGCAAGGGTTATATAAGGAAGGCAAATTAGCGGCAAGTACCCGCTTCCGAGACGATGGCACAATGAAACCTGTGAAGTTTTTGAAAGCTTGGTTGAAGCGGAAAACTTCAACCTAGTTCGGTGACCGAACCCTTGACAAGCGCCTGTACTAACACCTGTAGGTCTGGTCCCCCTGGCTGCGGCCGCAGCATTTGTGATGGAGGCGAAGTTGCTGTAGGACCGTGTGTTTAAATTGGGGTGCACGTTAAAGAACCTGATAGTCGAAATTTCCGGAGCCCTCCACAACGGCGTCTCTCATATAATCATATGGTCATTTGGGCCGCTAAAGCCCAAATATTATATCATCAGGTCTGGTCACTCTGCGGTTTGATCTAACCAGGAAAGTAGGAATCAGCAGCGAGGGGGTGAATGAACAAACTCGAAGCGCATTGACATAACGTATTGGAAATTAGTTTTGCTGAATCCTTCAGCACGGTGAAAAGGCTAAAAAATAAAAAGAGAGAACGACGAATTTGTTGGACAAAGCTAAATTTTTTCTTGTCCTTTCCTCAATTTAGACAAACTCTCCGAGCTAATTTGCAATATTTTGAGTATACGAGCTTCTTACATTACCCATTGCTAGCTTCCTACTTAAAAAGAAAAACGACCACCCAGGTGCGTTGGTGCTGGTTTTGAACCACAAAATCGGACAAGTTTTTAAATAAATTATTTGCCTTCGTCTGAAAGATCTGTATTTACTCGTGTACTTAGCTTCAAACGAAAACTTGAAAATTTTCCTTTTCTATTATTGGTAGTATACGATGTTCAAAAAGAAGAAGTCATTACAACACACACGACGCCTTGTTTGCTTTCTTCAATTATCCGCTCTGAGCTTTGTCTCACTCCCCTCTCTTGACGCACAAACCAGCCAAGTCGAGCACACCAGCAAAGAAGTGTAATACGTTGCTTAAGCCTTTTTGTATTTCTGTTTTTCTTTCTAACAGTCGTGGTGTCTATCCCTTAAAACGTTACTAGTTCTAATGGTAAAAGTGATTCATTTTCTAACCAATGGCTGTAGCCAATGTGGACTGATAGTCTGTTCATGCATCAACCTTTAGCGGTGATCATAATTTGACCCAATCACAAAGGATCTTGGAGCAGTCAAGTCAACGACAATCAAAAAATGGCGGAATTCGTTGACTTGCTCAATTGTTGTACTGACGCAGCAGCTGATGAATAAGCACGTCAAGCACATAACAAGTGTGGCTTAGCTCTAAATGCAATACAAAAAAATGATTGTGCGGCATTTTTAAGACAACATCATTCAAGTTTAGTCGCAAACACATACCCTATCAAGTGGATAGAAGGATAGCCGCCGTGGTTGCTCAACTGCATAGGAAACGCTATTGGAAGGTCAGAGGTTGGGGCTCTGCCCGCAGGAATTTATTTTTTCGACAACTTTTATTTCTTCACAATTACAGTGCAGATACTTCTGACAGCGTCCCTTATACTTTTGATGGCATAATTGTCTAAGTTTTGTAATTATTGTGCCTCACAAAGAAAAGATGCGCTTAGGCTTACCGTTCTTTTCTTCATTCAATATGTCCAGAAATACGCGATTTAGCCAAAAACCCCAAAACTTTGACCCAACTAGATCCGCTGATTGAATTTGAAATTCTATTTTGCGTAAATTGAACTGCGGAAACCCGTGATTTCCAATTTTTTACACGAAGTCGGCCAAATTGAAACTTCCAAATGTGACTGTGCCTCTGTACACGAAGGTATATACCAACTCCTCCTAGAATGCTCAGAACACGATACACCGAACCGCCGACTTGGATTGTCCTTATTGACTTTAGATCACTGACCACTCAGTTTAGCAAAGTTTTGGGCCTGTGGCCAAAAGAGGTTTGGAAAAATGCGCAGGAAAGGTATTAAAACATTTCTCTAAAACATATATTCAGGGCTAGTAATAGATCATTTCAGTTTTTTTTATATCACAACGTATATTTCTGTTACTGTTATGCGTTATGCTGACTTGTATGTTGACAAATATGTGACAGTGGAGTTTATGTAACGGCTGCTCTTCAACTCGTATAACGTCACCGTATGTGCACATATATGTGATCACTAACTACAAATGAATTGTCATATCATAAGTGTTATGCAAAATAGTCCATGGTATGTGATGTGAACTTGTTACGCTTAGAGTCGTGAACCTTACGTGCTCCAACTTAAACGCTTTAATTTATACGCACTAGCTGGTGCTCTATTTTTGCGCCAACATCTCCTCATAATACGTCAATAAAAGAAAAAAAAATGTACGCAGACGAGAGCGGTAAACAGCAGTAAATATGTGTATGCGGTTATCAGTTGCACGGAAGCAAAAGTCTATCAATAATACGCATATAAAATGAAATGAAGCTAAGCAGCAATGTAGCATGATTGATAGATTGATTGATATGTGGGGTTTAACGCCCCAAAACAACCATATAATTATGAGAGACGCCGTAGTGGAGGGCTCCGGAAATTTAGACCAGCTGGGGTTGTTTAACGTGCACCCGAATCTGAGCACACGGGCCTACAACGTTTCCGCCTCCATCTGAAATGCAGCCGCCGCCGCCGGGATTTGATCCCGCGACATTATGCATCACAAAAAGAAAGCGTAAGACATCATATGACACAGCGCTAGCTACAACGACACAAAAATTATCCCGCTCTTCAATATATATCAACAAAAGATGAGCTCAGTTATGCTATAAATAACTCACAATTAGGGTAAACTTTTTCCATCCTAATTGCGGATGTGGACAAAATTCAGCGGCGACACAGGGGATGTTCTTTCTGTGCATCAGTGCACGCAGAATATATCCAGCTTAAGGCGTCAACCCCACGCCCCTAAACAAAGGAAAACTCATGTCTCGGCGTACTGCTGAAAACCTAGAACGGGTACCGAGCGAGAAGAGCCGTCCAATCAAGGGATTACAGATGGTAAGCGTATTCTGGGGTAGGAGGACATGTCAACCGTGTACATCTCTTGGTGAGGTTACGGGCGCTCTTCCAGCCTTGGTTCATAAGAAGCCAAACAGACGCAGATGCGAGGCTTCCTCATATAGGAAGGCATTATCAGCAATACACCCCACATGCCAACTACAATACCTTACATATGATAAGACATTCCATCATTGTGGAAGAGCATGGTAACAGATGATGGCCAAGTTTTCAATATAGTTTATATGTCAGGTTTGCGAAAATATCTAGGGTGCTCACTATCACTCTGAACTTCTGGGATAATGAGCCTCTTGGTAACTGAGTTACTAGGTCAACAGTGGCCTCTTGATATCAATGTTCGATGTACTGTTGTTTGATCGCGATATCCTAGTGGTAATAATTCTCGAGAAAAAAGAACCCCATGAGAATTTCTTTAAATCCTTTGAAGTGAATACCTGCGCAAGTCAGTTGTCAATCTTAAAAATGCACACACAATACTTACGAAAACGTGATTGATTGATATGTGGGATTTAACGTTCCAAAACCACCATATTATTAGAGATGCCGTAGTGGAGGGCTCCGGAAATTACGACCACCTGGTGTTCTTTAACGTGCACCCAAATCTGAGCACACGGGCCTACAACATTTCCGTTTTCATCAAAAATGCAGCCGCCGCAGCCGGGATTTTATTCCGCGACCTACGGGTCAGTAGCCGAGTACCTTAGCTTCTAGACCACCGTGGCGGGGTTTACTTACGAAAACGTGAAACATATTGTTATCCTGATTGGCCGCTGATAATTAAAGCAGCATCAAGGGTTCTGACGTCTTTATTTTTTTTTCGCCTCGCTGTTTGACGACGAGCACAGAACTGGCAAAACTGACAGCTTGATATGAAAGAGTTATTTTCCAGCAACCCGTTTGTAGAACAAAAAGAAAACAAATCTTTATGATTCATTATAAAGCAAAGATTTTCTGTTGTATCCAAATTCGTCAAAATCTGGGGACTGAACCCGAAAGCAACACCTTTGCAATTTTTCCTTTTTTTTATTTTCGCAATATGTAGATTTCTTTTCAGATTTTGTGTCAGCGAAATCCGTATATATACATTTTTTGGCTTCGTTACAGAGAGAGGTGATTTATTTTTTTTATATAGTACCATTGGGTATCAATACACTACATACGGGTGGTATACACAGCGAAAACAAGGAACAAAGCATCATAGATATTAACTGTGAAATGGCACAATTAATGTCTTGGGAAAGACATTATGCTTTTCTGGCACTTCCGTCACCTTCTAGATTCCCCTGTACCTACTTAAAGACCTTTAGTTCGGTTAAGTTATGTGAGGGAGATAGGGTCTTCAGTGTCAAAGATTACACCCCTGCCGATTGCTTTCAGTCCCTTTGATTACATTCCACTGACATACGAAACGTCCTGGGGGCATGTCCCAGTGCATCAAAAGTCACAGGTGCCACACAGTAAATAGTGAAAACGCGATGTAGTTCCCGCACTGAAATGTTTCAAAACCTCATTCAGCTTTAGGAATGTGTGTGTCATTCAGTGAGAATTTCGTTGTCGTGGTGACGTGAGGCTGGTGGTACTGCAGGTAGATGTCGGTGAATATCTTTTATCCCTTTTGGAGGGAAAGTGGAAGATTTGTTTTATAATGGATTGACGTTTCAATAATTGCATTCTTTTTGTGCATTCAACGAAGAACTGGAACACTTTTTAACACAATCTTCCAGTCGGTTGTTAAGTTTGTTTGAACATGTGAGCCAAACGTGTTTTTAGCTCACTTGCGACACTGAAGGCCGTACGTGAGCTTTCGAAGACAGCTTTCAATCAGTTGGTCTTCTCTCGAATAACTTATCTCGACAAGATAGACGGGCCCAAATACGTTAGATGCGGGGAATGAAAGTTCACTAATTTTACTGAGCCGTTGCACGCGACGTTCCCAACCCGGCTGCCTTGGGCAACGCAGGGTGTCCACGTCTCAATCTGTGCTGCAAGACTAGGTATAATTTCGCGCTTGTTATTGCAACACTCCTGCAATCGGTAAAAAAAATATTTGACGTGATATGGCACTCTGCTGTAGATTTTAGTCCTTTGCAATGTCTGCTGTGTGCCTTTAAGCACTTTTGTTGAAATGAGCGAGAGAGTAAAGCCAGAGACAAATCTATCTTAATACGCTGGCACTTGACAGATTCAGAAGCGTTTTACACCATTCCATTCATTTGATTACTGCTGAAGGTTGCAGGGCTTCTTTAAAGCAGCAAAGGGATCTCTTTGTGCACTACTGATTTTGCTTGTCCTTCTTTTGTTCGTAGGTGTCCTGACGACCAGCCGGCCATTTGAAGGTAACTAAGAACTACGGTTATCTAAATTCTCAACTTTGTTGTTTAGGATAACCAGAGCTGCATGAGGCAGTTCTTTCTGTGTGCGGTAACTACCGCATATAATAGGATGTGCCTCAACGAGCTCCAAATGTTCTTTTACTGCTCAATTTTGCATGCTGAAACGGAAGAATCCATTCTTGCCTAAATGAAATTCTCAACAATGCACAAAAATAAAATTAACGTGGAGTTGAAGCAACAGAACACAACATTCAATATACACGAAGTTAGGACAAGAAAGAGAGCAATACATATTCGTGGAATACATGTAAAATTTTATACAAGGGTAGTTTCTCTAGGTAATGTGTATTGTGACAAATGGTGGTGTCTTCCTCAAAGCAACAATGGCCTATTGAAGTGCGTGTATGTGCAAGGTTCGCACCTTATCCTATGCAGAAAAGCTGAAAGAATATGGCATGTGAAAAAAAACAGTGCCGATTAAGGAAGGAAGCTTGGCGACCAGGTTTGTTCTCACGCTTGGCGGTGGTGGTAATGCCACCCATCTCTTCGCTTCGGCGACCTCCGCATTCCACTGATCACCCTCGGCAACTATTTATACCCTTGAAATTTGTTCACCAGGTGCAAAAAGAGGCAAATGTGTGCTCAATGCCCGAGAGGCAGTCCTACAGCTATGCGATGGAAAAATAAAAAAAAAACACCAGGCTTGCGCAATAAAAAACCACCAGCACTGTTGCAGTGAAAGCTGAAGCACCTTCGGTTATTTGTCATGCAAGTAATCTTAGCTGATGAGACCTTCAGTATGTCGGACTTCATCGAAAGCCCGGCCACCGGCATTCGATCCCGCGACCTGCACCCAGCTTTCGAGTGCCATACACACTCGATGTGTTACTTCTCATGTGTTATTTTAAACGAAATCTCCACAGCAGGCTCTGTTGTTTTAATATCGTCAACTCAAGTGTCAGCGCTAGAACACAAGCGCCCTTTTTTCCGTTTCCTATGTGGATGCTAGATGCCAGAAATGTCCAGCTAGAAAAAAAATGAGTTTCTGGTGGAAGATGCAGCCTGAAAAGTTGAAATTCTTAACTTTAGTACTTTTCCGCCTGCACTCTCATCATAAAAACTTCGTTCACACCTAAAAGAAATAAACATATAAAGCGCACACTACCAGTGACACACAACCTGTTGGCTGATCTGGGCCAACTCAAGCCACCCAAATTGACGTCAATGTCGGCACAGGTGTAATTTTTAGTATTTGAACAAGGTCAATAAAGGGAGGTGCGGCAATTGACAAAAAATATTGTTTCTGGTGTGAAGCATTCCGAGTGTTAATGGTTTCAAATAACCATATGCTATTACTGAATGCGGATGTGGTAATTGTGAGTTGACATGTTTGCTCCATTACCTGGCTCTTCTCAACAGCGGCCAAACCCATGCCCATGTATACCTTCGTCTGCACGGTGAGCGAGCCGGTGCGCAATGCGCTACGCGTCCCGCTTCCCGATGGCGTATGCGACTTCATTTTCTTCGACTCGCTCTACAAGAACGGCAAGAACCGCCTTCTCGGTGGCCTCGGTGCCCTTGAGCTGGGTGCTCAGGATTTCATCGGACAAGCCAGGAAACGCAGAAGCAAATTCGGCTTTTCATTTGCGCCAGAGTGAGTAAATTTGACAAATTCTACGTTTTTCAAGTGTTTACAATTAGCGATACTCGCGTGACCGAAACAAACCAATATTTCCGTTAATAAGTGACTTACGATGATGATAAGACATGGGGTTTAACGTCCCAAAAGCACCATTTGATTATTAGAGGCGCTGTAGTGGAGCACTCCGGAAATTTCGGCCACCTGGGGTTACTTAACGTGCACTCAAATGTGTGCACATAGTCCTAAGGCTTTCTCGCCTCCATTGAAAACGCAGCTACTGCAGCCGGGATTCTATCCCGCTATCCCGCGACCGCATGGACATAAACCTAAAGCAGGGTAATACGCAATGCAGTGTGGGCAGCTGCAGTGAGCACAAGTTTTATTGTTCACTTCGCCAACAGCACCTTTCCTCCTTATCATGCCAATCAATAGGGCTGATTTAGCACCCCCTTCCAAATATATTAAGGTATAGGGTTGACTTTCCACCCCTCCCCTTCAGTGACAGGGAGAGGGCGCCTCTGCCCCCACGTGTGCATGCCTATGAAATCAATGCGTCATAGGACATAGCCAACGCTGTTTGCAGGATCGCCAATACGGGCGCGATTGCCCTGCTGACGCCCGTTGACAGCCTCGCTAACAGTGCCGAAAAGGAATATCATTAGGCGCCTTTAAACTGATCGTAGTTCGCCTACCACCCTGCTCAGCCTGTCGATGGTTGCGCCAGTGCGCATGCACCAGACGGTCAGACGCTGGGCGCGTGAGCGCACCACCACTGTCGGTGTGAACTGTGGCGAGCGAGCAGAAACGTCTAAAAAGGCAGGCTGTTGCACCTCACAAAGCAGATGTTGTGAGCAAAAAATGCAAGCTCCGACAGCAATAAGGGATACACGAGGATATTCACCCTCTCCGAAAAATAGTCGCGGCCAATCTCTTTGAAAACGCGCGCGTGTGGGGTGACGTTCTAAGAAAATGCGACATCAAGAACTGACACTTCGGGCCTTAAGGGAGCGTCTCGATCTGCTTGTCTGGTACTTCCGCCAGTAGGACTCCGCAAACTTTCGTTTGTGAGCGATGTCGTGTACAATAGTAAGAATGTAGTTCTTAGCAGCAGTAGCTGTTCCACCTATCCACAAACGCCGTTTAGTTTGACTTGCCACAAGGCAAAGCGCAGAACGTGCTTCATCTGGGCAGCGCGTTGGGAAGGCGTTAGTGCTACCCTGAAGGCTTAGATTGTAGCACAGCTCCAAATCAAGCTGACAACAAAATAAAAAACACAGAATATCCACCGAGTGAATGATGATAAGTGGGGCCAAGCGTCTGTTCAATAGCACGTGCATCCATCCATCTGTGTGTTCGTCCATCCGTCCATACACTCATTTGACTATACTTCCGTCCATCCGCCCCTACGTCTATCTATGCGTCCGTCCGTCCACGCGTGCGTAAATCCGTGCGTCCGTCTGTGAGTCTGTGTGTGTATCTGTCTGTATGTGAACCTGCTTGACTGCCTGTCTGTCGGTCCGGCTGTCTATCGATCTGTTCGTACATCCATCCTTCTTTCTGTCTGTTCGTCCATCCGTCCGTTCGCTCCTATCACACTGGAACATGCATCGGATGAACGGACAACCGACCAGGCAATGTTGTAAGGAGTTTTACCCCTAATAAGTGGTCATGCATCTGCCACTACCGCAACGCAAACCGATTCACTGTTTGAAAGCATATTTTGCTTTCTTATTGCAAGATAAGAACAATTTTATTGTCCCTTTCAACATACTTTTGACATCCATGCACCGGTGGCATTGCGATTGAGCTAACCGAAAGACGCTTGGCTAAAATCAACAACGCATGTTGCGCTTCTGTAACGGTGAGCGTATGAGCGGAACAAGGAACAAACTGCAGAGTCGGTAAGGAGAAAGCGCCTAATATTTGTTCATGGAAATGACTCAAGTTCTGTTGCTGCTAAACAAATGTGGACGGTATCAGGGTACCACGCTCCGTCGATGGGCTCTGCGTTGTCTCCTGGTGCATACTTTAGTTGCGAAGAAGATTAGGAACAAGAAAAACAGCAATATCAGTTTCTGCGCAGTCTAAAACAGGTGCCCAAACATTCTGTCGCATAGCAACTAATACTTTCTACATAAGGAGAAAACAGCTTTCCGTACCTAAGGTGCTGTAATTTATTAAACGGACCAACATTGTGAAGGTCGAATCCTAGAAGATGTATACATAAGAACTCTTTTTATAATAGCATGAACACAAAAAAGAAAGAATACTGAAAACTTTAGCTTATGGCTCTCAAATAACAAAATGCAGTTGAAATGTGGCACTTCAACTAGGGCCCGACTTCCATGTTTTCTCATAATCGAACATGCCCAATTCAGCACAATGAAAGTACTCATCAAATGAACAGTCTTTTCGTGAGCTCTATATAGTTCGAGGCAGCACACAAGATGCAACTGCTTATTAATTTCTAGCAGAGTGCGATGTTTTAGGACAGAAATTAAAGCCTGTAAAACAGTATTTATAATATAGACTGCTTTATAGCATTCATGCAGTGTGAAAGTGCCAATTTCTCTCAAATAAATTGAGAGGTGCAATGGTATGAGCACAGAAAGTAACAATACAAGGAATGGCTTAGAGAGTGAATTTTCGAGCAGTTTTTTGTCCCACCTGTCACAATAGCCTTTAACAGCAAAAACAGATTTCGGAAAATATGAAAAAAATCAAAGTACCTTGAAGACTTAAAAAAACAGATTTAAATGCCTTCACTACAAAATTTGTAATAATATCGTGATTATGCTGGTACTGTTTCTGTTCATGTTTACACTTCATACTTTGCAGCACTCAATAATTGATTAAGTCATGCCTGAAATCTCATGATGTGAGTGATTTTGGTCATAGGACTGCAACTAAACCTTGTGTAGAAGGTTTTAGGGTAATGTTTGTGGCATAAATATTCTGCATCAAGCCACACCTGGCTCTTTAATATGCAACCATTATTCGTTACAAGGTAGGAACAAAGCTCTGCTTTGAATGCTTTTGGGCATTGTCTTTAGTTTAAATACAATTTAACGCAGCGATCCGAACCTGGCACTTCATTATATGATAGATATTAGTCATAAGACAGCAATTGCATCGTGTATGGACACTTTGGGCGTTGTCTGTAGTGAAAATACTCTCTAAAGTGTCTAACTAAGCTCAACACTTCATGAAGTCACATATATCGGTCTTAAGATTGCAACTGGATTTTGTATACAATGCTTTAATGCTGTCTGTAGCCTAATTACCCTATAGCTCAACAAGCCGCATCCAACACTTCATTGTATCACAAATTTTTGTCATAGGATTGCAACGAAACCCTATAAAAAGGGCCTTTAGACTTTTTGTCTATAGCCAAATTATCTCCTAATGCAAAGAAACACACCAAACTCTTCATGATGTGACAGATATCAGTCATAAAATATCAGATATCAGTCATAGAACTGCGTAGAACGATTTTGGACGTTATCTTTATTCTTTTCGAATACTACAGCCCAATGCAGGACTCCTGCTGTATGTTGACATGAAAACAATATGACATATTGAAACATCAATATCAAATAAGTGCACAAATGAAGACAAATGTCGCTACCGCCTGAGTGTGGCCCGGTGAAAAAATTAGAGGAATAAAATAATTATACAATACAAGTGCCTTCGAAAACTAAGACGCCCTCATTTCATGAACCGAACTAGGTAGACCATTTCAGTGCTCGATTGTTTTAGCAAACTAAAAACTACTTGAACGTGTCAACCAGCACAAAAAATGGCTCTAAGTTAGATTGTGTTTGCATGTGAGTGTTGGGTTGAAGGCTTTTGCACTTTTTTGGCAGTTTAATTATTCTTTCACAGTTACGAACTCATCTGAAACACCTTGACGCGAGAGATATTGCTTTTAAGATTGCAGTGAAGCGATGAGTTGAAGGCTTTCGCATGTAGTCAGTAGTCAAAACACCCTCTAACCTAATCAAGCGTGCTCGAAACCTCATGGTGCTACACAAATCGAGCACGGGATAACACAAGAGCACTCTACAGAAGTCTCTGGCAAGTTGTTTAGGATCGCTTAACTGAATATCTTGATATTTCCAATAACCAAGTCTATCCCCTTATCATTAGAGAAAGTGACATCGTCCGATATGAACCCAAGTCATAATCCCTTCAAGCTGCCCAAAGATCAAGTGTCCATTCCTTCAGTATTTTCCTTCAGTAGCACAAATTCTGCAGATAGGGAAGGCGTCGTCGAAAGATATCAGCGTTTTCTGCTGCGCAGTTGCAAAGGAAAAAGAAGCGTGATATGTTGACGTTTATTCAAGAATAGCGACACCACAGCAAGGGCACCATAATAGTACACAACAAAGAATGCTTTGCCGTCAGCGAAGCGCTTAATTTTTTATATATAGACGAAATGGCAATAAGATTAACATACATTAGGCTTCTTTTGATTTAAAACCAGGTATTGCCGCTCGCCAACAGTGACAAGTTTAATGGCTCCTGCAGCAATCAAAGGATTGTGTTTCATAGTAATCGTTGCCTTGACAAACTCTACGTGCCAAGCGCAACATCATAACGGGTGAAACCGCGCGACCAATTCATCGAAGTCTCTAAAGAGGTTTGACTCGAGAACTTAAGGTCATAAAGAAACATGTCAACGAAATTGTACGCGACATCACCCCTGCCTTGCAAGAATCTATTGCTGTCTGCAGGGATTCTGGTGATGTACTGGACATTTCATTGCTGCATCGATTATTGCAACCCGAACAAAGAAAGGCGTCTATTAGCTTCCACGAACAGGCGACGCTCTCAATCAATTGCGCATTGTGAAGTATTTTCATTAATAGACCTGAAAACCAGCTACTGTGACAAAGAAGTAGACTATAGATACTGAAAGAAGATGGGCCTTATATTCATATTAGACAGCCTCATCAAGCCAAAGTCCCACTTTTTGGTCATTGCACGGCACCTGCCACTTACCAACGAGTAGGCGATGAAATACTGGCAGGATTCTGGAGGTCACTCAAAGCCATAGAAAGCAGCTGCCACCGCTGCTTTTTTGCCACCCATCGACAAGAAAGCTGTACGCCAATTTCTTGGTTTGTGCGCTTAATAAAGAATCATTGTCAAGGACTTCGCGCAGATCTCCGAGTGAAAAACTCATCCTATGAAAGCCGACGTAGAATTCAAATGTCAAACAGCACAACATGAACAATTTGAATCACTGAAACAATACCTGAAGACGCATCTGATACTTCCACATTCCAACTAATACGCCACGGCTGTAATTCATGCCGACGCAAGCAGCATATGGCTCGGAGCCGCTTATGTGCACTCGACTGATTGACTCTAAATGGTTATCACTAGCCCGTCGCTAAAGCGGAAGCATATTATTTTGCTACAAACAACTGTCTTGCCTTCATCATGGCTCCATGAAAGTTACGCCCGTATTTTTACGGTAGGCCCTTGAAAGTTCTGAGTGATTACTACGCCTTCTGTTGGGCAGCTAAATTCAGGAACAGTTCAGGCCACCTTGCACCATCAATTATGCGACTTCATGAAACTGACAACATGGTCGTTTAGAAGTCCCGACGATTGCACTCTGGCTCCACTGCCTGTCTTGCGTCTGCGTTTGGCCACCACCGTAGGATGAGCAGTAAGGGGACTCATTCTTGGTGATCATAAATGTCGACAACTAGGACTGAACGGAATAAGCTATAATGTTCGAGGTATAGCGCACCCAGGACAGGACAGAGAAGAAAACACATACACGGCGCTAACAAGCCTGCCGTGCAACCTTAGTGGAATAAGCTTTAAGAAGTTAGGAATTGTCCCGAAAACATAACAGAAGTTTCTCCTCGACACCAATAACCAAGCTTGAGAGACAGGCATTATGCCCACACAGTGAAAAAACGTCACGCTTATTCTCATTTCTAAGCCCCATAACGGAGAAAATGTAATTGGGAATCTTCGCCCGATTTTCCTGACGTGCTGTCGAAGTTATGTAGTGCATTGCACTTACTTGGCTACCCTGGCAGGAGACCACGAACATTCTGGTTGACTCAAGCTTCATCAGTTTTCGAAAACACATGTCTTTGGAAAATGCGATACTTGCTGTGTGGTACACGTACTGAATGCAGCCCGTCCCTACGGCAAACCTTAGTATACATCTATATCAAGGCTCCTTTTGACCACTTTTTCCAGGCAGCGCTGCTTGAGGACCTCAGACTGATCTGCCAGGTATACAACTACATTAAACATTTTCTTACTGACCTGGTTGCGGTAACGGTAGACAAAGTAAAAGCACGGGTGATTCTGTAAAGAAAATGCCCAATCAAGTAAAATTGAGGCTGAAACTTCCAACGAGGCTTGACGTAAGGGTCTATTCTGTCATCAACACTCTTATCCCACACTCTAGATGGTCTGACGCGTCATCTTAGAGCTACACTGTACCTTCAGTTTACAATATATGTGGATGACATTGCTACCTGGGCCGAAAAGAGTTCCCCATAAGAAATCCAACACACGCTACAGTCCTCCATGGACCCGACTGCTCGATACCTTGAAGGGTGCTCATTCCAATCAGTGCCAAATTCGATTATGTTGTCGTCGAAAACCGGAAACTTCCAAACGCTCAGGAAGACCATCAATCCGTGCCACTCTTCAAACAGAAAGACCCCATCCAAACAAGCCCCGCATAAGGGCTCTATGTTTTCGGTTGCAAGACAACGCGAAGTCGAAGAAGCGGTTTGGACATTCAACTGCTGCAGCAAGGTCATCGTCTTTTGAAACGCACAAAACGCAAGCTGACATCCATCAAAGCACACAAACTGAGGCACATCACCCTTGTTCTTGCCATTACTTCCATCATGTATCAATACCGATATATTGAAATTACTAAGACCCGAAATCCAAGCTCAAGGCTCTGATTCGTCAGATTTCACGCACTATATTAGGTACCCTCAATACGCCAAGTTTATTGGGGATTGAAGAACGGCTATCTTTTCAAAGCCCAACCACTCCACAAAGGGATACGTCCTGCTTCGTGAATGGATCTACAATATGACTCTACCTATCGCATTTGAAACAATCCGGCCTCTATGGGCAATTGTTGGCCAGATCTAGGTCCAACCTGTTGCGCTGCACATGGATATTCAAACAGAACACCGCAAAGCACGATCACATCAAGAGAGCGGATCTTCTGCACAGATGTATATCCGTCTCAGACAAGGCAAGGTCTTTTGAACTGGAGAAGTTTTCGATGAACTGCCACTGTCATTGGGCTTCCATTATAACTGTAGTCGTCAGCGCAAGGCGGAAAACACGGCCTTAGTAGAGATAGTTACTCTGTGAAAACTTAGTGCCCGTTGTTTACATTAACTAATTATTTAAAATATAGAAAACACTTTTCCAAACTTCAAAATATTTCTTGTCCATGTTTATAGAGTCACTGTGAGTACAAGTATTCAATAAAGCACTTGAAGGTGTAGTAAGTGAATTAATAATGGCGTGTTCTATATGTGCAACAATGGGCAGTAGTGTAATAAAAGGTGCCCAAGCCAAGTGAAAAGACTTTTTATTGGCACTATTAATCTTACGCATTATTGAATTGAACATCAATCAAGCATGGCTGTTTTCCACCTACTGATGGAAATTTACAAAACAGTTACGGTCTTTGTTCAAACATAAGATCACCTTACACTTTGAGCAGAAAACATTGGTGTAACCTCCTGGACATGCCTTGCAGAGGTTCTGTTAGGCATTCTTAAGGGCCAGTGCACCCTGCTGTCACTTCTCACGTCATGAGGGACAATTAGGCACACTTTCTTGAGCGGCGTGACATTCTGAATTGAAGGGCTCCCCGGTGGTTGTTTGTTGAGCAAGATGAGACTTGTTGCAAGCCCGGAGAGAAATTTTCTGAAAGTCATGGGCAGCAATTTGTGCTGCTAGAGGATTCTCTTGTGCAGGAACCATGCATAACAGCAGCAGTTTTGAGCGTGTGCCAAAACAAATACATATATAAGCGTTTACACCTGATAGAAAAACAATACGAGAAGCACATTTTGTCAAGGCTGGAATGATTCTGGACAACCGGAAAAAATTTGCTTATTTTGCTTACTGTCCCACCTTTTGGCTGATGTAAGCGCGTCAGCACCAATGCAGCTCGAAAGGAGAGTAACAGTGTGGTTGTCGTGCCACTTCACTGCCACCATTGTATTTTTCTCACACGAAGTGACTGAAGTATCACAGGTGCCCCGACCTCGCTTTTTGATCAATTTTTCGTCCATGAACTTGCTGCAGGCTAGTCTGTTTTCACGGATGGTACCGATAAAGGAAATCCTCATCTGTGAACGCTCTGTACGAGCTGAGGCCCTCTGAAGAAGTCATCAGTGACGACTAGATTGTCGTCTCGCTTTGGAAGTTTGGAAATCAACTGAAGCACGACATCAGCTCCCAACCCAAGCTGGTAGCCATTCTGGCTGCCATAAATACCTTTGTTGCAGCGCTGGTAGACATTGAAATCATAACACAGACCTGATTCTGCAGAACGTACCAAAG
Organism: Rhipicephalus microplus; assembly: GCF_043290135.1. Lineage (NCBI taxonomy): Eukaryota > Metazoa > Arthropoda > Arachnida > Ixodida > Ixodidae > Rhipicephalus > Rhipicephalus microplus. Next base: position 98,479,793 of record NC_134707.1, on the reverse strand, counting down.
TTTCAGACCCCATTTACAAATCAGTTTATAAGGCATGTACTAATGAAGTAACACCGCCATGTAACACAGCCCACGCTAGTGGATCAATATTTTGTCCTCTGCAGATTTGTTTCTTGGGGCAAGACAAACACGTTGCTGTGCAAGGATATGAGCCATTGGTGCAATTTCTAGCACTTGTCTTTTTTACTTTGTCAATGGCCGCTTCATTATTGAAAAACGCAGATGGCTTGTTATCTTTTTGAATCAGTTACGGGACATTATCTGGGCTACTAATTCATATCTACTTGCATTTTTTCTCAGTAAGAACAACCCTTGTGCATGTTTACGAGTCCCATCTTGAAAAACATACCCAGCACAGATGTAATTTCTTCCAAAATAAGCTTCGATGTTTTTGGGAAGTAGTATTTGTTGCTTTCATCGACGACAGCCTGTAGCATGGATCGAGAAACAAGCATGTCAAAGTATTCCAGGGCACTCAGTGGCTCTGCAGGTGGCAGTGGAAAGTTTTTCTCGAAAATCCCTGCTTTGATATCAAAATCTCTTTTCACACATGTGTACCGCCTTTTCACGTTCCGCGATTTCCAATCGCCCAGAAGCACATCTGTCGAGGTAGCAACTTCTTCCTCAGCTTCTTCAAACTAAGTTTGCATGGCCTCTTCTTCATCACTGCTGTCTCTAGACACATCGTTGTCACTTTTTTCATCAGCGGAAAATCGCTCTCATTAGTGTCGATAACGTCAAGCAGGTTTGCATGAAGAAGACGTTTTGGCCTTCCTTTGGAACAGAATAGAATTTTGAGGTTGAAATGGCAGTATGTCACTGAAAAGTAATTAAAAGAGCAAAAATGGCAAAAAATATTGGCTCAGACACTCTACATGAATACGTGTCACGAAATGTAGGATGATTTTCAAGAAGAAAAGATAAGCTGCAAGTCTGCAACCAAGAAACTTCTGGCGTTTAGTGCCCACTGTTGCATTTGTGCAAACCACCACGTGCAAAAATATTCCACGAAACGGAGCAAGCACAAAGGCACCTTTTTTGGATTCTAGATTACTGTTTACGGGATTTTCAGCACATGTTTAGTGATATAAGCAGCGCAGGTAAACTTGAGAACTCATTAAAAATGTTTACAATACCTTGTTTGTGGAGCTCTACCACCTGCCATGCCTGAATACCTGAAGCGAACACTGTCACTTCGCGCTGTGCGTTCAGAGAGCTGTGAACTATTAGAAGATATGCGCAAGAACCACATGGTTTATTCTGATGCATCTCACTCATGACGAGACGTGACGCTGCTTTTATGAGGCATGTAGGAACTCGCACTTTAATGACACCTCCCCCAATGCAACACTACATACAAAATAAAAACGGGCCTGCTGCCCGTGGTAGCTTTCCAGTTAACTATAAGGGTTCAAATACGAGCTTGTTGGTAAATCATTTGAACTGTTTTTTTTGTAGCGTGTAAATTCACGGGGAGACGAGAATACACAAAGAGACACCGCAAGCAATACTACCAGCAAGAAATTTACTTTCAAAAATACAAGCGGTCTGTTTTTTTGAAAATAAACTTGTTATTGCTGGTATTATTGGTGGAGTATCTTCGTGCCACATTTTGTCCGTGTGTATTTTTGTGCTACAAGAAAAATCTTTTTCAGGATAACGCTGACGTTAATTAGGATTGTATTAGTGCTCGTGCACTCAGGTGTGATAGCCTCGAACACATACCTAAAACCTAAGACTTGTGACCCTAGAGGATTGATTGGGGAATCCTCTCCAAGCATCATAAAGGAAATGTTGTTGAGTACTACTCGGACATGAGAAACCACTATGGCTCTTTCATGTTTCGACCTTGCATTCTTTAATAGTTGATAAAGACTGGGGTTTCTTTGTTGGAATGAAGTTGTCCTTCTCTTTTTCTCCTGGAATGACAACCTGTCGATCCCATACTCAAGGGCCTTGCCGAATACTTGAACAGTAAGGCCCCTACAGTTTCAAAGTCATTCAAGCGAGGACTGACATGTTTTTTATGTTTTTTTTGTGCAAGGGCGTTTAACGGAAACAGTTTCGCCACTTCAGGCCAACTATATTTTGAGGAGCATTCAGCATTGCGATAGATGTCGTCCAAGTCCTACGCAATGACCCGACGTCTGGTCCCTTCTGTGTTTTCTGCATGCTCATAAGTAGACAGTAAACCTACTACTTGCCGCGTTTCACTGCCGAGATTACCCATTACGTAAAGCTTTCCAATATTTTCAATGACAGAAGTAAGTGCCATCTAGGCTAGCTGGAATTCCGGAGCTTATTGAGCCACCTTGCCGTGCATTCCAGCAAACAGGAGTTGACTTACTAGGGCAGTTCCCATCGACAATTTTCGGATTTGGGCGGTCTGTTCGAACTCCGGATTGCTTTAATCACTATGTCATAAGGGCTCTGACTAAAACCAGTGCCACTGAGGTAGAGAAGTTCCTTGTTGAGAACTCCGTTCTGCGTTAGACATGTCCGAGCTCCTTACGACACATAGAAACATGGCTGAATAAATACATTTTCATATTTTATGACGACAGAGTACAAGATACTAGAGCAGCATTTATTTATCGCACTACTACAATACACTACCAAAATTCAGATTTGGGTGCACGTTAAAGAACCCCAGGTGGCCGAAATTTCCGGAACCCTCTACTACGCCGTCTCTCATAATCATATGGTGGTTTTGGTAAACCCCAGATACCCCAGATACCTCAGCCACTAGACGGTGGTCTAGTGGCTGAGGTACTCGGCTGCTGACCCGCAGGTCACGTTTTCGTATCCCTGCTGCGGCGGCTGCATTTCCGATGGAGGCGGAAATGTTGTAGGCCCGTGTGCTCAGATTTGGGTGCACGTTAAAACACCCCAGGTGGTCGAAATTTCCGGAGTCCTCTACTACAGCGTCTCTCATAATCATATGGTGGTTTTGGGACGTTAAATCCTACATATCAATCAATCAAACTCCACATATCCATCGTCAACCTCTACCGAAATTACCATGCTAGACGTGATGCATCTCAATTGAAGCCTAATATACTTCGGTACATTTGTAAACTCGTTACCATAGATCTACATACTGTAGCTAGAGACATTCATGTACGAATTGGTATGATAAATCTCCTAACTACTAAAAAGTCAGTTTGGCGGAATAAGTGTCAATTTATCGAAAAATCTTTTTTCTTGAGTGCAACAAAAATTTATATATTGATTTCCTGAACTACGTAACATCTCACATGTTTATACGCAGTGCTGTCAGTGGTTTTCGTGCGTGCATTGTTTACTTTATGGGCGTCGTTGCTCTGCTTTCTGGCTAACTAGTAGGTTGGCATCTTTTTACAGTAACGTTCATAAAAATTCTCACTACGGTACGAATACCACTGTGCAGCTTGTCCGCAAATGTACCAACATTTTTAATTTTAGCCGATCAGCTCGCGGCTATGAAGCAGCAAAAACATTATTAAGACTTATTGCACATCCTGTGCACAGAGATAGCTTAGTTTCGTGAATTACTTTGTGTCTAATTATTCGTGCTATCAAGCATTCTTCAGCAACACATTCACTATAAGCAATATTTTCATATTTTGTTTCAGACTGAATTGGCATCGTCAATAAATGTCGCGCACAAACTCTTTTGACACAAAGCATCGCCGGATGTATTTCATATTCAAACTGTCGGCAATAATGCTTAGATGACCAGTTTATTCTGTGACACTCAAATCTTTCCTGTAACTTGAAGAAACAAAACGAGCATATCTGACTGAAATAGAGAAGTAGTTCTGCAGGAAAGATTGCAATTAATAACTATGCCGAGTGTTTCTCTAAACTTGATACAAAAATTTAAAATAGTTGGTAAGCGCTTCCAAACTATACCAACGGCATGTGGTTTATCACATTGTAGTGCTCGTTATGCTATTTTTGTTATCGCATGGTGTCTCTGACAACTAATCTGTTGTTTGTAATCTGTCTATAGGCCCGCTTTCCTGCAAGAGTCCAAGGACCCTACATTCTTCGTACACATTGATGCCATTTGGTACTACAAAATTTATCACTTTGGCTTTCTGGACCTCTACAGAGTTTACGCAGAGAGTTCTATGGTCACACACGCCCTCAATTCACTGAAGGTATATTTTTATTTGAAGTTGGTTTTCTTAGTTCACCTCTGATTTTAGAGTTGAACATAGTTAAGTATGGCTCAAAATTGAAACGAAACTAAACGAAAACAAACAAGAAACGTAAAATGACCATAATCCACTAACTCTAAACCGGGAGGGGGAGGAGCAGGGTTGTGGAACGAAAACAGAACATGTCATGTAGCTCAAATAGTGAATTTCACTTCATTTAAGGTGTTTTAGGCTGGCATTTTATACGCAGAATGTGTGCGAAACGAGGGCATGTATAAGTCACAGACTAGAGGAATTGGGTAAGCCATTCTATCAAGTAGATGTATTCGCGAGCGAAAGCGAATACTTCAGTGGGAGCTAGTGTAGTGTGGAAGGATAATGAACAATGCTGCGTAAGGAACAGGGAGCCTGGCGTAGAAGACATTGAAGCATTGTGAAATGAAAAGTGCTGAAGACACATTTTGGATGTAGGCCAGCATCAGGACAAGCTGAAGCTCTGCTCGGCGAAGCGGAAAGTGGGAGGGATATCAGAAGAACAAAAGGAGTTTGGACGAGCAGGAAAACGGTTCAATAAAGTGCAGACAATATTGGAAGCGGAGTTCTAACATGGGTACCATCCTCCGAAGCCCAGTGTCACATTCACTCGGCTATACTGGCACCGTAGCCGAAGAAGAATTTAATGGAAACAAACGATGAGGGTTGCCGTTGCGTTAAAATAAAAAGCATGAGAAACCAAGCCAAATGTAGCCTAAGTAGCCGTAAAATTAATTATTCTCGCCAAACAGACTGCCCAAAAGAACAGGAGCGGTAAAATGAAAACAATGTATTTACATTGATGAGTAAATTAAAGCAATTTGAAATAGTAGAACCAGAAATTTAAAAGCAGCCAGTAAATATTGCGAAAGTTACTTAAGGGAGTATATCATCCCAGTTCTTGTGATCAATGGCCACATACCTTGACAGCATATCTGCAATGGTATTGTTCAAATGTTCAGTGAGTCCGTTTGTTTGGGGGTGATAACCCGTGGTTTTCCGATGTCTTGTACCACTTAAGCTCAACACTTCTTGAAACATTTCTGCGGTGAAAGCTGTCCCACGATCAGTAATTACCACAGCTGGCGCTCCATGACGAAGTACAATGCTGGTGACAAAAAACTGGGCGATTTCGGTTGCGGTAGCTTTGGGCAGGGCCTTTGTTTCGCTGTAACGCCCTAAATAATCGGTGGCAACCACAATTCAACTGTTTTCAGACAAAAACGTGGGAAACAATCCGAGCAAGTCAATGCCAATTTGATGGAATTATGTTTTTTGCATGGCGATAGGCTGTAGTAGCCCTGCTGGTCGGACAGGTGGAGTCTTATGGCGTTGGCAGTCGCGGCATGTACGGACATACTGCTTGAGTGTCTTCGCGAGGCGTGGCCAGTAGTACGAGCGGCGAACTCTTTCCAAGGTGCGCGTGTAGCCAAGGTGTCCGGATGATGGTTTGTCGTGACAAGCAAGTAACATATCGTCCCGAAGCGACGTCGGCGCAACCAGTAGGTATGTAGCCTGGGTATGGTCGAAGATTTTCTTATGGAGGACTCCATTCTTGATGCAGAACAAGGCCAGCCAACGTGTGAAGTTTCGAGGAAGATTGCTTTTTCGTCCTTCGAGGTAGTCAATGAGCGGGCTTAGCTCCATGTCGTCGCGTTGTTGTTGAGTCAAGTCGGTTGCTGATACAGAGGAAATTAATGTATCGTACTCTTCAACGTCCGCGTTCATACTTCCGATTGGCGCACGTGAGAGACAGTCAGCATCGGTGTGTTTGCGTCCCGACTTGTGAACGACTGTAACGTGAAAATCTTGCAGCCGAAGGCTCCATCATGCTAGGCGACTGAAAGAATCTATGCGGTTGGTGAGCCAGCATAAAGAATGGTGGTCGCTAACTACCCTGAATGGTCAACCGTACAAATAAGGCCGAAACTTTGTTTTATAGCCCAAACAACGGCCAAGCATTCTTTTTCAGTCGCAGAGTAGTTTTTCTCTGCGGATGATAGTGTTCGACTTGCATAGGTGATCACGCGCTCTACGCCATTTTGTTATTGAACCAATACAGCTCCAAGCTCGACGTTGCTGGCATCCGTTGTAGCTCTGTGGCAGCGTTGTCGTCAAAGTGAGTGAGTACAGGTGGGGCTTAGAGATGGTTTCGTAGCGGGTCAAGTGCGTGATGCTGATCCTGACCCCAAACAAATGGTACGTCGTGTTTTGTAAGTTCATTTAGAGGTTGAGCGATTTTATAAAAGCCTTTGACCAAGCGTCTGTAATATGCCCAGTCCCAGAAATTGGTGGAGGTTGCGCTTGTTCGTTGGGACAGGGAATGCGGCAACAGCTTTAGTTTTCTCAGGGTCTGGGTGTATACCGGCTTTGCTGACAACGTGACTACGAAACTTCAGTTTCTCGAAAGCAAAGTGGCGTTTCTCAGGCTTGAGAGAAAGTCCAGCTGTTCGAATCGCCTGCAGAACTATCTGTAAGTGCTGGACGTGCTCTTCAAACGTGCCCGAGAAGACGACCACATCGTCAAGGTAGACAAGACACGATTGTCATTTTAGCCCAGAAAGAACCGTGTCCATCATTCTTTGAAAAGTAGCTGACGCTGAGCATAAGCCGAAGGGAAGGACCTTGAACTCGTAGAGTCCGTCAGGAGTAATGAAGGTGGTCTTTTCGCAGTCGCGCTCATAAAAAAATATGCCAATACCCACTGCACAGATCCATGGAAGAAAAGTAACGAGCGTTGCGAATGCGGTCAAGCGAGTCATCTATTTGTGGTGAAGGATACACCACAAATAGATAGTCTTTTTTCGTGATGCTATTCAATTTCCGGCAGTCGACAAAAAATCACAGGGCACCATTTTTTTCTTTACTAACACAAAAGGGGACGCCCAGGGACAGGTCGATGGCTGGATGACATGGTCCTTGAGCACCTGCTGAACCTGTTGGCGTATAGCGTCTTGTTCTTTTTTCGAGACTCTGTAGGCGTGCTGTCGAATGGGTCTCTCAATAGGCTCCGTTATGCTATGATGCTTGGCAAGCAGTGTTTGGTTCACTTTCGAAGTCGTAGCGAAGCAGTCCTGAAATGAGTCGACTAGCTTTAAAAGACGTTCCCGGTGTGCGGACGGTAGACCCTGGTTTACGTCTAGAGTGCTTGCAAATATCATGGTGGAATGGTCGCACGACGAAAGGGCAAATAACGTTTAAAGACCATGGACGTCGGCAATATCCTCAAGATATGCGATCGCAGTGTGTTTGGTAAGATGGCGATACTCCTCGCTGAAATTCGTGACTAATAGGCGAGCCTGCTTCTTCCTGGGCTGAACAATACCTCGGGCAACGCATATTTGTTGTGCAAATAGTTGGGACAAATTTTCTTCCGCAATCACAACAACGGGGATGTCTTGGTCACATTCAACGCTGATAAAGAGGCTGCTGCAGGGAGGCAGAGTAACAGATTCGGAGGATACACGTAGCGCAGCCATCGATAAGCAGGTGTTTTCAGGTTCAGAATAAAACGGGTCCTCGAACGACACCTGCAAGTCTCGGAGGTCAATATTTGCGCCGTGTTCGTGAAGACAGTTTAGTCGCACAATGAGTGGACGGGAGCACACAGGCAATACGAGGAAAGACCCTGTGAACGTCGAAGCATGGACTCGAACACGGCCTGTGCACATTCCAGTCGGCGTGACGAGGTGGCTGCCTGCCGTGCGCAACGGGAGTCCTTGCCAAGGGGTAGCTACCTTCATCAGTTGGGATGCCAGGGCGCTGCTCATAACCAAATAATCGGCGCCAGTGTCGACGAGGGCAGTGACGACGTGATTATCGACGTGTACGGTGATGTCGACGGAAACAGTCTCAAGACTATCGGAAACGACTGATAAATCAGGACGGTCTTCGTTGGGCCTTTGTGTCGAGGGAGGTTCTTTGACAGTTCATTGGGACGCGGCTTTAGCCCCTGGAGCCACGATTCCTACTTTCCCCTGTGGGGACTCGGTGATCGGCTTCTGAAATGAGCATAAGATGACAAGGGAACGCTAGGTGACGTGGGCGGCGAGGTGATGGTGATCGTGATTTGGGGCGTTGACCAAGGTGATGAGCTTGCTGGCCCGTAAGGCACGCTTTGATGTCGCGGGGACGCTCACCTTAATGCGGGCACCGAGCATCAGGGTGAAAGCCACGGAGATCAAGTTGGTGGTACTGCCAGTTACGGTAGACGTGACCCGCTTCGCCACAGTGGTAGCAGAGTGGACGGTTATCGGACGTATGCCACACGCTGGCCTTCGTGGCGTTCTGCCACGATCCAGACGGATAAGTGGGTGCACTTGAAAACCTTGATGCGGGTGGCGAAGTCAAAGAGGTGCTCTGAAATCGATTGCTAAGCTGATCCATTGTCCGCAAAGTGGGATCAGGAGCATGTGGTGCAGGAGATCGCAGGGTCGCCGAATAAATCAGCACAGGGGCCTAAGGATTTGTTGGTGCGAGCGGGGTCACCACCTGTCCAATCTCATTTCGGATTAGGTCTGCGAGAGCATTTACGGTTGGTTGGGGTACCGCTGCTTGGAGTTGGCGCAGCTCGTCCCACACGACGCTTCTTATAAACTCTGTGAGGGCATGCCTCTCGCTGTCAGCCCCGATAGCGTATGGAGCAGTGGTGACGTCGTGACGTTCATACTGTGACGACCGATGCTGGAGAGTACGCTCCATTGTGGTTGCCTCATTTATGAACTCAGCCACAGTCGTCGGTGAATTGTGCAAGAGTCCGGCGAAGAGTTGCTCTTTTACACCACGCATTAGATGCCGCGCCTTCTTTTCCTCAGACATTGCAGGGTCGGCACGCATGAAGAGTCGAAGCATGTCCTCAAGAAACATCGATGCTCTCTCGTTAGGTTGTTGCTTCTGAGACTAGGTGGCCTGCCCCGCTCTCTCTTTCCTTTTGGCGCTGCGGTATGCATCGCGAAACTGTCGGCTGAACTCTTGCCATGTCGCAAAGGAACCCTCGTGATTCGCCTACAACGTTTTGGCAGAGTCTTCTAAAGTAAAGTAAACTCTCCGCAGCTTGCGAGCTTCATCCTATCCGTTGATGTTGGCAACTTGATCGAAGTGGTCGAGCCAGTCATCAACATCCTCATAAATGTCTCCATGAAATGAGCGTGGCATTTGCGGCAAATTAAAGACATGCGGGAGAAAAGAATAGGCGTCGTTGGTCTGACTTGCCTGGTTGGTAGTCGAGGTTGCCATCTCGTCTTGAGAGAGAGGACTGTATTTGGGAGATAGTCCTCGGAGGCAGTGACTGCTTCTTGCCGTGGGAGCTGTAGCGGTCGACATCAAAGTAGCTCGGTGTGTCGGCTGAAAATCTGCAGCCGAGGCGCATTTACCCAGCACCTCCACCAGTGCCACGAACGAAATAACAGACAGCCAAGAATCAACATCTTGCTCGCTCCCACACCAGGAAGCAATGTACTCTTCTTTCTCGACTTCCAAGTGATTTCACGCCACAGTTATGGCTCCTAACCATTACTTGTGACAATGTCCATTGTACCAGCTTGAAATTTGTTTCGCCAAGTTGTTTAGAAGTAGACACTTTGGCACAATACAGCCACCAACGGCAAGCCCGCACAGAATTGCATAGATGTAAATGTAAGACTCGAGTACCACGTGACGACACCTGTCCTAGCCGTTTTGGAGAGTTCAAACTCCGATGCCTTTGCAGAACCTGCTGTGCGATCAGGTGTAACTAGCGAGTGTGAAACAAGGAATGAGTGCATTATTGAGTGTATTTGCGCATTGAACACTCAGAAAAACGCATGCTTTCGCTGCCTCGCAGGTTCGAGGCTCGCTTGCCGGCATAGCCGCTTACGTGCAGCTTCGCGAGCGTCCGTAGCACCCCGCGAAGCAGAGTGCAAGGGGAGCGAATACGCGCCGTATTATTTACGAGCATACAGCCATGGCGGAACTAGAACGAGAAACGGTAGGGAATAAACGAAGCGGAAGCAGTACTCACCCCACCTCCTCGTGCTCACGCGAAGAGTTATAGGGTAGAACCGGCGCATGTGCAATATAAGTGTGGACGCCGCAGAACGGACACTGCCTCGAGCATAAGATTTCTCATCTGTGAGGTTCTTTTCACTAGTCGGACGCGCCACCGAACCACCATGAAGCGTTTGTAGAAGAATGGTGAAAACAACAGGCGATGCCACAGCTCCACGCAATTCGAGAAAACGCTACAATCGACGCTTGTATTGCGTTGTGAATCGGGTCAGACGTAAATGACTAAACAACAGCGTTCAGTAATACCAATTCCAGTAGCTGTCGTACGAAGTAGAATGGTCAGAGTGCTCGCTTACGAACTGTTGTAAACGTGTTGCGTAAGCCAGTTGCGCTTTCCACAGCGAACAGCTGTGTTTTTCACAGCTCGTCGCCTGAGAAAGTGTAATAATATCGGCCTTCTGTAGGTTGTTTTTAGCAGCCTTGATGCGGAATCGTGGCAACCATGCCTATTAAACCCAGCAGTGCCTCCCCCAATGGTGCGTAGTGTGTTAGCCTTAAATTGAGGCTGGGGAAGCGCTCCATAAATATCGCGCGCGTACGTTTCCGAGACTCGAAGTTCTGAATTAACTTGCATATGCAAACCGGTGTGCCGTGCAAGTCCTTCACAGAGGGCTCGTCATGGCTACCTGTAGGTGTTTTTTGCCTGTGGCCTCACCTCTGCTGTGCACTGCCGTGGTGTTTTAGTGGCTAAGGTACACTGCTGCTGACCCGCAGGTCACAGGATCGAGACGAAATATTGCGCACTACGATGCAAAAAAAAAAAAACAGGTTCAGCATAGCGGAAACGAATGCTTGCGGCTGCATGTTGGGTGGAGGCAAAAATGCTGTAGGCCCGTGTCTTCAGACTTTGGTGCACGGTAAAGAACTCCAGGTGGGAGAAATTTTTGAAGCCTTTCACTGTGGCCTCTCTCGTAATCATATGTTAGCTTTGAAACGTCAAAAGCCACCTTTTGATCAATCAAGTCCGCTACCGCGTTATCGAAGGCCACGGCTTTGCCTTCTTCTGTGCCCCGAGAAAGCAGACACGCACACATGCCCAGAAAATTCAAACTAAAAACAACCAACAGAACATTACAGGATCAGTAATGGAACAGTTGAACTGACAGAATCGAGAGATGAACGGAAAATGCAACTGGAAAGATGAAAATCCCCGAGCTCAATTGGGCCTGATGAAGCGACCTATCTACCACTCGTCACAAGATACATTGCTCGTTTATGTACGTAATCGCTTTCAGATTATGTGTTTGTCTGAGTGTGATGTATTTAGGTGTGACAAAATCCATATTTAAGTGCTTGCCTCGAACACAATGTCATGTGATGCACACATCAATGTGTGAGTTGAAGCGCGCCAAAATAATTGAAGCATCTTATGCATTGTTTCTGTAGTCGCTTTTGTGGGCTCCCTGTCACTCTGAAATGTGGGTGGATTGGCCTAAGAAGCTTTCGAGGTCCTTGATTATCAGGAAACCGTTGTTCAACAACTAAAAAATGGGTGGTTCTTTTTTGGCCTATGGGCACACTGGCTTGCAGACGGCTCTCCTTGCACTTCACAGTTAGGACCAGGACGACGATACGAGCGCTGGTGACAGTGGTTTCCGGAGTGCCTCCTGGACAGAGTCGGGCATGTGTGGGCAAAAGAACGAGAAAAAAATACAAGGGGAGAAAGGTAGGACAAAAGAGAGAAAGAAAGGACACGAAAGACAAAACGAAAAAGGATACGAAGGTAGATTATAATCGTTTATTTTATAATATGGTGTAGAGTTTTGAAGTCTTGTAGAGTACAAAGAGAGGGTAGGGGTGGGGGCGGGCTCGTTTCTTCATTTACTATATCCTTAAAGGTTCTGTATGGAACCTTTTGTTCGGGCTGGGTGACAAGGAGTTGACTGAAAGCTGGCTTTCAGCCGAAAAAAACATCGTCTCGCCAGCAGCTTTGCGGGACAGCGGCACCACAGCTATAAAACCTGGACATGTCCCGCCTGAATCGGGATTCCTGGTAAATAAACTTTAAACTTAGCTCTGTGCGAATGTGAAAACAATTGTGATTGGAATCAAATTATGGTTGAATATTTCCGGATAGGAACAGTTACAGTAAACTTCGCAACAAAAATCACCAGTCACATATGGTAAATTTGACCTTTTTTACAGCAAATGATAAGAAGTATTTTGCTAGATTTTACAAATATGTTCTTTGAGAGTATGAAACTTGCAGTAGTGTCATGCAGTCATGATGTAAGAATAGCTGCAGAAAATTCTTGGACCGCAGCCACAAAAGTGGAACATGTCCCGCATAAGTGGGGACGCTTGGTCGCTTATGTTTAACATTAGCTGTGTGTGAATATAAAAAGCAAGTGCGAAGGGAATCAAATGATGTTCGAGTCTTTCCGAATAGAAATATCAGCGGTGACGTTCACAAAAATTTCACCAGTCACACATATGTAAATTTGAAATTTTTTTGACAAATGCGAAGAAAAAAATTTTTCTGGATCTTACAAATGTATTCCTTGAGAGAATAAAAGTGTAGTAGTGTGATGCTGTCATGATGCACAAATAGCTGCATAAAATTTGGCGTGGTTATAAAGTTGCCTGAAGTAGCTGTCGGTGTGTCCAAGATGGAACTCAATTTGGCCATAATTGAGGCCAGAATACAGACGTCAAGCTGCAGCAATGAACTCTTTACGCGATGGTGGCCAATAGAGCATCGGCAACTAATAAAACTGATAAGTCCCAAGGCACACTTGGTTTTATGCAAACGCCATCGCAGGTTCTAGCATTATCGCTGACTATTGAGTGAGCTGTCGAAAACTGTACTTTTTTAACACAGTGATTTTGCATAATCGTGATGCTTCACGAACAGTGCATTGGACGAGCGTTGTTAAAAGTTTTTGTTGGTGAATCTCTGACGCGTAGAATCAAAGTGAGAAATGAGAGTGTTTATGTGCTCGTGATACATTGACACTGTGTTTTCACGTCATCATTCCTCCAATCAACGAAATCTTTACGCGTAAGGCATGCCACTTCTCACGAGGTGATTTTGTCGTCATTATTTATTCGTTTAAAATGCTTTCTGGAATGAAAAAGTCATTGACAGCGGCGACATCTAACCGACTTGATATTTGCTTTAGGTGGCTCATCTTACGGTAACCTGGAGTAATGAAGCGCTTCCTTAATTTTAGTTGCTTAATATTTTAAAATAGCTCCTCGTTTCCCATGGTGGTTTTGTTCCGTGTAATATTGGCGCTTAATCCTAATATTGAGCTCGACTTCATTCACACTTCATGCAGTGGCCAGTTCATTCAAATACTGGCAGTGCCTTGTCACGGACACAATTGAGCAGTGTCGAAATCGTTCCTTGCTAAGATGTCTCATAATGCTTAAATATTTGGAACCAAAAGGAAGTTTTCGGTATGAGAACGACTACCGGGCTATTCCAAAAATTATTACATATTATATACAGTAGCACGGTTTTTCATATAGCCCTCCGCATTCAATCCTTCGATCACCCTGTCAACTGAAGGAAGTTTTTAAATGAAGCGTTTACAGCTCTCATGTTTTGGTCAAGGAATCGCAATCGAAAATCATGGTTGCGTGAGTAGACGAAATGTGAGCATTAAATGTGCAGTGGTCACATGCGTATTAGAAATTGCCCTTTTGCCATAACTGATGCCATCTCGCTCATGGCCTTCTCAGTTTTTGGCTGTTCCTGATATGAAAATCTGATCTTTTATTGCGGTGAGTGAAATCTCGCGTTGTCGTCTTCCATTCATCAACTCTATATGAAGACACGAGAATCGTTGTCACCTGTTGCTTTATAACTGTTGAGCTGCGAAGCGATTGTATTAAATACCCATTCCCGGAATGAAGAAAATAAACAGCATAGGGCCACGACAAATAAAAAGTGAAGAAGGAAAAAAGAGGAAGAATGATGGTGTACGTTCGACAGGCGCCAGACTTCCCATGCTACTACTTCCAGGTAACTCAAGGGCTCCAATTGTTGGTACTTGAATTGGTACGGCGATCAGACGTGAACAAAGAGTTGGCGAAAAGGGGATGCGACAGAGTAAAGACTGATGCAGTAGCATACAACCTAAACAGTACGCTCTTCGGCATTGCCACCACAACATATCCAGACACTTCTTGCTTACCGCATTGAAGATGCCTCTGTTCCGGTACCAAAAATTTCACAGAATATTAGGATTTTTCGCGGCGTGGTAAATGCAGGCTTTTAAATGAAATAGCTGTTCGAAAATTTCGGAAGGAGTTTTATGTTGGTGATCTTTACTGTCGGAACATTGACATGTATAGTAGTGATGCGAGTAGAGGTTCTTGAACGAAGAATAAAAAACGTTTAATTTTAAAGGGCGAAGCAAATGACATGATAAGAAAAGCGTGCGGCATTTTAAGAATGAAGGCTGCCCAAATGCTCACCCTTGTGGTATTAGATCTGACGTGATAGCATGCGGAAACCCACCCACTCAGTGGGTGAACCGATCTTCACACTAGAATGCCATCGAACCATAACGTACTTTTCAGGCAGTTGTGTAGTGAACACATCTTGTCAAAATGCACTTGCAGGTGCTGATTGTTGGTTCGAAGAAAAAAATAAAGAAAGCTTCTCGCTGACTGCTTTTTGACATCGATTTCCAAACTGCATGAACTCTGCTGGAATTTTTCTTAGGGACCATTCTGTTAAACAATGACAGGCACTCTTTCCAACTAAATGAGGATCGGTATTCTCTGTTTTCTCGGTATTTACAATGCCTTTTGAAATACTGTGTTCTTGGTTGGGTTCACTCACGTCCTTTGAGCTACAATTCCTAAATGTGCTCCTGTCCAGCCCTCTCAATCAGCCAACTTAAGCATCTCGTATTGCATGATGCACTGCTTTCAAAATTTCGAATTCAATGGCCAGTCGTTTTAAAGCAAGCCGGCGACTCACGATATTCAACCTAGTTGATTTCCCCAATTGTATGTGTTCCACACTTTCTACGGTTCGCATGCACTGTGAGTGAGGAAAAAATACGCAGCTGTTGATACCCTTCTAAAATAGTTCCTGTAACTGAATTCGTCTGGTGGTTTTCTGTAGCGATAGCTTCATCCGGAGTCCTGAAAGACATATTTCAGTGGTATATATATAATGCATTTGAGTCAGGTGCAGTGCTAATTGTACTGCATCAGGTGTGCACTTGGCAGGGAGCGTTGAAAGTAAATAGAACATGTACATTTATTTATAAGGCTATGCATTTGTTGCACCTTGAGGTGTCTTCGAAGACGTCGTCCTTCTGGTCTGTACTAGGTCTTTGGCATCGCGTTATAGAAACGATCGTGGCTAACGGGAGGGGCAAGTGTTGCACAGTATAATATCACACTCTCCTGGTGTAGCAGGCATTGAACGCTGGTGCTCGCGATAATTTTTAGTTGTGTGCGGATAGAAAATCGCATGCAGAGGCACACAGTGCAAACACGAACAACATGCCTCACGTTATTTCCGGCACGCCACGTTAGATACGGAGTCAAGCCCCTTTTGTGAACTCGTTTTCGAAGCCTGTCTTTTATGACAAATATAGTTCTTGTCTCAGGCTTCAAGGAGTGTGTTGCAGATTATTCTCCTAAAGCGGGCCAGACAATCTAAAAAGAAGAAGTGGGGACAGGCACGCTTTAGAAAAGGACAGCTTTGGCTCCATGGCGAATCAACGAGTTGTCTGCGATTAAGCCTGCGGACCTGTTATTTTGTTACATTTGGTGCACAAAACCACGGAGCCGCCCCTCAGAGACTTCCCTGATCAGAACTGGTGTCACCCGAGCCCTAGCAGTGTTATTGGACTTTCTGCAGCAACCTGGTCCTGATGCCTTCCAGATTAACGGCCACATAGCTTTCCTGAAGGATAAAGAAGCAGCACTTTCAAGGCTCGACGGCGTCATTCTGGCTGCAACGGACGAAACAAATATAGAACATTTAGTAGAACCAGCAAGCGAGTACAGCCCCGCCACGGTGGTCTAGTGGCTAAGGTACTCGGCTGCTGACCCGCAGGTCGCGAGATTGAATCCCGGCTGCGGCGGCTTTGTTTCCGATGGAGGCGGAATTGTTGTAGGCACGTGTGCTAAGATTCGGGTGCACGTCAAAGAACTCTAGGTGTTTGAAATTCCTGGAGCCCTCCACTACGGCGTCTGTCATAATCATATGGTGGTTTTGGGACGTTAAACCGCAAATATCATCATCATCTTCATCAGCAAGCGAGTGCAACGAATAGATTCTTTACGCCGTGTCACGAGCCAAGTTCTGGCTACGAGAGTGTGAGAGGGCAACCAGAGTGCAGGCGCGAGCCACTGGATCTGGGCCAACCAACCACGAACTTTCACACTTCGAAGAAGCAGCAGGGCAGGTGAGAGCGCACCGCCCGCTTGCGGTTCAACTGCTCGAGCTCCAAATACCACCTTTTGATGGCAGTCTTCGTAGATGGCAGTCCTTTTGGGACCATTTCGGTGCTACCATCCACAGGAATACCGAGCTGCCACGCGTCGAAAAATTCAAGTGCCTCCTTAACTACTTAACCGGGAGCGCGAAACGAGCTGTCGAAGGCATCCGTATAACAGAGCAGAATTATGACCTTGCAATTGAAATCCTACCAGATCACTTTGGACGCCAGGATCTGCTTGAGAACTAGCATGTTGATCATCTGCTTGTGCTAAGTTCCTTCGAAAAAGCTCGTCAGACGTCCTAAGGCTTCGTCTGCTGCACGATAGTGTGCAGTTCTACATTGGTGCCTTGGAAGGCCGAGGAGTTGTGCCCAGCCAATACACTGTGGTCTTAAACCATGTTCTGAAGCGATGTCTACCGGAGGATCTCGCCATTACGTACTGGCAGAAGTCGAAATATTCGAACGGCGTCTCCAGCATCGCTCAAATGTCTTAAGATCGAACGCGGCTAGCCAGGTATTTACTAACATTTCTCTGCATTCAGGTAGAAATTTGTGAGGAGGGCCGGTTACAGTCACGTCGTGCGTCGCAGGACGAACTCAGGACCCCCTATCCAAAACAATGTATGGCAAGCAAAACGTACCGTCAGCGTCTGCCTTTACGGGGTCCACCTTGCCTCTTAGATCGGCGTGCCCACTCTGCGACAAGTATCACCTGATCACTGCCTGCAACGTGAACCTATTTACTGAAGACAAGCGGGAAAGACTACAGTCACCAATAGTTGCTTTCACTGTTAAACACAAAACCACATTGCTAAAATGTGCCGGAAATCATTCAATCTTGGGGGTGGCACCTACCATTGACCCCACCTGACGATTTTCTGAGAGTTAAACAGGACAGCGGTACATCCACGACCAAAAGATGAGTCACCCGTGTCGCACGAAACCCCGTCAGGTACCATGCGAACAGTCACGACCACCCAAAACAGTCACATCGAATTATTGCAGACAGGCCAAATTCGGGCAGAGTTCGGTGATCAACAACTTTTTCTGCAATTACTAATGAATAGCGGCTGTCAGTGCTCATACATTCGTGAAGGCCTGCCAAAATTCTTCAGTGCTCCGTCACGGGAAAAGAAGAGTTATCTCTCGTCACGTTTGCGGCTCAAAGTCACGCAGACTAATCTGCACAGAGCGTTTGAACATGCAACTGCGCGGCTGCTTCGACGACTCCACAATAATCACGAAAACATTAACTTTTCCGGAAATATGCACCGACACAAGGCCACCACTCAATCGCAACATGTTGCACCGGCTTGACAAATGCAGGTACAACGTAGCTGACAGCTTTCAACTAAATACGTGGCAACCAGTCGAGATCAGTGTTCTAGTAGGACTCGACGCCTATCAGAAGGTCACCACCGGTAAAATCGACCGCGTAACCGATATGCAAACAGCCATAGAGACAAAGTTTGGCCGAATAGCACAGGGACCCTTGTCCTATGATAGCATCCGTCACCCGTCTAGCACACTGTTTGTCTTGAGCCGCAATCCTTCTGCAACGCAGACAGACATATTTTCGATGGGGTGTTTTGGTGTCATCTGGAGAGGTAAAGTGACTTCATGAACGTTTAACAAGCACCACGATCTTTATGGCAGCAAAGTATTTCCCCAGAAAAGAAGTGCCATCTGCCAGACTACACGATTTCTGCCGGCAGAAACTTGAAAGAGGCGGAGCCGCAGAACAGGCACGTCAATGCTCATCACTGCCGTGTGTGTCGACGTCGTCGGCGCCAGCGTTTCCATGGTGACGCCGTACTTGAACAACTCGTCTCAGACCAGCCACCTTTTTGGCGACCACCGCGGCTGGCATCGCGCCTTCGCAATTCTGCATGTCAAGCACATCCGCCTAACGCACGTGAAGTACACCCTCCGTCTTATCAGCATCGGTTCCGGAAACTGGAAGGGGTGCGACAGCCACGAATCAACGGCTGTAGTGCACAGGTAGCAAAGCAAGTGCATTTTCACACAAACTGTGCTGTCGGTGGGTTCGATTATTCTTGGCCCCTGGGATGATGTTGAGTAATAATCCGGATCGGAGCAACCTGGAGTGGTCCAGATTTCTTCGATGCTTGAGTCATCTTGGTTCTCCTGGTGGGCTGTTGCAGAATATTCTTTTGCAGTGGGCCAGACTATAGAAGAGGACGAAGTGGAGACAGGCACGCTCTAGAAAAGGACAGCTTGGGCTCCATGACGAATGAATGGGTCGTCCCGTATCAATCTCTGCGGACCGGTTGTTTTGTTACAGATTGTAGACGTGTTATTTTTGCTCCTATTTTGGGTTAGCGCGCTACAAAGTGGTAACCTGCGACGTTTGGAACAGTCACGACAAACAAGGAAGGCACTTCAAGCTCATCCTAAGCCACCACCTCGGAGTCAAGGCTTCCTCATTTTTGGCCTGAAAGCCCTGGAGTGTGGATCAGCGAAGCAGAGGCCGACTTCCAATTTCGCCGCATCACTTCGCAGGAGATGAAATATATTTACACGCGTATACAGCAGAGAGACTTGGTTTTTCTGTTCCGACGTGGGAGCGGAGCGCCACGTGCTAAAGCACGTTCCGAAGGACGAAATAAAGTTCATCCTTTCATCCATTCATTCATTCATCCATCCATTGCAGCACTGCCACCTGACAACATTGCTGGCGCCACAGACAATTTGCTGCCTCCACTCTATCAGAAAAAGCAACATTCTGGAGCGCCTTGAGGTGTCCCAACAGAAAATGCTGCAACACCCTTTTACTCATTGAGAGCTCCGTGACCAGCGTCCCTCGTAACTACTCAACCGAATGCGTCAGTTGCTGCCCCAACAAGCGTCAGAGAACTGTTAACAGCCATTGTTTCGCGAACTGTGTTTGCGGAGATTTATCGCTAGCTCAGACGACGTCACTCTCGAGCTTCTCGCTCAACGCACCAACCGCATCACCGTTTGCACCGAGCCATAAAAAATGTGTGTTGCTGCAGTGGGGATGTCTGAACGTGCAGACCGGTTAGGCCTCTTAGGGAACAAAGTTGACCGACTGGTTTCAGGAGTCAAAAACCTCACCCTGTCCAACAAACACAGTCACGCACGGCATTCGTTAGTTGTGCCGTGCTCGAACCGCAGCACCGCGACCACTCTAAGCGAGACAGAGCAGAGTGTCTGCTGTTCCACCACCACTTCAGAGAGCATGCTACTCCCTCCCTGCATACAAGACCCAACCATGCTCGGGGACTCGTGTTCAGTGGCTAACGGCAGAATGTGACAGGTACCAGTGTTGAAACCACCTTCTCTTCGTGGTCGTCCGCATCACCGGCACACGCTTCTTTGTCGATACCGGAGCTGAGTTATGCATCCTACCAGTGAGCTCAACATCGCTGCCACAGCAAGTCCAGTTGCAGCCGAATCGCAGTCAATACTACTATTGCACCATGCGGAGTCGAGTTGATGATGATAGACATCGGACTCATTCGCACATATCGATGGATCTTCGTTGTAGCCGGTGTCACAATTCCAATCCTCGGAGCGGACTTTTAAGCCATTAGCATTCCTGATCATCGTCTCTTTGACAATATTGCTTTGTTTGCGCTTGTCTGGCCTGTCCTCGTCCAGTAATCGCACTTTCAACCTAGAGTCAAGCTTTCAAAAGACTCTGGCCAGAACTCCCGAAATCTTCAAATCTTGGAACACTGAAATGACAATCAATTGATTGATTGATTTGTGGGGTTTAACGTTCCAAAACCACCATATGATTATGAGAAACGCCGTAGTGAAGGGCTCCGGAAGTTTTGACCACCTGTAAATGACAATCAAGCATAATATGACGCATGCTATTGTTCCTACCGGAATGGCCATCTCTGCTAAGGTTCATTATAAAAAACACAAAGTCGCCCGTCACGAGTTCAACAACATGCTCCAGCTTGGTATTCGACCTTCTTCGAGCAACTGGTCTGCGCTGTTCATAGTGCCAAGACAAGAGCCTGGTGACTTGTGGCCCTGTAGTGATCAGTGGGCATGCAATGCTGTGACAACAGCAGACTTATTCCTCACATCCATCATTTCCGCGTTCGCCTTGCATGAGCGGCCATGTTCGCTAAGCTGGACCTGATGGCTGCTTATCACCAGATTCTACTCGAACCAAGCGACATTCCAAAGAGGGCCTTGGCATCACCTTTCGGTCTGTCTGGGTTGGTTTGTATGCCGTACGAACTGAAGACGCTCAGGCACCTAAGAATACAGGTGACGCCGCGGCTCATCACTGAATGCTTTGTGCGACCAGGCATTCGTCGACATTCGATGCTGGGCTAAGACGTGCCGAGCCTGTCAAGCAGTCTGGATGACTCGTGCCACGTGCACAGAACTCCAAGCATTTGGGCCACCAGAGTTTCGTTTCAACCAACTACACTTCAACTTGGTAGCACATTTACCTACTGTTCACCCTTACTCATGGTGGCCAGAGGCGAATCCCATTCTGGATATCATAACCGCGACCATCACACAGGCGTGTGTGGCCACATATGTTTTACGCTATGGCTGCCCAATGTGCATAACGACTGATCGTACACGACAATTCTTGAACAAACTATTCTCTGCGCTGGCAAGGCTCCTGGCAACACGGCTTCAATATAGCATGGCTTATGACCCAGTGAGAAATGGAATAGTGCAGCGGCTACACCGTCATCTGAACGCGTCTTTAACAGCCGAATTAGGTAGACAGCACTGCGTAGACAAGCTAGTTCTCTTACTCCTGCCGACCTCGGATTTACTGCAGCAGAACTGGTGTACGGCTCTACAGTACGACTGCCGAGAGAATTCTTTCGTGAAAACCGACGGTTTATGCCGACACATGGAAAGACAACACTCCTGGTTAGAACACCTGCAATTTAACGCGCCACGGGTCAGATGACACCAAAAAGTGCTTTCATTCTCAGACATGAAGGCCGTAGCCCATGTGTTCGCGCGATGGGACAGAGTGAAGGCTTCATTGAATACTGAGTACGACGGGCCCTTCCATATGGTGTCGCAATCGTAGAAGACTGTGGCCACTCGTGTTCGCGACAAAGAGGGTGTCGTTTCTTTTGACCGCATGAACCCAGCTTACCTCATTGACTGACTGGCACGTTAGATTTTTTTTCTCGCCCCATGGTTTAGAGGGAGAGAGAGCGTAGTCGTTGTTAGATGTTGGTGGCCGCAATAATTATAGTTGGGTGCGTATACCAATTCGTATGCAGAGGAGCACAGTGCACACGCAGCTGACGTGCCCCCCGTTGCCGCCAGCGTGCCGTGGTAGATACGCAGCCACGTCCCTTTTGTGTTATTGTTCGAGATGCGAAGCAGCTCTTTGACTAGTATGTGTAACGATGTCCATCAGTGTCTCCGTACTAACGCTGTGCACGAAGTTTCTCCCACTGCAGTTGCTTGAACAATGCCAAGTAGGTCAAGTCGCAGCTGGACGTTCACGTCACTCTTTCACCCACAGCAGTTTCTGGCCCTTGCGTCTTCTAACTCGCTTCAACCTTTGCACTGCTCGCAATGTTCGGCCACATGTCGAGTGCAAACACTCTTCAGGCTCATTTATCTGCGATTAAACTTACATGAAACCATACCGCCTCCCATGTCTTAGCGTGTCAAAGAAGCGTTTACTCGAGTGAAGGCTACACCGAGTTTCGCTTCAAATGTTTCTGCCACCACCCGCGTCCACGCGCGCTTCAGCCGGGTCAAAGGCGTGCGCGCCGCTACTGCTAGGGATTTCATCATATCGTTTTCTTCGGGGAGATGGCTCCCTTATTTGGGGTGAGTACGCTACACGGTGTTTTTTAGTGATCTTATCAACTAGGAGGTTTTTATTGAAGCCGCGATATAGAGATTGTTGGTAAGCACCGGACTTACTCACACCTTCTTCTTGCTCTTGCTCCTGTACTATTTCTTGTCGGGCGGATGGACCCTTAACTGTAGCACGCACGGTGGAAGCAGGGCGAGGAAGCAGAGCGTCAGCATCCAAAAAAGCCACGGGGGGCGGTAAATTGGCAGGCAGATAAGAAGGAATGTGAGACTGGCCCAGAGGCTTTTCGATGGCAGGCGAGCGATGGAATGGGGCGTCGTTCGCGCTAGGCGCGAGGGGTGTTTCCTCCGTGGGTGCTACAGGGGCAAGGCCTCGTGGGTTTTGGGGGCGTCGGTTATAAGGCGAGTCGATGGCCCGTATTACACGGCGAATTACGTGGGAGTTATATGTCATGCTGTTATATGTTTAGTGATGGCTTTCCTGCCGTTTTTTTTCACTGCGTATGTTCTATTGACCAGCAGTCTGCGGAGATTGTTTCTTCCGGATTTTTGTGTGCGTTAGTGCCGTGTTGAGCCGGTCTGAAAGACTTTTCGTGATTATTTTGATTCGCGACTTCAAGGTGGTTCTTGTTCTCAGCATTGTTGGCTCGACCCTGCGAATTTTGGCTCACTGAACCCCTTCAGCGAAGGGGGGGGGGGGGGCTTCATTCTATACTATGGTATCGCAATCAATCCCCTGTTGGTAAAGTTGAAAGATTAGACAGATTTCCTACAGCTGCTATTCATGCGTAAGATTCCTCGTTCTTTCAACGTTTCCCGAGTGGCCGTTACAGAGCTTGCTCAGCTTTCGTGAACCTGTCACCACTTTCTTTCGGCCACGAATGTAACAAGGATTATTTCTTCTTCGTATGCTTTCAACCAACACTGTGTCGCTTTGTTATTGTTGATAAACACCTGCGTCTTCGTCCTGATTGCTCTTTGCAGTGTTTTTCACTTCGCTTTTGTCGACACAACACCGAGACCATCTCTCTGTTTTCCGTTCATTTGATTTATTTTTGCACGCAAACTATGGGTAAACATAACTTCAGGAACGCGACCAGCACTGACAGCTAAGCATGTCTATTCGTGTCGCGGCACGTTGGCGCTCTGTTCTTTCATAAAGTTCAAACTCAGGTCGCACCATGCCAGATTTCCCAAGCGAGCTCCACATTTCACACTACAGGTGTTCTATGGTACCGAACACCATCGCTGTCATCGAAATTAAGGGGATAGTGACAAATTGTGATTATTCGTACTCAGATAAGGCACAACTTCATGACATGCTGGAATTTTTTAAGTGCTGAAAAGTCTAAATTACGGTGTCGTTGAAAATAACATTTCCACATTTTTGTTGTGTTCTTCAGGCAGCGGTAGCTGCTACCTTAAAGAAGACATGGTTAATTGAGAAAAAGTTGACTCCAGTGACACACCGTATTTAGGGTTTTCTTTAATGCGCAAGCAAGTAACATTGGCTGGGTAGTTTTTAAACTCTTTCATGCACAGAACTACACTTGAGGCTGGAAACAGAGTGTTAGTGAAAAAATACCAAAATATTTTGCTGGAAATGATTTTATCACAAGAAAAAAAAGGGCAATAAAAGTTCGAAAATTTTCAGTGGTCAACGTAAGTGATCACCATCAAGTAAGTGTCTACCGGTCACTTTCGGTGCCAGTACAACTCTTTATTTCTGTAGTCGTTAGCGTTAGCTACTTACAACACGCTTTCCTGCACTATAAATGTGGTGGGTACAGCACGTACTTTTATCTACATAAAAATCCCTCTTCTTTACCGTCAAGTACGCCTCAAGGAGAACAGCAGCTGGAAGAAAGCAAACCTAACATGTCAGATTGAAGTCCTTAAGAAGTAGCGTCATATCTGTCTGAATGCGAAATGCGTTAAAAAAGTGCCAATAAAATCTGACATGTGGAGTTCACGTGTTTTAAGAGAAACGAAATGAAGAAATGGTGGTCACCTGGGGTGGCCATCATGCTAGAAAGAGCTAAACTGGTACTCGCTAGAGCCCACGAAAGTTTGTAAGCCTTTCCCAAACTCTGTTCTTGAGCCTTTCCCTAAAAATAACACTCTCCTGCACGTAACAATACAATTATTCCGCATACCTTTGGTCTTGTTAGTTATCACATCGGCCGCAATAGCGTCAGGTAGAGTTTGCGATGTACTATTCGGCGACCTTCTACAGCAACTTGCATTCATTTATAGGTACAGGATGCGCTTACCGAATTAATTTTTTTACAGGCGCTGTACCTTCACCTGAAGCCGAGAACAACCTCCACAAGTTCTTACTACGTCGTTGGCTTGTCCATGGACAATCCAGCCAGTAGCCAGGTTCTCAATTTGATGAAGTGGGTCTCCTGCATTATGGATCACGTATATTTGTTCGCTAAGTGCAAGCCTAATATTCTACCACTGAGCCAAGCCGGCGCTTTCGTGTATTAGTGGGAAATGGCAAATATTTCATTGGACAAAAACAATAAACGCGTACTCTATGTTCGGTTATACCAGTAAGTGGATCCTTTTCTAGCGACGATGACGGGCAAGTGTTCACATCGAGGCAACAATGAAATGTGATAACGTGAATTGAAAATTAAACTCGATAACTTGCATACGAAGAACTCCAGCTCGTCGACAAGCACACGATTGATGCTGCTTTTCTATATAGAGGTTTTCATCGTAGGCATGCGCAGGGTACCCCGTCAGGGTCCACTGTCCTTGCCAGACTCTTTTGTACATGTTTTTCGGTACTCTTGAACAAAACTTTTGAACACGAACGTAACCCAACTGACTTAATTTTCCATTTTCCTCCCCGTCAAGGGCTACAATGGTAAGTCGCAGGCTTGTACCCACCCTAACATGTGAAGTATGGGGTTCAACTAGTGCCCCCTCCCCATTAAGTCAATGTGCGGGGCTGAGTTCATCCCCACAAGTTGGAGTCTTCTATGACCCCCCTGCCCCCCTTCTCCCCTAGGTGCGCTAACCTTGGTTCCCCACACGAACAGTAAGTGTGGATGGAAACCGAGAGCATGCCATTTATATTCAAATACGTGACTTTATATCTATCATTCTTTGCCATCGGCAAAATTCATTCGCTGTATTATTAACTGTTGCTTTTTTTTCAGGACCGTGTTTGCTCCATCGATGTTCATCGCCATTTCGCACCTCAGCTACCCGGTGAGGAAGTTCAGCGACTGTCGCATATTTCCTGTGGCTATGGACGCCCTACCTCCGAACCTCGTGCGTGGAAGCGACTATTCTTATGGACATACTGTTGTACGTATTTGCTTCAATTAACACTTGTATAAAGTGGCCTTAGGGTATGTTGGGTTATGACCTCGCTATTGAATATAAAAAAGTTCCATGATCGAGTTAAAAAAAGACACTTGCGCGTCTAGCCATTCACTATTCTATTTTCCCGTGAGTGCAAGCGGTGTTAAATGTAGTATTGGAAAGATAGCATGTTGGTGTTACGTGAACTTTGTCATGATGACCTCCACCACTACAGTGTATTTCATTTTTTCAAGCATCCTCGTGATGCTTAGGTTAGTACATGCGTGAGCCAATCCTTATTCACGTACTCTTTTTCCGCTTACATTTACAGAACGAAAGCTTGGCGGTACTTCGAGAAGTGGAAAAGCTGAATCTCTCAATCCCTCTAGCGATCTCTTTCAGTTTAAAAGGAGTGTACTATGTCCCCAGGCTCGCTCAGCCTGTATTAACACAGGACCACCAGTATGAATTATTCCAGCCTTGCCAAGACCATGAGATGCCCTACTACGAGGACCCAAAAGGAGTGAGTGATATGCATATTTAATTCATCCTAAAAATAAGCGTACCACCAGTGCTCATACGGGGCTTTCAAAACTTTAAAAGAAACATATAACGATTATTCTTGTGGTCCGCTTACTATGAACGTCCGCTACCTGTTGTAGGAGACGTTCATATGTTTCACCGTGCTTCCAGAGTGGACATTTGGGGATAGTCGTCTTGTTGTTCTATGGTGGTCTGAAAAAAACTTGACATCACCACCACATATTGGCAAGCATATTCAATGAATGTGATTTTTTTAATGAACAAATAAACATAAACTAGTAAAGAGCAGTATTTTATGCGCATAGGCAATAGCACCTAATAACACACGTATCACTCGGGGTGGCATCTTTACAAGTGGTGACATGAAGCAGGTAGTAGTCGCCCATAGCAGTTATGCTAGTAAAACGGCACCACAAAAAAAGACAAATGCATACGAAAAAAAGGCAACAGAAAAAAACAAGCGCCAACTCTCACCACACCATTTGTTCGCACTTGCAGCACATAAATATGTACCCATTCGTGGCCTCACATAGATAACATCAACGCACGTAAACTTCTGACAACAGAAGTGAGCAACCAATAAAAATACACGAAAACTATATATCTCCCATTCAAACATAAAAGTCTTGCTTTGCAAAGCTACAGACGGGAATCTGATGTATGATTCAATTTCTTGTTGTATGTGCCAATTAACGGTAATCTGTCGAGCTGTGTGGTTAAGATACGGCGACACTTTGCTGGTTTCACTGAACTAGGGTGTACTACATCCGCACTGCCGACAACGCGAAGCCACGCGCGATAGGCCATCGCTACGCACACCCGTGTTATGTTCGCTTATCCTAACATTAACACTCTGCCCTGTCTGTGTACGTGCCCCCACATGACATAGGTTCAATGTTGACAGCTGCTTCTTTGTCAGGTAGGCCAGAGACATCTGGAAGAAAAAAAAGTATTTTTGGTTGAAGTGACGGTTCCTTTGTGACGCTGAAGAAAAAGTGTACTCATCTTTATGTGTTGTTTCTATAGTGCGACTGCAGTAAATGCGCGCATGAATTTCATAGTAGGTAAATGTTCGGCGTTCGGCAGTGTCCGCACGTCGGCAGATGTTATCTCTCTGCTTTCACTTTATCTCCCAAAGAAACAGCAGCGGACGCGCGTGCTTATCATCGCCCTTAGCAATCGCAGCACGTGGCGTGGTCGGAGTAGCGGAGAATAAAACGAAATAAGGAGCGTGCTCTGACGTGGGCCCCGCCGTGGTGGTCTAGTGGCTAAGGTACTCGGCTGCTCACCCGCAGGCAGCGGGTTCGAATCCCGGCTGTGGCGGCTGCATTTCGGATGGAGGTGGAAATGTTGTAGGTCCGTGGGCTTAGATTTGGGTGCACGTTAAACAACCCCAGGTGGTCGAAATTCCCGGAGCCCTCCACTACGGCATCTCTCATAATCATATAATGGTTTTGTGACGTTAAACTCCACATATCTATCAATGCTCTGGCGTGGAAGGGCGCTCGCAACGCGGGAGCTCGGTGGAGCCAAGGAGGTTTTACTGAAGCTTCTGGAGTGGCAGAGGGGCTCCGTGGCAGAAGGCGACGCGCCATCATATTGCTCAGGGCCGAAAACGGACGGCGCATTGTATTGTACGTGGCTACCGCGTTGTTTTGCACTCGCTCGCTGGATTCCGTGCCGACTGGTTGTGCCCTCGCGATCTCCGACGACAGTGTAGCTATGACCGACTGGACTTGCTCTACGCCATCTCATGACGCCGACAAGAGCTCTCGCAAGTGGTGCCCAATCCTGTGACCGTGTTTCCATCTTTCCTATCTCTCCTATCCCCTCGATATGTCGTCGCTCTCTGGCTTACAACCTCACGCCTCCTTCTATCTCTCTACACCTTTATTCCTGTTCGTTCAATGCCTCCTCACCCCTATCCCTTGTGAGCTACTGTTAGGGTTTCGCTCGCTGCAGCAGACAGTTACGGGGCTCACTTTTCTCTTCCTTTCTTTCTTAGAACCACTTTGTAGTAGTTGTTTTGTGCTAGTGATGTTGCGTGTGGTGCATGAAGTATAACAAGGTGGTTCTCAACACGCCTGTGATCAATTTTCGAGAGGATTCTGATGGGCTATTGCGTAGCATTAGGCTGCACGAGTCGTGTGAAGCGGACACCAAGCGTACCTTTCGATGTGTAAGTACGCGTGCTTCACTCGCTTTCACTCACATATTTTTGGGATTACGACAGCACTCGCGTGAAAAATTATTTCAATTGTACACGCGAAAGCATGGGTGCACGGAAGCATGAACAAACGCATGGACGGGTGCATGTATGAATTAAGAACGCACGAACGTACGCACGAACGTACGCACGGACAGATGGACGCTTCACCCCGCTTATCATCTTTCACTCTGTGGATATGCTGTAATATAAGTTAGTACTCCATTATGGAATTCAGTGTGCCGCGGGCTTGAAAACTTTGCCCTTGAGACTACGATAGAGAGATAGTTTTGACTATCTTAATTTTTTTTGCGCTCTATTTGTCTCCCATTTGAGGGGAAGCGCTTAGTGTGCTCCAATAATGCGCCTCCGTTTCTGAGCCTCGTTAACCATTGTGTTACAGTGTTAGGATGACTGAATGAATGCCGCCAACAGCACCCTATCAGAACACCAGCTGAAATACACTTAGTTTCTGCCTGTTTGAGCAGTTCGAAAAAGGGGATCTTGGTATGGTGAGTAATCACACAACGCCGTGAGACAGCTTTACTATCCGTTGGCGCTACAACAACTTTGAGGCTCATTCGCGCTATGTTGGTTTCTATTAAAATTCTGTACTTCACGTGAATGTTTTGAAAAATAGGTTTCCTTCTAGCAGACATGCTTCACAAAGTATTTGTGGGTGCTTTGGTTTAATTATTATCGGCTTATTTTACAGCTGTGCGGCAAGAAAAACTGGGCGGCGCCTGCTAATCTGCCTGTGATTGCCTCTAACCTGGAAGAAAAGAGGGCATTGACGTACCTGCCCGATGCAGCCATAGTCACACTGGTGAATAACATACCTTTTTCAATACACTAGCAATAAACAGCTCATTTTGCAGAAATTCTGGTATCATCACCGGCGTGGTTCATTTTGAGCGAGAAAGTTCTAGATATGTTCAAATAAACCAGCAATGTAAAATAGACTTCGAGCGAGTCAGACTCAAGCTCAGGACGTATGCCTGCTAAAGAATTGCTCACCACAGAGCCACGTCATTTCTGTGAACTGCATGCTGCCGCAGCAAAATAAAACAC
Organism: Rhipicephalus microplus; assembly: GCF_043290135.1. Classification (NCBI taxonomy): domain Eukaryota; kingdom Metazoa; phylum Arthropoda; class Arachnida; order Ixodida; family Ixodidae; genus Rhipicephalus; species Rhipicephalus microplus. Next base: position 98,450,199 of record NC_134707.1, on the reverse strand, counting down.
TACATTACGATTATTATGCAATGCAGGCAGTCTCCTTAACGCATGTGATGTTAGAAGTTGGACCATGCGATATCGTACAGAATAGGCGCATGTGTGAACAGGTGCATCTCTGTCCAGCATTACCTCGCTTTGTCTAACAAATACAGAGCATGCATTGCTGCGTGAGAGAATCACAGAAGTGCATGAAACGTCAAGAACGTTAATTGCACTATGAAAAACGGGTTTAGAAACCCACCCATAGCTTTCTGATTGACAACGACATCACATGCCCACAACAGCACGGATTCATTCCCGCTAGGTCTACTGCATCAGCCATTCTAACCCTCTCGCACAATATAATCACCACGCTCCACAACGGTCAAATCGCACTAGAAGTCTTCCTAGATATTAAAAAGGCATTCGATACAGTTCCCCACGACATACTATAACAAACACTTGAAAGTTATGGCTTCAGTGACAATTCACTCCAGTTCTTCTCAAGCTACTTGTCCTCGCGCAAACAAAAAGTGGTGATTAACAATAACGAATCTGCATACAGCACAATTGTGTGTGGAGTGCCCCAAGAATCCGTATTAGGCCCAGTACATTTTTCTGTGTACATAAATGATTCTCCAAAACACTAGTGTACTCGAAAGCATTAATGTACGAGGACGATACCGCAACAGTATTCACAGGAGATAGTCTCTCAACACTGCAAGCCAACATAATGTCTGAATTGACACATGTAAGCAACTGGTTTATACATAATGAATGGACACTTCATTCGGGGAAAACGAAGTATGTTGTTTTTCGATCAAGTTGAAAGGATATTGACACGGCGTCTACGTAACTTTACCTGAACAACAGTCCTATCGAACAAGTGGTTTCTTTTAAATATTCAGGAGTGTTTTTTGATCAGCACCTTCACTGGGAAGAACAAATTCATAGTGTTTGTGGAAAGGTGGCTTACGGTTGTTATACCTTAATCAAAGCACGCGAATGCTTTCCCCGAGCGTCCTTCGAACTGTATTTTTACTTCTGTCATTCACATATTAGCTACTGTATTGAATTGTGGGGTGTAACGTATACGACCTACCTAGAGCCATTACTACGACTACAAAAGAGAGCCCTAAGCATAATAGGTGGAAACCATAGAAATTCATATAAAACTACATTTCAGGAACAACAAATCTTATCAGTTTGGGCACTTCGCGATTATAAGGTTGCCCTTGTTTTTCAGAAAATTATAGGCACTAGCTTTCCCCTCTCCTCCCCTCTATTTACAATACCGTCGCGAAACACTAGACACGCATCGAATGGCAATTTTAACTTACCCACAAGCTATAACTTATATGAAGAACGCTTATAGGAATTTCATGGGACTAAAATTTAGAACCGACTACCCTTAAAGGTTAAAATGGCAAAAAATTTTAAGCAAAGTGTGAAATTATTTTGCTTCCAGCATCAAGACATATAAATAGCTTTTTTTCTTTTTTTCCTCACTTTCTCCTGCGCTAATTAGTGCTTTTACCCAGTCACTTATTATATATGACGATGATGATGAAACAAACTATATTTGGTTATGTTGTGAAAATGCATATATGTACACGCGCTTACATATGTAGTATGTATGTGCATATGTGAATAGCTATATGTATAAATAATTGTGTATATATGTGTTTATTGCTAAATATGCTCTGCTAAGCTGTTTTTATATACTCCGATAAGGACCGATCACAAGCCTATGTAGACTAACGGTCCAGATATCTTGTAATCTTTTCTTCGGTTTGTCAATAAAAATCAGATTGATTGATAAAAAAGCGCTCAGACATATTTAATCACCATCACGGTAAAAACAATTAACGAAATGAGAAGCTTCGCAGAAATAAATGCTGGTTTACCAACTCCTTGCGCCAACTTCGCCAATTTTGCAGGGGAAGAGTTATGATGTAGGGGTTTTGTCAGCTGAATTTGCACTATGCATAATTTTCAAGGATCAATGTTACATGCACAGACGTTCCTTCTCTCGCATCATGGTTGAGGTGCCCACTCAGAAGCAAAGCTGGACTGGCGCTCGAGAAGACCATAGAAATAGGGCCACATTGAGCTTTCGCGATTTGCTATTAAAGAAAAAGCTCAAGAATCCTCCAACTTTTTAGATACGAAGCAGCTAATGGCATTGAATTTAACCCTCCCTCCTTTCCGTGGCGTCCAAACCTCCGCTGCTCATCGCGCACCTCCTCCTTTCTTTCTCCTTTCCTAGGCTCCCCGTCTCTTTCTCATGTCGGCGTTGAAGTCTACGAAACGCTTCTTCAGTAGTGCGGCGTCCACACACCCACTGCACCTGAGTCTTCCCATTTCTCTCTCTTCGCTCCTACGCTTCCCCTCTTTCTTTCTCTCTCTGTAGTGGACGACGAAGGCAACGAAACGATTCCCAAGTAAACACGATCAGTTCCTATACGCTAATGGTCAGTCTTGCCGCATTGCGTGCTTCTGTGAGACAGAGCATGCCTCATTCCTTAGCACGAAACCACGCTCCTTGTATCTCTAGCATGTGCGTTGAGAGACCGGCTGTTTTGAATTTCTATAGCAATGGTTACCGGTAGCGTGTACGGCAGCATCAAGCGATGGTCATTGGCCTCGTTAGTCAAAAGGAGGTTGTAAATTATATTGTATGGTGCCCCATGACAAACGCCACTCGACATATTCTTCTATCGCCAGAACGCAAAAAACACTGATTTCCTTATTTCCAGCGCCTATGACAACAGCCTTGCTGCAGCACCGCACGACTCCTTTTCTTCCTTTGTGATGCAATGCTGATTATGCCAGTGGTGCTGCATAGTTCCTTCTCGTAGAGAGCAGCATGGCCTCCGAACGAGAACAGCACTGCCAGAAACTTCTCGGGGTGAAGTAGCACCTGCAATAACGGGAACGCAGACACGTTGAGCTGGTATGAGCCACGAATCTGTCGGGGCAGTCTCCCAGTAGCTGGCTCAGTCGCTGAGTGTGATGGTTATAAGCTTGCCATGAACATCCGAACATCCACGAGATATGTCAAGTTGTGTTTAACTTGTGTTTCACTAGTACCGGAAATGGGCTGAGGTAGTGTTGGTGGAGAGCACGTAGAATAGGTCCGAAGCACAAAAGCACGTGTGTTTCATTGGTCAGGTCGAATGTGATGTACGGTGTGCGTTCTGAAAGAGGACCTGTCAGACAAGGTTTAAGATCCCAAAAGAGGTCCCGAAGAAGATGGACATGTATGTGAGCCGACAGAGCAACCGAGGGTGGTTCTGGGGAAGAGTCACTTGGTAGACGTAGAGAGGTACCGCAGACAAGCTCCGCGCTCGAGCACTCAAACTCCAATTTCAAAACGCACCGGATACTGAGAAGCTCCAGTGGAAGACGGTGGACCCATTGTGATGGCGTGCCCTTGGCAGTCAGTGCCACTTTGAGTTGCCGATGAAAGCGTTCCACGAGTTCATTAGTCTAGGGATGGTAGGCGGATGTGCGAAGACAATGTGTACCGAGCAAAGTGAGTAGCTCGGGAAAGAGGGCAGTCTCGAATTGCGGTCCTCAGGCAGTCACCATCCTAATAGGGCAACCACAACACGCAACCCATGTTACGAAAAATGGTGCCGCCACCTAAATCTCGATTTTTTAGAGTGAACTGTGAGAGTGAAATAACTAAAAGAATAAGGATGGAGGGGAGTACATTCGGCAAGCATTCGAATCATAAATTCTGTTCTACCACTATACCTGAAGAGTGAGGTATATACAAGCCGTATTTCACTTGTACTTGCCTAAGGAGCAAAGACGCGAAGGTTTACAAAAACAATTTAACCTATATTGAGGATAGCGCAGAGAATGATGGAAATGTCATTGATATGCGTAACCTTAAGAGACCAGAAGAGAACAGAGTGGACTAGATAACAAACAATGCTTGAGGATATCATAGTTCAAATGAAGAAACAATGGACATTGGCCGGCCATGTAGTGCGTAGGCATGATAATCACCTGTCATTTCGGTAATTGACTGGATCCTAAGAGAAGCGAATTGCGTGAGAGCGAGGCCTAAAAGTGGGTCGGCAGATGAATTTAAGAAGCTCGCAAGTATTGTGGCAGCAAAAAAACACAGGACTCGGTTCACTGGCAGAACGTGAAAGGGGCCATTGCTCTGCATTGGCTGAAGACAAGCTGATAATAAAAAGCTTTTTTCTATTAAAAACGTCCTTCTCCCTGTTTCTCACCATCTGCTTTAATAAAAGAAAATTGCGAAAAGTTACACCATACTAACTACCTCTATGCGATCTTTGTGACACATGGAGTGTTTTTTTTTGCAGGCATGTGACGGCAAACAATTCAACCTGAAGCTAAACTTCACACTGTCTGCCTACGATGTGGACTTCGACTACAATCGACCGTGCACGGAGCTAGGCTTTGATCCCTTTAGCAGCCAATTTAGCCGTGTGAAAGTTGCAAAGGTTGTGTCCGACTTCTTTCGGACAAACTACACTAGTACTACGATGAACTCCAACTGTCGATTGCTGGCGCTTAGTTTCTCATTTGGTTGACAGAAAACTGGCAGAAAAAATGAAGCCCCCTGCATAAAATCTGTATTGTATGTTACACGACGCTTGAATTATTTCGTTAAACATCGGTAGGAAACTAATAGCACAGAGTTGTTGTGTGCCTCAGGCTCTGCGTCCCATGTTCATTTCTTAGTGAATGGCTTTTCTTAGGCCACGTTCACACTGGGCTGTGTGGAGTGTGCATTACAAAAATAACGATTCTGTGCAGTTATTATTGCTAGCTTGACCACCGTACTTGCTGTAAAAGAAAAATCGCGGATGTTTAAGGGTGTGAGCGCAATGCCCTCGGTGGCATTATCGTTTTCAATGTTTCGAGGGAGTCAACAGCGCACAAAATATATTTGTACGCGCACGTTCACCTCCAGTATCTCAATGCGGTGTTTGCATTGGAAAGAATAAAGATGCTGTGCAGATCATTTTGCTAGCGTTACCATCGTACTTGCAGTAACTAAAAAACTTCGGATGTTTAAGGGTGTAAACGCAATGCCCTTGGTGGCATTATTATTCTCAATGTTTTGAAAGAGTCAATGACGTAAGAAATCTATTTTTACACGCATGTTCAACTCCAGTATCTCAATGTTGTATTGTTCATTACTGGAGAAGAGTCGCGGAACAGTGGTAAACGGTACTCGGGAAAATTTCAGCCGCTTCACGAAGGTACTGATTCTGGAAAAAAGGAGGCAACTTTATTGGATGCGCGTACCCTAAGTAAATGACCTGCTTCAATCATGACGCACCCTGGCACAAATATTTCTCCTTAACAGTTGGAAGATACTAACGCTTCAACTTGAGCGAGACACCGTTGCAATACCGGGCCCAGTTCCCATTGCCCCCACATTCGATTGCAAAGCGTCATTTTGTATGTGGACACCTCAGTCATACTTCGAGGGAAGAAAACCCCTCGTGCCTACTGCGGGTACAGTTAAGAAGCACCCGCCATGCTGCAAATGCGTTTCACTACGGATCTGTGTGTCAATGTGTGCACCTGAGTAGCAGACCTCTTGGATTATGTTGTTGATTAGGGTAACAACTAATTTTGCATCAGGTGCTTCCTAATGCATAGAGTAACTCATAATACCAGTTAGAGGAAAGTATGGCGTCAACACGAATGCGAATTTCTTACAAGTTGCCATTGCCCTTATGGGAATAACGGTATGTGCATCTGAAAGGCTCGCGTTTCTACATATACTCTTCCTACAGACATGTATCAAACCATTCCCTCATTTTCAAAAGTAATAATGATGAATTAGTAGGCACTTCACAACTGTGCTTGCAGTTAGCACTCAATGATACTTTGAAACAGCCGATGTTACGCGCGCAATCGTTGCGTTGGTTGAGGCCTGCATCAAGAACCAAAGCAGGCTATCAATTCACAAAGTGATGAATATGCGCCCTGATTAGACTATCACGATCTGCAATTGAAGGTGAAGCTCATGCACTCCACGCTTGTGATAATGATAAATGAAGCATCCACAGTGAAGGAAAGTCGCTGCCCAAGCACCCTGTAAAATGGGTAACCAGCGAAAGCTGAAACGCACAGCCCCGGTGTGTAGCAGTGGAATCAACTTGACGCTGCACTGAAGCATTTTACTAATATTTGTTACATGTTCGCGATTTATAATGAGGTCAAACACACGTTTTTGGCTTCGGTTTACTAAAGTGTCTATTTCATATGCCGTACATTGTGCTTTGATGATCATGGTCATCGGGAGGGTAAAGAGCGGGTAAATGCGTTTCGCAATGCGTTAATCACAGTCGTGATTCTCGAACTACAGGTAGTCGTAGACATTGCAGCCGAAGCCAGAGTGTGCTAGAGAAATTGTCGCCGAAAGCGGGCCTTTGAACGTGCGGCTCGCAATGGTCACTTCGACGCTCTCATGTCTCCAATGGCAGTTGTCCAGCGCGGCGTTGTTTCAAGCATGTAACATCGCGAGATAACTCGGTGGCGTGGTTCACAGGATCTGCCCGCCACCGCCGCTTTCATTCCTGTTCATCATTTAGAGCGGCTTTCAGGGCTGCCGGATAATCTGTATGCACTTCCGGCTGGCAGTTTGCCTCCCAGCCTGTTTTTTGTGCCCGGAATGCACCATCGGCCCTGTAAATGTGAGCTCTGTCCCGTTAACAGTGTCGGTGTTTTTCTAGAGGAATCTATGTCTTACCTATGTGAAAAGTCTCAGTAGAAACTGATGCTCGCGTGCTCGATGTCCCGGCTGCAACGGAATGAACGACGTCACTCACGACGCACCCAGTAGCGTGCGTGCTTGCGTACTCCGCTGAAAATGACACAATTGATGGTACAGCCAATGGAGACCACTTGTGCACGATGCCGATGCCGAACAAATTTTTTTTCTGCTGGCCCTAGAAAGCTTTCGCTGTCAAGTTCCTAATATGAGTTTTTATTATATACATTAATTCACGTGGTAATATGTCCACTTGATTTTTGCGGGCACATAGGCACCAGTGTAGACCAAAGGAGTGTAAAAACGACGGAGAAACTCAAGAACAATGAACAACACCAACATAACAACATAAAATACATCATGCTGCGTCAGGTGTTATCGGGTGCATTTGAAAATATGAACACCGAGCTATGCAGTCAGCGTGATTCGCAAAGCTGATGACTGCTGCTGTATGAACAGCACATTAGAGTACAAACAAAGCTACCTTCAGATCTAAGCATAGTGCAGTAAAACTGGTCACGCCATGGTAAATCATGACAAATAATTTGATAGGTACAAATTTTTCACCACATCTTTGAATATCCCGTGTGAATTATGGCCATAAAGCTGGTGAGAGTGTTATGAAAAGTACAATGCAATGTAACATTTGCTTCCCAGACTTCCCTTTCTAGGACACACCTCAACTGTACGGAAAGAAAATGTTTGTGGGCGTAGCATTGGCAGTTTGAAACTGCCTAAGAATGGATGCCAATAGCCAAAACCTTTTCAAAAATTATTTTTCATATTAGAAAACAGTGAATAACGCACTACTTGAGCAATACGCTCGTTGGCACACTTCGTTGCTGGCGTTGATTATAAATCATGCGTTATGTCCTTAAAATAAAGGGGTCTTTATTCTTTTCACTCTTTGTGCAATGGACAACGGTTGATGCCTTGTACGCTTCACGTTTGCGGAATAACAGATGTGTTGACGGGACTCACCACACTAAATCAAGCCTGTGTCCAATTTTTGCTTCGAAGTTTTATGCTAGGAAACACACTTTGGTTCTACTCCGCACGCTGTGGTTTGATTCTACTTTTTTAACATTAAGAACAGACTTGGCATCAGCCAAGCAAAGCATGTTGTCTCGATAAGGTTGACCCGCTTCGCGCTTTTTAGGTTTCACACAGTAGGGGGAATTTGCGTTTTTTTTGGAACAATAGAGTTGTGGAAAAAATGAGACATTTTATTTCATGACATCGAAAAACAAATATATGATCTGGAAATTTTGTTGTATTCTTGCTTTTCATTATTCATCCCAGTCTCACTTTGTCACGCTTTAGTTGTACGCCACGCACTGATGCCTGCGGCATTCACGTTTTACTCCCAAGATATAAACTGACTCGGGCATTGTCGTTTTGCTCATTACTTAAGCACTGCATCAGTGGAATAAACGGTAACGTTTCATTCACGTTGTCCTGAATCATTTTCTTAGACAAGTATGACGGTAATGCAAGCTAATTGCGAGCGAACATAGGAAGGATAGAAGTTTCTTTTTCGACTTCATTAAGTACCTGAACACCGCAAAACATGGTATTTCTTTTTGGCGCAACGCATGTGGCCACGTGTATGCCCACTTTTCTGCCATTGAAAAATTTGATGATGATGTGTGGTGGTTTCTGGTGCAAGAACCATTTGGTGGTGAAAGAAGGCGACGCAATGAAACAAGAGATGTTGACAATGGTTATGGTAAGTCGATAAGGACCTCAAAATTTGTCGCGATACGGTGGGTAAAGCGTAGAAGTAATAAAATAATGGTCGATTTCTAATGTGTCGTGAGAAAGAATGGCAAGTATTCATGGTAGTAAAACTATTGTGTAGATATTGTCACGAGGTCGTGACGTGGCCAAAGACAGGAAACTTCGTGTTGGGATTTAACTGTTTATTTGGGTGAACCTGTGCCCGGTAAAGGGAAAGTCTAATTACAGCAGCAGTCTTGCACAGATAGCAGTCTCGGACTGATAGCGGCGAACGCTGCGTCAGCCTTCGATCAACAACTGACAAGCGGCGAAGCGTGTCGGCATTTATACCCTTGCCGTCGAATGCTCTAGCGCTATCGCTGGCAGTGGCGTAGGTTCTAGAACAATCTGTACCGTTCGCACAGTGGGCGTGATCTTATCGAAATGATCTACTGCAGTCCGCAACCTTCTCGAAAACTGCAGGCGCGGTTTGCGCTGAGAATCGTGTGGTGTTTTGGGACGATAACAAAAACTTGATAAGTGGAACGTGGCATTGCCCCCCTCTGAAAAAAAGGCATCGTCCCGATGCTTTAACTAGAAATGAATGTACAATAATAATGCAAGAAAGTACAATGAATAAATTACAATACAACAATAATACAAAAAAACTGTTTCAGTTTGTTAACGCGCACGAAATGGCTTGAGGCGCGCGACATCTCTACTGAAAGGTTCCGTATGAAATCTTACGGAAAATATATGGACTCCGTAACATTTCCTTATGCTACATACGGAAACACTATGGAGTTTTATGGAAATATACGGAAGTTGTATGGCATTTACGGAAAGCTTTTTATGGAGTATAAGGAAGGATAAGTAAATTGTATGGCGTATACGGAAGGCTTTTTGTGGAGTATACGGAAAGATAAGGAAAATGTATGGCATATATGGAAAGCTTTTTATGGAGTATATGGAAGGATAAGGAAAGATAAGGAAACTTATGGAGCATACGGAGAGTTCATGATGGAAGGATAAGGAAAGTGTATGGAGTGTAGAGAAGCTTTCATAAGGAAAATGCAGAATGTAAGGTCTTGCGGAAATATACAGATTTTGTAAGGTGCTTACGAAAATGTGCAATAGTGTATGAAAGGCATGTGGATTGTTGCAAAAATGTGGAAACTCTACAGTTGTTGTCACATTTTAAGCAGGAAATCCGAGCTCTATAAAGTTATAAATGAATGAACAGTGACATATATAGTACAAAAGAATAACGCAGCCTAGTCTGTGTTGTCAGTCACCGCTGTTCGCCCTTTTCCAGAATGAATACAACTTCTGCAGATGACCAGGTGCTAAAGTCTGTCACACGGAAAATGTGTCATTCACAAGGAATGACAATAACTGTCATTTTACTTGCATGCTGTCACACGAAAACAAATCAAGCAAAAAAAGCATAACTTCAAGGGCTCGTTTTTTGGTAGAAACAATAATAATGAGAACTAAATTCAATGTGAATGAACTTGTCAATAATAATGAAACTGTTCTCATTACCATCGGCAAAGAGAAATGTCATTTTAAAATATCGACCATGAGCTTAGCTCTCCTTAGCACCGACAAAAGAAATGAAAATCTATGAAAACTAATTGCATGTAGCCTAAAAATAATTTTGTATTGATAGTATGTGCTCATACAATATAAATACATCTATACACAACTTGCCACAGCTTCACGACAGAAACGAGGTAGGGGCAGAGGGAGTGGTCAGAAAAACAATTAAGTATGAGAGCACAACTGATATGTACAAACACATAATGGTGCTTATCACTGATGCACGGATGGTCGTGTATAGAGCTGGGTCGTTTTGAGATTTTCAAAAGCATTGTTTCAGACCACCATGCAGATTACGCTTCAATTGTAGTACTAAAGAAGACACAACTTATGGGCCAGCTTTAATGAATAAGAAGATTATAGGTTAAACAAATGCTTTAAAATATATCATATCATGGCTGCATGGACGCATACAAGCTATGTAAAGCGCAATAAAGTGAGGACGCATGAGCTTCTCTTGATGCTTCAGTTCTACATAGATGCTTCAACTGTGCTGAAAAGAAATTTAACCAATGTCTGTGTGTGCAACATTGTCCATTTTAAACTATCTATATGTATATATAAAATTCCTACTGCGAGTTAAGCTACGTAGCACTCCATAACTCTTCCTTTTATTAAGGGCAATTTTTCAAACAATCAACATTATTCATTTTCTGTCTGATGACTTCGTGCCCGCAATTCTTGGTTTGGCTCGATCACAATTGTGCAGCCCTTATTTTGGAGGAATCAAAAAACAGCAACCAAAATATATTTTGGAACTGCTTCTCGGTGATATTGCCTTCCCTGAACTGCCACAGCTTGAGATGAGTCATATAGCAAGTCTCGCGCATACCTAGGGCCTACCCTTGAAGAAACTGGTCCGGCTGTGAAATGCTCAGTTTTTTCTCAAATAAATTTTTTGGTTTGAGTTTTCTCACTTCTCGAGTCCCTTCACAATCAAGCAGACCCATTGTTCCCCTTGGTCCTTAATTTTGTTATATTATGAAATAAATAAAAAATAATAATGAAAATAAAAATACTAATAACTGTTGCGCAAAAAACACAGTCCCACATACGTACTTGAACGCAATATTGCTTTTATTTTGTTTTAGAACCTAAGGCATTAGAAAAGATAGCAGTACAATAAAAACGTTGAAAAAAAACAAAAAAATTTAAACTTGGCGGGACTCGAACCTGCGCCATTCAGTTGTACTCGCGTACGTGAACTGTGTGCGTTAACTTGCTAAGCTATTCGCTTTTTTTTCCTTATTTCCGGTAAACTTCACAAGCGGGTTACTAAGATATATTACAATTCACTACATACAATACAAAAAAAACTTAAAACATAACTATAACACATCGCATCCTAGAATTCCTTCATGGTCAGTAGGGCTTCTACCCTTTCTACCCACAAAGGTACACATTCGTCTGTTCTTACTACCTCAAGTAATCTTGAGATGCTTTCCTTAAAATACTCTCTTGCTGGTCTTCTGTCTGGATCACAATGAAATCCAGCCATTCTAGAGCGCCATATAATGTGCAAGGCAGTCATCATGACTTAGTTGTGCTCACGTACGTGAACTGAGTGCGTTAGCTTGTTAAAGCTATTCGCGCTGAAGGTAGCTTGGAGTTTAACTTATGTATTAAATTTGCTTTTTACACGCTATGTGTTGGCATATTTATGTACGATATGCGATCGTATCTATTGTTGTGTGCATATGTTTTGGGATTATATATACGTCACATGCTTTTTGCATGTCTTTCAACTATAGATTGCTGCACCGCCGCGAATGAAAACAAGTATTTTTACACCCACACACAAGCTTGAGCAGTTGAAGGTTGTTTCCCGGGGCTCTCTTGCGATTGAGTCGGCCACCACAGGGAATTAGAGTGATACGCCATTAATCCCTGCATCTAGCTGTATTCCACTTAGTAGCTCTATCGCTTGATGACAAATCGAGCGCGGGGCGCTATGCTATTGCGCGCGACCATGCCTCGCGTAGCGGCGACATCAGCTGATTGCACCGACCGGCCTGCTTCGATTTGCTTCAGAGCAAAGAAATGTCATACCTTGAAAGATTGCGTACTGCACTATGTCAAAATGTTACTGCTTTGTAGCCATCCTATGATTCATTGAGAATTGATAACTCTGATATCACTACTGTAGAGCTTTGCGTCGGCGACACGCACCGAACGTGAAACCGCACTACGTCTGTCGTAGAAGCAGTAGGAGGCTGTCGTCTGCTAGAACAAAAACAAAACAAAGACCTGCGAAAATATTCATAAGTTGCAACTTGTTTTTTGAATAACCGTTTATCACTTTTAAAGTTATTTTGCCAGATAACATACATTTTTTTTTCAGTTTAGAGCAGCGACAGATGTTTTTTTTATTTTTCTCACACAGCTATCCAAGTCAAATTCATTCACAGCTAAAGCCACACGTTGTTTGTCTTCTTTGTTTCTGTGGGCATGCCGTTTCGGTGCGTGTCTCATGTGTTCGCGCTGCTACACACGAGAGCACGAAATGTTAAATTTACGCAAGGAAGCGCCGTTCCTCGTTCGTGTGATGTGCTAAGATTGCGCCCTATTCCCGCGGTTGTTCGAGTGCGGATCAAGTGCGAGTCGTCCAAGGAATCGGCGGGTTGGGCGGGTGCTCGAAGGACTCCGAGGTGACGGCTGACGCCTGTGGTCGCCTCCCTCAGGACAGTGTGAAAGAAACTAAAGGTAAGGGGGACACTTTTTTATGTAGACCAAGTATGCCACTCAGTGCAAGTGTGTGTTGCTGCACTCGAACGAGGCGTCGTGAAACGGCAACCTTACGCGCCTTTGCGAGTGCGGTTGCCGATTCGCTTTGACAACGCTAACGCCAGCAGAGCCATGGCGCATCGGCGCGGCCTTACTGGAGCTAATTCGAGACAACTGCGGCAACATGCATGTGTATGGTGATCGATTTTTTCATATGTGCAATGTAGTGAGGAAGACGCACATGGCGCTCGCTACGTTGTTGATTAAACGAAGCCTGCAGTGCCATTTCAGGCAAAGCAGCATTTTTTTTACGTTCGCGGGCGATACAATTTGTAACTTGGCTCGATTCACCTAGCCAACCGCCTGCACACGTTCACGGTAGAGCGTTATTATGCCCCTAAACAGTGGCGTGTGCTTGTTGAAAGATTTAATGTGTGTGCCTAGTGTAGAGAGAGAGAGAGAGGTGTTCGTGCAATCTGCATGTGTACCTGCAAGACGCCTTTGCTTGTAACTAATAATGTACCGGCCAGCACCTTCAATGTACGCCTGACTTTGAAGAAAACTTGCATGCACAATGTGAGATTTTGTAATCTGCCAGAGTTGCTCTTTATAAAATTATACACTGCCAGCATGTTCAAAATATGTTTCGCTGCTGTGTGGCAGGGGTGTGGTTATCACGCTGTTGTGTAGTTGCTGATGCAAGCACTAATAGTTTTGATCCGTTAATATTTCTCATCTAACTCATCAGGTGTTTGGCTGTTTCAGCACAAACAAGGCAAAGAGAGAAGGAAGATGGGTAATGACAGGACCAGTGCCGACTTTTGTTTGCAGGAGAATACCCATGTTGGTGTATTTATTGTGACAGCCTTTCTGTGTTGCTTTTTTGCCCAATTTATGCAACAACACAGTTGTCAGCAATATGAGAGAGAACACTGAAATTAGCTTTTAAAGATCATGGTGACTAAATGCCTAGTAACTCACAGCACAAAGTAACAATAAAAGATATCAGTATGATCAATGGGGATGAGTACAGCCTTGCATCTAAAAAATATATTCTGCAAAATGTTGCCTAAGTAAGAAACCTCTCTATGTTTGCAAATAGTGTGACGTCACTTCGAGCACCGTGCCAGCCATTCCCTCCCTCTGTGCAAGGGCTGGTTGGCAAGGAAGTTGTTTGTGACGTTCCTGATAGACCACTGAGATGTATGCGATTCTAAACCTGTAGCCTAATATATACGTAATCTTTTGTGCAGTTACATCGCTGCATCTGACACCTACGACCTATTTGCATATTTAAATTGCTCCCTTAGGACCTAACACACAAACTTGTTGTTTGCATTGTCACTTCATGAATATCGAGCGGTAAAGGTACTGAGTATATGTGAAACAAGAATCTCTGCTTATTACATGAAGAAATATGAGGCCTTCGATAAAACGAGTTATACCTTTATTGAGCTTGCGTACTCGTCGGGGCGATTCATACATGCAGCTTCAGCAAATGGTATCTTCCAGCCCGGTGACCTTGCAATTTTTTTCTGCACACAGCGCAAACACCGAGATGTACCCACTCGCAGATGGTCACGTCAAGTGCATATTTACCTTGACTAAAATGTCGAATCAAGTTTTTTCATCGACCGGTCCCTGCCATGAGTGCTAGTCTTCGCAAACAAGACACATTGTTATTGACACTGCACACACCACACTCAGTATTCTCAGTTGAACCGATATTCTCAATACCTTTCAATGCACACTACATGTCGCAATTACCGTGCACACTTTTGAAGACTATGCCGCTGTTGCTCGCACAGGCCACCACGTGTGTTCACTTCTTCAAGATAAACAGACAGCGTGGCAAATAGTTTACCACACAGCTGGATGTTTGCTGACACATACTACAGCTAATGTCGACATTGTAACGTGAAGTGTAAGCTTTGAAAAATTAAAACTTGGCCCAAACACCGCACTACTGTACCGGGCTGAGCCACCAGCGGGAGTGTTTTTCCAGTCACACCTTTTACATGTGCCAGTGACATCATGCTGTGACGTACCTCGGTAGGGGCTTAATGCTACATACTTCATGTGAATGAGGGTCCTGTTAGTGAAAGCAGGCATTGTTGATTTCGTAACTTGTTCATGCCCAACTGGACCTTCATTTGCACAAGTTGTCTGACTGATATTCAGGCGAACTTTTGTGTAATAAATTATACAGTTGGCAGTCTGTGCTTGCCCCATACTGTTGTTACTGGTGTTTCTTGTTGTTACTTTGCACTGCTCATTGCTACTCACCTACACAAACTAGCCTATCTTGCCGCTGTTTTGGACAAGATGCAGCAGGCAAGTGCGATAGTGTTCATAACTCTAAATTCTCGAGCAAAATTTATCGTTTCATATTCAGTTAGTTGCATTCATATCAGTACATTATAAGAAATCATTGATTAAACATGAATCCGTGTTCCTTTACATAATGCTCACAACTTTTATATCAAATTGAATGGTGTTTATAAAAAACATGGGTTTTAGCTAAACTTCATGCTCTTTTCTCGAAGAGCTGACAAAACGCTATTGCATGCTTACTTGCCATGAATTGGACTGTGTTCTAAATACATTGCAATTCTTCACCGGACTGCCAGAACACTTCACATTGGGGGAACATTTAATAACCATGGATTGAATAATTAGGAACGGAAAGAAAGAAGCGGCAGGCCGGGATACTTGATATTGGCATCCGTTTGCTACGGAGCGCATTATAATGCAAACTTGATATAGAGTGGTTATGCGTCTTGCATGTGTGTCTGTAAACCAAGAACTTTGGGTAGAACTATATTTGTCTTACAAATGGTTGCAGGACTGTGGAGGCTGTAGGACTGCTTAGGAATGGTGGAAACCCTGGACATGTGTTCAACCTTGCTGCATCAGCTCCTTGGTGTTTTCACGGCATCTTTACAGATGTGTTGGGTGAGTAAAGCAAGCAGGTTTCAGCACAAGGAAAAGTATAATATGGCAGCACCTCTTGTGCGTGCCTTACATCCCAAGTATATCAAATATTTATCTTGCCTTGTGGCCTGTAATTTTTACAGAGACACTTCTTTTTGCTTTATATTTGAGACTTGATGCTTCGACAGCAATGTATTTGTGTTTGACAGCAAGTGTTCTTGAACAAATAACTGATCTCAATAATGACAAAACACCCTTCATACTTGGTCCTTAGCATAAGCTAGCACTTATCTGTAGCAGATTCAATTATTCATTTTTTGCTGGGATGATAATGGGCAAGTAGCAAAGGCAAGTGCAGATTGGAGTGGTCGGTGACGTCTGTTTAGGCTCTGCCATATTGCTTTGCAACCGGAGTTACTTGTGGCCACATATACAATGAAGCCACATGACGTGCATTCTAAATGAGATTACCATATCACATTTCACTGCATCTTAGTATGTGCCAAACAAATGCAGATATCATTAACTTGCCACTCTAAAGAGATCCTAAACCAACACAAGGTTGAAATTTAGTCGTGGTGTTGCAGCTGTGTATGACTCTACAATGGATACATAGCCGTGATAATTTGTCTATATGTTGTCGCGATAGTAATGTTACACACATTGCACGATACGAAAGAGGTCCTCGCTTATTTAGCTTTTTTTCGCTATGCTTCTTTCTTGTCTCTTCTTGCCATGTGCTCCTCCTCACTGTACAAGGAGCAAGAGCAGTGGGCATACAAACACGTATTTAAAACAAAAATGTTGTAAGGTGAGCACTGAGAAGCTGAACACTTCCAAAAGGCTCAAAGAGGTAAAGGTATTGTTTCTTGCTACTTTTTGGGCACCCATAGCTAGTTGTGCTGCTGCAGTTAAAAAATAAGTGAAATGTTAAAAATTAATTCGAGATGGTATGGCACCCATAATTTCAGTTACATACAGAACTATGTTTCAATGCGTAAGCAAAATCTGTTTACTCTAAATCAATCCTAATGATAGCTGAAATTCAGGAAATATTCACAGAAAAGCTCAGTAAAAGGCTAATTGGTTGCCCCTTGAATGTGAAGGAGATACCCTTCTTCTAAAAGGTCAATAGACAGTCTAGTAGTCTCGATATTACATGCACTATAAAATATTCTGGTGTGGTGCTGTTCATGCATGTTATAATTAGAGGTGGTTTTCAATAGAACTGTTGTCACTTTGCCCTGCATTGCTGAAATTGTTCAAATAGGTATATTACATGAATCACTTTATGCCTTTTGATTTTATGCAATTGGTTTGCTTACCCAGTCGGTTTAACTTGATTTGGATAAAATCATAAATGCTCTAAATTTTTTTTTACTATACAGCAGGTTTATTTTTAAAATACGCGACCATTGATGTGAACTCAGTTGGTGGCGTGCTTTATTAATCCTTCACTATCACCACTCTAACTACACCTGCTACAGTGCATAGTGTGACAAAAGTAATGGTACTTAACATTACTGGCAGCTTACACTTTTATGTCTCAAAATAGGTTAAAAAGCCTGGTAAAAATGTGTGTACGTTTTTTTTTCGCTCCAACTAAATATTCTGGTCTATTCAAAGTAGCTTCCACTCTTTCAAGTTCCTCAAACTTTTAGGTGTTCAAAAGAAGTATCAATGCCATATACTTTCTTTGTCAGCCTACTCACCACTCTGATAATGAGAATTACGCGACAACATTACCCAGTAAAATAAAGGGATGTTATAAAAAGTAATGTCAATTCAATTGTCAAAAAACGTTGCCAAGTTACGTTTTTGTTCACTTTTCTTTTCACAATTTTGTTAAGGTTACTTTTGATAACATCCCCTATAGTTTGTTTGGCATCATTTTCTGCTAGTTCTCATTATAATGTGTTCAACAAAGACAACAAACCCTTAAATTTATAGTTCTTTCCTTTACTCATGAATCTGAAACAGTGAATCTCAGTAATCTTAGCGGTGTGTGACTTGTTTTTTTGTTTTTTTTATCAGTTGTGCATGTGTTCAAGTACATGCATTTAGGTGGGAGGGCGAACTATTGCCTCCTACTGTGACTAGCAGATTTTCTGAGAACGGACAGATGCATAATGCTGCCAAAGAAGTATAGGGATATTGGAAGTAATCGTAACGTAATTGCAATCGTAATGTAATTGCCAGTAGGCAAAAAAAAGGTGTCCCACACTCGCCATAATGGTAACAGGCAGCGCTGACTGACTCTTCCAGTATAAATGCACATATATACCGTACAAAATGGAAGAGGGATAGCCGCAATGGTAGCTCAGTTGATAGAGCATCGGACATGTTATTCGAAGTTCGCAGGCTCGGTCCCTGTACAGGGTAGGTTATCTTTTTTTTTCCTGCCCCGCCACGGTGGTCTAGTGGCTAAGGTACTCGGCTGCTGACCCGCAAGTCGTGGGTTCGAATCCCGGCTGTGGCGGCTGCATTTCCGATGGAGGCGGAAATGTTGTAGGCCCCGTGTACTCAGATTTTGGTGCACGTTAAAGAACCCCAGGTGGTCAAAATTTCCGGAGCCCTCCACTACGGCGTCTCTCATAATCATATGGTGGTTTTGGGACGTTAAACCCCACAAATCAATCATTATCTTTTTTTCCTTCTACTTTTTTTCTTCACAATTACAACACTTCTATTCTTCTTGAAGATTTTCTGGTGTAAAAAAGGTACCTTATAATCTGAAGAGGCAAACAGAATGTGCCAGTGTACGAGTTAGCTCTTGTAGTGGTTACAAGTAAGATATGTTTTGAAGAATAAATCTTTCTGCCACTTGCCTAAAGAATGGCTACAGGACATGGCGCTGAATGCACTTTGTTATTTTTAAATCAAGCCATCTTGTATTCTATTTTTATAAATTACATGGGATGCACATGACGGTTTTACACACTTTAACGCCACAAAGATTATACAGCGAACAATGTTATAAATGCGAAATTGCATAAGGATAAGGTAAAACCTGCACTCTCAACGATAATGTACAGAAAGCACAGGGTGCAGGCGTCATTCCTTCTGCCCGTGCTTTTCAAGTGCGAGCTGTTTTCACCTCGTTCTGACCAACTAACTAGATTGAGATGTGTTGTTATAGTGCAAGAGGATGCTCCACGGGAAACTAGGTTTGTCTCAAAATCTGTGTGTGTCTTTCAACCTATATGGTGCCCGGTTCAAGAGTTCATGCAGACCAGATCGTGTAAAACAGAACCGTGTAAAATGGACCGTGTAAATAAAATAAAATGGACCATGTAAATAAACAGGATCGTGTAAAATGTCGTTTTCGTGTGCAACTGTAGTTGTGGCTGTGCTTAATGACCTTTCCTTATATACACTACATAACAAACTTGCTTCTTTAGAGTCGAGTGCATCTTCGGATCGATTGTAAATGTTTGCACATGCGAGGCCTTAAGTTTTATAAGAAATTCCTCAGTGTCCCACGAGGAAATGTGTGTTCAGAGAAAATTAGTATATCATTATATACAACTCTTAAAGCCTCGTCTACAACTTTATGCAGGTTGACCTTGAGCAGAAAACGAGGAGCGGCAGCAGCCCCCAGAAAAGAGCAAGCACCCTCCAAGCTCCCAAAGCTCTCTTCGACAGGAACAGCAAGGTCACTGTGTGGCATTGAAAATCATTGCAAGGAGTGCCTTATGAGTACACTGTGCTGCTCTTTCATCGCAGAAGACGAAGTTGACCACTCCAGAGGAACTTCACGCTGTGTATTGTGAGTGCTTCAGTGGTTTTGTTTTTGTCCAACCAGCAGTTAAAAAATCATGTGTCAGATTCAGCCAGGATGGCCAGAGGGAGTCGGGCAGGCATGTTTGGACATTTGTCTAGCCAAGTAGTACCAATTTTCGCACTGGTCCTGTTGGATCCTGTTGGAGTTACTGCCACAATCACAGAAGCTACGTCACCTCTCTAAATGTACAGATGTGTCGGGGAAGATTAGCTGCATTAGGTTTTTCTATAACTGATAGCTTCCAACATTCTTCATTATACAGGAGTTTTGTTCCTCACTTATGGGTGTAAAGCCCTCTAGAGAAAAAATGCAACACGTCTACTTCCAGAAGACTCCAAGGCCCTACTTGTAGGTTTTTTCGGCTTGTATCATAAGCACCTCGTTTGGGGTACATGAACATTTTATAAACATGTACAGCGAAAATTTTGGGTGGCTGGTCGTTTTGTCGTTATCTTGTTCCTCGCAGTATTCTTAAGCATGTTGTGCATTACGTTGTCAATCTGGTTCATGTGCATAGAAGACATTACGATGTTTCAGGCTACAGTATAAAAAGCCTGGAAGCAAGCTATCAATAATTTTTTAACAGAGTTGCTTAATCTGATACATGATACATCACTAAACTTTCGTGCGTATTCATCAATGTAAGCTCGTCTTAGTGTTATCCAAAATGAAGATGTGAGTCGACAGAAGGAAACATCTAGTGGGGTAATCAGGGTGAACAGTAGAAGTGCTTCAGACAGGCTGGCCGCTGTTGCGATAGGAGGACCTATTTTTTAGAAGTCACCTTGTCATCCTTGGCATGTTAGTTTAAATGGGGTCCGTAATGACATCATCTTTGGGTATAGGCGTGTGTGCCTGTTGGAAATGTTTGTCTGAAAAGAAAAACCTATAACGCAGAAGAATGCAGCCCTTGCTTCTTTTCAAGTTAGGTTGCGCTGATACAAAGTGTTCTCCTGTCGGAGGTTGGGGGTAAGAGAAGCAAAAAAAAGATAAATGATAGAAAAGAAGAAAAAAAAGAAAGAAAAGGGAATGCAAAGTAAAAGTAGTGCTACACTGCTCCTACTTTGCATCCCCACTTTTCTTCTTTTTTTCCCTTGTTTTCTTTCTTCACCTTTTTTGTTACATTTGCATTGTCCCATCTAGTGCATGAATCAATAACGCATGGCTTTGCTAGAGCAAAGATGCCTATGTGGTGTTGGATTGAACAGTGCATTGTACTTGATTTAGTTAAATACAGACTGATCAGTCTTCCAATAAGTGCTTCCTGTCTATCACCACACATGTTCAATTGAAAAGTTTGTGCTTGACTCTTAGTATGCTGGTATATAGCTTGTGTCTTGGACTACTCAAAATGAATGTTATTTTGCTGCTGTTTATGGTAATGAATTTATCCAACATGAAAATATCTTGCCTTTTGAACTTTGTCGGACCTGCCTTTCTTTTTCTTTCCTATGCAGGCATTGTATGTGAGGGAGGCAGTAACAGAGAGGTGATAGCTTGAGCTTCCGAAGAATAAATGCTGGCAGTGAGGCAATTACGCATCAAACATCCCAGCCATTTTGCCAACCGTCCTAAATGTGTTTAAAAAAAATATTGTGCTCGTTTACTGTATTTTTCTGAAAACAGCAAAATGCTAAAATATATCGCAGAGAACAAAATATTAGGCCACGTTGGTGCCTTCTGGACTTCCCAGGATGTCGTCTGGGTGTTGTTTGTAAAAAGTAAAGTGTTTCAAAAATACTGCCCCTTCTACACCAAATTCGGTCTTGGTATTAAGTAAAGGTGCTTGTGTGTAGTGCATGAAGCTCAGTAATATTAGTGCAATTTTTTCGCCACATCAAAAGCAAGGAAGCAGTTCTCTTTATATGGCAAGTTATATGATTACACTTTGTCTTAATGTAGAAATGAATTTTTGAAGTTTTCTTATGATGGCTGTTTTCTGCATTTGATGTACGACAGCTTCCGTTCCGAAGTTCCCCATGGCCCTCAATAGGAGACTTCAAAAATCATTTTCCTCATTTAAACAAAATTTGTAATGATAACACTTGCCATGTAACAAGAACTGTTTATTTGCTTTCACCTTACATATAAATGTAATTTTCAAGTAGAAAAACACACAGCTCAAATTGCATCTCAATGTGGACAAAAACGATTATATAGTGATATTTGTAATCTGGACGTAACATTAATTTTTTCGTAAAATATAACTTCTGTGCAGTATTTGTGGCTCAAATATTCATACAAAATGCAGTATTGCCATACAAGAAATGCAAACGATAAACAGTTTGGCTGAATTCTTCAAAGCCTATGTAGCAGAAAAATTGCACTAATGTTACTTGACTTCAAATACTTTAAGAAGCATCTTTACCTAATATGTAGATCAAATTTGATATGGCAAGAAAAAGCGGTACTTTGAAATTTTTCGCACAAATAACACCCGCACGACATTCTGCGAAGTTCTGAAGGTACCCACGTGACCACTACTCTTTTCTCTTCAAAACATTTCTGCAAATAACTATTTTCAGAAGAGTAAATTACCATCATTCTTTAAACTATACATCTGTGATGGTCGCCAGGCAGTATGGTTTGTATGTTTGGTGTAGAATAGCCCAGTGCAAAAACAACAAATGGCTGAGGATCCTCTGACGCTCGGGCAATTTCGAAAGCATTTGTTTGTTAGCAGCAATTCAGTTAAGCCCTTGTCTTTATGCTTAGGCCCAGAAACAAAACACAAGTAACTAAAGTATCCCTAAGAGTCATGTAGTCTCACTGTTCCAAGGCTTGTGAAGCCTAATTTAGTGCAAGCTTCACCATTTTTTTTAAAATTCAGATTCAACCAACAGGTTCTGGAGGCACAGTGCATTTTCAGCTAACTTGTTTCACACCAGTTACTTAGATAAAAAGCGGAAAGTAGAGGTGAAAATACCATTTTAAAGGCATTGTAGGTAATAACAAAAAGGACTGCTTTCTTTTTTTGTGTGGTGCTTTGTCTGAACGCTGTGCTTTTTGTGGTATAGTTCATTGTCTAGTGAACATAGGCCTTAAAAACTAACATTAGCCATGTTGAGGTCGATTTCTTGTTTATAGTCATAGGAGCCGTATAAATAATTATGACATCAAACTTGATTGTTCTTTTGAAGATTTTTTCCTTGCATAATGATATTTGAGAGTCTTAGTCAATTTTGTTATAAGAAAACGTGATGTCATAATAGGGTCACTTTTTGTAGAGTCGTTCAGTTCTACGTTACCTTTTACATTCCTAATAGAGCAGTTATTTTCAATATCGATATTTAAAATGGAATGAGCATGCTGTATGTAGTAAGGTGTAAGCACTTACAGATAGCACATGCACCCAACTTTTCTGTTGGTAGTTTATTTCTGATTTTCCGATTTATATGTAGGGTTTCACGTCCGAAAACCACTATATGATTATGAGAGACGCCGTAGTGGAGGGCACTGGAAACTTCGACCACTTGGGGTTCTTTAACGTCCACCCAAATCTGAGCACACGTGCCTACAGCATTTCTGCCTCCATCGGAAATGGAGCCGAGGTTTGATACCGCGTCATGCGGGTCAGCAGCCGAATTTCTGTTACTCTTGCTCCCCTATATGTGTGCAGTTTGGTTATAGTTATCTGGCTTGCACAGATTTTTATGGCACCTGCCTGGTCCTGCTTGCTTTCATGGTCATTTTAACCTTCATAGGTTGCATAGGTTTAACTCTCAAAATTGTTCAAGATGCCAATTTTGTGCACAAACTGTATAGTATAAAGGCAGCAGATGTACATGCACACACTATTAAATGAACATTGAGAGCTTTCACTTGCAGTTCCTAAAGTTTTACAGTGCAGGAAGCGTTTAAATCATAATTTCATAAGGACATAATAATCGATTATCTCTACCGTTGAAAATCGTGACAACCTAGTTATTTTCACTGTGATAAGCATGCTGTTTTTTTGATGTGGCAGAACCAATTTATACACTCATTCCTTCTATTATTCACTTATGCATAACATGAAGGATTGTGTGCCTTAAATTTTCAGTTTCATTCTGTGTGTTATATTTCTTGTGCATGTAAACTATTGTGCTAACATGTGTCTCTGACACTATTTGTGCCAATTATTTTCATATCCAGGTGCTTATGAAGGACACATAAGTTCTATCGCAGTGACCTTCGAAATTTACAGGGGTGCCGGAGCCTCAAGCAGCATTTCGCCGATCTCCACAAGGCATTCATGAGATAAACACAGCGCCAACTTTCACAGCGCTATGATTATTATTTATGTTTAAACATTTCGTTCTAAAATTGCTGTTACATTGTGCCACCATCCTGTGGCATAGGTGGAGCTCGTGAAATTGCGGTGCAGTCACCTCATTTGTGTATGATCAACACTGCAATGTCACTATTCACAGCTGGAGCACACAGACAAATAAAAAACATATTGATTGTAGCAGGGCTGATGTGTATATTAATGCTTCTCTATTGATAATAATAACTTTATAAGTTCTTTAAGTCTTGCATAGAACTCTGCATTAATGTGTTGCAATGTAACCACCATTTATGATCGCTAGCATGTTAATTTAGTAGTTTTGTAATGTATTTTATATAAAAGGTAATTAAGCTTCCGCATCACGACAATTAGTAAGATGCCGATGATTCAATCCCTCATCATGCACATTTAAAAAATATTGTGATTTGTACACAGTATTGCATGTACTCAAGATGTGGACGTCTATACAATTTACACATTATATTGCTTTGCACTAGATTCAGACGTAACATGGACACATTTCAGTAATTTCCGCATGATACGTCTTTCCATAAGATGCGGAGTCCGCATCATACGTCTTATGCGGAGCCCGCATCATACGTCTTCCATATTTCAATAATCCCGTATGTGAGGTCTCCGCATCTTACGGAACGTTTCAGTAGGGATGGACGACTTCAGGTCGCGATCGGCGTCGTTGAGAGTTCGTGATGCCGTCGGGGACAACCTCGTAAACAAGTGGGCCGAGACGTCGAACCACCTTGTACGTCCGAAGTACCGTCGCAGAAGCTTTTCACTTAGTCCACGTCGGCGTATCGGCGTCCACACCCAAACACGTTCACCGGGCTGGTATTCCACGAAGCGTCGTCGAAGGTTGTAACGGTGGCTATCGGTCGTCTGTTGATTGTTGATACGGAGACGTGCAAGTTGTCGGGCTTCTTCGGCGCGTTGAAGGTACTCGCTCACATCGAGGTTTTCTTCGTCGGTGACGTTGGGTAACATGGCATCGAGCGTCGTTGCCGGGCTCCTTCCGTAGACCAATTTGTATGGAGATATCTGCGTCGTCTCCTGCACCGCCGTGTTGTATGCAAAGGTCGGCTACGGAAGAATGGCGTCCCATGTCTTGTGTTCGACATGGACGTACATTGACAGCATGTCGGCGATCGCCTTGTTAAGCCGCTCGGTGAGGCCGTTGGTCTGTGGGTGGTACGCTGTCGTCCGGCGGTGGTTTGTTTGGCTGTATGCCAAAATCGCTTGAGTTAAGTTGTTAGTGAATGCCGTTCCTCTGTCGGTGATAAGGACCTCCGGGGCGCCGTGACCTAGGACGATATTCTCGACGAAGAACTTAGCTACCTCGGATGCACTGCCTTTTGGCAGGGCTTTTGTCTCGGCGTAGCGGGTGAGGTAGTCGGTAGCTACCACGATCCACTTGTTTCCGAAAGCCGACGTCGGGAACGGCCCCAGTAGGTCCATATCAATCTGCTGGAAAGGTCGGCAAGGTGGATCAATTGGCTGCAGAAGTCCCGCTGGCCTTGTCGGCGGTGTCTTGCGTCACTGACAGTCCTGGCATGTCCTCACATAACGAGTGACGTCGCTGGTAAGACGCGGCCAGTAGTACCTTTCCTTTATCCTCGCGAGCGTGCGAGAAACACCGAGGTGCCCTGCCGTCGGATCGTCGTGCAGGGCCTGCAGGAGTTCTGGTCGCAGAGCTGAAGGCACCACAAGGAGGTACTTCGCTCGAAGCGGTGAAAAGTTTTTCTTTTGTAGAAGACCGTTTCGCAGAAGGAACGACGCAAGTGCGTGCTTGAATACCTTCGGGACTTCGGCGGTCCTGCCTTCGAGGTATTCTATTACGGCCTTAAGTTCCGGGTCGGCCCGCTGTCGTTCAGCGAAGTCGTCGGTAGTTATCGTTCCCAAGAAGTAGTCGTCCTCCGGGTCGTCGGGTAGCGGTTGGTCGACAGGCGCACGAGAGAGACAGTCGGCGTCGTAGTGTTTTCTTTGCCGGACTTGTAAATGACAGTAATGTCATATTCTTGAAGTCTCAGGCTCCATTGTGCGAGGCGACCTGAAGGGCCCTTCAAGGTGGCTAGCCAACACAAGGCGTGGTGGTCGCTCACAACTTTGAAGGGCCTGCCGTAGAGGTAGGGGCGAAATTTAGACGTAGCCCAGATGATGGCGAGGCACTCCTTTTCTGTTGTGGAATAATTTGCTTCTGCTTTGGATAGCGATCGGCTGGCGTAACTAATAACCCATTCAAGTCCGTCAGCCCTCTGCACAAGAACGGTGCCAAGACTTACGATGCTTGCATCAGTATGTATTTCTGTCTCGGAGAATTCGTCGAAATGGGCAAGTAGCGGAGGCGTCTGGAGGCGATGTTTAAGCTCCTGGAAAGCGTGTTCCTGTGGCGTTTCCCACTTGAACTCCACGTCGGCCTTGGTAAGGTTTGTGAGAGGATCGGCGATGTGGGCGACGTTTTTCACGAACCGCCTATATTAGGCGTACAGGCCCAGAAATCGGCGCACGGCTTTCTTGTCAGTGGGCGGTGGGAAGTCGGCGATGGCGGCTGTTTTCCGTGGATCGGGACGAACTCCAGACTTGCTGATAACGTGCCCCAGAAACAAGAGCTCCTCATACGCAAATCTGCACTTTTCTGGCTTCAGTGTGAGTCCGGAAGTCTTGATGGCTTGAAGTACAGCTTCAAGGCGCCGGAGATGCTCGTCGAAACTTGAGGAAAACACGACGACGGCGTCCAGGTACACAAGGCAAGTCTGCCACTTCAATCCTGCCAGTACTGTATCCATAACGCGTTGAAAAGTTGCAGGCGCTGAGCAAAGGCCGAAGGGCATCACATTAAACTCGAAGAGGCCGTCCGGTGTTATAAACGCCGTCTTCTCTCGGTCTCTTTCGTCGACTTCGATTTGCCAATATCCAGTCTTGAGGTCCATTGACGAAAAGTACTTG
This sequence comes from Rhipicephalus microplus, assembly GCF_043290135.1. Lineage (NCBI taxonomy): Eukaryota > Metazoa > Arthropoda > Arachnida > Ixodida > Ixodidae > Rhipicephalus > Rhipicephalus microplus. Next base: position 98,423,460 of record NC_134707.1, on the reverse strand, counting down.
GCGTTATGGAGCCGATCAAGTGCGTCGTCTATTTGTGGGAGAGGATACACGTCCTTTCTTGTGATTTTGCTCAGGCGGCGATAATCGACGCAGAAACGTAGGGTCCCATCCTTTTTCTTCACTAACACCACGGGGGATGCCCATGGACTCTTGGACGGCTGGATTATGTCATCCCGCAGCATTTCATCAACTTGTCTCTTCATGGCCTCACGTTCTCGCGTCGAAACCCTGTACGGACTGTGACGGAGTGGTCTGTCATTTTCTTCGGTTATGATGCGATGTTTCGTGATTGGGGTCTGCCGAATTTTCGATGACGACGAAAAGCAATCTTCGTACTGTAGAAGTAGGGCCTTGAGCTGTTCTTGCTTATCGTTCGGAAGTCCGGGATTGACGTCGAAAGCTATGGGAGGGGCTTGGTTCCTCTGAGCAGGTTCCGCAGAATCGGCGAGGGCGAAAGCACTGGTGGCTTCGATAATTTCTTCGATGTATGCGACCGTTGTTCCTTTGTTCACATGTTTGTACTCATTGCTGGAATTCGTGAGCATAACCGTTGCTTTGCCTCCCCGCAGCTCTGCAATTCCTCTTGCGACGCAAATATTTCGGGTGACCAACAGATGCTGACTGCCTTCAACGACGCCTTCGAAGTCAGGTGATTTAGGAGCGCCGACTGAAATAATGACGCTTGAGCGAGGCGGAATGGTGACTTGTTCTTCCAGCACATTCAAGGCATGGTGTCCTGACGGCGTGCGCGGCGGTAGTGCTTCTTCTGTGGATAACGTTATCGACTTTGTTTTTAGGTTGATGACAGCACCATGGAGGTATAAGAGGTCCATGCCAAGGATGACATCTCTCGAGCAACGCTGTAGAACTACGCAGTCTGTAGGATAAATACGGCCGTTAATGGTGACTCTCGCTGTGCAGATTCCTGCAGGCGTTACGAGATGACCTCCTGCTGTGCGGATTTCAGGGCCTTTCCAAGCTGTCCTAACTTTCTTTAACTTCGCGGCGAACGACCCACTGATGACAGAATAGTCGGCTCCAGTATTGACGAGAGCGGTCACAATGTGGCCGTCGATAAGAACGTCGAGGTCGCTAGTTCGCCGTCTCGCATTACAGTTAGGGCGTGTCGTCGAGTCACGGCTGCGTCGGATTGTTCCGCTGCTTCCATGTTGCGTCGTCAGGCCACCTTCGGTAAGTGAGCTTTCGCCGTCAGGGCTTTGCCTGGTTGGCGTTGTGTTCGGAAAGCTTCGTCACGGCGTCGTCGTCGTCGGAGGATCTTCGGTAGTTCGTCACACAGCAATCGCACCTCCACCGGTTGCTGCCATTAGTTTCCCGAATACGGGCTAGGAGACCGGCCCCGCGTTGGGCCAGAGTACTGCCGGTGGTGCGGTGACGTGCGGCGGCTGGGCGACGGCGAACGCGAAGGGCTTCGTGGTGTCCACCGATGTGATGTGATTGCGCGCGTTTAAAAAGTGCGCCACTCCATCAGCCAGAAGAAGATGAAGATAACGCTTGGCTGCGGCACGTGTGGGCGTGAACATTTTTCTTCAATGAGGTCCTTCCACGGAGATTTCAATGCCCAATGGCTGGGTACCACGAAAGTACGGAATATCCAATCGGGACGAGACAAGTGGGCCAGAGCGGCAGCAGAAGCCTGAGCAGAGGAGATGAAAGGGAGTTTGAAGAAGACGGGGCAAGCAGAAGGTCGTCACCGGACCGGGCGCTGAAGATGGGCCGTCGGGCGTCAGACCCGAGCCTGCAGGACTTCAACCGGCCGGGCTGCCGTCGTGTTCCCGCTCGAGAGGACCGTGGCCATCCGGTCCTGAACTCCTTCCTAGGACCTGCGGACTTTGGTTTCAACAGGCGAGCAACAGCCGTCGGGCTACGGGCCTGAGCTGTGCGCCCAGCTGCTTGGCCAGGTGGACCCTGGTTCGCTGACGCGTCGCCACCAGCCTGCGTTCTCTCGTCACCGACGGTTCCACAGTCCTAAAGTCAGGCAGACGTGGCCGAGTCAGGACGAAGTGAAGAAGGTGGCCAGGGCGTGGGAGTGGCGGCCAGCAGAGCTCCTGCATCAAGGTCTCAGCAGGCTCCCACCTGGACACAGAGCTTCTTCTCGTCACCTGACGTGGGCCAGGCTTGTTCTGGTCTTCTGGCGTTGGCCAAAAGAAAACGCCTCCGACTTCGTGTGTGAGCTGCGGCTGCCGAACGCCGGAAGGTCACTGACTTCAACCAGCCCGACGCTTCCTTCCGTGCAAGTCAACCTCGTGAGCGTCTCAAGCTAATCGCCAGTCTTTCCCCTGTTGCACGAGTGCGTGTTCACCATTACTCAGTCGCATCGGTTGCAAGCCCCGCATCACCACTGTCATCGTTTACGTGAGTGCGTCCATGCCTTCCTTGGTAGCACAGCCTTCGCTGCAAGCACCGCGTCCCGCTATGTTGTGACAAGGCTTATTTTACACCGAACATTTATGTCCATGCACTGCTCACGTCTTTAGCCGTTTGTTCTTCTCACTAACCTCTTTCTAGTTATGTATGCTGTGTTCTTTGTCTGCTATTTGTTGTTAGGGGTTTCTAAATATATTGAGTGTTGGGAATTAGGGTGGAAGCAAATGGTCTCGTCAGCTCATTTCCCGATGATGGTTATGTCGTCGGTGGTTTTTGCTTTTACACGAACCTACACGAGTGCATGCCCGTTAAACGGCCTCGTCACAAACTGGCGTCCGCAGCGACAGGACAAAGCCGTTGGTTTGACACCTTCATTTATTGACGCGGTTGACATCATGTCGAATATGCGAGAGCTAATGGCCTTGGCGGATCGCATGGGAATTGATGGGGCGGATTTTAAAGCATAGTTCGAGGTGAACGAGGCAAGAGGAAGGTCACAGCTGGGAGCTGAAGACAGGCAGTCGGGTGGCAGACCTGAGCCTTCTGGACTTCACCCGGTCTGGACCTCCGGACAACGCCTTCCAAGGACGGCGAGCTGCCTCAACGGTCGAGACCAAGGCATGCAGATTCCGGTGCGGGTGCAGCAACGGCAGTTCGGGTCACGGGCCTGAGCCTTGCAACCAGCCACCTCATCGGGCGAATCTGGGCCGCCACAGGCATCACCGAGCGAGTCCCGTTCCATCGTCGCCGCCAGCGAGCATCGGTACACGCCGTCGCCACCATTACAGCAGCAACGTTTTGGTGAGATCGAACTTGCTCTCTTCCCTGCACCGCCGAATCACCGCGTCAGAACTGCATCATGTAGCTGTGACTTTCCGTCGGCAGTTTCGGGACTTTAGATGTTTGTTTTCCTTCTAAATCCCGCTTTTAGCCAGCTACTCATTTCTTGTAGTTTGTGTTTGAGTTTTGCTTCAGTTCTGCAGTAAATGTTTAGGTGTTGTTTGTTAAGCAAACGGCTTTGTCCTTATTAGAAAAACTCTCCGGGGCTCAACCAGGAGAAACAAATCAGCAACAAGAACCCGCATCACAACCGAGTTCCTGTCAGGTAGTCGGCGATGTCACGTGGTTGTTCTCCTGGCTGTGGACGCGGTGCATTGACGGCGAAGCCACGCAGTCTCATCTGTCGGTACTGGCAACGGCGGTATGTGTGTCCGGCCTCGCCGCAGTGGTAACAGAGCGGGCGATGGTCAAGGGTGCGCCAGACGTCAGTCTTCCTCGGTGCACTGCGCTGGGCCGCTGGCGAACGGTATGACGTCGGTGGGGGTGGTGGCGGCGGTGGCGTCTGTCGACGGAAGTGCGATGGGGCGGCGTTTTGGCGTGGACGGGGAGGAGCGTTGTGGCGCAGTGCAGCGGCGTAGCTCATAGCTTCCGGCTCGGGCAGCGGTGCGTGGGGAATTTGAAGCGATTGCCGAACTTCTTCTCGCACAATGTCGGCGATTGAATCCACTTGAGGCTGCGCGGAAGGCAACAGCTTGCGCAGCTCTTCCCGCACGATCGCTCGGATCGTTTCACGCAGGTCTCCGGAGTTACTGGCTTGAGAAGCAGCACAGTCTGCAGTCAGGCGACGATTATACTGTCTGGTGCGCATGTCCAGGGTCTTTTCGATAGTGGTCGCTTCGGCTACAAATTTTTGGATGGTTTTCGGTGGGTTTCTCATCAGTCCCGCGAAGAGCTCCTGTTTGACCCCTCGCATAAGGAAATGAACTTTTTTCTCCTCAGGCATGTCTGGGTCAGCGTGGCGAAATAGTCGGGTCATTTCTTCTGTGAAAATGGCGACATTTTCATTTGGTAGCTGAACCTGGGTCTCTAATAAAGCAGCGGCCCTCTCTTTGCGAGCGACGCTCGCGAACGTTTGCAGGAATGCGCCGCAGAAAACATCCCACGTTCGGAGCATGGACTCCCGATTTTCGAGCCAGGTCCTTGCGGTGTCTTCCAAATAGAAGAACACACGACGCAGCTTTTCGTCATGGTCCCAGTGGTTGAGGGCGGCCACACGGTCGTATGTTTCTAGCCAGGACTCCGGGTCTTCGAATGATGACCCATGGAAAATTGGTGGTTCCCTGGGTTGATGCATGACCATCGTGGGCTGGGACGCTGCGGTTGTCATTGTCGGTGCAGTCGCGGTCATGGCCTTGATCTTCCGCGCCTTGTCTTGTAGAATCCCGGACTCCGGTGGTAGCCCTTGCTGTCGGCGGCTTGTTCGCTGCTCCTGGTTGGCGTCGGTGTCTTCTCCGCGACGTGGGCTGGGTTCACGGCTTGACGGGGGCGTCCGGTACATGAACGAAGCAGCACCTCCACCAGATGTCACGGGGTCGTGACGTGGCCGAAGACAGGAGACTTTGTGTTGGGATTTAACTGTTTATTTGGGCGAATCTGTGCCCGGTAAACGGAAAGTCCAATTACTGCAGCAGTCTCGCACAGATAGCAGTCTCAGACTGATAGCGGTGAACGGAGCGTCGGCCTTCGCTCAACAACTGACAAGTGGCGAAGCGCGTCGGCATTTATACTCTTGCCGTCGAATGTTCTAGCGTTATCGCTGGCAGTGGCGTAGGTTCCAGAACAATCTGTACCGTTCGCACAGTGGGCGTGATCTTATCGAAATTATCTACTACAGTCCAGAACCTTCTCGAAAACTGCAGGCGCAGTTTGCGCTGAGAATCGTGTGGTGTTTTGAGACGATAACAAAGACTTGGGAAATGGAACGTGGCAATATTGACATTAGCACAGTTGCCTCGTCGACGCGCTAGAGACCCGTGGCCGAGAGGCAGGGGCTTAGCTGCAGCAGCGACGAAGTCGTGCTACGGATTGTTTGAATTTATCGCAAGAATCATTCACACGTTTTTTTTATAATTGCAAACAAGAATTAGTGTCCCAAACGTGTGTCCCCTAACGACGGACATAAATGATTAAAGTTATACTTGATGCCAGCCGGGTAATTGAAAGCGTCACTTTCTAACAATGCCCAATTCTTCACATTAGATTACAATGCGCTAAAGGACATGAACAACAAGTAACACTTGGGGCCGATGTTTTAGTTAACCCCAAACCGATGGGAAAGGCTAGATGTCGCGCAAAAGGGGATGATGCAGCGTAAAAAAATTGTTGTTTGTCCTTTGCTCTGGAGACACTCGAAGTTTACTCTATATGCCACTTAAACTTAAACTTAAACACGAAACTTAAAAGGCCGGTTGTCTTCGACAACCGGTCGTTCAAGTTTCGGGCACTGAATGAAAACCTAGCTTCAAGCTGTTTGGATTCAGCTTGAATGCAACTTGGAGAGCAAGTACCGCAAGACTTACTTAAGCTGAACTGGCTGCTTTTGCTTTTTATATAAAAAAACACTTCATTAAGATGACAATAGCATTTGTGAAACACTTGATTATTAACTTCCTTCCAATATGATTTTTGCTGAAAATTTTTGTCATCTCGCAAGAAATACATAAGCAATCTACATTTTCACTGCGTTGATTTTAATTGACTCTGTACGTGTGTTTACTTTTTTGGAACACTCCACGTATACTGTTCAAGTGCAGGTATTCATTAGGATACACAAGCCGGCAATGAGTTTCACGATCCTATAAACTTCGACACGTATTGTAAAACTTTTTTGGCTGGAAGCTTTGGTTCATAAAAAATGGTTTGCATATAGCGTATGTGTACTGCAAACCGCAGTACCTGTAATAAACTTTAATTTTCTTGAACGACTTTTACGGTGGATGCACTTTGAAACTAAATGAACTTCTGAATTGCTGTATTGTACAATAGAAACAACTGCCACACTTAAAATCAAAAGAAAACAATGTAAGTAAAACGCGCGCAACATGCACTCATTTCAGAGGTTCATAACCCCACTGACAAAAACTTTGTGACCAAGCTCAGCTGAAACCTACATACATCATGAATCAGGGAACATAAACAAAACAATTAGAAGCAAAGCCTAAAACATGACTTGGTTTGAAATGTCCTCACCTTGAAACTTGATACTTGTCAACTTGAATTGTTTTCACAATGAAGGTGACGACTGTATAGTGGTGTTCTGCGGGAAGCTGACGGATGGGGTCCTCCTTGGGGATCATCCGTAAGTGCTAGAAACGTCAATAATTAACGTTGCATTTAATGCAAGCAGCGACCAGAGTATTCCCGCGATGCTAATACCGAACGTAATGGCAGGCTATGTAGAGAAGAGATGAGGGCCCATAGGCTTCGCCTTTAAAAGAGGCAGGGGCTAGGGATAACCTCTCCCTAGTGCATACTTCAACCACTTAGTGCATACTTCGTTATTCTACAGTAGTGGCCACGCCTTCTGTTCCCACATGAGGACGCTACTCGAACAGTTGAAATTGTGGAATTTCATATTGTAATCAATAAAGTTGAAAGCATTTCTTGTCAGTGGAGCTTTTGCATATGGCTGCAATCTGTGTAAATGGTAGCATGCCTCAAACCATGTGCAATTATGTAGTTAAAATAATTTGAATTTCACTATGTACCTACTACGTAGACTCAAGGGAATATGCACTGTATCTCGTGCACCTTTTGTAATGGGTCACTCGTATTAAACCACAAAGTAGTTAATATAATCACGTGTTAGTGAGTGAGTGAGAACAACTTTATTATGATCCAGTGCAGGCGCTGAGCTTGCCACGTGTCACCCTGCTACCCTCACGTGGGGACCGGCAGGGCTAGCCTGACGGCCCTGTCGCGGACACACTGGACTGCCAGGACTTAGTCCTGAAGTTCTGGGCTGCGCAGAAGTGAATACCAATCGGCTTTGCTATAAGTCGGTACAAGCGACCCGCACTCCCAGAGCATGTGTGCTAACGTAGTAGTCTGTCCGCAAGCGGCGAAGGTAGCATCGGGGAGTTTGTGAGGATAAATTGCATTCAGGTATGCTAATGATGGGTACGAATGAATTTGAAGTAAGCGCAACGAGACGGCCTGTGCTTTATTGCGTTTTGAATGTGGCATTGGGAATGCGTGCCTCGCCATGTAGTATTACTTGGTAATCTTGTTGTGGGTAGTAGGATGCTGTATACAAGACGCGAATTTTTGAAGCATTTGCGTCATTTTGACTGACATTAAAGTTGTGGAAAGTAGCTCTAGTAGCGTGAGCTCTCTGCGTATCCGTTCACATAGTTACATACCTCATGACTGCTTCAATAAAGCTACCATACAAATAGCATTTTCTTTCAGAGTCGCAAGCGACACTTCAGGATAGACAGGGTATCGCTGCATTTGCTGTAATCAAGGCTTGGCTGCTTTGCGCTTACCGAATGCCGACTACTTTGAGCTTTTCTTGTGCTGTGAACGAGTGTTAAAAAGTGAAGACCAGCGGATTGAACACACGCCGGCCGTGTTTTGTATTGGCAAAAATCTTGGGGGCCATACTTTTATTTCATATATATCTAAAACGTCATGAATTGGCCTATCAGTATTTACGCTCGCTGCCGGATTTCAAGTGCGGTGTTCCACATGTAGCGTTCCTTTTAGTGACAGTGCGTATCATTAGCCCAGGTCTAAAAAACGAAAGACAAAATAAAAGCAATACGGCCGAAACACATACTACGACAACTAAAGCGCCACCAGCTAAAGCTGCAACTAGAAACCAGGTCCACAGAGTGGCAAGTGGGCCGTCTACTTGAGCATGGATTCGGTAGAGACGCGCACAACTCGTGAATTCCGACACGCTACAGGCTACCGATCACAGAGTCAAAGGTGGCTTTAACCTCTTTTGGCTTCACTTTCTGAGGTGTCGTGCTGCGGTTGTTGCGAGCACTTCGACTTTCTTTGACCTCTTTGACACTCCCTCACTTATCATCATCATCATCAGCCTGACTACGTCCACTGCAGGACAAAGGCCTCTCCCATGTTCCGCCAGTTAACCCGGTCCTGTGCTTGCTGCTGCCAATTTATACCCGCAAACTTCTTAATCTCATCTGCCCACCTAACCTTCTGTCTCCCCCTAACCCGCTTCCCTTCTCTGGGAATCCAGTCAGTTACCCTTAATGACCAGCGGTTATCCTGTCTACGCGCTACATGCCCTGCCCATGTCCATTTCTTCTTCTTGATTTCAGCTATGATATCCTTAACCCCCGTTTGTTCCCTAATCCACTCTGCTCTCTTCTTGTCTCTTAAGGCTACACCTACCATTTTTCTTTCCATTGCTCGCTGCGTCGTCCTCAATTTAAGCTGAACCCTCTTTGTAAGTCTCCAGGTTTCTGCTCCGTAGCTAAGTACCGGCAAGATACGGCTGTTATATACCTTCCTCTTGAGGGATAGTGGCAAACTACCTGTCATAATTTGAGAGTGCTTGCCGAATGTGCTCCACCCCATTCTTATTCTTCTAGTTACTTCAATCTCGTGGTTCGGCTCTGCGCTTATTACCTGCCCTAAGTAGACATAGTCTTTCACAACTTCAAGCGCACTATTACCTATCTCGAAGCGCTGCTCCTTGCCGAGGTTGTTGTACATTACTTTCGTTTTCTGCAGATTAATTTTAAGACCCACCTTTCTGCTCTCTTTGTCTAACTCCGTAATCATGAGTTGCAATTCGTCCCCCGAGTTACTCAGCAATGCAATGTCATCGGCGAAGCGCAGGTTACTAAGGTATTCTCCATTGACTCTTATTCCTAACTGTTCCCATTCTAGGCTTCTGAAAACCTCCTGTAAGCACGCGGTAAATAGCATTGGGGAAATTGTGTCCCCCTGCCTTACACCCTTCTTGATTGGTATTCTGTTGCTTTCTTTATGAAGCACTATGGTAGCAGTTGATCCCCTGTAGATTTCTTCCAGAATGTTTATATATACTTCATCTACGCCCTGATTCCGCAGTGTTTGCATGACGGCTGATATTTCTACTGAATCAAACGCCTTCTGGTAATCTATGAAGGCTATGTATAGGGGTTGGTTATACTCTGAGCATTTCTCTATTATCTGATTGATAGTATGAATGTGGTCAATTGTTGAGTAGCCTGTTCGAAATCCTGCTTGTTCCTTTGGTTGATTGAATTCTAATGTTTTCTTTACTCTGTTAGCAATTACCTTTGTAAATAGCTTATATACTACAGAGAGCAAGCTGATTGGCCTGTAATTCTTCAAGTCCTTGTCATCTCCTTTCTTATGTATTAAGATGATGTTAGCGTTCTTCCAAGACTCTGGTACTCTTCCCGTCAGGAGACACCTCGTAAACAGGGTGGCTAGTTTTTCTAACACAATCTGTCCTCCATCTTTCAGCAGATCTGATGTTACCTGATCCTCACCAGCAGCCTTGCCCCTTTGCATGCTCTCCAAAGCTTTTCTGACTTCTTCTATCATTACTGGTGGGGTGTAATCTGGGTTACTGCTAGTTCTTATAGTATTAAGGTCGTGGTTGTCTCGGCTACTGTACAGATCTCTGTAAAACTCCTCCGCTATTTTAACTATCCTATCCATATTGGTAGTTATTTGGCCTTCTTTGTTCCTTAGTGCATACATCCGTCTTTTGCTTATCCCAAGTTTCCTCTTCAATGCTTTGACACTTCCTCCGTTTTCCAGAGCGTGTTCAATTCTCTCCATGTTATACCTTCTTACATCGCATACTTTACGTCTATTAATCAACTTCGAAAGCTCTGCCAGTTCTATTTTGTCTGTTGTACTTGACACTTTCATGATTTGACGCTTCTTAATTAGGTTCTTCGTTTCCTGGGAAAGCTTGCCAGTGTCCTGTCTAATTACCTGCCTCCAACTTCCACTGCACACTCCGTAATGATACTCGTCAGATTATCATTCATTGTATCTACGCTAAGGTTGGTTTCCTCACTAAGAGCCGAGTACCTGTTCTGCAGCGACACTCTGAATTCCTGCACTTTCCCTCTCAGAGCTAGCTGATTTATTGGCTTCTTGCGTATCAGTTTCTGCCGTTCCTTCTTCAAGTCTAGGCGAATTCGAGACCGTACCATTCTATGGTCACTGCATCGTACCTTGCCAATCACTTCCACATCTTGCACGATTCCAGGGTGTGCACTCATTATAAAGTCTATTTCGTTCTTATTTTCGCCATTAGGGCTCCTTCATGTTCACTTGCGGTTTTCTCGTTTTCGGTAGAAGGTATTCAAAATCCGTAAATTATTGCGTTCTGCAAATTCTACTAGTAGCTCTCCTCTGGCGTTTCTAGTACCGATGCCATAATCTCCTACTGCCTGGTCTCCAGCCTGCTTCTTCCCTACCTTTGCATTAAAGTCGCCCATCACTATAGTATACTGTGTTTTTACCTTACTCATTGCCGATTCCACGTCTTCATAGAAGCTTTCAACTGAAACGTCATCATGGCTGGATGTAGGCGCGTAAGCCTGTACTACCTTCATCTTGCATCTTTTATTCAGTTTAATTACGATACCTACCACCCTTTCATTAATGCTATAGTATTCCTCTATGTTGCCAGCTATGTTTTTGTGAATTAGGAACCCCACTCCCAGTTCTCTTCTGTCTGCCAAGCCCCTGTAACAAAGGACGTGCCCATTCTGTAGCACCGTATAGGCCTCATCTGTCCTCCTAACCTCACTGAGCCCTATTATATCCCATTTAACACCCTCTAGCTCCTCGAATAGTACAGCTAGACTTCCCTCACTAGATAAGGTTCTAGCATTAAACGTTGCCAAGTTCAGGTTCCAATGGCGGCCTGTCCGGATCCAGAGATTCTTAGCACCCTCTGCTGCGTTGCAGATCTGAGCGCCGCCGTGGTCAGTTGCTTCGCAGCTGCTGGGGACTGAGGGCCGTGAGTTATTGGACGTAAGCATGTGGGAGGTAGTGGCCAGATACTGCACCATGGTGGCCAATCCTTCTCTGGTGAGGGAGTGCGTTTTCGGCGGTGTTTGCCGGTGAGGCCGCACCCCAGGCCTCTTAATGCAGTTCCATCAACACGCGGATTTTTTTTAATCCGGTTGGGAACTGCGCGGTACCGGGATTTGAACCACGGACCTCTTGCATGCGAGGCGGATGCTCTAACCACTACGCCATCGCCGCAGCCCCCTCACTTATAGTACACCCTAGACGTGGCTTGAGCCAAACCTTGCTTGCAGTTTTTGAGTGTGATACTACAGAATGAAGCAGACAAAAGCAGGGATAAACGCATGGCGAAGTATATATTTTAAAACTAAATGGCACAAATGAAAAATTAACTGAGGGAAACATATTAGCTGAGAAGGAGCATGCGCTAGAAAGTCACTGCTAGCCTTACTTTGTTTTAGGTTCCAGTTTCCAGCTAAACCACTAGGTCCTTCACCTTTGCCGCTACCCAGTGTTATGTTCGAGAAATATTTGTCGTATTGATAGCGAACAAAATAATTCACAACACTTTAACAACGCAGCAGCTGTGACTGTTAGATGGGCTGGCGGCTAGACACTTCTTTTTGGAATGCATTGCCACAGAACTTATAAAATGGATATTGAAAAAAGAAAAGCACTTATTTCAGGCGTTTGTAATATAAATGTTATACCGTTATTGTACAACTGAATAAAGTGCATGGATTTATTTTTTATTGATTTATAAACAAAGCATGTGGTATGCCACATAAAATCCTCAGCACCATAATTCCAGTGAGATGATTGCTGCGTATGTTGACTTAAAGTCGAAGAAAGCCGTGATAACGCCCAGAAAAAAAACGCCAGGCCTGCGTGAAAGGCCCAGCACAGTCCCAGCTAAATCTAGAGTAGCGGCCTTTCAGTGCTTTTTCGAAGCACTCATTTGATAGCTGCTGCAATCACATTTGCTTGATGCCCACTACGGCATTACTGTTAAAATATCGGGGTAGTAGGCCGGCATTCGCTAAGCTATTTTCCATCATTTTTCTGAGAAGCTCGGAAACACTAAGTTACTGCAAGGAATTTTGTGCCAATCGTTCATGGAGTGAATGACGACGGTGAGGATTTAAACCTGAAATGGTATGCGCCCGAGTTATTAGATGAAAGAAAACGACCTTCTGTATTGGGCTCGAGCGTCGGATGACTCACTCGCTACGCCATTTGCATTGCGGGACGACTGCTTGTTTTTTCGTTGTTTTAAAACGCTTTATAAGTCGTGTCAACACGATTGCACGATTACTTTCCCGACATGAAGCCTGCTGAGGGCAAGTTCACCAACAAGTCCCAAGCACCAGCGTGGCTCAGTGGTAGAGTACTAGGATGGCACCCAGTGCACCCGGGTTCAAGCCTTACTTTGTCACTGGTACCAGGTGTCTTTTTTGCTCATTTCGTGCGATGTGGTTGTGACAAATGAAAGAGGAAGAAGGGGTGGTGGGAATGAGCATGAACCAGGGGTGCTGGCTCAATAAGCTGTTGCATTGACCTTCCGTGTAGCCAGACCATCGGGTCGAAGTCCGCTTCTTCGTTTCTCACACTTCGTTCTGGTGCCGAAATCCACCCGGTCGTGTGGCCCTCGGATTTCGACAATAGACCAAATCCGGGTGCAGCATGGCTTCTAACGGACATCCCTCACCAAGGCAATATCGACTCTCTACACCCTGCTGGTGGACTCGATGACCCCCGGCGCCCAAACTCCAGGAGCTGATCGACATCATTCTGTCGAAACACGCGCACCTCGTCACCTTCGACAAGGAGATTAAAGCTGCGCTACATAATGAGGACCTCGAGGCAGACTAAACCACCACCAGCGAATACGAAGGTCGCGTTATGTGCGCTAAGGAAAGGGTTCGACCCGCAATCGAGTCATAGTTGCCTAACCCACCCGCATGCGTCGACGTCGCAACCACTCCACTCGCTGACCCCCTAGCAGGCACATCGCAGCCGGCCACGACCTTGCCTTCACCCGGCCTTCGAACTACCACGACGTCATCTCTCCTCGCAACGACCGAGCTGCACGTCCCGAGTTTTTCAGGCGGACGCCAGAGCTAGCAAGGGTTTCGGGACCAGTTCCAAGCAAGCATCCACAACGACTGAACCATGAAACTCAATATGTCTCTATACTTATTAGCATGTCTGGCTGGGGATGTGAAGTCAGCCATTTGAGGCACACGCTTGACCGAAGCGAACTATTACGTCGCCATTCATATGCTGTCGGACCGTGTGGCAGCTTTGGCTAATCGGTATGACGTGACGATAGTTATAGCACGAGAACAGAACGACGACACAGATACAAGAAGGGCACGAAGGACATGAACGCTCGTGTCCTTCGTGTCCTTCTTTTCTCTGTGTCATCGTTCTGTTCTCGCGCTGTAGCTATCGTCCTGTCGGGCCGCTTCGCCACGACATGCTAGTTGATGACCATCTCGAAAGTTTGCCGTCAGTCACACCACTCCGAAGTTCCGACGACGTGACCAAGCTATGAAGTCTATATGATTACGCCACCTTTCACACTAACGCCCTAGAAGGTCTCGGAGTGTCTCCAGGAGAATATTGCACGGCGCGGCAGCACGTCCTCTTGAAGGCGCTACTTCCAGACTTCAGCATCCTTTATCGACAACAGCAGAAGAAAACAATGCTAACTGAGAACGCCACAGCATCCCAGGAATCCCGGTCACGAGTGAAAAATCTCCTGAGCTTCTTGAAAGTACAAGTAGAGATACGGGAGAAAAGGGTCTCCCACAAACAATATCATCTACAAGTCGGAGACTTCCGCAGCAAGACTTGCCGATCCGCCAGCCACTCTTGTGCGCTGCAGCTTTATCAGCAGAACTTCAATTTTGTACTCGCACCTCTGTGTCCTGCGCACCTCTCCCGAACACACTGTCCAGAAGTGCTCCAAACTTCTTTCCCCGGAAGAGATACGGAAAAGGCTTCACGCAGAGAAGCTATGTTTTAACAGCGCCAAACGCAACCATTTCTTAACTGATTGCCGCACGGCCAAAACCTTGCATTGGCACTGATGAGCGGGACGACATTTATTCCGCGCTGTGACATCAACAACGTAACGAACTGCTCACAGCGTACCAACAACGGCTCGGTACAACACGATCACGCACCAGGGTTCAGCACCATCCCACATGGGCCGTGACTTCACTTTCGACCAGCCTTGGAACTATACACGCAACGACGTCAACGCAAGCGACGACTTCACCTTTCAATGGCTTCATGATTTCAGCACCAACCACAAGTTGAACGAGTTTTCAGCAGACGCCTCAGGGTCTGCCACTTTCCACGTAATCCACAAAGCTTCGGCGGAAAGGCTCGATTACAAGGCATGCTATGGCGAGTTCGATGGCTAAGAAAAACTCCAGGTGCACCGTGTGCATCATCTCCAAAGATCCGGTTTCCCACAACCTCAGCCGCTGTTTGGAAAGTCCGTCTTACTTTCAAGGCGCACATAACGAACCCTTGTATTATTTGTTTCGCGGCACCATGTGGCCTAATAACCTGTCCCAGAAGCAACAGCACGTGGAGTTTTACTACTATCCCTACACGTCTCTTAAGCGCGATCCTGGCGGTAGGGTCTTCATCTCCCCTAAATTCTTAGGAAGTCGACTACCGAGAGTGTGAGCAGCCGTGCTGCTACAATCCGCGCTCAACCAAGTCCGCACACCTCATCACTGCTTACGACGCCACCGTACGTCATGAGATGTCGCCTGATGCTAGAGACCTGCGCTGAATGTGCAAGCGCCCCTTCACACAGCTCCAGCACTAGGCCATGAGCATCATGCAGGGATCTGGTGCAAACAAATAGTCTCGCGAAGCGGGAGACGCGGTGATTGACAAGTCACAGGCTCACCACATGGCTGAGAATCTCGCAAAGATAAACGTAAGCTCGGTGCGCGCCTTCGTCTGAGATGCCGTACTAGACACCGACAATGTGCTACCAGAAAGGCACATGTGGACGAACCTCTGCTGCTCTCGAAAGTGACCGAGATTCCCGTCCTTGACGACGTCGCCACGTGAAGGAAACAGAATCAATCAGCGTCATCTTCGTCCTCGTCCAGCGAGAAAAGACGAATGGTTGCGAGTTCCGGAGTCGTCGTTCATCTCGAAAACATCTGTGAGACAGGCACACGATCAGGACCAGCTGGTACCCGAAGTGATGAAGCGAAGCATATTCGCGCAGCACCTGCAGAAGCTTGACATGAAACGCCTGTAGCGAAATGACTCGTCGCCCAGACGTGAAAGAGAAAAGTTCGTTGATTGCCAATTTTAGCGGCGAACTGCCCCGACCACGTGCGCATGCCCCGATTTCCACTCTGCCTTTTCTTTTTCCATAGAGTGCGGCACGTTCCAAGTTCCGCCGTTATTATTTTGCAGCATCCTCTGAGGGGGCCCAAGATGAATCACACGCGTCAAAGGTGAAACATTCGCTGTAGCAATATGGCCTGACAAAGTTAGGTGGGCGGCTCGCTGGCATGTCTTCCGCTGGCCAACTGCAAGGTATTGGCAATGATGAACCTTGCGTTGCGATATATATTTTTTCGAAAGCCCCAAGGCTGAGATATGGTGTTCTAGCGAAATGTCTAGTTTCGTCAGTAAGTATTGGGACGGTGCGAAGCGTTTGAGCATGTCGGAATTGCTGTTTCGAAATCATCGTGGTGTAGTGCCTAACTGAGTTGCATTAACGGTACGATTTATACGGTTCGCCGGTAATTCTAGTGTTGAGCCAGGCTTATAAACCTCATGGTGTTCCTACAGCCGAAACAAATATGTATCCTCTCCACGGAATGGCGTATGGTCAAAATGAAGCAAATAGTCCGAAGAGTTTCCCTGCGCCAAGTTACCCTTCCCGTAGACATTTTCCTGTAAGGAACTGTTGCGCTCCTTGCGTTCTTTCTGTGTTTTGCGTCCGAAATGTCCTTGAGAGGGCTTTCGCAGTTGATGAAATGCACGTAATTTCTTGCACGTCACTCTCCTTGCTCCGGCAGCGTCTAACCTTTGCGGTCATTGATTTGCGGCTGTCGTACACCTTCACGTATTTAAGAACGACCATTATAGAGCAGTGTACTGGACGTTACGAATGCCGAAGACGTGACCTTGGCCGGTCTGGAACAACTCATGCAAGGCCCGCGTTACCACCTTGGCACTGTTGATGACGAAAACTTTTGCATTCACGACGCCTGTAGACTCGCTCACCTGGCATCCCAGATTGTTCCATGTTCTTGCCTCTGACCACGGCGTCCTCAAGTAGACGCCCCTTATTTTCCTACTCAATTGGAGATTGGAATTGGTGCTTCTCTAAGGTTCGTTATTGCCTTCCATCGATTCCGATAGCATCGAAAGGTGACAGTGACGATGCGTCGATGTTCATAGCAGAACCGCGACTCACGGCAAACAGCGAGCTAGACGGGGAGCAGAAGTCGGATTTCATAGGACCTTGCACAATCCACCCAAAAAAAGTTTCGATCGCAATTATACCTCTGCTGATGCGATCAATTTTCGCAGTGGCAACTTGCCAATAAGCGCCAGTTCCGATGAGGCCACTTATCTTTTCTGGTTGTCATGCATTTGGTTGACACCTGTCAGCTGCAATTTACCCCCATTTGTCCAGCCAGTGCAATAAGCTGAGGTCGAGCGGCGGGCTTGTGACAGAGCAAATTTTGGGAATCGTTCACGCTCCTAAGGTAAACGCTGAATCGTTAAACTGGCTTTGAAGCCGCACGTTGGCACGTTCGGTGCAGAGTCGCCTTCGTGACTTGGATCTTCAAAAAGTGACAAGGGAGAGCTGTTCTTTTCCTACGACCGAGAACTAAATCATCCTTACCAGGTCTGCATGAATGTAGGTGCGTTGACCACCGCGGTCCAGCAGTACCCGCACTAGGAGTCGGTAGTCTCCAGAATCTGCCCGAATTTGACATATCTGTAACAATACGTGAGTGGACTCAACGTGACTATGGGTGGTAGTGACCGTTCGCGTGGGTAATTGGGATGATTGAAAAAGTCTGTGGATCATGCATTGTGGTGCACGAATGTCGGCGCGCGACACCACGTAGAGAATTTTGTCGTTGTATTCTTGCGCCAATGCTTCATCGTCAAGAATTTCTTCATCTGTGGTGACAAGGATGATGTCATCAAGCTTCAACAGTACTGCCTCCTAGTTCTTATCTATGTGGCCGGTAATCTGAAAGGATTCAGGATCCGGTTGCTGCAGGAGGTCCTTTAGAAACGCCAATGCTCGGGTGACACCAGATCTGATTGAGCCGCGCTTCTTCTGAAGGCGGTCAGAGTTCGCCATGGCCGTAACGTGAAAGGAAGTCTCTCGAAGGGCAGTTACAGGTTTTGCGACACCAACAACGTAGCAAAATGACTCGTTGCCCACACGTGAAAGAGAGACACCCGTTTATTGCCAATTTTAGTGGCGAACTGCCCCGACCACGTCCACTTGCCCCGATTTCCCCTCTGCCTCCTGTTCTTCAATAACCTGTGTCACGCTCCGAGTTTCTTCATCATTATTTCGCAACAACGCCAACAGCACGACGATAATGTTAATTATCAGGAAGCTTTCCGAATGTACAAGAGCAGACTAAAGTCAGGCTCATCATACTAAAAGAAGTGACGCAAGAAGCGCAAAAGCCACCAGCGTGAGTTGCGACATCGTGTCGACGCGACCTGCAGCGCTAAGCAGAGAACCAAGCACACGGGGTCTTGAGAAAAAAACATTTAGGATATCAAACAACGTCCCCATAAAGTCATCTAAACACTATAGCTTGAATGGCTCCAGCGGCTGACTTGTAATAACAGAAGCTTCGCACACGGAAAGGAATTTATTCGAATACAGTGGAACAGCAAACTCCTGCAGCATCTGTTATACTTAAAGGGGCTCGGAAGGCATGATAGAAGATTTACGAGCACACTGCTTAGTGTGGCCGCAAATTACATCACGGAAATCTTTATGTCACATGGGTCGCTCCTCACCAGCAACTTTGGGCAGATATGTGAGTGCAAGCAGGTATAGGAAGATGCGATTGTAGTAATTTGCAGTGTGTGGAGCTGTGGTTTTTGAAGTTTTTAGTGTGGTAGAGACAGAAAACTATGATCTTCAAGAACCACTTCACGCTTCTTTCATCCTCTTCTTTCCCGTCTGCGTCACTCCCAGAACCAGCATGCCGATCTCCTCGTCGTAGGAAAAGGAAGAAACAAATTTGTAAAGCTATCTGTGTGGTTCGATGCCTTTTCTGTTTTCGCAATAAATTTGAAAAGATTGTCTTATTCAATAAAACAATTTTTCTAGCCTAACACACTCATGGCCAGTCGCTATGGTAAGTAATCCAAAATGTAAGGAGATATGCATTTAAATCTCAATTTCTGATGGTAAAATATGAATCTACACAATATTATAGGCCGCTACTACTGAACGGCATTTTATCTGGGGTAGCACATAGATTCCCTATGTTGCCTAGGCGCAACAACTGATTACTCACCTATAAATGGTTAATTTTTTTTCTGACAACGCTATTGGAATACTTTGTCATTTTCTTATGCACAACACAGTTGTCTCGGTGTATACTTCAATGAAACAAAATTTTTGACATCAAAGAGTTAAAGAGCTCGTTTCGCAGAAATTCTGGTGTCGGCGTCGGTGTCGGCCTTTGTGTCGGCGTCGGCGTTGTTGGTTGGGAGCGGAAAATCTCAATCGTATGTGCGATTGGAAATAGAGAACGATGCAAATGAATGCTGGAAATATTGAAACATAGTAGTAACTAAACCAAAGTTGTTTGGGTTCGAGTGGTAATTGAACCCGAATTATTTGCGTGGCAAGCGAATGTTCTAACGCATGGTCACGCTTCTGCTAGTGAAAACAGTGAAAAGCACTTCCTTTGCTCAGAAATGCAGTAGAAGTCACATTCACTACTCACAATTACACGCGCCTGGTGTACATGCTTAACAATACAACATGAAATATTGCGGTACTGTTGTGTGGTGCATGCGTCCATTGCCAACGGGCGTCAGGTTATGTGATTATCGCAATGGCTACGTGGTTGATAGCCGGTACCCCAACACAAAAGGCACACACACTACTGCCTCTATTCTCTTAAGGCCAAGGATAGTGGGTCCATTGCAAACTTGACATGGTTTCATGCACTAAGTGTTTGAAATACTCACTAGGAGCAGGATGTCACTATCGCGTTCTTCTAACGGTGAAGCATTAGATTCCCATATTTTTTTTTCATTTTCTTTTAGTTTCTTTCGTGTTTAAGTAGGCAGCGCAATTCGATCTTCACGTCTTATTTTCTAACACTTTTTCAAAACAATGCATGATTACCTACTAGCCAATTATCTGATGAATTCATATTTTATACCTTATGACATAGCACCACGCGGTAGTTAAATGTATGGCACAGCAATAAATTGATACAAGCGAATGCGGGGCCTTTACGCCTATAGTTTCATGCAGACTGTGTTGAGGAACAGATTAAGTTGGTGTGCCATATCTTCATTCTAATTTGACATCTATTTTCCAGAACTATACTTATGCGACAAGAAGCAGCGTCCACCACTGTGACGTAATAAGCGCCTGTCTTCTTCTTCCAGATGTTAAAAAAAAGAACTCACATAATACCATATGTTTAGGGAGTTTTTACATCGCACTCAATGCTTTATAGAGTGAATATGTTTTTTTTTAATTCTTTGTCGAATATACAAAAGGAATGAACACTCTCTACGTGGGCTTCACACAAAGGACTCAGTATGCGTATGACAAAAAAAATTAAGATGAGAAGCTTTCACTGTTTCAGCGTAAGGTCTCAAAGACCTATATAAAACTGCCATTTGTGTATCTGCTTTCTTCACTGGCGTTTTCCAAGTGAGTGAAACTAAAGTAGGATAGTTTACAAAGGGATATCTTTGTTAGATCGTCAGTACAATTTAAGCATTATTTAAAATATGTTTTGCTGTATTTTCTCAAAAAGCTAAACGAAAACAATTCCCACTAATGCCCTTGTTCCCTGAATCATTTTTCAAAAACGAAAAGACTCAAAATTGGTGAACCTTAAAGTTCACCTTTAAGAGCGCAACGCGATGGCGATATTTTGTTCCTTTTGCGTAGTTCAAACACTTAGTGTACGAAAGATTTTCGAACTTTTTATTCAACCACTACGTGGCCTTAAGGGTGCAGTAGCGTGTGTACATTTGTAGTGGGCGACTGGCTCTAAACTATGCCGTCTATACCATAATCTCATATTTTTGACGCCCGATAATAGTGTAATCGTGTGCCGTGCCTTATTAGGTCATTATTTTATGACATAATAGGAAGCATGTGTACAGGAAGCGTGTATTTGTAAAGCATGTTAGTTGCTTTATCTGCATTTCCAACGAGGGGATGTCACTCTTATTGTATGGTCACGTGGAGGTGTGGCTGCGTGGTGAACACTCGCTTGCCTTGAAGACAACCCGGCTTCGATCTTCTCTCAGACTCAGAATTTCTTATCAATTATTCTATTTGCATCTTTCTTAATTTTCGATCACGCAAAAATTATAATTTTTTGTTTACAACCAACAATTCTGACGCTGACACCAACGTCAACGCATGAATTCCTGCGTAATGACGTTTTTAATGCAGTCGCAATACTAACATCTACCCATCGCTATATTGAGCACATTAAAAAAAAGCGATCATTTGAGCGCTTTAATTCTTTCATTTAACTGATTATTTGACCGATCCCGGCATAACCGTTACTTCATAGTCATCTTCCCACTTGTGGCTCTTCTGCGCTTCAATCAAGTTGCTGAAAGCCAAGTATTAGCAAATGAGAGCCTCTTGTTTGCGTGAAACAAATTTACACAGATGCACGGCTGTGTTCCACGATTACGGCAAGCCAAACTGTTACGTGCTTTTCACAGCAAAGCTGTCTACAGTCACCGTAATTTCTATGTCAGAAACAGGAATCATCACCATTGACTGATCGCCAACCGGCATCAGGAAATGATCATCATCAAATGATCGTCAGCCAGCAGGCACTTTTTGCAAATTCTACTTCACTCCCGGAACACGTACAATGGTTTGTCTAATGTGGCCTGTAATAACTCTTTTGTGTGAGAAAATGAGCACAGATAGAGAGAAAGAAAGAGATATAAATAAAGAGACAGATACACGCTCTTGCCAAAAAAAAGTAATTAAGAGACGGCATTCGAACCCAGTACCTTCGAACTCAAAGCAAGAATCTTAACCACTTGGCTACTCTGACATGCTAGTAGAGATTTACATAGTAATAAGTAAAACAGTGTAGCAAGGGCACTTCAAAAGAAAGTGAGTGTAAAGAAGGAGGATGTGATGGTCAGGAGGGGAAGGGAATGAGGAGGGTGAGAGTGAAGCAAAGCACTGAGAGAAATACAGTAGCAGAAACAAATGGTGAAATAAAAATTGGGATAAAAAAGAAAGAAAAGGTGGAAGAGAAAGAAATGGAAGAACAAATGGAAAATTTCCAAGCATTAGGAAGACCACAGAAGCCATTAGTACAAATGTGTCCGTCAGCCTTGTTATCTCTTTAGCATTACTCTTGAAGTACGACCTACGCTGTATTTCTCCTTTGTGAATATTTCGTAGTGAATAACTCGTGGGGATCAACCAATACACCATCACTAAACCTCAGCCTTTCGCTAACCAACAAGTTTTCGGAGAAGTTCGTGGCCACCTGCAAATTCGACCACAAGCGAAACCTGGTCACGGGAGGATCAATAGAATGACTGAAAGGAAAAAAGAGCAAAGTCCTTTACGCCTTCGACTTGTCTTCGTCGAATGCACAAGAAACCGTCATATGCAGGTAATACTCCGCTGTGCATGTATGGAAGAAATATCAGCAGTCATGCACTGCGCAATCAGGGCGTTGATGAAGCATATATATTAGTCCTAAAAGAAATCTACAAGGAATCAACTGCTACCACAGTGTTTCTTAAAAAAAGCAACAGAAAAGAACAGAAAGCTATATATCATATCACGTTGAATTCTCTGCAGTCACGGACATGTCCGGCTGTACGAAATGTGTAAAAAATGAGCTTCAAGGATTCATAACCTACCGTAACTTTTCCTAAAACGAAATTGTTAAAACACTCAATAACACCAAATAGAAAACTTTGAATAAACATCGAACACGTGCTGCCTGCAAAGAGATATCAGCAGTGCTCAGCGTTTTTATGCGATGAACCAACCACAGCTACAAAATAACTATTTATACGGATGCCTATACAGTGAACATTGTAAACAAGAGTTCTGAGGGGAAGCAAAGCCACCCTAAGACTGCACTTCGGATATGTTCCACGTGAAATCAGACTGGCAATTGTTAAACGCTGCATCAGGAGCCCTTTGTACAGTCTGCATTGAAGAGATTCGACCTTAGCTCCATAGGCCTAAGCGCCCTTTTACTGAGGTTAATTGAGTGGCTACCTGTTTAAATGTACATTTTTTTCTTTAGTGAGAACTTGCGATAGAGATTTCGTACCATCATGCAATTCATAAGACTGCGCCCATGAGTGACATTCTTTCTGTGGTCACCCGCTGTTATCTACTATTTAACAAAGTCAACAATAATATAACGTTTTAATTTCCTGTCACGCATTCTCTGAGGAATTTCATTTACCCATATGCGGAAACGTTTGCTCAGACGATCGTCAGTTAACAACGGCTAACAGCTAGTTCGCTTGTATTAGGTTCTGTGATGTTTGAAAATATAGCATATTGTCAAGAATTACGGGCACAAAACTGTCTTTCAGAGTCGAGAAACTTGTGCGCACTCTATGCGTTGAGGAAACTTGTTCAGGTCTTGATAATTATCTATGTGACTGGTATGAGCTGATATCACGTCGCTGCAAAGTGGTCAGATTAAAAATATGTCGAAACCTTGTTATGTTTTCAATTTATAGCTGCTAGAACTTGTTAACAGAAAATGTCACTGCAGCTGACGTTTTGGTATTAGCAATCGTCTTACGCAGTACAGCGAATCCCAACGCATTGATAGGGGAGGGGGCTGCTCGCCTTATGCAGATAAGTCCTCATGTCTAAACGAAGGCTCTCATTGCACTCCATCTGAAAGGCTTTTTTTCTTCTGCTCACTGCAGTATTCTACATAGAATTTTCCATCTTTTATTAGATCGTATTTATCCAATGTTATTTAGGCAATGCATGCCGACCTATTTTCTTTTCAACTGTTAATATTTTTCTGCTTGAAATTGAGCAACCTTGTGTTACCTATTTTTACGTTATTTATTACAGTGGCGGACTACCAAGCCCTCCTAGAGTACGAGCTCATTCAGCTTGCCTCTCAAATGTAAGTGCTACACACGCAGTATGCAGTAAGTGTTACCGACGATACCAGCGCACAGACAGGGTGTTATGCAGAGTGGCCTGATATATTCGACAACGCGAGTTTCCTGCGAGCGAGCTCAATGTCGGCCATAACGAGAAGACTACCGGAAGCGCGCATACGAGAGTGGGTGAAAACAGTACTCAAATATCACTCATGGCCAACGCCTCCTCTAGAAAGGTGCCTGAGGAATGCCTCACACTCCCAGCGGCGTTGGCGGGCCTTCAGTTTTGAGCAGTCGCCGCGCGGTGACACTCGCGACCGACACTATCATCATGGCGGCGGGCGGTACCAGCTAAGCATTTTTCACCTGCGGCCCATAGGGGCGCGTCAGTCGAGAGTTGTTTGAGACCTGCAAGTGTACACCACTATTTAGGAGGCTATGCAAAGTGTTGCGTTGTTGCATCGTCCGCCACAGGTGATGCTAGTGACCAACAACATTCTAAAATGAAGGAAGGAAAGGGTGTGGCAGCTGTTTTTATTCTCATGCGGCAGGCATCTAAATAGAGGAGGCGTTGACATGGCACAAAAAACGTGTGTGAGGCATTGTGCGGTAGTTGTAAACGTAATACCCAATGTCTATTTAAATTCGTTGCATAGTTAAAGATGAAAAGTGGTTCACCATTTGCCAGCAACATCAGCTTGTGGAATTAGGAAAATTGCAATTTATTTCAGTTAACAAGGCTAACATTAACTCATTATGAATGAAAAATACTTATTATGTGTTTATCTAAGTAACACAAACATAAGGAACAAGAACTTAATTTGTCTGATCATAATAAGTCCTCTTAGCGCTGTTTTCCTCAGCAGGCTTGTAGTAAGTGTTAGCTTGCTTAGTTTGGTTTTAATGAGCCCAATCTTGCCTAGCACGACTTTATTATTGCAGCATAGGAAACGTGTGTAGAAGTAGCTAGATCTTAGCATGAACAGGTTTAATCAGCTAGAGCATAATCAGCGTGGACCTGACACAGGGCGGCCGTCTCACTCATCAGCTAATCAGTGAAGCACACCGCGTGGAAGCAAAACCACAATCAAGAAAAAGGCAAAGAGGACGAATGCTGACCGAGCAATGTGCTTAAACGTGAGGTCGACAATGTGAATCACTCGCGTGACCTCGGTGGTAAGCTACTACCACGCACTGTTGCAAGGCGCGGCATCTTGACTTTATGTCGAAGGTCACGTTATGTAATATTGCAAGTATATTTAGTACGTGCAATAAAAACTTGAAAAACAACTTACACATCCCGCCTCTCTAATAACTACCATTATTAAACACTTCTGGCTCTTTATAGTATAGGCGCACTTTTCCACTCGGCGTAACAAAAACAAGAGAAAGATGGTGCTGATGAAAAGACACTACCCATCTTGTCGACCACCCTTGAGGTAACGCCACGTTCCATCGAGACCATCGCCACATATCGAGGGTTGATGGTTGATTTGATCTTTTTGTAGTATTATACACATGTAGGTTTAACAAATGGAAGGCTAGTTATTATACAGATGGAACAAAGTATGAACAAGAAAAAAAGAGTTCATTGGCGTATCTTCGACAGTGTCTGCTTAAGAGACACCAAAGAGGAACAATGTCTCGGTTTAGAGCGACAAACTTTACACGGAGAACTTTCTTGTGTTATGTTTCCTTAGCTTAAGTTCAATAATAACAAAGAAACGTCAGAGTTGAAGCTTTATTTCGATTTCGCGCCAATTGTTGCGTTCGCGATGTACACAGTTTTAAAATGAATTTTTGTTAATTTCATAAAAAATCTGAGACTTCGTATGCCCAGTGTAAGGCACCAAGAGATTACGTTGTACTTGTTGTTTATTGATTGAAAGCTACGTACGACCCACAAGACGCCATACAAATTTCTTATATTCTGGTGTTTGGTGTGGGAGTCTCAAGGTCGCCTCGCCAGCCGTATTTTCTTTTTGCGCGTTTTTTGCTTACGAAGGGCGCGTTCACAGTTGGCTTCGAAAAAAAGCGAAAGTGGCGAAACACTTCGAAAACTCGCTCGTTTCGTCGCCGAAGCGGGCGGAAAACCACGCTGCACAGTCAGAGCACAAGAATTGTCCGAGACCAATCTCCCCGTCACGCGAAAGCGGATTCCAATTCTGCTTTACGGCTTTGACTGTGTTAGAGCAAACCACGTGATCAAATCACTCTGCCACATGCCCCTCCGCGGTGGTCCAGTAGCTAAGAAACTGGGCTGCAGACCCGCAGGTTGCACGATTGAATCCCTGCTGCGGCAGGATGGAGGCAGAAATGTCATGGGCCCATGTGTTCAGATTTGGGTGCACGTTACTGAACACCAGGTGGTCGAAATTTCTGGACCCCTTCACTACGGCGTCTCTCATACTCATGTGGTGGTTTCGGGACGTTAAACCTCACATATCAATCAAACGAGCCTGCCACAGATTCAACATGGCGGCAAAGGCATCGGCAGCGGCTCGCATCGACTCACATCACAAACTACCCATGCAGCATGACGGAACATCACGGTCTCAATAGGGGGATCCGTTCAAGGAGAGCCTGGTTCGGACTAAATTCGCCGAGAACTCTAGAATTATATGGTGCAGCAGCAGCGAAGCGGCATTCTCCAACGTGTGGCGCGTTTGTACACATCCAGCTGAATCCGCTGCAGCAGCTGTATAGGTGCGTTCGCTCGTGTCATTTCTACAGGCTCATCTCTAG
Organism: Rhipicephalus microplus; assembly: GCF_043290135.1. NCBI lineage: Eukaryota > Metazoa > Arthropoda > Arachnida > Ixodida > Ixodidae > Rhipicephalus > Rhipicephalus microplus. The sequence goes on along the minus strand of NC_134707.1, from coordinate 98,397,129 downwards.
ATATGATGTTTGAAAAGGTGTAAGCTGTTTTTTTTTGTGTACTTTGTGTGAATAACGAGAATTCGGTATGAGAGCTAGTGCTCAGAAACCAGGCGAAATCGAATTGTTTCTCAAGGTAGCGGTGGCGGCGGCGGTGACAAGAGCAGAACGAATGTGAACATTCTCCACGCGTGCGGTTGTAGTTTGCCGGGCACTGTGTTGATTTTGTTTTGAATTCACTTCTCGCGTGTAGATGCGACTGATGCATCCTGTGGCAGTAAGAGTGCTGTATTCAATTTACTTCTACGTGAAAGATCGTCTTCCTCTTCAAACCCCTTTATTATACATAGAGTATGCATGCATACTACAAAAAAATAATCAAGAAATTGAATAGCTCTTTTCATCAATTTATTGCAGTTTATAACTACGATTGGTTCTAATTTGTAAGAAGAGAGCTAAACGTTAAGGTCGTGAGTCCTGACATATTGCAGATTCAATATTTAGCACACATCAAATAGAATTTAGACATCGGTACTATATATGTCATGCGCGTGTAGATTTAAAGAGATGTACGAAGCTTTCTCATCACTTTTTACAATATGCGACAGTACTAAATCGAGATATGGCTATGGCTATATAGTACCAGAGTTTGGGACCTGTCATCCTTTTCAGTGCCTTCAGCAACTTGAAAATCCCGCAGTGCAAAAGAAAAAGGTTTTGTGAGAAGTGCAGAAACTGCTCTCAAACATTTTTTAACTAATACCGACCCAGCAGAAACACCTTTACTCTCACCTGTTGTGAACTAATGAATCTACTTTACGGTTTACCAAAAGTAAACAAACCATGCAGACATTCTGCTACGGCCTATTGTGGACTTCTTGATGCAACCGCTTGACCGACTTGCGGGTAAATTACACGGAGTGTTGAGTCCACTCGGCAGAAGAAGAACACAGCTCCACACATTCTCCATTCCTCAGCTTTCGCTGAAACAGTGTCAGAAACTGCCGCTATTGAAGGCGACGTAATTACGTACTTCGACGTCATCTCAATCTTTGCGCCGGTTTCTGTTCATTTGGCCGTAGCATCATGTAGAGAGGTCCTGCAGGTAGACGAAACGCTCGCGGACCACACACCTTTGGAAATATTGCACTTTTATGAAATACAAGAATTTCGCTACAAGCAAATACGTGGAACTGCCATGGATGCTTGTCTATTTTTACTACGGCAAATTCGGTCAGAGAGGTCACTGAAAAGATGCGCTTGACAACTTTTTCCCCTAGCCCAACGTATTAGTTTGCTACGTTGACGACTGCTTTTGCATTGTCATCTTTAATAGCATGGCCGACAATATCATGTCGGAAGCCGAGAAAGTTAATTACGCCCTTAAAGGGATTCCTGACGATGCCTTCAATCTGCGAAAGCTCAATACCGTCACGATCATCTGTGCAATTATGACGGAATGCCACAGTCTACAACACGCTGAAGCCTGCCGCGTCACCCATGGCATAACGCGCCTGCTGAACACAGCGGCCACTTCCTCCTACGATGACGCTTTCTACCAGGTCCCGCAGTGTGATGACCTCACCTGCATTATTTGTCGAGAGGTTGAGGCAGCCAAACCAGTAGCCACTCCATCTTCGGCACCTGAGCCTTGACCGACCACGATCTCACTGATAGAGGCTGTCGTTCCTCAAGAAATATTGAACGTGAGCCTACATCCTGTTCCAGCCATCTAATCTGCCCAGTCTTTTTGTGATCGGCCCTCCACTACTCACTTTGGTTCCAACTATTCTCGAGAACGCAATGAGTCTGAAGGGCATACACATGATGGCAAGCCTATATGTTTCAACTGCCGTTACGTCAGTCATACCACTTGCCACTGCTGCGAGCTCTACGAACACACTATGGACCTCCCCCCTTCCCTGCCTAGACCACTTCTGTCAGCAATTGATTTCTTTATGCCGACCACATTCCCTGATGCTGCCGTCTCTATGACGAGACTTCGCTACGCACACTCACCATCTCCAGTTCGCCGTCAATCTCGTTCGCCCCCGAAATGCTGTCTTGGCTCTCCGACCTATTCGCAGTGCCCAGTGCCAGAAAACTAGGCAGTGCTGCTTCTGGGAGGTGGAGTTGCATTGACGACGACTTCTGCAAGAAATCTTTGTTTCACGTTCCTGACTACCCGCAATCTTTTAGACGTTACTTTATGACAATGTACCTGTGAGCGTGTTATTAGATAGCGGCGTGCACGCGTCCATCATGAAAGGTGCTCTTTGATGCCGACTAAAAACAAATCGCCACGCCCACCCTGAACAGAGCAGTACGAGTCGCCGACGAGGGAACTGACACGATAATTGTCCAGTGCTCTGCCCGTGTGACTATGGCATATAAAAACACTGTTGTTCTTTTAGTCGTTATCAAAAATTTCCCACATGATCTCACTATAACTAAATTTTCTAACCACTCACTTGGCCGTTATAGACTGTTCAGCCATCTCTCTTGGCCTTAATCTGTCTCTAATTTCAGATCTTACTGACCCACCTTATAGCCGTTTCTGACGCATAGATTTTATGCGCCTTCCGCACACTTCTGTTACACATGCCGACCTATTCTCCACGCCACCTGTAAGTGACGGCAATTACAAGATTGCAACTAGTGCTGCCGTGATGCTTACACATGGCATTGCTGTTCCGCACACTATTTTGACCTTGTCTTCACCAACGTATCTGCCTGACCAAAATTAGTGCCCTACAAGCCCTGACTGTTGAGCCCTTCATCACAGTGGATGATTGCTGCTGCTCAGATCGTAGTCTAACTCCATCACGTTCATTGGGCGTCCACGTTGATTGCGTAGTGCCATCTCATCTCAGTTCAGATCAAGCTGAATCTCTCCGTCACGTTCTAGAGTCATATCGTGACATTTGCGACTTCGCCAGCACGTCCTTCAGCCAAACGACTGTAGTTACTCTGGGCATCAATACTGACAATACAACTCCCACTCACCGATATCCATGCCGTGTTTGCACGTCCGGGCGTACATTTTTTACAAAGGAAGTAGAAAGGGTGCATGCATGAGACATTTTGGAGTCGTCGTGCAGCCTTTGGGTTTCTCCCGTTATCCTGGTCGAAAATAAATATAAAACGTAGCGCTTTTGTGCATATTATTGTCATCTCAGCAAAATTACAAAGAAAGACGTTTACCCGTTGCCCAGAATCAACGACACCTTAGACTGGCCTTACGGTGTTACTTATTTTTCTACTATCAACCTTCTTTTCTGGCAATTTCCGAATAGCCGTCGACGAGATGAACCGCGAAGAGACCGCATTTACCACTCCTAACTGTCTTTATTATTTTAAGGTGATGTCTTTCGCTCTCTGTAATGCTGTCGAAAAAATGCTCCAATGGTTCAAATGGTAAATTTGTTTATGCTGGCAACATCACGTTGAGCTCCCGGCGTTCCTTCTCTCTCTTGCTTATGTTGTCTACACGACAATAATGTTCTTTCACACACATTAAGCTCCCATTTCTATTGTTTGTTAACACTTCTTAACGTTTTCTGTCGAATCAGAACTAAAATGAACTTTTCAAAATTCCACTTCGCTCGTCGTCGAATAGCCGTTCTTGGCCACCTAATCGATTTCGCAGGGGTGCGCCTAGATCCCGTGATAATTTGCATCGTTACGTATTTCCGTGTTCCGTAGTTCATGAAGGGTGTTCGCAGTTTTCTGGTGCTGTGCTCCTATTTCAGTCGCTTTGTTAAAGGATTTGCAACCATTGCACGCCAACTCCCAAACCTCCTGAAGAGGGACGCCCTGCTTTCCTGGGATGCTGATCAAGACTGACTTTTTCCCAGTTCACGACTCTGCTTACAACACCGCCAATTTTAGCACATTTTTATCCATTAACTTCAACCAAGGTTCGTACTGACGCTAGTAGGCACTACATAGGAGCAATGTTATTGAAACCGGAACGCAGGCTTAGTCTATGCAAGCAGGCTGCTATCTACATCAAAGCACAACTATTCAATCACGAAGCGTGAGTGCGTCTCTATTTTGTTGGCAGTCGCCAAGTTTCGTTCATACTTATACGGGCGCCGATTTTATGTCGTCACCGATAACAGCGCGCTCTGAGGGCCAACCTATCTCATGGATCCCACAGGATGTCTCGCTTGTTGGGCCCTACATCTACACTAATACGAATCTGTCGTAACATATAAAATGTGGTGGTTGCATCAAGGTGCGGATTGTTTATCCCACTATTCCGTGAAAGAAGTCAGCCATAGTGACACAATTGCAGAGGTTCTGCCTGTGTCGCAGCTACTCATCCTTGGCAACAGACAAAGCCGAGATATTTTTCTACAAGCTGTCATAGAAGCTTGAGAGAAAGCTTGCTTCACGACGCGTCTCTACAAATGTTCCCAGTCAAAGACGGGATTATCTACCACCGTAACCTCAATTCATATGACTCTGTGTTGCGCCGAGTCCTACCAGTGAACCTACATGCGACTGTTCTGAGCATGAAGCACAAAAAACACAAAGGTACACAGGTTTATCATAGTTTCCAAGTCCTTGTCAGTTATGTCTTGGACAAAGCTTTGATTGAAGCCAAGGTCATCGAGGGATGGCAGATTAGCCTGCAATATGGCACAGAGTTCTGTAGAAGAAAGAAGTAGGTGGAAGTGTAATAAATTATGAAGCTGACAATTTACCATGGTGGGGCTGGCAGGACCTGACATTCCAGTCTTTGATTCTGGTTTGCTTTTCTTAATATATTTGCTCGATTCATTCGGTAATACGATAAGTGGTTATAAGCCCATATATGTAATCATGGCTTATGTTCTGGATGGCCGCATGCATGGTAAACACGTCATCACAATTCAACCTGATGAAGGCAGAACCACCGTACTTTGTAAAAAAACAATCATATGTCTAATGATGTCAATAAACTCAATATGACTTTAGGAGTAATGTTTCAGAGATCCCATTCTTTGAGGGGTTCACCTTAGATCGGCACGATAAGATCAGTGTTATGCAGTCAAACTACTGTGCCTGAGTGTTCTCTACGTCGGTGAAACCTCACCTGTGACAGCTATCTTACACGAGCGTCCTTTTTCTGAACAGGACGTGATGTTATGGGAAGGTCCTTGCTTGATACGGTAACAAGCGTTGACATTGTTAGCTATGCCATAGATGGAATCGTAACCTATGAACACGAATGTCTACATATATAGTGAACACGTCATTGCTATTCATGCTGCTAAAGCTAAAACAACCGTACTTTGTGAGAAAGTTATCTACTATATATCTAGTGATTCTGTTCATAGGCTCAAAACTATTTTAAGAGTTATGTGTCCGACGTCAGGTTCTATGAGGTGTTCGCATAAGATGTGCACGATAAGTTCTGCCGTATGCAGTGAAACTATCTCACTCTGAATGACAATTGAGTACGTTGATGAAGCCTTGCCTGGGACAGCTCCTTTAGCCATGATCTGTGGCATGAGATATCAGAAAAATAAAGAAAACTTGGCCTGCGAATTTCCCTGTATGCTTAATTTTGTTTTACACAAAAGAAACAAGGTCACAATGCTTTTAATAAAGGGGGAAAAAACTAGCAATAATTCGTGCCGTATTTGGAGTCGTAAAAACATTGCACACCAAACGTAGCATCTGCAAGACACAGTTGTTTCTAAGAGAATAAAATAATAGATGCTAATGATACTGACGTCGGCAAAATTGAAAAAAAATATACGGTATGCAATTTTAGGTAAAAATACTCTACTTATAACATGGTACATGCCAGTAGAAACTGGATATGGTCTCGATTTTTCTCCAATTGCAATGGCGAGTAAATGCGCCGCAAGGGTGGTGCCTATGTCGCCAAATGCTGAAATAAACGGGCTTAGCGAAATACCAACGTCGTATGGACACTTCATGCGTTATTGGGAGACAAATCTGTTCTCGTCCGCGAAGGGCCGGCGTGCACTACAGGTACATCCGTGTCATCTTTCTATAGCGCAGACGCGCACTGCACCTAGAACACAGCCGAATTGCTTGGCCGCTCGTTTTTTAGGGGAGAAGCTCCTCTTTGTCTTACGTTGTCATGCGTCACGCGTAACCGACAGAAGATTAGACGAGAAAGAAAATAAGGCAGTATCTCTCGAAAAGCATTCTGGACGTCACCGTTTCATAGAAGTACACCCAAACTGCAGTTGACTGTAGATATAGTAGATGGCTCTGTACCGCTACTCTCCGATTGGATGCTGCGCGTGCTGTACCTGGGTACAAGGGGAACGAATGGCTCTCTCAGTCTGCTGGATGACCGCCGTACATGGCGGATTGTTGATGGGACATGGACAAAGTAGTGGGGCGGGGAAGTTAAAGACGCTTGCTCTCGGCTTCCTTGGCTCGCGTCTCATCGGCGTTACGCGTGCGCCGTCAGCTTTACGATCGGATCGGACGCTTGGACGCATGCAGGGACGAACTGACGCCTAGACGGAGGGACAAACGAATGCTCCACCCCACTCATCATCGTTCACTTCGTGGATATTCTGTGACTTTTTTCTTTACGGGGGGCTCTGAATCACCGCCCAAAGCTGCAGTCAATACGGTACTAATGGCTCAGTGAAATACCACCATTGTATGGACGCTTCCATGCATGACTGGAAGACAAATCTGTACTCGTGCGCAAAGCGTCTGCGTGCACTGCAATACGTTCGTGCCATGCAACAGCTCACCTGCAATTTCAATAAGTGCCAACTTTACAATGATAGTTTCACCGGACTTGCTGGTAAGCAAGCATTAAACGCTTGAACTTCCCACACTCGTTCGAGGTGTGCGGGCGTTGTGCTGTAAAGTGTGCTTTGTATGCCTTCCAGGTTGTCGCCACGCGTAGTGGGAACATGCTTTGGCCGCAAAATAACACACACAAAGTCAAGAAACACTAAACGACTTGCTTTACTTTTTGTGTGTTATTTTGCAGCCAAAGCATGTCAGTAAGCAAGCACCAACTACGCCAACAATCAGTATTGTTACAATATATTTGTAGTGGAAAAAACGAGTAACGTCAATTAAACCGCTCACAGGTCGAACATATGCTTGAACTGCAGCATGAGACGTGCCCTAAATAGTCAACAGTGTGCCCAGTGGATCAAATTTTTGTATTCCGGTTAACACGCACACAAATTGAAGTATAGTTTAATCATCAACTGAATGCACCTGGCGCACCGAGTCTTCGCAATCGAAATGATTACATACTTCGAGCGGTATTGTGACTTGTACAATCACTAGGGACAATGGTCATGTAATGGATTCTAATTAAAAAAATTACACTAGTGTCTCACCTGGAAAGAAGAAATTCTCCTGCATGAATTGTCGTGAGGAAACAGTCATTGTCGGTGTCACAGCCTTGCCGATGCGAAAATTGCCAATCCACTGCGCTATATGGCTTCTGTCATTGGCCTCCGAAGCAAATGCATGGAAACAAATAGCGCCTTCTTTCAATCGCGCTCACACGCACTGATGAACATAGCAAAACTGCTTGGCTGTTCACTCTCGTTTTACGTTTTTTTATGGCCGGCACCATCTCACCGACCACAGCTGCAGCCGATACGGTACTAATGGTATTTCGACTGTTTGGAACTCCTTGCGAAGTCTTCGCCTTCTGCCGCTACGTGCCTCATGGCTTGCTGGAGTAGCGAATACACACACTGTTCTACCCGCCTTTGATGACGTACTGAGAAAAGTTCACGGAAGGCGCATGGTTTTTCCGGTGAACCTCCGGAGCTTTTCCCAAGCATAAATATTCACTCCTTTGTTATGATGTGATATTTTTTTGAGTAACCGTGCTATTGGATCTGAGCTTGCGAGAAACTGCTTCCCCTTATTTATGAATAAGGGCAAGCAGTTGTTCAATAGTTTGAAAGCAACAGTACATTTATTGAATGCTACTGCTTTTTTTTCTTTTCTTAACTAGTGCAATGGATTGCAAGCAGGACAGGCGTGTGGTACAAATTGCACTTGCTGCTACTACATCCGTTTTCCCATCATCTTGTGCTGCGTGGCAGACCACTCCAAACTACCACATTGCCTTGTGCGGCCGGCTAATAGAAGAGGATAGGACATTCGCATAGTTCACTGCTCCGACATGTATGTTTGCTATTATGGTGTTGTGGCAAATCTGAGAGCTTATCGGCATGTTAGCCAGCTACTTTTTCGAGTGCTCTGTACGGAACAACTTGATATGGTGAATAAAGAAACACATCACAGACTACAAAACGTGCTATCATTGCTCTTATAACTTTTCATGCAGGCCAGTTGTTCACCACCTGAACCGGAAGCTCGAGAAACGCCAGTGCCTGAAAAATAAATCTAAGAGTTGAGGGTAGAGACCTCAGATGTAGAGTATAAACAATGTTTGCGGGCATTGTTGCTTTTCACAGAGACGTAACAAACTGCCACACGACATGTCATAAGTGTACACGTGCCTTTATTAACAAAAATATCGCTTTCCGATACCGTTTACATTTACTATACCACGCCTATTGAAATCGACCACCGGTGATCGATGCTGTGAACAGGCTTATTTTGCACACGCCAAATGAGTATCATAGCATGAGATAAAATACAACAATCATGAAACTAGGGTAGCACGTTATACACACATTTCGTGACATGCATATCCTGTACAACGTTTTTTCTATGCTACGCTCATGTTGCACTCACGGTCGTTTCGCTAGCGTGGTATACTCCAAAGTTGGTGCGTCGTGGTGTGATCGTATGACGAACGTAAGTGACAAGGACCGCAAAGACGAAGGCTGTCCTTCATTTTACGCGGTATCTTCGCTTTTGAGCCAACCTCCTACAAGGCGAGAAATTCAGACCAATAAAAAAAACGAAGTATAGCCCACGAAGGCACAGAATAAAACAAGAAAGCCTGATCCGATTTGTTCACATGCCATTGGCTGAGGCAGGACTGCACCATTTGCGTTCACGTAGACTGATTCTAAATAAAACCAAGTTCCGTCATTGTACATACGGGCATCAGTCTCCAGCCGCTTCATCACTGAATCAAATACTAGAATTGCTGATTTAACCACTCATTTTTCTGTGGTTAATAATATGCCGATAAAGAGACTACCGCCGAGCTTCTTACTCGTGACAGTACTTTGTGGAGTGAAAACCGCTGACCTAGTGTCAAAACTGAGCTTCTGATAAGGTTTGTAAGGCAGTGGCCCCGACCTAAATGTAATGTTTGTTAAAGCCAACGATTTGATTGTGCAAGTCAAACGCTCACTGACGAGGCAGTTCATTACATACACGTGGTTTAGTCATGGGGGCATGTGCGCGCCGCGTACCTGAGAGCATTACGGGAAAGACATCGAAAAGAATGTCCCATCTGAAAATCCCGAAGGTGTCATTCGCGTTAGTGATCTAGTATGTTATGGGTTTTTACAAGACAATATATTTAGGAGTGTTACATAAAAACGGAAAATTGGTAAGCTATTGGTGTGAGCTAGGTTAGTACAGTGTGTTGGTCTTTAAGTGACCTTCACTTTATTTCTTAAGAGAATATTGACAATCTTGAACCTGAGCACTAACAAGTAATGAGGGTGAGATAAGGCTGAGTTTGAAAACAAGCGTGAATATATGTTGTAATGTCTAACAAAATAATATTCAACAAAATAGCGTAAATGTGGATGTAATGCAAATAGCTTCTCAGGATATTGCTGACCAGACGTGACTACAAGCGCCAAAATGTTGACCATTTCAAGCTGCTCGTCCTGTACTATTGAATTAAAAACGACTACTACAGTGAAAACATTTCAAAGGACAGTCAGTTGGCTGATTCGGTAATCTAATGAGGGAACTTGCGCGAAAAACACATACATAGGACGAAACAACAGAAGCACGTTTGTGAGGTTACACAAAGCAGAAATTGGGTGTCTTGATGCGCACATAGAGTTTCTTCTTGATGTTGAACTTCGTATGTGGGGTTTTATTGCCTTTTAAGCTTCACTTCAAGCTCATTCTTAAAATTTTATTTGTGAGTGCGCACTTTTGTTGTTCTTGTTTTCTTTAACATTTCTTGCGCAATTTCGTTCCTAATGAAATATTTGCCTCACAGTTTTGCATTTATAAAAAATAAAAAAGTAAATGATATCATACAGCGCGGAACACTTTTTTTTTCAAGTCGACGACAACACAATCGACATCATAATAAGCGCCAACTGCAAAAAAAGTTCTTTTTAAATGAAAAAGCTGTGTTTCACATATAAACCAGTTCCTAAAACCATGATCGTCTAACGAGTACTCTGTTCAAGAAGTGTGATTACATTAGCAATGAAATGTTCTACATGATGACATGGTATACTGCGCAATGTGAGAGGCCTGCCAATCGAATATTTAGAATAGTAACCTAATTAAGATTCAAAAGTTGCTGGCTGCCTTCCAATCACTCCAAATCAAGTCATTTTACAATGACCACGAAAGCAAAGCCATAAATGAAGCCGCAGCTACTGGTCCTTACTGTGCAACACAGTTCACATGCATATTCATTGTTAGAAGTACTACCAGGTGCTTACAGGACGGTTTTTGCAATCCGGCCTTGCAATATTTAGGTGAGAAACTGTTCCCAAGAGAATATCAGTTGTCTTTGTATTTCAATCAATGCATCTCCTAAAGAACTTCGTAAGAAAGAAAAAAGCCAAAATAAATTTTTTGTCGCGCAACCTGGACCTCACGGAAAACAAAACAATACAGCTGGCGGAGCGTAATCAGCCACATGCCTCTGTTTTCTTGCTATAACCCCACTGTAGCGCTTTAACTGCAGGCAAACGGCTTTACGTCCGATCAGTAAACGCACACGTGGTGAGAGAGCACCTGAAAGTACAAAAAGAGATGTTGGCAAAGGAAACACCCGAAGAATTTGCTTGATGAGCTTGTGTATTACCCAAGAAAAGAAAACATTGCAACAGGATAGATAGGTAGGCTTGTTGGTTGTTCTTATTCGTTCAGCGAGTTGGGGAAAGGATGTGCCATACCAAAGCGAAAGACACAGTGCAACATTAACGATAGGTAGGCTTGTTGGTAGTTCATATTCCTTCAGTGAACTAGGAGTGCGATAACAGTCAAGAGAAAGAGAGGAGACACGACAAAGTCTCATGTTCTCACTCTTGATACCACTGCCTTGTTTTATACCTCAGTAACAATGGGTGCGTGTTTCGGAATCGAAATCACACTGATTGCAACCTTCGTTCACGACAATGCCATCTTTTCCCGCTCAAAAAGGTTTTAGTGCCCATTCTGCCAGAGGGATTTATGCGAAATGTATGCGATTTATGCGAATAACCATTTCGAAACTGTAGGAGGAGTGAGTGTAGATAAAGTGCGTGAAGCGGTGAAAAATGTGCGGAAGCAATGATGCAATAAAAGATAGGGGAGATTGTGTAGACGCATGTGACATTAGCTGTAGAAACGGAAAAGCATGGCGGTGGAACGCATGCTAATTATTGTCCGAACGCAAAGTATTAACAGCCTGATTGAAAAAAAAAGAGCTGTGCGTACACATAACAGGGTTACCACGCAGGGGATTTATATAGTGTACAAAGAAGTACAAAAGTCAGTAAAGAAAGGCGCTCGACAGCAGGTATGGGCATTACCTGTTGTCGCACCAAGTGCTCCGTTTACGCAACGACGAAAGAAACACAGCCAGGCCTGCCGGCGGACGAGCTATTTATGCAATAATATTACTATTATACAGGTGACAAAGAAATGTGCAAAATACAACCAAGCCCTGCACATAGCTTTCATAGATTACGAGATGGCATTTGATTCGGTTGATATTTCGGCATTGATGCAGGCACTGTGGCATCAAAGCATTGACGAAGCCTCTCTAAACACATAGCAATAAGTGTATAGTCAATACGCAGCCACGATAGCTTTGCATAAAAACGTCAGAATACAAACAAAATAAGGTGTAAAACTGGCAGCTACGATCTATTCAATACACTCCCAAGGTGCTTAAAGGAGGTTTACCTTGTTAAACCTGTACTAGGAAGACTACGAGATAAGCGCTAAGTTAGAGTACTTTGGTAACTTACGATTCGGTTATGACATTGCATTGAGAAGTAACTGAACTGGGCATGGAAAGCAGAAGAATTGGTCTGAAAATCAGTCGGCATAAAACTAACGTATTGAGTAACATTTTCGGTGGAGAACATCACTTTCATATTAGTTCCGAGACACGCCCTGCCGTGGTAGTGTAGTGGCTAAGGTACCCGGCTGGTGACCCGCAGGTCGCGGGATGAAATCCCGCACTGTAAAAATTTTTACACCCATAAGGGTGCATTTGCATTGTCCCATGGGCAACACTCTTTTAGGGCGTCTAGGAACACCCTAAACATTAATGTGTTTAGAAACACCCTGATACGGTAGGATGTAAAGAAACGTTACACCCTTATTATTAGGTGCTTATGAACACCCCTAAACAATGGGTTTTGGATGAAGCTACACCCATGCGAGTGGTGTGTAACACTTCAAACCCCCTTGAAACGATGGCAGTTATATGGATAAGCATACTTGATCAAATGAAGCGCGATTAACGGGACAACAAAACCAGACACAGGAGGTGACGCTTAGTCTTGTGTGTTGAAGAGAGCCGCTCATAGCACTTCATTCCATCAAATATGCCTCACCAACTGGCCCAATCCTCAATTGTTCTCGGGGAGAAGCATATATGAACCTTCTCTGCGGCTGACAGGGAAGAAGGAAGATACTGGTGTCACCCACTGCACTTATACCTGCATGCATGCAGCTGATAAAATAAGGTGCCATGGTCTTGAATGAGCTGCATGAGACCAGTGTATATATGTGTACGTAGACTGGGCCGAAAACCCGAAAACGACGAAGTAAGACACGGAAGGAACTTACACACACTCACACACACACACACACAAACACACGCGCGCATGCGCGCGCGTGCACGCACCACACCACAGTAGTGCAAGCAGTAACCTATAGCGTAAGGTTCAACCAAACACAACGCTGAAAAAAAAACAATTAGGCCCATATGTTAACATCTGCCTTTATTATAGAAAAACTGCAAGTCTGACAAACAGGACTCTGATGGCATTCTGCAACAATTTGAGATATCTCACGTGACCAAGGTTTTTCCTTTCTGTACTAGAAATTCATTGTTTTCAATACAAATAATCTCCACAACTTTCAAAAACATTTGCGCTAGTCGGGCAAACGACTGCGAGGTAAAGCGTTGACACCTATAGAATAGAAAAAACACGTAGAAAGACTAAGCGAGTTTCTGGAGTCACATTTACAACCCAATACATCTCGCAGTGTAAATTTCGACGTTAAAAAAGAGAAAATTTGACAAGGTAGCATAATTGGGGTTGTATTAATGTAATGTCAGCGTTGGTATACTTCTGACTGCAAATCCAAAGCTCGTCACTACTGCTTGCACAATCATTTTCAGCTGCTTAGATGACTGGTGTCTTCGACAGAAGTGGGGAGAAGCTGTTCTTTCTGTACAGGAAATTCAATCCCGGAAACCTATAATAAATACGCAAGAAACAATGACCAAAATTTCACAAAGGGTGCAACATACAGTATGCACCCTGCATAACTAACTGCTTTCTTATGTGTAAGTATAAATTGAGAGCATAGCAAGCATATTCAGTGGCATCAGGCTCCACTGCAGTGAGAAATGCTAGAAAAGGTATGCTGAGTAATAAACATCATAAAAAGCGCGCTGTGGCAGAATCATTATATATTTTGTGCCGCAGATATGAACCTTACTTTACCCTTTCAGCTTGCTCGCGCAGGCAAATAAAAGGTGCTGCTCCAAGTTGATAATGTTCCATTAGCTGCATGAATCAAACAATCTAAGTGAATGTCGTGTTTTATGCTTAAGTATGCATAAACACACCTGCATGTGTATTTCTACAGATCTACCATGGTAATCATTCGATTAGTTAAAAAAAAAGAATACAGTACGACGCGCAACAACATATACATATTTTATTTGTATAGCACAAAAGCACAATTCCACTGAGCATACATGGCGGTGTGCGCATTGAGAAGGTATTCAGTGCAGTGAACTTGTAAAATTAAGTACTGCACAGTTACGTATTAAAATGCGAATGATACTTGTGTTCTTGAACTAGCATCACATTTACACCATTATGTTATAGAAGAATTGGCTATTGGGTCATTCCACGTCAGACGTCCCAGCCAATTTGGCGACCACCTAAAATGCATTCGAAAAAAATCGCGCTGATTTTACTGCATTAAGAAAGGTAACTGCTAGAATATTTCGCAGACAAATGATTTTTTGGTCACGCGGCTGCCTCCTGAACTTCTTGGAATCTCGTCTGGATGTTTGAGAAAAAAAATTATTTCATAAGTATCTGTTCTCCCGTGCCAAATTTGGTTTTCAAGTTAAGTGAAGGGCTTGCAAAAAGTGTTTGAAGCTCAGTAATATTATTACCATTTTTTGAACACATACTCTTCAAATAATTTAGCCGAAAAGTGTTACAGCTGCGTTTTTCTATATCAATACTGCACTTTGAATGAATATCTGAGGTGCGAATACTTAATCCATATAAGGTATATTTGGAGGAAAAAATATTTTAGACCTCTGAAGCTGTCAAACTTCACGAAACAAAATCGCGAATTTCAGAAAATACTTCTTTTGTCTATAATGAGACGCAACTTGCACCATATGGTGGTTGAATTAAAATAGACATTGTACCTAAATCGAAAGCAAATAAACAGTTCTTTTCATGTGCCGAATTTTTCATAGCAATTTATGTTTTGAGAAAAAGATGACAGCATACCCAAGGAGTGAATGATGATGAGTGGGGCGTAGTGTTCGTCCGTCCGGACGCACAAACAGATGGACAGACAGCCTGACGCCAGTATGGACGGACATAAAAACGGACAGACTCACGGACAGACCAACACACGGAAGCCCGGACGGATGGACGCACAGACGAACGGACGAAAGTACAAATGTACGGACGAACGATTCGCCACAACGAATCATCATTTTGTCCGTGTATATGCCGTGAAAACCACTAACGCTATCTATTGTGCAACTCATCAAGTGGCTACATAATACTAGTACGACTACAGAGAAGAAAAAGACCCACGGTCTCAAGAGCTTTGCCCCGAAATGATTTTTGAAGTTCCAAGTTCCCCATTTGCCATTTGGTCATACGGCAGCCGACGCCCCGAAGTTCCCCATCGCTGCTCATGGGAAAATTCAAAAAAAATTTATTCCTCGAAATAGAAATTGTAATGATGAAAGTTATCACATGCAAAGAACTGTTTATTTGCTTTCAATTAAGGTAAAAGGTGATTTAAATTGGACCACCATGTGGTGCAAATTGCGTCTCAATACGGACAACACTGACAATTCTGTGAAATGAGTGATCTTTTCTCGTAGAGGTTAACGGCTTCAGATGTCTAAAAATTATTTTTTATCAAAATATCTTTTCTGTGAAGTAAGTAGTCACAGCTCAGATATTCATACAAATTGCAGTATCGCAATGAGAAAATGCATACATAACACACTTTGGCTGAATTTTTGCAGATGTATGTGGCCTAAATTTTGTATTAATATTGCAGAGTTCAAACACCTTACATAAGTACCGTTACTTAACATGTACCAAATTCGGTATAAAAGAAGGAGCGGTACTTGTAAAATATTTTTTTTTTCACAAACAACACTCAAACAACATTCTGCAAAGTTTGAAAGGCAACCACGCGACCAAAACCTTTCTTCTCCGAAATATTCAAGCAGTTCACTATTTTCAGTGCATTAAATCAGCACAATTTTTTTTTCAATAACATTTGCCATAGCCGCGAAATTGGCTGGGGAATTTCGAAAAAAGTGACCCTATTATCTTCACTCAATGACCATTGCATACTGCTAAATTAGGGCCATTTGTTTCAGTCACGCTGGCAGGCTGAGAAAGCCCGATGCAGCGTAGGCTGTTCAGTGGCTGTGCGTGATGTGTTCCAAGATAAATATGCTGCCCAGTTTTACATTTTAGCTGCAACACATGGTTTAATACCGTGCAGTATGCATAACACTAAAGTGTTTTTGTGCAACAAAAAAACTAATAATACGCTTCACGTAGCGAAAATACCTTTAACATCTGAGGTACTTAGCGAAGTTAAACAGAGAAAGCGAGCAGATGGCAATAAAACTCTGAATAACAAGAATATTTTGAAAGTTACACATGATGTAAATAATCTGAATTAAATGTGTTCGAACGTTAGCAGTTATGTTCAAACAAGTGTTTGCGCTGTCCAAGTAGGCAATTCGACAACACACACAGACGAAAGGTCTGTTCAAACAAAGTCCAGCTTCAGTGCTCGATACGCGACACAGGCACGGCTGTCGGCAGTGCCACGCTACGTTGCGGGTGAACGAAAATACCGGTGAAGACAAATTTAACAAAATTGAATGTATTAGCAAGCAGGCAAACTTCGCGAGGCGCGCCTAACGCAAACCAATATGCTTTGTTGTCACTCGATGCATCAACCCGAGTTATCACGTAGTGTTACCACACAAAACGAAAAAGAACCAAAAAGAACGAACGACATGAAAACCACGCCCTTGTTTTCCGTTCTCGGTCTTTTTGTGCAATAAGAAAAAAAAAGAGAGTAAATGAACTACCAGCACGCCCAAGCATATGCGTCTTAGGTACGGTTGATGCTTAGAGCTAACAGGCGCCGTCCCCACACATGTATTAATTAGTAAATTAAAATTGACGTGCATAATTACTGGGCCCGTTAAAAACGGCTGCCAACAAAGGGCACCGCAAAATTATGTTCAATTTCTTCGCTGAACCTCAGCGGCGCACGCTAACTCAGCTTTGTATACTCCAAACAATCTAAACAAACAAACAAAAAAACTTGCCCACATTCACACTTCGCCATCATCCCCGTAAAACAGTTCGGACAAATATTCTCGCTAAGTAAACAAAGGCTGATTTGTCATCAACTAGTTGAAAACAAGATTGTTTGAAGGCGTTGTTCTCGTGCTCACGCAGTAAACAAAGCACTGAACGGAACAACGTGAGAGCGGTACTCACTATTTCACTTCGAGTGCTCCACAATATGAATCCACAGGTGGTGGATTCATATTGGTTCACCATCTTCAGGATGGTGCACCTTCGAAATAATAGCACTGACAAAACACACAGGTCGAGCACATAGCGCAGGCGCATTTCAAACAAAACACCAATAAACACTACTGATCGAGAACACACACACACACACACGGGGGGGGGGGAGGGTTCGCCAGCGCACGCAGTGACATGTGAGACGATGTCAACCCCTTTCCCGCGCTGTGCACCCGGCGCGCAGCAATACCGGGCAGCCATTGTTGTCTAGGCGACGAGACCTGATGGCGCCTTCTGGCGCTCTTAGACCGGCTAGATGCGGTTTAACGCTAGCTCCGGCCCTCTGGTGAAAGCGTGGGCACTGCTTTTTTTTTCGGCAGTGATTTGTTGCGTTATACTAGTTCTTCAACAGTGCATCTGAATCGCAGTGAACATTGTGATGGTGCAGTGCGGCCAGCACGAGCTACTAGTCAGTACGCGCATTTGTAATACTCAGCAGCAATATTTAGCGCACTTTAACCGACCTAATGTAGTGAATTTTGGTAAAAAGCTAAGCTGATGCTTTTTGCTTAGCTCTATGGGTCTTTAGGGACTGCACAATCAGGGTCACGCAGGCGATATTTTATCAGCACTTTCATTTCGGTAAAGACATTGCAACATTGCATGCATCGGCCGTCACACTATTCGATGAGAACATATTGCCACGTGCGTACTGCTAGGAAGACGAAGACGACAGCGCATACGCGCATCTGCATGCTTTTATGCAGCAAACAAGAACAAGAAAGAAGAGTAACGCTCTGGCGCGCAGTAAATAAAAATACTGACCTGCTGCTACTTTCTTGACCTGGTAATTACTACTTCTGTGTTCACGTTGCGACAATACATGTGTATTTAGCTTGCACTCCTTGGAGCAAGGCCGCGGCTGAAATTGATTTCATCAATGTTGTTTTCTCGCTACCTACAAAGGCAAGGTTTAGACCGAAGCACGTCTGCTGGGGAAGTTACATAAATAAAAAAAGAGGGATCCACAAAAAAAAACGGAGAGAGAGAGAGAGAGAACAAGAGATTGCTTTTTGGCTCCCCTGAGGAGAGCTTTGTTCGCAATTTAGTTAACAAGGCTCCCGTCATTGTGAGCAAGGCTTCGTCAAGATCACCGAATTGTCCTTATTCTGCATTTTTCTTTGTGGTCGGTGTCCTCTTGATAATTTCCATAATGCACTTTTAAGGACACATGAAGAAGACCTTTTGCTACAGTAATTAACTAAAACGTGCCTGCTAAAAATACATGACGTCAATGTTCGTTTTTAAGGGACCTGATGGCCTGCTGACGTGGTGGTTATGGCTAAACAACAGTGCTGTTGTTGTTGTTTGTTTTTGTTTTTTTTTGTAGGTGTATGGACGTTTTATCTCCAGCGTTAAAAGCTTCGATCTTAAGGGAGACGGGGGAAGGGGGGGAGTGTTCTATGCATGGCTACACCAATGTGCGCAACACTACCTTGTTCAGGCAAATCAGTGCACTTTGTGAGTGTTGACTTATCACGCAAATGACACAGATGAAAGAAACAGCTACAGGAGAATTGGCCCTTACTCTATTGAACAAGTAGCGCTCCTATTGTATCTTCCATATTATAGTAGTTTGCCTGCTTTATCGATGAAAACTGCGTTTCGGTCACATTACTTCCTGCTTCGATTCATTACTAGACTCGCAAGCAGCTAGTGGCAGGAACCTTGCTGGTATCAAGATGGTTAATGTATACTAACAGTATAAGCAAAATGGCCCGAAAATGTCGTGCATTTGTATACCCTTGTATAGGCACGTGTGCTAAGATTTGGGTGCACTTTAAAGAACCCCAGGTGGTCGAAATTTCCGGCGCCCTCCACTACAGCGTCTCTCATAATCGTATGGTGGTTTTGGGACGTTAAACCCCTCATATCAATCAAACATTTGTAGCCTTGTTCTTTACACCTCAAATATAAAGGTGTAAATGGGGTGTTTTCAGAGTGTTTTATTCACGAACACCTCAAATTTTAAATACGGGGCGTAAAAAGGGTGTTCATATGAGTGCTTTCATTGCGTACACCCGTTTTACACATTTTAGGGTGTAAAAGTTTTTAGAGTGCGGCTGTGGCGGCTGCGTTTTTTGATAGAGGCGGAAATGTTGCAGGTCCGTGTGTTTAAGTTTGGGTGCACGTTAAAGAACCCCAGGTGGTCGAAATTTGCGGAGCCCTCCATACGGCCATTATCATATATATGGTCGTTTCGGGATTTTAAACCCCACATGTCAATCAATCAAGCACCAAGACACTGGTAGGTGTAATGGAATATGCCGACTTCGGGCTGGTAGCACCTAAGGAACTGCACATTCGAAGACAAAATCAAGAATTCGTGGAGTAGCTCTGCTACACAACAGTACTCGTCATCTGAATTGCTCACGTTTCCTTTATTGAAAACCCGACACTAGCCTCTTTTCTGTTGGGAATGTAATGTCACACTGATAACGCGCGCCGTTCACAATCGCGAACTACTATATGTGTTGTAATAGCGCGAGAAAAGTACTCGACGTAGATTATTAGTATTCTTTTGTAGCAGGAACACTCCTCATATACTCGATTTTTCACAGTGAACCATAAGTGTGAAATAACTACACAACTAAGGGTGGGGTAGATCGCAATTTGCAATCATTATCAAATCATGAATGGTAATGCACTACTAACCTTGAAGAGTCAGGTGCATAACAGCAACAATTCGTCGGTACATACCTACGGAGCAGAAACCTGGGGGATTACAGAGAGGTGTCAGCTGAAATTGAGGCGGACGCAGTGAGCGATAAAAAGGAAAATGGTAGGGGTAACCTTAAAAGACAAGAAGAGAGCAGAGTGGTTCAGGGAAAAAACAGCGATTAAGGATATCACCGTTGAAATCAAGAAGAAATGAACATGGGCTGGGCCCGTTGCGAGAAAGTATGATGTTCACTGGTCATTAGGGCAACTGACTGAATCCCAAGAGAAGCAAAGTGCGCCAGAGTGAGACCAAATATTTGGTCCGCACATGAGATTAAGAAGCTTGACAGCGATAAAACACTATATTGGCAGTAAACCACATTATTGGCAGCAATAAAACGCTGGACTGGCTTGATAGGGAGAACGTTAGAGAGGCCTTTGCTCTGCACTGTGTGTAGAGAGGATGGGGATAAAAACCTTTTTTATAGCCCCCCTCCCGCCCAGTATCACATAACACTATCTGCTATATTAAAATAAAATAGCGAAAAATGGCACCATACTAAATACTTCTACACAAACTTTGTGACACGCCTCGTGATTGTTTTACTCTTTTGAGCAATGTGACGGTAAGCAATTAAACGTTACGCCTAACTTCCCACTGGGCGCCTAGGAAGTAGCCTTCGACTATTATCAATTGTGCAGAGAGCTAGGCTTTGATCCCTCTAGCAGCCGATTTACCCTTGTGACCATTGCAGAGAAAGTGTGGGACTTCTTTCGGACTAACTACCTGAAACTACTAGTATGAACTACAACTATACAGTGGTTGCAGTTCATTTGTCACTTGCTTGACAGAGAATTGACAGAAAAGATGAAGTCGCCTGTGTAAACTCTGTACTGTTTGATCGCGCCTGTTGCATTATTTTGTTAAACATCTGTAGGGAATAAATAGAGCACAGGATTCTCGTCTCACTGTCGCTCTGCGCGACAAGTTTATTTCTTAGTAAACGGCCTTTCTTAGGCCACCATCACACTGTGCTGTGCGGTGTTTGCATTGAAGAAAATAACAATGCTGTGCAGTTGATATTCCTAGCTTGCCCACCGCAATTGCAGGAACTGAGAAATTTCGGTTGTTTAACGATGTAAATGCAATATCCTCAGTGGCATTATTGTCGCCAATGATTTTAGTGAGTTAACAGCGCCCAAAAATAATGTTACGTGCACGTTCACTTCGGGTATCTCCATGTCGTTTAGTTCATTACATTAGAAGAGTCGCGAAACAGGGGTAAACAATATCCGGGAAAAGATCAGCGGCTACGCGACCGAATTGACCCTGTAGAAAGAGAGATACCTTGGTCGGATGCAGTTACCCACAGTAAATGACGTGCTTCAATCTTGGCACACCCTGGTACAATAATTTCTCCTCAACACTCGCAGGATACAAATTCTTGAATTTTTGTGAAACACCGTTGCATTAACGGGCCTCGGTCTCATTGCACTCACAACTCAATACATTGCGTCACTTCATATGGGGACACCTCAGTCGTATTTCGAGCGAAGTAAACCTCGTGCATACTACGAGTATAGTTAAGAAGCACCCTCTACGCTGAAACTTGTTTCGTGAAGCTGAGAAGTAAGCACTACGGATATGTAAGTCAGTGTGTGCAGCTGGGTAGCAAACCTATTGGATTATGTTATTCATAGTTGTTAAAACTGATTTTTTTCTATCAGATCATTCTTGACGCATAGGGTTACTCATAATAATGGTTTGGGAGAAGTATGGCGTCACTATCGGTGCAAATTTCTTACGGGTAGTCGTTGCACTTATGGGAATAATCGTGTGTGTCTGAGAGGCTTGCATTAACTTCATTGCCTCACGATTCAGTACGGACAGACATGTAGCGAATGCCTCACTCATTCGCGAAAGGAATATTTGTGAGTTATTAGGCAATCCACAACTGCGCCTGCAGTAGGCTTTCAATCATACTTTGAAACAACCGATGTTACGCGGAATATTATTGTTAAAGCTTGCACCAAAAACCAATGGAGGATAGCAACTCACAAGGTGATGCACATGAGGCCCAAATACGCTATCGTGGTCGGCACACGAAGGTGAAGGTCAAGTTTTCCAGACCTGTGATAATAAAAAATTCAGCGTTCACAATGAAAAACAAAGCGGCCGCCTAAGCACCCCATAAATATGGGTAACCAGCGAAAGCTGAAATGTGCAGCCCCGTTGTTGTGCAGCGGAATCAACCTGACACCACACTGAAGCATTTCACAAATATTTGTTACACGTTCGTGATAAGGTCATACAAAGTTTTGGGTTGGGTTTACTATATTCTTTATTTCAGATGCTCCACATTTTGCCTCGGTGATCACTGCCATGCAGAACGTACTGAGCGGGTAAATACGTTTGTCTTCCTGATAGTCAGAACTTTTGAAATGCTCATGGGCAAAAACTATGATGCCAAGAGGCTGTCGTTTGGGGATCTTCTTGTTGAAGCGACCCAAAAAGATCACTCGAACACTCTTTAAATAAAAGCAGTTTGCACACATGAACGTGTCTGTCACTCCCCACCGCAGTCTAAACACTATTCAAGGTATCATTTCAGAACGCTATCTCATGCGAGAAACGGAAACTGATCTCTTTGAGGGCTTCCGAGAGCAGGACATAATCGCCATACGTCGAATCACAATCAGGCAGAAAGGTGAAGTGGTAAACCCGCATATAACTTTCAATCACTCCATCCTACCTGAATCTGTGAAAGCAGCGTTCCTTCATTGTAAAGTCTGTCTCTAATAACCTTACCCCAAAAGGTGCTTAAAATTTCAGAAATACGGACTTGGAGCAAACCCTGCCGCGAAAAACAAAAATGTGCGCAATGTGGTGACCATGAGCACCCAACCGAGAACTGCACTTTGAATCAAGCAGAGTGTCCCAACTGTCATGGGCCGCGTGCCGGGTACTCGCGCACATGTGAAGCGTTCTACGAAGATAAGGCTATAATTCACACCAAAGTTCCAGAAAATATCACCTCCTCAGAAGCCCGGAGGAAGTTATCTCTTTTTTCCGGAAGATCTCACGCTGACGCAGCTCGCCGGGAGCCGGGCGGCGTCTAGCGACGGTGGGCTCGCAATACATCTTTGCTTATGCGTGCACATCTCTGCCCCTCCCCCCCCCCCCCCCACCAAGCAGCTACCGGCTGGAACCACCTTTCAAGTCCCAGAGGTCTACTTCCATCAGACCCCAGGGACGACACGACACAGACAACTGAGACGTCTGTTTCTTTTGACAAACCTCCATTAGTTTCCGAGAATCCACCGGAGGCAATGGAAGTGGCACCAGGGTCCTCAGCGTCTAAGATGCTGACGGAATCCTTCCAAGTGAGGCGGGGCCCTATAGTTCAACTCAGGGGGAAGAAACGTCCTCCAGCGAAGCCACTTGATAAAGGCAGCGAATTGTGAATAAATCATGCTCCTTTTCTCATTCATGAAAATGGCTGCCGAAAGTATCATTCACTGGAATTGGCGCGGCTTACTTAAGAACTTAGACGACATCTATGAAATACTCGCACAACACCAACCAAACTTACTTTGCTTACAAGCAACACACCTAAAACCTACACACACAACCCTTTAAAAAGATATGTGGTACATATCTATATATAAAAGATATGTGGTACAAAAGGACAGACAGGGTACTGCCCATTCATTTGACAGTGTCACTATCGTGGTGCAAAAAGCAGTTCCGTCTCAAGGCTTCACTCTGGTTACTGATATGAAAGCAGTGGCAATACGAACCCTAATTTTTGGACGAATAACAACCGTGTGTCTACTATACAACCCCCCGGACTACCAACTCTCTACTAAAGTATTAAAAACACTCATCGACAGGCTCCCGCGTCCATTCCTGTTGGTTGGAGATTTTAATGTGCACCACCTTCTATAGGGATGTAGAAGAACGGACACTCGAGGCTTCCTAATTGAAAACTTTCTGTTGTCTTTCAGGTATTCTAGATTTAATAAAAAAGCGCCAACATACTTTAAGGCAGCACACAACTCATACACAGCAATAGACCTTGCTATCGGCTCTCCTTCACTTTTGGCAACCACTAAGTGGGCTGTAATTAATAACCTCTACAGAAGTGATCATTTTCCTGTCTGTCTAAGACACAGAAAATGCGAGTACGACGACTGTGAAGAAAACAAGATGCGGGCTAGACAAAATTCCGAGAACTCTCAAAATTATCACACTCGTCAATTGAAAACCTAGGCATTGAAGAAGTGGAGCGTTGGCCACTCTGCACATTATACAGGGCGCAGAAAAATTCAACCCACATACATCTAACCACACACGGAACAAACAACAAACTTGGTGAAATGCTGAGGGCAGAAATGCTCGTGACAGTCGAAACAAAGCATGGTCGAAACTCCGCAAGTATCCTGCAACTGAAAAACATGGTCGAAATTCCGCAAGTATCTTGCAGCTGAAAATTTGGTGAATTTTAAGTGTGCAACAGCAAACGGTAGACGTGTGCGACTAGAGTCTAAACGACAGAGCTGGTAGTCCTTCCTCTGATCGGTTAACTCGTACACTAACACGCATAATGTGTATAACAGAGTAAGAGCACTCTAAGGGCACAGCACTCATCCAGTGCCCCTTGTTAGTACTGCTGGTAATACCCTGGAACACTAGGTAGATGCCATAGGCCAACACTTTAAGTATATATTCAGCTCAGCATATTATACAGACTCCTTTAGGCGATACAAACTTGCCGAGAAACGTAAACATAGTCGTGATGAAAGGCTATTGGCAAGAGGGTACAATGCCCCCTTTACTATAGATGAACTAAAGGCAGCACTGGCAAAGTGCGGCAAATCAGCAGTAGGCGTGGACAGAATTACTTCTGGCATGCTGAAACACCTACACAAAGAAACGCTTGATGTCATCCTCACTTTTTTTAAACAATGTAATTTCTTCTGGGCGTCGTCTACCCATGACTTGAAAAAATGCAGTTATCCTACCCATTATTAAACAAGAAAAAGAAGCCACATTTGCTGCTAGTTACAGGCATATTGCGCTGACTAGCTGTTTGTGCAAGGTCTCCGAAAAATGGTCAATCGCTGCCTTATGTATTACCTTGAAAACAATGGCCTCCCTGATCGTTGTCAAGCTGGATTCAGATTTGGCCGGTCGACAACTGGCCAACTGGTAGCTTTTGAATCCTATGTTAGGGATGCCTTCATTCATAAACAACCCTGTCTATCTGTATTTTTTTACTTTGAGAAGGTTTACGGCACGACATGGTGTTATGGAATTATCAGTGAGCTGCAATTTTTCGGATTGTCAGTAAATAAGTCGAATACCATTGAAAGCTACCTTTCTGATCGTACATATGTGGTTCGTGTTGGAAATGCCTTATCAAAGCCCTTTACGCAAGAAAATGACGTCCCACAAGGCGGTGTTTAAGGGGCGATGCTCCTTAAAGCGGCACCTGTTCGTCCCTCGTAGTAGTAGTAGTAGTAGTCGTAGTGTGTAACCAGTCTTAGATTTGACCTCAAAGTGGTGCCAGTGGGAGATTTCTACTGTGCGCTGTTGAACAATTAAAAAATTGCAGCGTGTGCATTAACTAAAAACCGAATTCTCCTGTCTCTCATTACCACTTGCAGCCATTTGCACGTACATTGAGCACTATCTGACAAGAAGTGGTTGCTACGTTATACTCGCTGGGTGTAACCTCCTTGGTCTTAGAAAGGTTTTGCGAGCGTTGGGCCGCAGTGCCATGAATACAGTGAACTAGTATAATTAGTTATTTATTTATTTATTTATTTAGGTACCCTCAGGGCCAGAGGCATTAGAGAGGGGAGTGGGTTACAATAGTTACAAACATAATATAAAACAGAGCAAAAAAGGTATAAACACCACAAAACCAGGAAAATGCAATGTACTTCAGTGTTACACGTTATACAATGTTAGCTAAAGCAGTTTTAAAAAGTTGGTGGTCCGAGATTGTGGCCGTCAGTGCGGGTAGGTGGTTCTATTCCTGTGATGTACGCGGTATGAATGACTGGGAAAAGGAGTTAGTTCTGCAGGACGCAAGCCGACTTTATGGACATGAATTAAGCGAGCTCAAATGTACCGAGGAGGCAGAACGAGTTCGTTTCGTAGCTGGCTGTGATAGAAAAGCTTATGGAAAAGACAGAGGCGAAGGATTTTTCTACGAGATGATAAGGAAAGTAATCCGAGGCTGGATTTTATAGTGCTTATGCTGGCAGTCCGGTTGTAGTTAGAGAGTATAAAACAAACAGAGTTATTTTGAACTATTTCAAGTAAGTGTATTAGATTTTCTCGGTTAGGATCCCAAACTGATGCAGCATACTCCAGTTTGGAGCGGATAAGCGTCTTGTAGAGAGTTAGTTTTAGTGTTGAAGGAGCCTGTGAGAACTTTCGACGTACGTAGCCGAGCATGCGATTAGCGTTATTAATTACGTACGTGGTATGCACGGACCAAGTGAGGTCGGTAGTAATATGTATTCCGATATATTTGTAAGTGCTGACAGATTCCAGTGGAGCATCGTTCAGATAGTAAGTGGGCAATATACGGTTAATCCTAGATACGCGAAGGAACTTGCATTTGTTAGTGTTGAGTTCCATTACCCATGTTTTACACCACACAGAAATAGCTTTAAGATAGGATTGAAGGGTTAATAGGTCATTGTCATTAGATATTTCACGAAAGAGGACGCAGCCATCGCCAAACAAGTGAATGTGAGAAGTAACAGATAAGGGTAAGTCGTTGATGTAAATAAGAAAAAGCAGGGGAGCCAGGACAGATCCTTGAGGGACTCCAGAAGAGACGTTCGTTAGGGGTGAGACGTTATCGTTAGCTAAAACAAACTGAGCGTGGTTAGAAAGAAAACATTCAAGCAAAAATAAAAGTTTCGGATCAAGATTAAGATTTTGTAGTTTGTGAAGTAACAACTTTTGACATACTTTATCGAAAGCTATGGAAAAGTCTAAAAAATGCAATCAGCGACGGATGAATGATCAAGAATGATGTTTAATCCATGGGTGAAAGATGCAAGTTGAGTCTTGCATGAATAGTTTTTTCTGAAACCGTGTTCACACTTGGAAAAAAACGAGTTAGATTCGAGAAAACCTGCCAGTTTGGAATATATGATGTGTTCTAGTATGTTACAAGGTATGCTGGTTAGCGAGATAAGCTGGTAGTTAGACGGTGAATGTTTGTTACCAGTTTTAAACAGTGCAGTTATCTTTCCAATCTTAAAGTCGATGGGGAGACAGCCTTCATGAAGCGATTGTTCAAATATCTTCGTTAGTATGATTGAACAATAAGAGCTGGTGTTTTTCAAAAATTTAGGACTGATCGTATCACAACCAGGAGACGAGGAAGGCTTTAAGGACTGATTACACTTTCAACACACCCGTAGTCAATAATAATAGGAGGCATGGGTGGGTAGTCGCAATGGGGGGTGGTCGGAACAGGGGCGTCTGTAGTTGCTGAGAAATTTCTGGAAAAGGCATCATTAAGGGCTTCTGCACACAAATGGGGGGGAATGGTGTTTCCAGCACTGTCAATCGAGGTTAACATTTCGCTATTTTTGGGGTTAATAACGCGCCAAAAT
This sequence comes from Rhipicephalus microplus, assembly GCF_043290135.1. Taxonomy (NCBI): domain Eukaryota; kingdom Metazoa; phylum Arthropoda; class Arachnida; order Ixodida; family Ixodidae; genus Rhipicephalus; species Rhipicephalus microplus. Next base: position 98,369,632 of record NC_134707.1, on the reverse strand, counting down.
TTCTTAGGATCAGTTAGTAACATATTCGGAAGCGTGGTGTTAAAATAGCAATATTTCGCATTTTTAGTGCGGTGGTGTACTCTTGGGAGGCTTTTTTGTAATCATCCCATCGAAAGATGCAGGAGAATTTTTTCGCGGCCTTGTAAATACGATGCTTTTTGTTTAGGAGACGCTTAATCTGTATATTGAACCATAGTGCATATTGGTTGGATGTGATAGTGCGAGCAGGAATGTGTTTATTTGTTAGTTGTTTCACCTTATCTACAAAAACGTCCCAGTTAGTTTGGACACTACGACTATCAAACGTGGAGAGGAAATTATGAAGAAATGTGCAAAGTTCATTAATAATGGAGACAAAATCACCTTTACCATAGTCATGAATTGTTTTAACCGTTTTTACACGCTTGGGACAGGATGCGTTGATGTTGAACGATAGCAGAGTATGATCGCTTAAACCTGGCAGATGGGTAATGTTCGAAACAAAATCGGAGTGAGACGAAAGCAGAAGTTCTAGTGTGTTAGCTACCGACGCAGTAGTTCTGGTAGGTGGTTTTACTAATTGTGACGTGACGTTTACTAATTGTGACATTTGTGATATACCATGAACTCGATGTGGTTAAACGTGGGAAGTAGACACGAAGCGCCTTGAAACGTCCGCTGTATGACGGTGCTTCTATATGAGGAATATATGATGAAAAGATGGGAGATGATAGTAGTTGGAGTGTCGAATAGGTGGACGAACAGACACACAGACAGATGCATAGACAGACGCACGGATGGCTGCACGGATGAATGGACGCATGGACAGACGCAGGAGCGGATGCAAGGACGGGCGCAGGACGGACGCACAGAAGGACGTGCGGACGCATGAACAGACGCAGGCACGGACAGGCGGTTTGACGCACGGGTGGCCACACAGTCGCACGCATGGACGGACGGAAGCAAGAACGAATGAACGGACGGATGCTTCGCCCCAATTCTAGGTGGTCGAAATTTCCAGAGCCTTCCACTACAGCGTCTTTCATTATCAAATGGTGGTTTTGGGACGTAAAACCCCACATATCAATGCTTCGCCTCACTATTCATCATTCACTCCGTGGATATGCCGCCATTTTTTGCTGCAAACTATTTATCCTAAAAATGAACTCCATAAGCACTATACTGCCTAAAACAATCTCCTACTCTGCATATGTGGATGGCACCCAGATCAGCTTCAAATCGTGAAACCTAGCCATCTGTGAACGTCAGATTGAGTTGGCAATAAATAGGCTCTCAAACTGGGCAGACAAAAATGTTTTTAAATTTAACTATGACAAGACTATTTGTCTACTCTTTTCAGAACTACGTGACATAAGGCCAGCCCCCAACATTTCAATAAATGGACAAACCATAGCTACTAATAAGATTGCAAACTGCGAGGTGTTACGGTTGGAGCAAAGCTCAGCTTTGTTTCACATATCAAACAGCTACGACTTAAATGCTTGAAAGCCTTAAACCTGCTCAAGATTCTCTCGAATCAATCATGGGGCAAAGACCGTGACGGTCTACTGAACCTTCTCAACAACGTAGTGCTATCACGAATCAATTATGGCTTGCTGGTTCACGAGTCAGCGTCAAGATCTGTATTGAAGATGCTTAACTCAGTGAACCAACATCGGCTTCGGCTGGTCAGCGGTGCTTTCCAAACCAGCCCAACAGCCAGCCTGTATGTTGACACAGACCTGTGGGCACTAGAATGCCGACGTCAGTTCACAAGTGTCGCCGCAGGGCGCGGTTTCGAATCCCGGCTGCGGCGGCTGCATTTCCGATGGAGGCGGAAATGTTGTAGGCCCATGTACTCAGATTTGGGTGCACGTTAAAGAACCCCAGGTGGTCTAAATTTCTGGAGCCCTCCACTACGGCGTCTCTCATAATTATATAGTGGTTTTGGGACGTTAAACCCCACATATCAATCAAGTTCACAAGTGTCACGTATGCCACCAAGGTGTTTTTTCATGTCGACCACCCAGCTCGAGTGCTGTTGCAGGATACATCAAACGCCAGCCTGATCTTGAGGCGACCATCAACTACGCCACCTTATCCCCTCTGAGGGGCCTCACACTTTGAAAACATACAGATACTGATCTCCAATCTTCAATAAGCTCTCACAAGGACACTGCTGTGTCGTGGGAAATGTGGGCTATCAATTGCAACTTGTCATTCCTAGAGGTAGGAAAGCATGGCCTCTCAGTCGCAATCGATCAACACTTCATGCACTTGCAGGCCAAATACAGGTGTGCTAAGTATTATACTGATGCCTCCAAGTCCTCCGCAGTCGCATGTGCAGCACATGGTCCGGCGTTCTTCAAATCTAGAACAATGAATGAACATACCAGCATAGTTATAGCAGAATGCTATGGCATATTTTAGCAGTAAGGCACATTTTAAAGGATAAAGAACCAGCCTAAATCATATACACAGACTCTCTCAGCGCAGTGAATGCGCTGTCCGCCACTAAGATACGCAAAATCCCAGTTACTAATACTCTTGTAGAATGCATCATGTCAGCCTACAAATATAAGCTCAAAATCACAATATGCTGGATTCCGGGACTTTGCAACATAGCTGGCAATAAAATAGCGGACAGACTTGTGAAGTCAGCTGTACTCCGCCCATCAATTGACGTAGACACCATCCCATATGAACACCTGAGGCCACTCATTAGAACCCAAATGCGTAGACAATAGCAAGAGGAATAGAACGCAGCAAATGCAAACAAACTGCAATGAGTAAAGCCAAGAATAGGAAGATATGTGACTGAAAAACATATCAGACACCAAGAGGTTGCACTGGGGAGACTCTAGATCAGTCATACACATGCAACACGCTCCCATCTTTTAAACATCTCTCCAGCTTCACATTGTGCAAATGTGGTGATGCGCTGTCTGTCGTTCATGTTCTACTTATCTGTCCGTACCTTGAACCAGAAAGACTGTGTCACTTCCCAAAGCTTTATAATTGCCACATTCTGCCTCACCCGCAATTTTTCTTGGAGACGATGCCATGTTTCCCCAAGAAGTAGTTTTAAACTTCTTAGCTTGTGTAGGCTTTCAACATTCCAAAACATATTCTCGCTAATCTCAGCCTCCTCTCAATCCTGAGGAAACCGCTGAGACTTTTTTTGAGATGTTATGCAGCACGCACTCATTGTCCTAACAAGGACTGTTGCCGACACTGCATGACTTTGTAAAACCCATAAGCATAGCCCGTTTTAAACTCATAACACATAGTCACTACACCAAAGTTTAAGCCCTATGCACCAATTTTTTATTCTTGCCAGCCTGAGTAGACTTTTAATGATCAAATCAACCAAAAACCATGTGTTTGGCGCTCTTTGGCCTGAGTTGCCCTTGCGCCACTAAAATCTACCATCCTCATCATCATCGTCGTCATCGTCATCATCATATTTGAGTTCGTAGTGTGAATAACGGCCATCGTGAGCATAGAAGTGTGGCAGCTTGGGCAAGTTGGTATGGCATGACGATAGTTATTGCGCGAGAAAAAAACGACGACACAGAGTCCTTCGTGTTATTTTTGTCTCTGTGTCGCCGTTTTGTTCTCGCGCAATAACAATCGTCATCGTGAGCATGTTTAAAAAGGCAAAACGCGATAGCCGGATGGGGACCAGTCCCCATTATGTGATTTGCTTCCCAGACTTTGCTTTCTTGAACACATGTGAACTGTACCGCAACAAAATAAAAGTTTGTGGGCGTAGCATTGGCCGCTTAAAGCCCCGCAGCAATGCATGCAGGAAGCTAATGCCCTTTCAAATTAATTTTTCATATTAAATTCAGTAAAGATTGCATTATGTCTACATTCAACAATACGCTATTCTGCACTTTTCGCTGTTGTGGTTGCTGATGTTGATCGTAAATCACGCTTCATCTTCTTGAAACAGAGGGTTGTTTATTGTATTCACTTTTTGCGCTATTGACAACGGTCGATGGCTTGTAAACTTTACATTTGCAGAATAACGGATGTGCTAACAAGACGCTTCATAATACATCAAGCCTGCATCAGATTTTCGCTTCACAATTTTAAGGAAGACAATATGCTTTGGTTTGCTTCTACAAGCTGTGGCTTTGATTCTACTTTGTAAACACTAAGAACAGATTTAGCATAACTTGGTAAGGCCATGTTGTGTTATGATTAACCAGCTTTGTCGTTTCCAGGTTTAACACATTAGGCAAACTTTCCCTTTTATGTAAACATCGGAGGTATTGTGAATTTATTGAGAGATTTTATTTCATGAGATCAAGAACCGAATATAGCAACAAAAGTTGTGTTTTTTTCTTGTTTTTCATTATTAATACTAGCCTCACTTTGTCACGCTTTTGCTGTACAACACACACTGATGTTGTAGCGTTCCCATCTTACCTCAAAGATATGAAGTAACGTGGACATTGCAGTGCCACTTATCACTCGAGCACTACATCAGTGAAATGGGTAATAATGTTTCATTCTCGTTACCTGCGTCATTTTCCTAGACTAGTATCGGGGTAAGGCAAGCAGAATGCGAGCGATATTCTGAAGCAGAGAACTATCTTTTCCAACTAAGTTTAGTAGCTGAACACCACTCACTGAACCATGCTATTTCTTTTTGCACTATTCACGCGGGGTGCAAATATGGCTGTGTTCCAATTCTTAGACAACCCGTAGACAGTCTTCGCAGACTGCTTAGAAGACAGCACCGAGCCCCTGCTGTCTGAGAATTGGAACACTTGTGGACGGCTTTTAAGCGACGATGTGCCACCTCGCGTCGAGAAGAAAAGCTGAAAAAAACAAATTTAACAGTTGCATTTTCTGGCCTATTTCGCGTTGAAACCGAAAAAAACAACTAAACGTTACTAACATTGAGCGTCTGGGAAAGCGTCAGCTTGTGTGCAGAAAACCAATCCGGTGAGATTTGATCTATCTGAGCGATTCGCCGAGCCGTCATCTTGTTTATACAGCAAAGTAGGCTGCATTGTATTTGTCTACGATGCGGTCTTCTCGTAGCTGTCTATTTTGGCTGCTACGTGAACAAGGAATGGGACTTAAGATGCTCGCCGTCCATTTTGCCATCTGTGGTCATTGTTGGAACACACCATATATGCTTGTTTCTGCAATTGGAAAACATGATGGTGATGATGATGTGTGGCCGGTGCTGATGCAAGAGCCATTTGATAGTGAAAGATGGTCACACAATGGAACAAGAGATAAGGACAATGGCTATGGTGTGTGGCTGTATAAGGACCTTAAAGTTTTGAGCGCTATGTCGGCTGAAAGATATAAGTATTAAATAATGGTTGATTTGTAGCGTGTGTAGTGAGAATAAATGCCAAGTCTTCATAGTAATGAAACTTTTATGGAGATAAGTTGCATTAGCACAATTGTATCGTCGACGCCCTTGATACCCATGGGCGAGGAGCATGTGCTTCGCTGCAGCGGGGTCCTCTGTTCAGAAATCGTCCTACGGATTCTCAGGATATATCAAATGGAAACGGTGCACGTCTTATGAAAATGCGACCAATAATCCGTCCTTGAAAAGATTGTCCGCAACGATAGAAATATATTGATAAAATGGTATTTGCTGTCCGCCGGGTCATTAAAAGCGTTCTTTTCTAAGAAAGTCTAATTCTTCACATTGGAGAGTATTGCGCAACTCGACTTGAACAGCAAATGAAACACATTAACGAAGTTTTACTTTGCCCTAAATTGATGGGAAGAAAGTTGAACACTACGCAAAACGGGATGATGTGGTGCAAAAAATGTTTTTTTGGCTCTTGCTCTAAACACACCCAAGGTTTACTTAGTAAACCCCCGTGCATTGTTCGTGAACCCACCGGTTAAGGTTCGAGGACTGAACTAAAACCTAGCATCGAGGTTTTTGAATTCAGCTTGGATGCACTGCTAGGCTTGCTTGAGCTAAATTGGCTGCTTTTCGTGTTCATCTGAGCAAAACTCGTCCTTCAGAGGACAACATTTGTGAGACACTCGATTATAAACTTCTTTCCAATAAATTGTTCTTTACAAAAAGTTTTTGTAAGCTCGCTAGAAATTCCTAAGCGATATAAAATTTCACTGCGTTTATTTTTCAATCGACATGGCGTGCATTCCTTTTTTTGTAACACTTCATCTGTAGTGATCAAGTGCAGGTGTTTATCCGTATACACACACCTCTAACGATTTCATCAATCTAGTAAGCTTTGGCGTGCTTCGGAAAATAAGTTTTTTTGACTGCAAGCTTTGTTTCGAGGAAGATGGCCATGCATAAATGTACGTGTACTGTAAATGAAGAGACCTGTAATAAATATTCAGTTTTATTCAACGAATTCTACGATGAATGCTTTTTGAAACTCAGTGGAACTTCTCATAAGCTGAAAATGTGCACTAAAGTCAACCGGCATACTTAAAAACAAAACAATGTCAAATGTACTGTAATTTTAACGCGTGCAACATGCACTCATTTTAGAGGTTCAGAGCTACACTGGCAAAGCCTCTGTGGTTGTGCTGCTTTCATACCTACACATACTATGGATTGGGACAAGAACAACAAAAAAATTAGAAAGAACAGCCGGAATTACGACAAATAAATGTTCTCACAGTGAAGGTGATGACTTTAGCGCAGTTCTGTGGGAAGACTGTCGAATATGGTCCGCTTTGGTGAGCACCCGTAATCGCCAAAAACATCGATACTTGACGTTGCATTGGATGCATGCAGTGACAAGAGTTTTCCATGCTGCTCATACGGAATGTAATGGCAGGCTGTGTAGAGAAAAATTAGAGGCCCTTAAGCTTTGCCTTTAAGAGAACAAATCAACAGCGATATCCTTTCCCTAGCGCGTACTTCAACCATTTAGAGCGTACTTTTGTATTGTATTGTAGTAGAAACGTCTTTTGTTTCCACAGGAGGATGTTACTCGACTTGTATAACTTGTGGATTTTTATAATGTAATTGATAAAGATGAAAGTGGCTTTTGTCAGTGAAGCTTTCGTATTTACCATATTTTGAATTTACCATATACTCATTAAACAGTCTTAAGGAAATACGCGTGGTGTTGTCTTTAGTAATGGGTGGCTGGCTTTCAAAACACAAAGTGTTCACGACAATTACGTGTTCTGACTCTCGATTGGTTGTATCACGCAACATTACTGCAGTATTGAGTGTTGAATTGTGACAGCTGTATACAGGATGCTTGTTTGCAAAGCATGAACGCCATTTTCGCTGACTTCCAAGTTGCAATTGCTAGCTCTAGTAATGTTAATTTTTTGCGTGCCTGTGGACATATTTCTGCATACCCTTTGACCACTTTAATAAAGTTACCGTCAAAATAGTATTTTCTTTCACAGTTAGGAGCAACACTGAAGGTATAGATAGACACAGTATCGCTGCCGTGCTGTATTCAACGCTTGGTCATTTCCCACTTACGAAGTGCCGACTACTTTCAGCTTTCCTTCTGCTGCAAACGAGCAGCCAGCAGCTAAAACCAGCATACAAATATCACGGAGGCCGCGTGTTGTATTTGCTAAATGCTTCGATGCCATACTTGTCTTATATTTCGAGAACTCAGTGGATGGCCTTTCAGTATATACGCTCACTGTCGTATGTCAAGTGTGTTGTTCCACATGTACCATTCCTTCTTGTGACAGTACGTAAAGGAACCAGCTCTAGAAAACAAAACTTAAAAGTAAAGCAATACAGCTGAAACAAGAACCACAAGAACTAAAACGCCACCAGCTATAGCACCAAGGGCGAACCAGTTCTGTATAATGGCAAGTGAGTGGTCTACTTGAGCACGGCTTCGATGAATACGTGCACCATTCATATATTCCGACAAGCTACGGGGTACCGATTACAGCGCCAGAAGTGACTTTACCCCCTTTTGGCTTTACTTTCTATGCACTCGTGGTGCAGCCCTTAGGGGCAGTTCTAATTTATTCATCCTCATTGACACTCCCCCACTTATGTATAGCCTACACATGGTCTGAGGCTGAATTCTGCTTGCATTTTTTGTGTGTGCTACCAGGTACATCAGTGTAAAGCTAGAATAAACACATCGTGAAGTATTCATTTCCGAACAAGGTCGTGCACATGAAAAAAAAAAACTCAGAGAACATATTAGCTGAGAAGCACCACCCGCTAGAATTTTTTCGCTAGCCTTACTTCGCAGTAAGTTTGAATTTCGAGCTATAGAACTGCGTGCTTCGCCTCAGCCCACGCAAAGTGTTTCTTTCTAAAAAAAACATTTGTCGTATTGATAGCAAAAATAAAAATCGGCAAGCATTTTAATAACACGACGCCTGTGACCTGTCAGGTGGGCTGTTGGCTAGCCGCTTCTTTTAGAGTAGCAGTTCGAGTGAATGTGTGAAATCAGTAATAAAAGTGACTTATTCTAGGTGTTTGTTATATAAATGCTATACGGTTATAATATCATGAAAGCTACTGCACAGATTCGTTTTTCATTGTTTATAGAAATCGAATGTGCCATATAAAATATAGTAAACTTATAGTACTATATTATAGTAAACCAATAACGGTGTAACAAAAGAGTTTTTCAAATTTACACTTTTTTAAAAGGTTTAACACCTCTTTCACAATTTGTAGGCCATAACAGAAGGGTGTGTGTGGAAAAAGAGTGTTATGCCATTTGTCAGGGTATTAGTGGAAGAGCTGAAGGGCTTACACCTCTAATTACAATAACATTGTTCACTTTAACGTCCCGGAGCCATCATACGATTGTGAGAAACGCCGTACTGAAGGGCTGCGTAAAAGAGCTGTTTTAAGAAGTTCAAGCCTTCAACTACTAAGCGCCTCGTCGACATTTCGTCGTTTAAAGAGGGGCGCCGCGTATTGCCACAGAGGCTGGCAAGCGGGTGCAATGTCAACTTTTGCCCGCTTCTGGATTACGTCTGCAGTAGGGGCCTCCCGATTGTGCACAGAGTTGCTTTTGGTGAATGTAATGCTTGGCACCATTGATTGGATTGTAAGGTAAAAACAGAAACAGACGACAGCTGTACTTAGGAAGAGTAGTTGCACTTGGAAATATTTTGAGTTGTCCAGTGCCCTTCGCAGCTACAGTGCCGTGAACTCAGTTACTTTTTTTATTATTGCCGTTGTTGCTTACTAATATTTTTTCTGGAAGTATACCCGGGCTCTAATTTATTCCTATATCGACGAAGTCGAATCGGTGGATAAGGTATAATTATGGTTTTTCACGTTCTCGATTTGATTTGAGTCCTGTCTCTAATAGTGTTACTGATAGTTTGTCGAATACATGGTCAGGAAGATAGAGATGTTTTGATAGAGGTAGATTTGGGGATGACTTCGCATGGGCTCTGGGATAATTGAAGCGAATCCTAAAAGGTGTTTCTGTTTGTCCGATGTACTGCACACTGCACACGCTGCATTCGAGTAGGTATACCACATTAGAGGAATCGCATGTTAGGTTTCCTCGTATGTTAATCGAAAACTTAGATTGTGAGCTGTTTGCTTTGTGTGTCTCTCGCATTGCTTTACATACAAGACATCGTGACTTTAAACAAGGTCGGCATAAATAACTAGGGGGTGAGGTATTGATTTGAGAGTGGACAAGTCTCTCTTTGAGGCAGCGTGGTCGTCGGCAAATGACGCCAGGAGTGGATGGGAATGTGCGTTTCAGACGTTCACTTTGTTCCAGAATGTTCTAATGTCGTTCAAGGATTTTGTTTACATTGAGGAAGTTTGTCCTGTGAGTTTAGCAGAGGTTTGTTCGTTTCGGGTCTTCTTGCAGTGGTCGCTTAATAAGTAAGTCATCACGCTTCAGTTTTCTCGCTTTTGGAACAGCGTTATCAAATACATGTCGGGGGAGGGGGATTTTTGTTTATCGGTCATAGGTTTTAGCCTCTGTGAGCGCGTGTGAAATCAGCGTCTCTTGAGCAGATTTGCTTAAACCAGTGAGCCTGGCTGTATGAAATACTGCTTTTACAGTGGCGCGGGTGATCGCTTTTGTAATGGAGGTAGTGGTGTCGATCCGCTGGTTTCAGATCTAGGGTTGTAGAAGGCTTCTCTTCTTCAATCGTTATGGTAACATCAAGAAAATTTACAATTGCTTGCGAGTAGGTGTGTGTGAAGTGTATGTTCGGATGTACAACGTTGTAAATGACGATAAAGCTGAGAAATTTATTCTCACTGCTAGTCCAAATAAGAAAGATGACGTCTATGTATCTTCTGTATAACAGCGGTTTCGAGGAACTTTCAGCAAGAAATTCCGATTCTAGTTTTCCCATAATTAAGTTGGCATAATAAGGTGCCATTTTGGGGCCCATAGTGTTCCCTCCGATTTGTTGAAAATACTCTTGGTTAAATTGGAATGAATTTATTATGAGGACCATCCTTGTCAAATTTGCGATGGTAGAGAAATCTGAGGTGGTAGATTGTCTATGGTCTGGGCACATGTTTTGTAATGCACCTATGCTGTCATCATGAGGAATATTTTTATGCATTGAAGAGACATCAAAAGTAACTAAGTACGAGTTTTTCAGCACCCACAGACCTGCAATGTCTTGAAGAAAATGTGTGTTTTGTTTTATGTATGACGCGAGAGTGCATGGAATGTGGCTTATTAGTTTGTCCACGTACCGTGATATGGGTTCAGATGTTGTACCGATGCCTGATATGAGTGGTCGGCCTATGTTACCGGGTTTATGAATTTTTGGGAGCATGTAGGAGCGACCTGGACGAGGGTATGCTGCTCGCATTAGTTTGTGGTCAGTGTTGGTTATCGTTTTTGCATCCAGCAGTTTCTTTTGTTCTCTTGATACGATATCTTTGTATTCGCCTGTCGGATCACCTGGGAGGTGTTCGTAAAATTTTGAGTCGTCTAGGTGGCGGTATGCTTCTTGTAAGTAGTTGGTTGTATTAAGGAATACGATTGCTCCTCTTTTGTTAGCGGGTTTTATTGTTATGTCTGTTCTAAATTTCAGGTTTCTCATACTCATTTTATCTAATTTTGTCAAGTTTTCTCGTTTTTATTCCTCTCTGTAATATTTGTGTACTATATCTTACTGTCCTGCGGTGATATAAAGGTCCAGGCACTTGTCTAGATTACTGTTCGACGTCAAATCATTTGTTTCACGACAGCAAATTTTTTCGCGGTTAGAAGGCCTGTCCAAGAAATATTCGTGCAACCTTAAGCTTCTGGCGAACTTGTCGAGGTCTCAGAGCAAGTTGAATTCAAATTAATCAAAAGGTTTAGTGGTCGGGCAGAAGCTTGGTTCCTTCGGTAGCAGTTTTTCTTCTTCGGGTGACATACTCGTGTTTGATAGGCTTAGAATCACAGTGTCACAAGGTGTGTTCATAGATGGGCGCTCGTTTGTACCGTTAGTGGTTTCCTGGGTCGTGGCGTTGTAGTGATAAGGAACTTTCTCAGGAAACGCGGGTTGGGCCCATAGTCTCATTTGAGTTTATTATTTTGGTGTTCATGATGACTTGGTATATATTCTGTTCAAATTACTAGCGAGGTGATTTCTTCGTTTCATAAAGTGTTGTGGTGGAGATTGGTGTTGGTGATAGCGACCAGTTTCTTCACCTACTTATCACTGTGATTGAGAGCGATTTCTGCTAATTTAAGAGATGCCTCAAGAATAAAATTTTTCCATGATATTTGGTCGTGTTCGTCAAATTTGATGCGTCTGGTGTGAGAGAGAGTGTCATACTCTTGGGGGCTATTTTAGCACGAAGGTACACTTGCAATGTTGATTTATGCATTTTATGTCTAAATAGTTTGTCCGCGAATTTTCGTACTTTAAGGAAGGTGGCACTGCAACTGGAAAGCGATGAGCTGCACTTACATTTCAGAGATCAATCTCAATTTTGGGTGCGGGAATGGCACTGATGAAGTCCGCAAATTGCAGTTATGTCGGGCAGTTCTTCGTTGTTGTAAGGAGGATTTCGGCGGTGGGTTCTTGGCGAAAGTGTTGGTAGGGAGTTCCCGTCCCGGAGTCCGCATTAGAGAGAAGCGGCTTCGTAGTTCGACAGGGTTCCCTTTGAGGAGTGGTGTTGTGGTCATGTCGTGTGGTGCTTTTGGTCTTGACATCCGCGATGGAAGGATGCGTGTTGGCTGTCCAGCAGACTTACCCCCTAGTAGTGGTGCGCTGTTGATGATGGTGAGGGGGTGCTTGTGCTCGCGGGAGTCACAGTTTTGTCGATCATCGGGAACTCGTCTGTGATGTTGGATAGGTGTTGGGCTCCTGGAATATGTTGATATGCAGAGTTCTTGTCATGGGCTCTTGGATTATGTTGATATGCACATTGCAAGTTTGCCTTCGTGCTAAAATAGCCCCCAAGAGTTTGACACTCTTCCTCACATCAGCCGCTACAAACCTAGACGAACACGACCAGATAACATAAAAAATATTCTCCTTTAGGCATCTCTTAAATAACAGAAGTCGCTCTCAATCACCCGCGACAAGAACTCTGCATATCAACATACTCCAGGAGCCCACACACACCCAACATTACAGACGAGCTCCCGACGATCGGCGAAACTGTTACTCCCGCGAGCCACAAGCACCCCCTCACCATCATCAACAGCGCACCACTACTAGGGGGGAAGTCTGCTGAACAGTCAACACGCGTCCCTCCATTGCGTAGGTCGAAACCAAAAACACTACACGACAGCACCACTACATCTCTCCTCAAAGGGAAGCCTACGGATCTACGAAACCGCGTCCCTCTATTGCGAACCCCGGAACTGCCTACGAACACGTTCACCGGGAGCCCAACGCCGAAATCCTCCCCACAACGACGAAGGCCTGCTGGACATAACTACAATCTGCGCACTTCATCAGTGCCATCCCCGCACCCGAAAGAAGATGGACTTCGGAAATGTAAGTCCAGCTCATCTCTTCCCAGTTGCAGTGCCACCTTCCTTAAAGTACAAAAACTTGCTGACAAACGAATTAGACAAGAAATGCATAAATCAACATTGCAAGTGTACCTTCGTGCTAGAATAGCCCCCAGGGTATGACACTCTCCCTCACACCAGCCGCTACAAACCTAGACGAACACGACCAAATAACATGAGAAAACGTCCTACTTGAGGCATCTCTTAAATTATTAGAAATCGCTCTTAATCACAGTGATAAGCAGGTAAAGATTATGGTCGCTATGACCAACATCATTCTCCACCACAACACTTTATCAAACAAAGAAATCACCCGGTTAACAGAATTTGAACAGAAGAAATGCCAAGCCATCATAACCACAAAAGTTATTAAACTCAAAAGAGACCATGTACCCAGCCACTCGTTTCCTGAGATAGTTCCTTATCACTACAACACCACCCCCCAGGAAACCACTAACGGTACGAACGAGCACCCATCTATGAACACACCCTGTGACACTGTTATTTTAAACCTATCGAACACGCGTTTGTCAAGGAAAAACTGACCCGACAAAGAAAAACTGCTATCAAATTGACCAAGCTTCTGCCCGATCATTAAAATTTTTGATGAATTTGAATTCCAGTTGCTCTAAGACCTCTCAACTTCGCCAGAATCTTCAGGTTGCGCGAATATTTCTTGGACAGGCCTTCTAACCACGAAACAATTTGCCGTCGTAAAACAAATGATTTGATATCGAAGAGTAATCTAGACAAGTGCCTGGACTTTTATATCACCGCAGTACAGACAGATATATTACACAAATCCCACAGATAGAAAGGAAAATGAGAAAACTTTACATTATCTGAAATAAATGAGTGTGTGAAATATGGCGTCTAGGACAAACATAACAATATAACCCGCTGACAAAGGAGGAATAATTGTAGTCCTTAATACAACCAACTACTAACAAGAAGCATACCGCCAACTAGACGACTCAAAATTTTACGAAGGCCTCCCAGGTGAATCGACAGACGGATACAAACGTATCGTATTAACAGAACTAACGAAACTGCTGGATGCAGAAAAGATAACCAACACTGACCACAAACTACTGCGAGCAGCATTACCTCGTTTAGGTCGCTTCTACACCCTCCAAAAAATTCCTAAACCCGGTAACCTAGGGCGACCAATCGTAACAGGCATCAGTACAATAACTAAACTCATCTAAGGGTACATGGACAAACTAATAAGTCACTTTCCATGCACCCTCGCGTCGTACAGAAAAAAACACCACACATTTTCTTCGAGACATTGCTGGTCTGTGTGTGCCGAAGACTCGTACTTGCTTACTATTGATGTCTCTTCATTCCGTACAAGTATTCCTCACGATGACGGCATAGCTGCATTACAAAACATGTACACAGATCATAGATGAACTAGCACCCTAGATTTCTCTGCCATCGCAACTTTTACGAAGATGGTCCTCGAAATGAATTCATTCGAATTTAACGAAGAATATTTTTAGCAATTCAGCGGGACCACTATGGACACCGAAATGGCACCCAATTATGCCAACGTATTTATGGGAAAGCTAGAATCGCAATTTTTTGCACAAGATTCCCTGAAACCACTGTAATACAGAAGATACATAGACGCCATCTTTCTTCTTTAGACCCACAGCGAGGATGAACTTCTCAGCTTTATCGACAGTTTCAACGCTGTACATCCGAACATACTCTTCACACCCACCTACTCGCAAGTAACCGCGAATTTTATTCATTTTACCATAACGATAGAAGAAGACAAGCTTTTTACAACCCTATATAGCAAACCAGCGGATCGACAACAATACCTTCATTACTGAAGCGATCACCTGCGCCACTGTAAAAACAGTATTTCATACAGCCAGGCACACCGATTTAAGTGAATCTGCTCAAGAGACGCTGATTTTGACACGAGCTCATGGAGGCTGAAACCTGTGCTCAATAAACAAAAATACCCCTCACATGTAATTGATAACGCCGTTCCAAAAGCAAGAAAACTGAAGCGTGATGACTTACTTATGAAGCAACCACCGCAATAAGACCCGCAACGAACAAACCTCTGCTTACCTTCCACCACAAACTTCCCCAATGTAAACAAAATCCTTAAATGACAATACAACAATCTGGAACAGAGTGAACGTCTGAAATGCGCATTCCCATCCGCTCCTGGCATCGTTTGCCGACGACCACGCAACCTCAGAGACACACTTGTCCCCCCTAAATCAATACCTCACCTCCTAATAATTCATACCGACCTTGTCTAAAGTCGCGAAGTCTTGTATATAAAGCGATGCGAGAAACACCGAAAGCAAGCAGCACACAATCCAAGTTTTCTATTACCATACAAGGAAAACTAACTTGTAATTCTTCTAATGTCGTATACCTACTCGAATGCAACGTAAGCAGTATGCAGTACATAGGACGAACAGCAACACCTTTTAGAATTCGCTTGAATAATCACAGAGCCCATGCGAGATCAGCCTCAATCATACCTATATCAAAACATCTCAATCTTCCCGACCATGCGATCGACAAACTATCAGTAACACTCTAAGAGACGGGATTCAAATCAAATCGAGAACGTGAACAACGAGCTTTGTACCTTATCCACAGATTTAACACCCTCGATACAGAAATAAATGAGAATCCGGGTACACTTGCAGCAATTAAAGCATTAGAAACAGTAACAAAAATAATGAAAATAACAACTGAGTTCACGGCACTGCAGCTGCGAAGGGCACTGGACAGCTCAAAATATTTCCAAGTGTAACTACTCTTCCTAAGTACAGCTGTAGTGCTGTTTCTGTTTTTACCTTACTCTCCAATCAATTGCGCTAAGCTTGACATGCCGAACAGCAATCCTGTGCACAATCGGGAGGCTTCTATTGCACGCGTAATCGAGAAGCGGGCAAGAATTGACATTGCACCAGCTTGCGAGCCTCTGCGGTAATACGCGGCGTCCCTCTTTTACCGACGAGATATCGACGAGCCGCTGAGTAGTTTAAGGCTGAAACTTCTTAAAAAAACTCGTTTCCCCCACACCGAACCGCCAGAGCCAGGCGTCGCCGTCTGGTCGGGAACAATGCATTAGTGAAAGGAAGGATACAGAGACAGCAGAAATCTTAAAGGGGAAAAGGAGGAAACGGAGAGAGAGAGAGAGGGGAAGGGGAAAGAAAAATGAAAGATGGCGCCCGGGGTTGTCTATTTTAGGATCTTTTTTTTTCTATTTCTTTCTTTCTTTCTTTTCTTCTTTTCTTTTTTTTCCGTCTTTCTCTCTCTCCGCCTCTGATTTTGGATAGGTGGCACACATCTTTCCGACACCCTCTTAGAAAGTTGTTTAGGTATAAAAACACTTTAACACCATAATTTTTTGTTTTCTGGACAGCCTTTGTGTAGGGTGTTCAGCTTAAACCCTTTTAGAAGGGTGTAAAAGGTTAATATAAATAGGTCGCGAAAGTTGAAACCAAATGTAGTTCGAGACCTATTGCGACAGACATCAACAACCGCCTGACGATTGAAGCACGACAACTTGAGGAAGGAATTAATGATTAAAACAAAAAATAAATAAGCATTTATTTTCAATAGTTTTACTTTTATTTGTTACCGATAATTAATAGATCACACTAACAAAGCTTTAGTCTTTCGTATGTGGTTGACACCTAGTTTTTCTGTTTGGCTTCAGAAACAGCGGGCACATGCAGGCAGTCTGGTAACATAGGCCATCTGTTTTGGGGGCGTGTCCAGGCAATATGCTATCAAAGCGAGTATGTAGATCGGCGTGTTCTTGGGTTCAGCGCATTACCAGATGAACGAGGCGTCGCTCACTTTTATGTTATGGTTTCATGCGTACCTTCACTAGTTTACTTCTTATTTGCTGTTAACAGGTGTAATAATCCAGAGCTCAGCTAGCACACAGATTATGCCGATAGCCGCTCCTGTGACTACCGACTCCCTTCTTTGGCGCACGGCTGGCCTGCCCTCCTCTTTGGTTACTATGAACCTGACAGGCTAAGCAACGAGATTCTATGCTCTACGACTGCCAAAGCTTTATTCTCAAAGCCACTGTCTTGCTACGATGACTTTCAACGATTAGGCAACGTAAATTTTTGAACTGTTATATTATTGTGCTCGTGAACAGTTGTCTTACTATTGCCCCTGCGAGTTGCTTGTGCATATCACAAGTCTGTCATTTGGCTGATAAATCAACTTTGCTTCCTCAGTTTCTGATTTTTTGGTTTACTTTCTATTCTGCATGCGATCAGTGAGGCACAAGGTGCACGCAATAAAATCGCGTAATAATAAAGGCACGTAACAGCCCAGTGGTGAAAAAAAAATTTAAATTTCGCGCCATGTTAAACAAATGTGCGACGTCACTGTGGCTTCCAGTTGGGAAGTAATACTTAGTTTATTTTCAGTTTTTACCGTTAGCTGTCCCCTTCTAGCGTAGATGGTGACGGTGGCAACAAGCCACCGACTACTGCATCCATGGGCTTCTACGGAAATTACGCCACCAGTTTACATATATACCTTAGGGTGTCTCTCTGGCAATATGCCAGTTTACATCCTTACGGCTGTGAAAAGTTTACTGTGTGGGTCATAAAATAGCAGCACCGTAATTCCAAATAGTCGCTTGTTGCGCAAGTTGGTACGTGCCTAACGTCGAACAAAGCCCCTCTAATGTAAAAACAAAAGAGAAAAAGTGAGAAGCAGAAGCAGAGACGGTGAACACAGGCGTAGAACGCGTTGTTCCACCTCTCTGTTCATTCAGTCTGCTTCTGCCTCTCAATTTTTTAGGCTTTTGTAGTGGTTGTTTTCGACTTTAGGTACGCACCGCTTTTCGACTTTCCCGCCCTATTCTCAGGTGCTACTCTAAAATAATGTATGCTTATATGGTCATCGAAATACCTGATACTGTCATATTTAATTCTTCGAAATTTAGTGCCACGTGGTCGTTAAGTGCGTGGTGCAGCATTAGGATGACAGAAGCAAATGCGTGTCCTTTACACCTATGGTTTGATGCAGACTGTGTTAAGGAACGTATTATGTTCGTGTGCAGTGCGTTCATTCGCACTTGACCTGTATTGTCCAGAGATATTATTCTACAAGTGGTATCATCCACCACTATGACGTAACAAACACATGACTTCATTTTTTCAGGTGTTCCGGAGAGAATACACGCAATTCAGCATGTTCTCTGTGGTTTTGCCCTCGCTCGCGATGTTTTAGAAAGTGAATATCAATTTTTCAGGAGTTTGGTTGAATATACAAAAGGAATGAAGGAATGAATACAAACGCTGCACACAAAGGACTCAGTTTGCATAATACAAAAATGGTGAGAGCTTTCACTGTTTTACTTTCAAGCCTGAAAGATCCCAATGAAAGTGGTGTTTCTGTATCTGCTTTCCTCAATGGCCTTTTCCAAGTGAGTAAAGCTAAAGTGATGTACATTACAAAGGTATAGCTTTTTTTTACATCTCCATTACGTTTTAAGCCCACATTTAAGCCATTATTTGCTGTATTGTACATGCAGCTGTGGTATACGTGTTGCCCCAGAAAGCAAGACCAAAACATTTTTCACTCATTCGCTCATTTTTTGATAAATATTTAAGGGCCGGAAGACTCAAAATTGAAGGACTCTAAAGCGTCAACTTAATAGATTAACGCGATAGTGATATTTGGTTCTCTTTGCGTAGTTTGAACACTTAGTGTACGAAAGATTTTTGAACGGGCTATGCAACTGCTAAGTGGCCTTAAGGGTGCAGTAGCGTGTGTGGCTTTTGCAGTGGGCGACTGGCTTTAAACAGTGAAGTCATTATCATAATCCTCTGTTTTGACGCCTGATGGCAATGTCCACGTGAGCTGCGTTTTAATAGAGCATTGTTTCATCAAGTATTGAGAAGCATCTATACAGGAAGTGCGTATTTTAAAGCACGAAAGTTGCTTTATCTGCATTTCCGACCGGCCGACGTTATTTCGCTATATGCGCCAGCAGAGGCGTGCTTGTGTGGTGGAACAACAACTTGTCTCACAGATCACTCGGGTTCAGTCCCCACTCGAACTCAACTTTTTCATTAGTTATTCTATTTGCATCTTTTTCAACTTTCTGGTCACGCAAAAATGATTTTTCGCTCTCAGCTTACGATGCTGACGCGGACACTAAGGTTGACGCCGAAATTGAAGTGAAATGATATTTTACAGCGAAAGCTGTTCAGAGATCAAAACTCGGGTAATGCACGGCACTGTAGTTGATCGCCCCCGCCGCCACCGGTGTTCGTAACTAATATCATAAAATTAAAAAAAAAACACTAGGCCTGTGCGGAAGGCCAAGCACAGTCAGAGCGAAAGCTACAAGAGTGGCCTTTCAGAGCCTTTCGAAACACTCAGTGGGTAACTACTGCAAACACAATTGCTTGATACCCACTATAGAGCAATAATAATACATTTTGGGTAATAGGCTGGCATTCGCTATGCCTCTTTTCGTCAATCCTCTCAGAAGCGTCATAACGTCTTAAGACTTGCAAGGATTTTTTATCGTGTTTATATGAGTAATAAAGAGTTCTAGAACAGCAAACGAATAACCAGTGGTCGCACAATGCCAACAGCGTAGCGAGTGGGTCGGCCAATGCTCCAACCCCTTACAAAGGTTTGTTCTTGTTCCCCCATTACCTGTGGTGCACACGCACTTCAGCCTATATTCCTCATCGTCATTAACCACTGCATGAACGATTGGCGCAACATCACTTGCAAGTGTTTAGTGGATACCACGCTTCTCAGAATAATGACGAAAAGTAATATAGCGAATGCGAGCCTACTGCCCAAAAGTTTTATTATTAATGCCCTAGTAGGTATCAGGCAAGTGTGCTGACAGTAGTTACCCAATGCGCGTTTTGAAAAAGCTTTCAAAGGCCGTTCTTCTAGCTTTCGCTGTGACTGCGCTGCACCTTCCGCGCAGACCTGGCGTTTGTTTTTTCTTAAGACATTCCTTAGACGTTACACCATGGTAGAATAGTTTTCTTTCACACTGATTGCCTGGGTTCAATTCAGGCTCCTGCCCTATTATTGTGTACTGCTAATGCGTGTTAGCTGCAGCGAATATCCATGGTAATAGCGCAAATATCGCCAAGAACTTCACCTTTTGCTGCCATACCATAAGGGCTTACAGTATACAATTTTGGTGTAACATCTGGGCGCTGTATGTACTATAAATGATATAACGTTGAACAGCCTTCAGTGACCGACGTGTGCAGCTGTACGAAATGTGTCAAAAATGATGTTTGTGGATTTATAAATTTTCGATACATTTTGTAAGTTAAAATTGTTGAAATATTTGATAATAATGAAAAAACTCGAGTTATATATAGAACACATTGTGCCAGCGAAGCGGTGTCACCAGTGCTCAACATTTTTATGCAATCGGTACTCAGTGACAAAACCGCAACTACAGGACACCTATTAAAATGGTGAGAATTGTAGACAAGACTTGTGAGTCGAAGCGAAGGCACCCTCAGATAGCACTTCGGATATTTTCTTCGTGAAAACGGGAAGGCAAAGGTTTAACACTGCATCATGGGCCCTTAAGAGACAGCCCGCATTGAAAGTAGTAGGTGCAAACTTCGTCGGCTTAAGTGCCACTTCGCTGTGGTTAATTGACCAGGAATTATATTCACAGGCACAAATTTTGTGGGAGGTAAAAACTTTTATAGAGATTTTGTACCATCATACGATTTACACGACTGCCCCATGGGGTGACATTTTCTCTGTGATTACCCGCTATTATAATATTTCTGACAGCCAACAATAACACCATGGTTAAATTTCATGTCACCCATTCAGAGACGCATGGTATTTATCCGTATGCGGACACATTTGCTAGGGTGAGCTGCGGCAAACTGCCCGCTTGTATTAGGTTCTGTGATGTTTGAAAATATTGCTTATTGACACGGGCATGGAACGAGATTGGGCCTTCATGGAATGGACCTCGGCCGGATACAGAGCCATCATGGGTTGCACTTTTTGTACTTCTTCGAGGATGACGTCTGTTAGAGCAGCAACATGAGGCTGAGGAGACACCGCGTGCAGCTTTCGCATCCCTTTGCGCACAATACTGCACACGTGCTGCGTGAAGTCCTTTATAGTCATGACTTGAAGTATTGCCAGAGCTGAAGAGACAGATGAAAGATTGCCAAGACGCTCAAACTGAGACGAACGCTGTCTTATCATCTCTCTATTGTCGTGACTTCGTGGAAGAAATCTGCTACTGTGCTGGAAGGCTTGCCCCCTACTCCCGCGAACAACTGCTCTTTCACTCCCCGCATCATTAGGCACACCTTCTTTTCTTCCATCTTTGAAGGGTTAGCTCACATGTCCGCAACGAATATGACAACTGTTGGGTTTCAACCTTGAGCGTTGGCCGAATACCTTCATATTGTTACGCGCCCCGCTGACGGTGAGCCCACGCCAAGAAGGAAGCGGTGGCACTGATTTGGCAGAACAGCGGCTGTCAGTCGGTTATAAAAGACGGGAAGACCCACGTTGCCAAAGGGCTCAGTGGTGGCACTTTACGGGAGACAAAAGCCGAGTCCGGCTGCAAGGGTGGAATGTGCACTTGCGCTCCGCTGTAGGCAACCGAAACCAGCGGCACGGGCGGCATTGATACACCCGCCAAATATACTGATGGTCTGTCAGCCCAGCGTTTCAGGCATGTAACCGGGAGGAGCGTTCCCACAGCTCGTCGACGCCGGACGTCTGACGTTCCGAGAACCGCAGTAAACGAAGTTGAGCGGTGAAAGGCGGTGGTGGTTGTCTGACGAAGATCCGAGGAGGAAGGACTCCATGCCTGCCAGCTTCAACGGCAGCCAACCGGGAGTCAAGGCGAGAGACATTCCTGCAGTGTGTTCCGAGTGGACTGTAGGATTGCTTGAAGGACGGTTAGGGGATAAACACCATGGGTGCAGAGACAGGAAAGAGAAAGAAACAAATAAACGTCTCTATCGAAATGATGTCCAAGTGGTCCTTTCCTCAAGGTGGCAGCAGATGAAAAATCTCGTCTTCGGCTTTCTTGGCGGCAGCACCAAATGTCGCGCAACCAGTAAGGCGAGTGGTAGAACTAAAACGAAACTTAAGTGCAACGTTTTCGTTCGGGCACTAATTCAGGGAATTGAGGAGACGTTCTGCTTGCTCATTTCGGTGATAGCTTCGAAAGATATTCTGTTGCTTGGCGCAAAACTGTGGCTAGGTTGCCATAGTGGCTTCATGGTTTCGAACGAAGTGCGCCCAGGTTGCCCGAGGTAGAAGTAGACATACCGAGGGTTTCGGTGCTCGTTCCATTCGTTGACGCCGGCAGAATGATTGTAGTCGTAAAGCCAGTCATCGACGTTCTTAAGAGTCACCGTGAAACGATTTCGTGGTTCGTGGGGTTTTGAAGAACCACGAAGGAGGCAGCATCGATGTCTCTTGAGTTTGCGTCTTCGAAGTTATCACGTGATTATGGATTGAACACAATGTCTGTTCACCGGAGCACTGGACGTCGAGCTGAGCCAATCACGATGATGATGACGATGATGATGCTCTTTGGAACATTGGCACCTACTCACTCTAGGAAATCTTCCATGAGTCGGGCGAATCATACATACTGAATTTATAATTATTATTTAGTAAGAGCTAAATGATTTTGCTATGAATCTTTAGTGTAAAGTTAGTTATGAATTATTGTAATGTTAGGTTACAATATTTTGTGTAACCTTCCGGAGTATGAAAGACTTTTGACTGGAAGACTGGATAAAAAGTTGCTGGTAGTTTACACACCTACCAAATCTATTTGAGCCGCACATAAACTTTTCGATAGCTTTGAATGTATTCCTGTTCAAGTGTCCTAGCACCGAGGCCCCAAACGACAATAGAGCGGCAGACGTAACCGGTAGACCATATTGCCGCAATGTAATTTCGATACAACGTTTTCTGCGGACGGAAAAACTTCGGCAGCTTATTAAGAATTGTTCGATCGTTTCGAGTTCATTGCAATAGGAACAAAAAGGGGAGATTGCCAAACCCTCTCTGTGCATGTAAAAATTGAGATTTCAAATTCTACAACTCATTCTGGTTATTACAACTTCAGCCCGTCTTGCTGCACACCAGTTCCTTCTCCAAGGCAACTGTAGCTGCAGAAAGTCCGGTGATAAATCACCACGAACACTATCTCATCGCCTGGACTTTTTTTTCACAATGACACAAACATGCATTGGGAAGGCCCAATATCGTTCTATGCTCCGAGCAATATTGTAAAGTGTAACGGGCACAACCTTTCTTCTACAGTCTAGGAGCTGTCGTGGTCTCGAATGTGTGAGAGAAGTTATTGAGGTCTTCGTAAAATTATGTGACTGATACAAGGGGATTTAGCGTCATTACAAACAGGTTCTAATAAAAATTTTGTGTTCATTAACCTGCCACACTTTGGCAGTCAAATAGCCCTTGCGCCATAAAACACCACACAACATCATCATCAAAAAATTTGGCGAAACCTTGGTATGTCTTTTTTGTATTGCTGCTAGCACTTTTGCTAGCGCAAGTGGCATTTCCTTGTGCACAACGTGTTGTCGAGCTAACTATTACACTAGAAAGCATTCTAAATGTGCTGATAAAAATAGATGTGAAAAAATGCCCATGGCCTGATTAAATTCCCAACGTCTTTTTAAGGCGATATGCCGAGTGGTGTTCATTTTGTTTCTTTCGAAAATATTTTCAAAGTCACTTCACTCGGGTGACGTTCCGAGAGATTGGAGGTGTGCCAAGGTAATACCAATTCACAAGCAGGGTTTCGAAAATGATGTCGTAAACTACCAACCATTTTGCTTGTCAAGTACTTGTAAAACTTTGGAGCACACTTTCTCTACTCTCCTAATCATGCTTGATGAAGAAAATGGCCTATTAGTTAAAAATCAGCACGAGTTTCGGCGAGGATAGTCTAATATTACGATTCTTACAGAGCTTACACACAAAATTGGTCACTGTGTTGATTGAGAGGGTCAAATGCAGATCATATTTATTGCTTTTGGAAAAGAATTTGGCAAAATATAACATGGGAAGTTGCTTATTAAAATCTCTTGTTTCCTTGGTGACAGTGAACTACTAAAATAAATACAGGCGTATCTGTCAAAGAGAGAACAATTTCGTTGAAATCAATATTGTTCGCAGTGCCAATACATCGGTCAATCAGGTGTGTCGCAAGGGTTTCTTAAAGGCTCTTCACTTTTTTCTATCTACATTAGCGATATGAGTGAAATTTTTTCACAGCAAGTAGCTATAAAACGTTAAGCAGATGATGCAATCGTCTATGCAAATATTTGCTCCTCTGATGACCAGTAGTAATAATAACCACCTACAAAAAACTAGTGCTTGGTGCGATGAGTGGCACCTAGAACTGAATGCATTCTAAACACTTTTCATGCGCAGGACACGTAAAAAAGCTCACTAGCTTTTCCGTACAACATTAAAGGCGCACTGCTAACTAAAGCTAAAGATCCTGAATACCGAGGTATTCGCATCGCACACGACATAAACTGGTCAATACATGTTGATGATGTTTGTATTAGAGCCATGCGCAAACTTTGGTCGTCACGACAAAAACTGCACAATGCTACTCCAGAGGCTAAAGCAATTGCATACGAAATGGCAGTTCTAACAGTACTTACTTACGCTAATCATATATGGGAACATTACACATGAACAAATACACTAAAATGTGAGGGTATGCAAAATAAAGCCTTGCGGTTCATTTTTAACGCATATTCAAGAACTCTGTCTATAAGCGAGCTTAGAGAAAAAATCAAAATAATGACGGTGAAAAGAAAAATGCAACCTAATCGACTGATATTCTTTTTTTACATACTGAACAGGATTTCAGTATGAATATCATTATGTGTTCACCTAGGTAATAGCTAGGTAACACATCGTACTAGAGAAAACTACCTCATGCAGGACGAAACATTCAGGATATATTACACCAACTAACCACAGAACAGATTTATTGAAATAATCTTTTTAATTCAGAGCATCGATGAGTGAGATCGGTTACCTCAAAACATAATCGAATGTTCCGATTTACAAAGTTTTGAAAAGGTTTTCTTAGAATATTTGTGAACAATTTGTGTTGCTTTAGTATTTGTTCGCCCTTCGATTGGCTTGTTGGCTACCCGTTGTCTGAACATGTTCGATTTGCTATATCACATCAAATATTGTTTTTCCCTTCACTTTGGAGATGTATTCATAACTTGTTATTTTACATATATTGTTGAGCTGTGCGGGACGTTTTCTATTATGATTTCGTGTTTTGCTTTCTTATTTTCATATGTTGAGCAATTCTTGAGTGTTTCATGTTGAAATTGTTTTAGGATGTACTAAGTTTGTACATGGCATTCATGTAACGCCAACTCCTGTCTTGGCTTATGTGCTGAAAGTGTAAATAACGTAATAAAATAATGATTAACAGAAAATATGATAATGCAGCTGAACTTTTGGCATGAGCCCATGCCTTGCGCAGGGTAGCAAATATCAGCGCACCACTTGCAGACGGTGCTGCTGTTTTTATGCAGACAAGTCCTCATGCGTATAAACGAATGCGCCAGTTCCATTCCATCTGAAATGCTCTTATTATCTGTTCCTTGCAGCCTTCTTTCTTCCTCTAATTTTTTTTATTACATGAATTTATGATCTTGTTTTAAGCAATGCAGCAAACTCATTTCTTTTTCACTTTTAATGTTTTTGTGCTTGAAAGTGACAAACCTTATGTCTCCTCAAAGTACGTCATTTTTACAGTGGCGGACTCCCAAGCCCTACAAAAGTACCACTTCATTCAGCTTGCCTCCCAAATGTAAGTATTATACATATGCGCGCTATGCAGTAAGTGTTAATGACGCTACCAGCGCGCATGCAGGGGTGCTATTCAGAATCGCACAAGATATTGGAGAGTGCGACTTATCTGCGAGGGAGCTCTATGTCGGACGTAACGAGAAGACCATGGGATGCGCGCATATGTGAGTCGGAGAAGAAATGGTGACTGTTGTGCACACTGCATAAAAAACATATCAGAGGCATTTTTCAGTAGTTGAAAAGGAATATCGTAGGTATATATAAATTGATACATAACTTCTTTGCACAAACACGTACACGGACACAAGGAAAAGAGGCAAACAACACGGGCGCAAACTCACAACTAGTTTATTTAGAACAACGAACTGTACTTATATCTTCACGTAGCCCACACGCCCCCCCATCGGTGGATCCAGGAACAAACAAGATAACCTAAAGAAAGCTTAATCAGCGCTACGTCATGATAAGAACCACAAAACAACAAAAAAACAAAAAAAAGAAATTTTATAATAGCGGGTAATCACAGAGAAAATGTCACCCCATGGGGCTCTTTTCCTTGTGTCCGTGTACGTGTTTGCGCAAAGAAGTTATGAATGTGTACCAACTCGCCCAACTTTCAGTACTGTTGAAATTTGTTGTGAAGTTGTGGGTGAAAAGCGGTTCACAACCTATTAGCCCCGAGTAGTTGGAGTGGCGCCACCAGGCGGATGACGTCACGGCACGGACTCTTCGACACAAGCCACGGCGCGCCTGCATAATGATGCGCTCACTTCGTGCGCTGTTCCAATGTTTGTGATCGCTTTTTGCTTGTTTCAAGCTGCAGATGAATGTATAAAACATATTATTGTTTCGGGTAAAACAATGAAAAGTTTACTTTTGCTACTGCACAATCTCGCGCTGTGTCGTATAGCAATGCCAGATGAGTGAAAATTCTATGTCGCGCTCCCAACCTCGGTAAAGAATTCCACTCGTGGCGACGACGGCCGCATTCCGACGGGTGAGAAAAATCAAGAACACGCTCCTGTTTGAATACTTCAAACTCATTGACACATAACCGTGCAATTTTGAGAAGTAATTAAGACACCATATTTTACTTCACAAGGTTGAGATGTGCGTGGGTAATTCCTTTCAAAAATATCAGGGCTTCTTCTCCCCTAGAATAATTTGTACCGGAGAAGTACACTTAGCTGCGGACAGCGCTTTTACAAGTGTATCAAGCCTCGTGCTCGGGTGCAGTATCGAGTATCGCAACGTATACCGTAAGGCGCTCGCCATGGAATACCACCGTCACTGTTGTGTGTTTTTCTTGTGTATTTTCTTAGTCAATACGTTTTTTAGTTTCATATTTCTCTTGCAATACGTTTGAAGCTTTAGGTGACCGAAATTATTGGGGTTAAGTGCGGTTGAGTTTTGATGCGGAAATTCCTATTGCGGTCAGATTCTGTCTTTGTGCAAAATCGTAGCAACAGTGCGGTCGCGCTCCGAACTACCAGTTCAGATAGCCACCTCATATATGTTATTCTTTCAGTTGATTACCTATTGGTGAACATAACGTGCGAGACCAGTCGTCACCTCATCGAGGTGAAGGTTGTGAAGTTATTTATATGGGTACAGAAGCCTGTAGGTTGAATTTTTTTTTTTGGGGGGGGGGGGGCTTGGGTAGGTAATGAAATGGAATAAAAAAACTTTATTTATAGAAAAAACTTTATTTAATGAAAAAAGTTTATTTAATGAAAAAACTTTACTTAATGAAAAAAACTTTATTTAATAAAAAAACCTACTTAAAATAATCATTTTTTTTCTTTTCATGGGGAAAATTTTGGAGGGTAGAAGGCAGTCCTGGTGAGCCATCCCCTGGCTACGCCACTGCTTGGGCCACGTCTGCGAGTGCGCCATAAAAAGAGTTCATTTCGACTTTCTAACACTTGTGTTGAAACTGTTGCTATCAGCGGTGCTCCCACGTGAAGCCTCATTATCGTTCGTGACGTGGTGGTAGCACACTCCAGCTCTTCACGCAAATCATGGTACCCTGGTCACTTTTGAGAAGAAACATGTACAAATTATCCCAGTGAACAGAAATATCTCATTACTTCCGAAATTGTTGTGCGTATGGCATTATTATTTTGTTTGTTCGACGAAATTGCTGTGAGAGCTCATGACAGTCATATTCTTGTACTGTCTCGTGCTGGAAAAAGTGCAGTTCTGTCAAAATATTTAGATAATTAGCAGATGCAGTCGTAACTTGCACGGTAAAGCGCAATGTATTTAGTGAACTTAAAACCTGACAGGCATGTTATAATCCTGGACTCTATGCCTAGTTGTAATAACGTTAGTACCACTTAGCATATTTTTTTGGCGCCCATTTTGTGGTGTACGCGATAAAAACAACGAACGTCTTTTCCTGCATCACCATATTCACAATAAATCTTCCGCTCGTACAGTCTGCCTATCCTAAGCTGAATAATGAAAACTTCTTTAAGCTTTAAAAAACTTTCAATAGTTGTGAAACCTTGTACCTTGTATGTTGAAAGATTTGCGTCCCCAAATTGAGAAACAATCACCAAAGTGTCGCTAAAAAGCTTGTACACGGTGGGTGCAGAGAGAGGCGACAAGCGCCAGCGGAGAAGCCGAGTCCATGCCGTGACGTCACATCGACGCGACCGCAGCGACGCCAGTGTTCACTCTCGGGGCCAATTGCTAGCGACATCAGAATGTGGGGCTTGGGGAGCTGCGATATAGTTCAGTTAAAAAAATAACATTCCTCATGCTTAATTCGCAAAGCCTTAGCGTCTATCTAAGTAACACAAGCATAAGTAATGAGAACTTTATTCAGCTGATCATAATCAGATCAGTCCTCATTTGTGCAGCTTTCTTAAGCAGCCTTGTAGTAAGTGTTGAGTTGCGCATCATGATCTTGTCTGACACGACTTAATTATAGTGTCTAAGCAACGTGTGTTGAAGTAGCTAGATCTCAGCATGACGTGGCTTAATCAGCTAGAGCATAATTTGTATAGATCTGAAAAGATCTGCCATCTGGCTAGTCAGCTAATCAAAGGGCAAACTGTATGAAAGTTAGAACACAGTCAAGAAAAGTACGAGGAGCATGCGCACTGACCTAAAAACGTGCCTAAATGTAGAGGCCAATCATGTGGTTACTCACGTGACCTTGACGGTAAGCTACGGCCGCACAGTAATACAATGTAATAAAGCAGGAGTTTATGTCGCAGGTGCCGGTAAAGACTATTAGATGCGAAGCAGCTCTTTGACTAGCATGTGTAACGCTGTCTCTCCGTCCGTACCATGCTCCCTTAGCTGCAGGTTTTGGGGCGGTGCCAAGTAGTTTAGGCCTACAGTCACAGTGCGCACACGTTGACATCACTCTTTTGCTACCTTCTCGCTGCTCGCCGTGTGTCATCTCTCTGGGTACTCGTCACCACTCACAACACTCTAGCCCACTCCTCAAGTGAGAATCTTCTCACAGGCGCCACCTCTCTCTATCTGTCGGCGAGAAGGCGCGAGCCCGCGGGTGTGCGCGCTGCACGCGTCACGAGAGTGTGGCGGCGCCGACAATGTGGACTGCGCGCCGCTGCGTGCCGCGCTATCGCTCCGACGGGACGCCATCGCGACATGCTTCCGGCTAGTGTGCGCGTACCTTTCCGGGCTTTCACCGGCGTTGCGAGGGTGAGCGAGGCCGATCGTGTACGTGATTGGCGACGTCACATCAACGAAGCTCAAGCCAGGGAAGCCGAATATAAGCGTCGGCAATGAAAGACCAGTGACACCGCCGAGGGGCAAGTCGAGAACACTGATCGCGTTCGAGAGTAAGGAGGGCGCGCGGGTAACACCGGCGAGACAAGAGCCAAGAAAGCCGAGCGCAAGCGTCGGCGCCACCAGCGTTGCCACCAGCGTTGGCGTCACCGTCAATCACCGTGTATGTATACGTATACGTACCTATATATATAAAAAGCAAGAACGACACATAATCCAGAAAAGTACTTTAGCGCAGAATCTAACGTGGGACCTATAAATGGAGAGTGCCAGGCGTTAGCCATTGAGCCACGAAAGAGCATGTCCATTTACGTACAAACGGCAAGCTATTTATATCTACCACTTACCCCTAGCGACAAACATTTCGGTATGAACTATCGTGTTTTAAGCATTACCAGGAAGACAGCAGAATTAGCGCGCGCCGTCACATCGTCAGGACGCGGTGGTGCATGCTCTAATCTCCCACGTGTACTTTGCCCCACGCAGAGTGGCAGGCAGGATGGATGCTCACGCGTCAACTTATCTCGCAGTGCACCGCCATGGTGGTTTAGTGACTTTGGTTATATCGTGGAGCAGGGGGGGGGGGCTTTTTAAACAAAGCCACGCGCTTTGTTTAAAAAAACTGCCAGATGGCGCTCATCTTTCACGTGTGACGTGGCTTCACGCGTTCGTTCGCCTCCGCTGCACGCTCGAGGCACTCTACCGCAGTGCCTCCAGAATACCACTCACCGATTTGCTTGCGTAGAACAGCAAATAAATGTTTTGTTCGCTCTCTCCACACGAAAGACTATCGTCTCTCGACGACATATGCAGAAACATGCAGATGCGGGGCAAATTTCTTAAGTATACCTAAGTACATGCATTAAACACTTGAAAAAAAATTTTTACAGGTCATCCCTGTAAAAACTAGAAATAATAAACTCTTCTCGCCTTTTAGAGTATAGGTGCACTTCTCCGCTCAGTGGAGCAAAATCAAGTGAAAGATGCTGATGGTTGAAAGGCAACACCCCACTTTTCGACCACCCATGACTTGAAACCACGTTACTTTTGCACCATTACAGCGTAGCGTGTGTTGCTAAACATTTACGTTTAGGTCACCAAAGGCAATAGTTGGTGACAAACTAATAATAAATAAAAGCTCCACCCACGAGGCCTCAGTTCCCCTTTTGCTCATGCGTCAGCACTACAAATGAAGTAGTTGCGAAATAGGGCCCATAATTTTCATGCATACAACCATTACCATTCAATATTTTCTTGGGATTGTAATAAAGAATTTGATGCTCGATAAATAAACTTGAGAAGGCAGGGACCTTCGCGTCAGGTTAGCAATATATCTGTTGTTTAAATGTCACCTTCCCACTGCACACATCTCGGAGTTCCCTAAAACGTGTGTTGTTTCTGCGTGGTGCCAATGGTTGTACTATCAATCAATCAATCAATCATTTTATTTCCTTTTGATAACGTGGAGGACAGACTAAAAGCTCAAGAGCTTGACGAGGTCCTGACCCCGTTCACAAGTTGACAAAGCAGCAGGAATGGCAGTCAATTATGCACAACAAATATGAAATATACATATAATCTAAACAACTTATGTCAAACAAACAATGTCAAATTTAACGTGATATTTAAAATTAGGAAATCGTTCTTTCCTGTTTTACAAAATGAAGCATTGGCATAATAATCACATTTTAATAAGATGCATGCATTTTTTTACAAAACTTTCATTGCCAGGTTTCTTCGCTGTCTTCTGTAAGTATGGCAACAATGACTCAAACTGCTAAATGAAGACGTGATTTGAGATTGGCTTTGCGAATTTTGATTCTTTGCTGCTGTGAATACCGTGTCTGCATCTCGCGTTGCCTTGCTTGTCATCGTGTTTGAGGTAAATGACCGTGTTTCATTCGATGTATTGTTTTATGGAAGTGAAAGCGCGTAGCGCAAAGGGTGCCTAACAGCGAGGATCATTGCATACGTAGTCGTCATGTTAATGCCAAGGCGATGTACACGGCTAAAGCAACGGTGACTAAAAGATGTATGGGATTTTTTTTTTGCTTCGACAACTTGCACTCCACGGTGTTTCCATCATTCCGTTGCCCTTGAGTATTCATCTTTTTCAAAGTGGACCCCAATTTTGCTGCAACAGGGGCCACTACTTTCAATGAATATGTCTGTGCGAAGTTGTTTCTGTGCAGGCAAGGAGGTTTTCTCTGTCCAAATAATGCGAATGAATTGCGTGCCAGACTTTTCTTTTACGGGGTTTGCAATGCATTCATCTTTTCTTTCATGGGACATTAACTTCATAGGAACAAGTTATCTGTATGCGTAATTGACGCATGCAATACAGGAAAAGTGAACAAAAAGTTATAAAGGGTAAGACTTCCTTATTAACTATCGTTACGAATGATAGAATGCCTCTAAAAACGATTTTTTTTTCGGTCATTTTTTTGCTTAAAAGTATTAGCGGCGTCGCTTCAGTGACAATCACGATCAAGAAAACTGATTGTGATAACTGCGTTGATCATGATCAATGAAGGGTTATTACATACCTCCCGCCATTTCGTGGTGCAAGTGCGCAAGGTGTTTGCAACTGTAAAAGGTGCAAATGTGCAAGGTGTGCAAGGTTCAAGGTGTTTTTACCTCGAACGTGAGACGAGTACTTACGCAACGGACACTTCGATCTGGCACGTAGCTATGAGCCAGTGACAATAGATTTTGCTGAAATTACCAAAATGTTCCAACTGACACACGTCAAAATAGTCACACCCCCAATGACCGCAATTCGCTTCACAATGCATACACAAATGCGTATTCTCCCCACCTGGTTTGTTTACTTTCGTACTGTGTCATGCTAGCAGGTCCTCTTCGTTGCTTTTTTTCTAACACCTCGCCGGCACTTCCATCACTCATATGGGCACACTACAAAGCACATATCTGAAAAGGTGACCAACACTCGCACGTTGCGACACCCAACACTCTCTCAAGCTCATGTAGAAATAACGCTCATGCCATGGCTTTAGCGGACGGTAAATCACAGACGCGTACATTCCACAAAACAAAAACATTCAGACGTCACCTTCCCGCATATGAATGACCACAACAATCGCCGAAAGTGGTAATCCTGCTGCGCCGAAAGGAATGTGTCCGCTATACCTCACGAGCACTCATACCACTATGGGGTTCTTACCTCCCTGGTGGGCTTACCCGCTTAGAGGAGGTAGCGCTTCGGAGACTTCGAGTGGGGGAGTTACTCTTACGCCTTCAGTTACTGCCCACTGGCTGCAACAATACCGCGCAGTGTATGGAACCACCTGCCTTTTTCGTGACGCTCTCATAACTACCGTGGACGTGACACACCTGCTCTCGTCGTGCTCGGGCCTAGAGAAATCGCGCATTCGCCATCTTTGAACAACGGGTCACCGTCCCAGTCGCCCTCCCGACTTATAGGAGTGGATAGGAGGACCGTACCACTGATCTCCGTTTAGCTTTATGCGTGAGTGAAACTTGTTGATCTATGTGTGATGACGCTGGGTTTATCTATGCTTGTTATGCCAAAGGACAGTCTTTCGAATAAAAAAAAAAGTGGTAATCCTAGCGACGCAGAGAATAGACGCCGTGTTGCTGCTTGACGCTGCCGAACCGACGGAAGGCGATGAAGCTCGGCCGCTTCGGTGCGCTTGAAACGCTGCAAAATAATAAACGCCAACATCGAATGACGGCCGATGAGGATAATGATAAGAGGGTCAGGGCGAGTAGACCAAATAGCTTCTTGACGAACACAACACCACAGAAAAACCGAAGGGACGCCTGCCCCTCTTGGTGCAGTGGCACATCGCCTCTCGTGGAGAATGGCGCCATGCTGAATTTGTTATTGGATCATTGTGACTGTTACGTCATAGTGATGGACGACCACAGTTGGACAGTGGTACACTTTACCTTTCATTCTTAGCTTGTCACCGACTGTTCTTGCAACGCGGAAGGAACAAAGTGCTAACAAAAAGAAATAGTGAATCGGTTGATTGATTGATTGATTGATTGATTGATTGATATGTGGGGTTTAACGTCCCAAAACCACTATATGATTATGAGAGACGCCGTAGTGGAGGGCTCCGGAAATTTAGACCACCTGGGGTTCGTTAACGTGCACCCAAATCTGAGCACACGGGCCTACAACATTTCCGCCTCCATCGGAAATGCAGCCGCAATAGTGAATCGGTGCCTCTTCGTTAGTGTTTGCCAATGGTACACCAAAGAAGAACGATAACTTGGTTTAGATTGACAAACTGCACTCTGAAAACTATAATGTCATATGTTTCAGTAGCCTAAGTTCATTATTGATGCGTAAAATGAAAATTGAACCTACATTTTTGAATTCCGCGCCAGCATTCGCCCTCATGACGCAAGAAATTTCAAATCGCAATTTTGGTACTTTTATGCGTTAGCTCGATGAAATGTTCTGAAACATCGTATGCCAAAAGGAGGACACCCACAGATTACATTTTACTTGTTTTTTATGGTTGCAATCTATGTCGGAGCCAGTAGACGCCATACGAATTATTCACGGCCCTGTGTTCAGTGCGAGAATCTCAAAGGGTTGTCAGTACCAGCATTTCCTTTTCGTGCGTTTTCTCTCTTACTAAGTGTCATGTCTTGGTAAAAGTGGGGTTTTCATAATTATTAATTTGTACTTCACTAGCACGCGAAATAACATTTCGCTATTCATAGTCTTTCTAACAAATAAAAAGTATCTATGTGTGGAGAAAAGGGCGAGCCGCCGTACCCATGATGAAGCCCACCGTCGACCTATTCTTTATTAGAACACTCTCATCTCATCTACTTCTAATGACGATAGAGTCACTCGTCGTCGTTTACGCAGTATTCAACATTCTCCGCGCCCTTATACATTGACAGCTGCTGATGAACACTAACACACCTTAAGTTCTGAGCAAACGCTGTTCAACACTACTTTTATAAGTCCAGGTCATTCCATGAGGAACCATCGGTGGTTTTCTCTCATGCCTGTTCAGCGGTGCTTACGGCGCTTGTTGCACGCTCGTGCTTCTGAACGCGTTGACCTTGATAAAGCTGAATTGTAGCTGGGCAAGTTTCTTAGTCATGATAATTCGCAGATAAGACTCTTCCAGACGGATATTGTATAGCTATACCTGTGGAATCTTCTCCTTCTGCTTTCTGTTAGTTTCTGCATTTGCCTGGTAACCCTTCTGCTTCCGCCTTCGTCTTATCCGTCTCAATCGCCGCTATGACACATGGCATCCACATGCAGATTTAACTAAGATGTACGGAACTTAGTCGTCACAGGCAGCAATAGGCAGCATTAGCAACTCTAGATATGGCTACGGAATACGAGAGTGCGGGACATGTACTCCTCTTAAGTTCTTTCAAAATCTTGGACTTCCCGCTATGCGAAATGTTAGGTTGTTTGAGAACTGCAGGAACTGCTGCCAGAGAATTTTAAACTAGTACTGACGCAGCAGAAGCATCTTTACTATCACCTGCTGTGAACTAATCAATTTGCGCCCCTATTTCACCACCAAAAGTAAATAAACCAGACATTCCGATACGGCCTATCAACGACTTCAAGAGGTAAGTGCTTGATTGACTTTCGGGTCACTTACGTGGTGTTTTGAGTCTGTTCACCAAAAAAAAACAGACCCATACATTTCAGTTTCTTAACTTTCGCGGAAACAGTGCACAGCATTG
This sequence comes from Rhipicephalus microplus, assembly GCF_043290135.1. Classification (NCBI taxonomy): domain Eukaryota; kingdom Metazoa; phylum Arthropoda; class Arachnida; order Ixodida; family Ixodidae; genus Rhipicephalus; species Rhipicephalus microplus. The sequence continues at coordinate 98,334,353 of NC_134707.1, read as the reverse complement.
CCGCCAATGAAGAGGACGTAATGGCGTACTTCGCTATGAAATCACTCTTCACTTCGGTTCCTGTTAAATTGGCCGTACTAAAAGAGAAAGAGGTGCTTCTGGTGGACGAAACCTTTGCGGAGCGCACACTATCGGAGTTAGCGCACTTGTATGAGCCACTAAAATTTTGTTAGGCAAGGCATGCTTCACGTACCGCAAGCAGTGCTACAAGCAGATGCGCGGAACTGCTGTAGAGGCTTCTCTCTCTGTACTACAATGAATTTCGTCAAGGAGGTCACTGAAAAAAATGAAAGGTCACTGAAAAGATATTCGTTTGCTACGTGGATGACTGCTGTTGCATTGTCATAAACTTTTGGCGTATTTGCCCTTTATAGCAAGGCCGACAAGATCATGTCGGAAGACGAGAAAGTTAATCACGCTCCAAAAGGGATTGCTGACAATGCCTTCAACCTGCTGTAGTTCAATGTTGTCACGAGCATCCACACAATTATGACGGAATATCATGAGCATCTGTACGATCCTGACAGAATGCTGCCGTTTAGAACAGGCGAATGGCCGCGGCGTCTTCCATGGCATAGCACGCCAGCCGAACACAGCAGCTACTTCCTTTTGCGATGACGGCTTCTGCCAAGCCACCCTATTAACAACCTCACTAGCATCCTTCGTCGAAAGGTCGAGCCAGCCCAATTTGTAGCCACTTCATTCCCAACGTCTGAGCCTTCACCGACTACTATCTCACTGATAAAATCGGTCGTTGGTCAAGGATTATTTAACATCAGCTTATATGACGTTCCACCTGTCTACTCTGCCGAGCCTTTATCGTCGTCCCTTCAGTCCTCATTTTGGTTCGGACTGTTCTGGACAACAAAATTTGTCTGAATGGCCTATACTTGATAGCAAGCTCGTATGTTTCAACTGCTCATGCAGTTGTCATATCATGTCGGTCACATCGCTTGCCACTGTCACAACCACTGTGCTCCACCAGCACACTACCCCCCCCCCCACACCCAAGGTCATTTCTGTCCACAAGTCTTCCTCACCATTTGATTCCCCTATTCTGACCACGTTCCCTGATGCTCCGCACCGCTGATGAGACCTCGCTACGCCCGCTTTCCATCCCCTCCTCGCTGTCAATCTCATTTGCCCCCGCAATGCCGTCCTGCCTGTCTGATCTATTCGTCGGGCCCCCGACCAGGAAAGTAAGCAGTGGAGCTCCTGGAGGTGGAGCTGCATTGACGACGACCTCTGCGAGAAATCCTTGTTTAAAATTACCGACCACCCGGAATCTTTTGAACGTTACTTTACACAATGTACCTGTGAGCACGCTGATTGATACTAGAGCCTATGTGTCCATCAAAAGTGCTGCTTTTCGTCGCCGAATAACGAAAGTTGTCGCGCCCACCCTGAACCTAGGCATACGAGTCGCCGACAGAGAAACTGCCGCTATTCATGACATGTGCTCTGCCCGTGTGACTATTGCAGATAGATGCACTGCTGTTCTTTTCACCGTTATCAAAAATTGTTCTTATGGTCTCATTCAAGGTATGCATTTTTTAACTGCTCACTATGCCCTTAGAAACTGTTTAGCCGACTGTCTAGGCATTGAGAGGTCTCTACTTTTCAATTGCACCGACTTACCTCAAAGCCATCTTTGCTGCATTAATATCGTGCACCTTCCGCCTAGCTCTGTTACACACGTCGACCTCTTCCCACGCCAGCTGTACATGACGGCAATTACATGGCTGCACCAAGTCTTGCCTTGATGGTTACAAATAGTGCCGCTGTTGCGCACACGAATTAGGCAATCGTTGGAAACCGCACCTGCCTTCGTTTCGTCAAATTCATTCTCAATGCTAGAATTGTTCCCCAGAGTAAAATTACAGCTTTGCAAGACCTTACTCTTGAGCCCTTCAGAGTGGATGATTGCTGCAGCTCAGATCATGATCCAACTTTGTTACGTTCATTGGGCGGTGACGTTGAACGCATGTTGCCATGAGACTTCACTCCAAATGAAGCTGAAGCGGTCCGTGAAATCATAATCTTTTTGGTTTCGCCAGCATGTTCTTAAGCCAAACGAATGTTGTTACTCATCGCATCAATATTAGCAATGCCGGTCCAATCCGCCGAAGACCATCCCGTGTTTCCGCGTTCAAGCGTACAGAAATACAGCATCAAAACAATAATCAAAACAATAATCGAGCCCTCGTACAGCGCCTGAGCTTTTCTCGTCGTCCTGGTCCAAAAGAACAATAGATCGTGGCACTTTTGTCTGTATAATCAATATCTCAACAAAATTACGGAGTTCACCCGTTGCCAAGAGTCGATGACGCCTTAGACTGCTTTTGTGGCGCTAGTTATTTTTCCACTATCACCATTCGATCTGGCTATGGAAAATAGTCCCCGATGAATTGGACCGCGAGAAGGCCGCATTTTACATTTTTGACTCTCTTTATAATTCCAGTGTGATGCACATCGGTTCTGTGTAATCCACAGGCCACATGCCAAATATTGGAGGATTCATTGCTCCAAGGGTTCAAATGGTACATCTGCGTATGTTTGCTAGACGATGTTATCAATTTTGCGCCTATATTTGACTACCATCTTGATTGTTTATCGGCAATTCTCGGCGTTTTTTGACGAACCGGACTTCAATTAAACTCTTCAAAATGCCACTTTGCTCGTCTTCAAATAACCATACTTGACCACCTCGCCGACGCCGCAGGGGTGCGCTTGGATCACAAGAACATTCATGCCGTTACAGATTTCTAGTTCCTAAGTTCAAAAAAGATGTTCTGTTTTCTGGGGCGGTGCTCCTATATTCAACGCTTTGATAAGAATTAGCCACTATTGCAAGCCCACTCACACATCTCCTGAAGAAGGGTGCTCCATTTTCCTCGGGTGCTGATCAATCCTCATCTTTTTTCCTGCTCACGATCCTGCTTACAACACCCCTAATTCGAGTTCATTTTGATCCATCAGCTTCAAACGAGGTTCGCACTTATGCTACTCGGTATAGCGTTGGAGCAAGGTAATGCAACATACGTGGACATGACCGTGTTATAGCTTTTGCAAGCCGACTGCTATCTACCACCAAGTGCAACTATTCAATCGCGGAGCGTGAGTGCCGCACTCTTGTGTGTACAGTCGCTGTGTTTCGTTCGTACTTATATGAGCCTCCAATACGGGTTCGTATCCCGGCTGCAGCGGCTGCATTTCCGATGGAGGCGGAAATGTCGTAGGCCCTTGTGCTTAGAATTGGGTTCACGTTAAAGAACCCCAGGTGGTCAAAATTTCCGGAGACCTCCACTGTGGCGTCTCTCATAATCATATGATGGTTTCGGGACGTTAAACTCACATATCAATCAATGGGCACCCAATACGTGTCACAACTGATCACCACGTGCCCTGTTGGTTGACCTCATTAAAGAATCACACAGGACGCTTCGCTCATTGGGTCCTACGTGTACAATGTTACACATTCACCGTATTGTATAAAACAAAGCGGTGGCACCAAAATGTGGATTGTTTATCTCGCTACCCTGTGGAAGAAGCAGCCCATACCGAAGCCATTGCGATAGTTTTGTCTGCGTCGCAGCTACTTATCCTTGACAACGAACAACGCTGGGATGCTTCTCCGTGGGCCTTCATTGACGAGCTTGAGCCAATGGCTCATGACGAGTCTCAAAAAGTTTCTGGACAAAGACGAGGTCCTATACTGCCATAACCTCAATCCATATTCCTGTGACTGACTCCACATCATACTTGCACACCTCCGTGCAATTATCTTCAACCAACTTCTTGACGTATTCTCGGGAATGCTGCTGTGGGTGACGAGCTAAGACATGACTCCGTAACAAAAAAACACGTTAAATGAACACCCGCGTGGCACACCATCTATACAGAAATAACGAAATTGTAGCAAACATATAGAAATACTTACAATATAAGTCACTATTGTTAGTACGCCTTTTGCAGTGAGCCGAAGACACTTTTATTAGGGTAAACGCAGAGGTAAAGCCGACCAGCTGTCAAGCAGAGCGAGCGCGAGCAGCAACAACACTTGTCCCTCTCTTCTTTAACTGGTGCCCCTGCCTATGCCATATATCAATGCTACAAATCAGTCCCCCCCCCCCCAGAAAAGGAGCCATCCTGGCAGCCCATGCACCGGGTAGGATTGGTGGGTCGTCGTGCTGTTTTGATCAATCGACATGAACAGTCTCGCAACCACGACGGCGTCGGTCTGTCGATGGTTGACCGGCTCAACAATACAGTTAACCAGTGAGGACTGACGTAGGACTCGGTTGGGGACTTCGTACTTGGCAGTAGCTTAGTGGAAAGACCAGGAGCAGATGAGAAAACGCGAAGCCATACCTACGTGCCAGGCGAATACGACGGAGGGGGGGGGGGCAGGTTTTCATCGTGACGGTCCTTCTGCTACGCTTGATCTTGTGCGGTTCAGGAACGTGCGAGTTGGCTGCGATCTTCCGCATAAGTGGCGACTTCGGATAGAGAGAGTTGTGGATTCTGAAGTGCCTGGATGGTACAAGAGAATCGTATCTATGAATGAGGAAAGTTCGCGCCCGTAAAGGAGAAAGAACGGAGAGAATCCTGTCGTAGACTGAGTAGTGGCGCTATTGTAAGCGTAACAAAGGGGAGTGTGCGGTCCCAGTTGGTTTGTTCAGCGGACAGGTACATAGACAGCATGTCACCCAGTGTGCGGTTAAATCATTCGGTCATTCCATTTGTTTGCGGATGGTATGCGCTGCTTGTCTGATGCACAACGTTGCATTCACAAAGAAGGACTTGTACGGCTTCGGAAAGAAACGTACGTCCGCGGTCGCTCAGTAGCTCACGAGGCGCGCCATGCGAAGAACAAGATTGTGAAAGGTAAACAAGCCAACTTCAAGTGATGTGGCTTCTGGCAGTGCAGCAGTTTCAGCATAGCATGTCAAATGATCGACAGCGACAACCACCCAGTGGTTCCCGTCAGGAGTGTAGGGAAGGAGAACGTACAAGTCAATTCCGATGCGGTCAAAACGTCGGGATAGGCAAAGCAACGGCTGCAGTTGTACATTGCCTGTGTTCGGTGGGCTTTTTCGGCATTGGCATTTGGAACATGAACGTACGTACTGTCGGACAAATTGGTACATTCCACGCCAATAGTACCGCAGCCGGAGGCGTGCATACGTTTATATCACACCAGCATGGCCGCATTGAGGAGCCCTATGAAAGGAGTCGCAAATAACAGCACGTAGGTGGCGAGGAATCAAGAGCAACCACTTGCCGCCGTCGGAAAATTAGTTGCGACGGTACAGGAGTCCATCGCGGATTTCAAAATGTCGAGCTGTACGTCGTAGTGAACGATTTGCGGTACCTTGGGGTGGCTGAGACAGTACCTCTATCATAGAGACTATCCGAGCGTCTTGGCACTGCTCGGAGTGCATGTCAGTGAACAAAAATGCCACAGCATCGAGACTGGAAACAGACGCACTTCCATAACATATAAACAAATCCATTTACAGTCTAAAGTGTCCTAACTATTGCATTATATCTCTACGGCCTTGTATTATTATATTGTATTATATCTCTACGACTTGTCGTAACTGACGCGCTGCTCGTTAATGTTCGAATTGGTTGTGTCCTCGTCGGGGATCTGGATGCTCTCGACGAAAGTCGTCGTCCTTGCCGGTGCCGACGTGGTCGCGCGTTGTCGTCATCGCCTCATATGGGTCCCGAGATTGGGGAACCACCGCGTTTGGTGCAAGTACGCTCCATCAAATCTTTGAGCTCAATGAAGATTATTCCCTCTCTCCCAGCTGGACCATAACCGACATGTTTTCTAAATATTGTTACGGGGAACATACACGTATCATACACGTATCACGTATCCATACACGTATCAATATGTAGTGGCTGACCCCTTGCATTTAGACATTCATTTGTCATATTTGACGTTCGCATATTATTCTAGGCATGAAAATACTGCCAGCTATTCGTCATTTTATCTCGGATACGGCTGAAACCTTGCCCTACTTTTTGACACCTTGCTGTCCTCGGTCACTTAATATGCTGGTGAAGCCATCGAGCAAGCCGATCACGCACGCGAACTAGCCCGACATTGTCTACAGGCCTTCACTGGAGCCCTAAAGACAGCCCTATCATTTTCATCATAAATACGAGCACTTTTTGCCGGATTCCTTTGTGCTTTTGTGGTGACCCACTCGGCATGTAGGTCTTTCTCAAAAACTGTTTTCATACTACACTGCACCCTATCGCGTCTTTCACCGGGTGACTGAAGTTCCATATGAGATTGTCCCAGCCAATCCGACGTCGTCATCATCAGCTTCCAGCGACATCATGCTCATAGCTCGACTCAAACCTTATCGCCCTCTTCCGTGTAGACCGACCATCGAGATGGCGCTTCTACCACCGGGTGGTGATGATAGAAAACAGCCGCTGCCACCTTGTTACATAAAAGAGAAAGGGGATGGCGGATGCGTATTCTTGTTGGACTGATGCTACCTTGTTCAGTCAGTACTTCGGTTACATAAAACCCCTACATGTAAAACTGTCCAAAATTTATGTGAATAAATTATTTCAGTGTTCTCTATTACTGCATGCCTAAGATTGATATCATACCTACATATTAGCAGCTATTGGTGGAATTATAAACAAAACTTTTTCCATATGAACAAAAACGCTGTGCTGCTGAAATTGGGGAAGAAATAATTGGGATACCAGCAGGCACATTCAAAATGTCACCAAGAAGTTCCACCTTGCTCCAGAAAATTCTTGTGGACAAGACTAACTATTTTAATGAACAGAAAAGAATGCTCAATGGGGCTTCGGCTGAAGCAATCTTTACCGCTAGAAGTGCATCACCTTTTGACATCTTCTTTGGTTGTTTCTTGAATGGAGGCCTGCACAATAACTTAAATAAATAGTTTACTGATGTATCATCAACCAGGATGCCATAAAACGCAATGATGGCACCTGAGATCGGTTCTACTTCTTTATTCAAACACTTTTGTTCATGCATAGCCTTGTCTGATGTACGGCCCTCATATCCTTTACTTGTGTGGACAATGAGACCGCTTGATGCAAAAGTCACCGTGTATTTGACAGTAAAGCCTTTCTTGTAGAATCAGTAGCACTGCAACGCACAACACAGATTGTTAAGTTGGCTCATTGAAACTTCCGTGCAGTTAACAATTACATGATCATTGCTGAACTGTTTAAAACATATGGGCAAATACTTAACAACTTTTTAATGGTACAGTCGCAATTATCGAAATTTCTGTCAAAAGCTGAATTGTTTCTGCACTAATTTTGGTGCACGTTGTTAGTGACCAGCTCACTAACTGGCTCAGGAAAGCCCTCAAAAAGTATCATTGGTTAGCTTTACAAAAGGTAAAGCAATTGTTTCTTTTACAGACCAGTGGTGTCAGCCTGAGAGTGGATGAATCATTGCGTAGGCGCTTACTAGAGCATTCAAAATTTAATTGTTTGCAGGCCCCTTATTTATATTTTTTGCTTATTGTTTGTGTGGAAAGAAGCCTGATGTCAAATATACAACTTTATATTCTGTTGTTCCTGCACGTAAAACCATTTCTAGGAGGACATGTGCTATATATTTTGCTCTGCAGGGAACTCTGTCTCTTGTGTGTGGGGGCGGGGTTGGCAAGTGCATCGCTTTCACAAAACAAAAGCAAGGCCAAATGTACCTTGAAATGTATCTGGAGCTCGAGTATAGAAAAGGAAGAAGACTTGCTGTGATCGCAGCAAGTCTTCTTTCTTTTCTATATTCAAGCTCCATGCCCACTGCCCTCGTTACACCAGTAACACTTTGTCAGATATAGAGTTGTACTATCTTTTCTCTTCGAGCTGTTTTTTTTAATTATGCATGTAAGCATGTTATACCAAAAGTTAGAAATAGGAAGTCTAGAAGTTTGGTGTACCTTATTTAACGCATGCATATCACACGTACGCACCTCGAGATACAAAGCTTTATGCAAATTAAATCCTGAAACCATAGCTCATGTTTCCAATATATCACTGAGACCACACTATCACCTTTTATGATCACGAGGCCCTTTAAAGTTGTTAGCGGCCACAACTCCTGGTTTTGTCCAGCTACCTTGAAGGACCCTTCAGGTCGCCTCGCGTGATGGAGCCTGAGACTTCAAGAATATGACATTATGATCGTTTACAAGTCCTGCAAAAAACACTCCAACGCATATTGTCTCTCTCGTGCGCCTGTTGACCAACCACCACTTGACGACCCGGATGACGACTACTTCCAGGGAACGATAACTGCCAACGACTTCGCTGAACGACAGTGGGCCGACCTGGAATTCAGGGCCCTAATAGAATACCTCGAAGGCAGGACCGCCGAAGTTCCGAAGGTGCTCAAGCGCGCACTGGCGTCGTTCTTCCTGCGAAATGGTCTCCTTCAAAAGAAACAATTTTCACCGCTTCGAGCCAAATACCTCCTTGTGGTGCCTTCAGCTGTGTGACCAGAACTCCTGCAGGCCCTGCACGACGATCCGACGGCAGGGCACTTCGGTATTTCTCCCACTCTCGCGAGGATACAAGAAAGGTAATACTCGCCACGTATTACCGCCAACGTCACTCATCATGTAAGGACATGGCGGGACTGCCAGCGACGCAAGACACCGCCGACAAGGCCAGCGGGATTTCCGCAACCCATTCAACACCTCGCCGATCATTCGAGCAGATTAGTATGAACCTTTTGGGGCCATTCCCGACGTCGGCTTTCGAAAACAAGTGATTCGTAGTAGCCACCAAATACCTAACTCGCTACACCGAGACAAAAGCCCTGCCCAATCGCAGTGCATCCGAGGTAGCTAAGTTCTTCGTCAAAAATATCGGCCTACGTCACGGCTCCCCGCAGGTCCTCATCACTGAGAGAGGAACGGCATTTACAGCTGACCTAACTCAAGCGATGTTGGCATACTGCCAAACAAACCACCGCCGGAAGACAGCGTACCATGTACAAACCAACGGCTAAACAAGATGATCGCCGATATGCTGGCAATGTATGTCGATGTCGAACACAAGACGTGGAACGCTATTCTTTCGTACGTGACTTTCGCATACAACACGTTGGTGCAGGAGATGACGCAGACATCTCCATACAAATCGGTCTACGGAAGGAGCCCAGCAACTACGCCTTGATATTATGTTACCTAACGTCACCGACGAAGAAAACTTTGATGTGAGTGAGTGACTACCTTCAGTGCGCGGAAGAAGCCCGACAGCTCACGCGCCTCCATATCAAGAACGAACAGACGACTGACAGCCGCCGTTACAATCTTCGACGACGCTTCCTGGAATAGCAGCCCGGTGAACGTGTTCGATCGTGGACGCCGATACGCCAACATGGACTCAGTGAAAAGTTTTTGCGATGGTACTTCGGACCGTACAGGGTGGTTTGATGTCTCGGGTCACTCGATTACGATGTTGTGCGCGACAGTATCATGAACTCTCAAGGACGCCGATCGTGACCTGAAATCGTCCATGTGACGCGCCTCAAGCGATTTCATGCGCGTTAACAAACTGAAACAGTGTTTTTTTCTTTATTATTGCTGTATCGTAACTTATTTCTTGTACTTTCTTGCATTATCATTATAATTTCATCTTCGGTAAAGCATCGGGACGATGCGTTTTTCAGAGGCGGGAAATGCCACATTCCTCTTCTCAAGTGTTGTTATCGCCCCAATACACTACGTGATTCTCAGCGCGAACCGGGCCTGCAGTCTTTGAGAAGCTTCAGGACTGTAGTAGATCATTTTGATAAGATCACGCCCACTTCGCGAACTGTACAGATTATTATGGAACCTACGTTACCGCCAGCGATAACGCTAGAACATTCGATGGCAAGTGTATAAATTGCCGACGCGCTTCGCCGCTTGTCAGTTGACCGACGGCCGACGCTGCATGAGCCGCTATCGTAAGCCGACTTTCTGTTTAGCAGGCACAGGTTTACTCAAAGAGTTTAATTTGACCATTTCGTCTGTTGCCCTTAACCACGTCACGACCCCGTGACACTATTTCTGGACACCCATCTATATTTCAGGACACCCATCTGAAGTTGGGACAGATGCTGACGCTGTACGGGTTGTGTCTGAGCAGGTAGCGGCTTATTAAGGCCCATTGTAACGATACCGAGAACAGAATGCGGCGTTCGAATCTGCTCTTCTTTAGTTTGGATGATGAAACTACAGAGGATTGGGCAATGTCAGAGAAGAAAATAATTGACTTCTGTGCAAATAGGCTTGGTCCTAAAATAAATGAACAGCAATTTGAACGCGTACATCGGTTGGGAAAATACACAGACAATACGCACAGACCGGTAATAGCCAAGCTAACCCTCTTGAAGGATACAGAACGTATTCTGTCATGCGCGCACAAACTGAAGGGTACATCAACTTCCATACGAGAAGATTTCTCGCCGGAAACTCGGCATACGGGACGAAAACTAATTGAATTTGCGATAGCACAAAACGAAGTGTTTAGGCTTTCTGTGGACAAACTGCGCATTGATTCGACAAATTATATTTATGATAGTGCTTGAAGCGCAGTTGTTCCGCTGAATAGATAGCTCCGGTTGGAAGCATGCGCACAGACTCACATAGCACCAAAGTTTTACCCTATTTCACCATCATTGTCTCTACCGTTCGCCAACATACGAAGCATACCATCCAAACGTGATCTAACTTCTTGTTTTTGGAAGATAGTAAATCAGACATTATTGCATTTACTGAAACATGACTGCATCCTGCAATAAAAGTTGAAGAAGTTTTTTTTATTTTCGAACAGGTATAACATATATAGATGTGACCGTTCTTTCAAAAGAGGGGGCGGTGTCATGATAGGTATTAAAAAGACCATCACGTCATCTTTATTCAACACATGGTCTTAACTTGAGATTATCATGGTGGCCGGCACAATTTCTTTCTCTAAGTTATTGATAGGCATTTGCTACCGTGGACCGGATTCAAACGGTTCCTCCGTAAGTGCTCTGCGCGACAGCATCAACAAAGCATCTGAACTCTTCCAGGCTGATTTAACTTATCTTCTGGGTAACTTAGATTATCCGCTAATTCATTGGACAAAATTAGCATCTTCTTGTCATACATCAAATGAATTTATCCATTTATGTCTAGATGTGAACCTATTTTATACTGTTTCTAAACCTACACATGGTACCCATGTTCTAGACCTTATTCTAACGAACACTCCTGAGACTATAAGTAACATAGAACACCTGGATGATCTAAGCGATCACCATCTGCTTCAAGTGACAATAAACTTAACACCACCCACGGCAGGACCCATAACAAAGCAAATTCGAGACTACAATAAAGATACTTTTACTGCAAAAAATACGGAACTAAGAACATTTTTTAAAAACAAAGAGTGGCCCTCATTTTACAATAGATGTGTGGAAGAGAACAGGTTGTTGTTTAAAAATGCTTCATGCGCGTTGGTAGACAAATATGCCCCACTCGTTTCTATATCAAACGATAAATTAAACCCGTGGTTTACAAAAAAGCTCAAGCGCATGAGGAGCAGAAAGAAACGGCTGTATAATATCGCCAAGAGCCTTCGAACATCATACTCATGGCAGAATTACAAATGCTATCTTAAAACATATTGCTCAGCTGTAGGCGAAGCAAAGGACAAATATTTCTCTGATGACCTTCCTGAACTACTTAAAAACATTCCAGCTAAGTTTTGGAAAATAATAACCCCAACCACGAATCTAATGATATTTGCTAACACAGCAGCAATGTTTCTCTTTCAAATAGCGAGTGTCCATCGGCTCCATATTCAATCTTCAGTTCCTTATTCACAAATAAGGACACTTCAAGCATACCTTACGTTTCTGATTTAAGCTACCAACACATGAAACCTATAGATATCACATTAGAGGGACTATCATCACTCATAAATAACCTTAAGATGCTTCTTCTTGTGGCATATATGGCTTAAACTCAAAAATGTTGCAAAATACAGTAACAGTGTCAAGCGAAATTCTTCTTCACATATTTAAGCAGGCACTCGCGACTGGCCTCCTTCCTACGGACAAGAAAATGGCAAAAGCATACCGGTATTTAAAAGTGGCAATAAATCATCATGCGAAAATACGGACCAATCTCCTTGACATGCATTTCTTGCAAGTTACTGGAGGCCATTATCACCTCACAGATCTACAGACATCTTGAAACTCACAAGTTTTTTTTCATAATCAGCATGGTTTTAGAAAAGGCCTATCGTGCGAGACACACTTGCTTGAATTTGTTACAGACGTACACACTAACTTGAACAACAACCAACAAACTGACTGCTTTTTTCTGGACTTTTCGAAGGCGTTCGTTCGCGTCGCACACTGTCGCCTTTCAAACTTTCAGCTTTTAAATTGAACTTTTTCACTTTATCATGGCTCCAGAACTTTCTTTCTGAACGTTACTATTTCACCATTGCAAATATTTTCTCGTCCTCCTTAATTAAAATATCTTCTGGTGTACCACAGGGAAGCGTCCTCGGTTCTTTGCTCTTTCTCATCTTTATTAACGACCTTCCACATAACGTGTCCTCCACTATAAGAATAGTTGCTGACGACTGCATTGTCTATCGCACAATAGTTAATACAGATGACTATATGGCACTTCAGCATGATCTCGAACAAATTAGTAACTGGTGCAATAAATGGGTAATGTAATTGAATACGTCAAAATGTAAACAATGTCATTTACTCGGAAACCTATAACTTCCCGATATTCATACAATATCAATAAAGACATTGTTGCAATAGCTACACAATACAAGTATCTAGGCGTTATATTCACCACAAATCTTTCTCGGTCAGAGCACATCACCTCCGTTTCAGCCAAACCCTCCCATTCTTTGGGTTACTTGCGACGAAACTTAAGAAATGCTCCTTCTAATCTTCACAAATTAGCATACCTTACCCTCATTCGCCATCAACTCGAGTACGCTTCCTCTATTTGGTCCCCTCACAAAAAATACCTTACTAACATGTTGGAACGAAATTAGAACAGGGCAAGCCGCTTCGTTTTTAACGATTACAGCTATCGATGTAGCGTCACACAAATGGAACTTAATCTTTCATTGCAATCATTGAGTACTCGACGTGACATTGCCTTGCTGACACTGTTTCACAAATTCGTTCATTCATCCCGTACAACACTAGCATACTTGAAATGACCCTACTTCACGCCACACAGGCTTCATAATTACCTTAGCTATACTCACACTTATGAATCAACACGTGCATTCAATTGCTCTGCCCTTCCAAGTGCAGTCCGATGTTGGAATTCCCTGCCGGATAGCATCACATGTCGGACAAACAATAATGCTTTTCGTGACACATTGACCAGTTATCTGGCCAACGAGGTGTAAAAATGTTTGCCATTACCTCAGTGTGCTCTCTTCGTTGTAACATTTTTGCAGTCTCTTATTGTTTTGCACCGTAGTGTCGCTTATATATTTCCTTTTTATCTGTTTTATCTTTGCTAGTGTTGTTGATTTCGTTTTATTTCGTACATCTATTATTATTATTATGTGATCTGCTACATGACCGCTGTACATGAACTTTGTGTTTTTGTAACTTCTGCGGAAGTTTACTTTTTTGTACTGCCCCCCTCACACAATGCCTACACGAAGACCTGTAAGGTATTTTTAAATGAATAAATAAATGAATAAATCAATTTTACATAATGCTACTATTAGTATAAACACGGCACCTATAACAATGTACAAACAACCAGAAATTGAATGCCGTTGGTTTTGCTCAACTTGCTATGGCGAGTAAAAGTGTCTTCTGTCGCTGATAGCTGGAATAAACCGGCTAAGTGAAATGCCATTATTATATGGACACTTCCATACGTCATTTGAAGAGAAATTTTACTCCTACGTTACCTTTCTGCGTGCACTGCAAATTCTTCCGTGCCATCTTTCTATCGTGCAAACACGCACTACAGCTTGAACACAGCAGAACTGCTTAGCCGTTCGTTTTTTCTTAATGTAAAGCTTTTTTTAGCGAACTTTGGTGAGTTTTACCGTATCTATCTATCTATCTATCTATCTATCTATCTATCTATCTATCTATCTATCTATCTATCTATCTATATATCTATCTATCTATCTATCTATCTATCTATCTATCTATCTATCTATCTATCTATCTATCTATCTATGCCCCGCCACGGCGGTGTAGTGGCTAAGGTACTCGGCTGCTGACCCGCAGGTCGCGGGGTCGAATCGCGGCTGCGGCGGCTGCATTTCCGATGGAGGCGGAAGTGTTGTAGGCCCGTGTGCTCAGATTTGGGTGTACGTTAAAGAACCCTAGGTGGTCGAAATTTCCGGAGCCCTCCACTACGGCGTCTCTCCAAATCAAATGGTGATTTTGGGACGTTAAACCCCACTTATCAATCAATCAATGGTCGTTATAATACGGGATCCATATCTAATTTGGTAAGGCAATTCGGTATGACTGTATAACAAGCGTACCAGACAGGTCATAGCATGAAAATCATGATAGGTTCGTCATGAATGTAATGAATTGTCATATTCTTGCTGCTCCTGCTTTAGTGTCGTTCACTTGACATATTGCAAAACTGGTGTGGTATGACATGACTGAATGGCAAAAACAAGTTACAGGTCCTCACGTGTAAATTATGACATGCGTGTCTTGTAAGAATTCACGATGCGCTCACGGTCGTTTCGCTAGCTTCACATACACCGAAAGTAGATACGTGTAGTGAATGGTTAAATAGGGTTTTGACTGATGCAAACATGATAATCATGACATGCGTGTCATGTAAGAGCTTCGCTACACACCTCCTCATGATGTGCTCGCGGTTGTTTCACTATATTCACATACACCCAATTTGCTACTACGTTACGTCAATGGATGATGAAGGTATATAACTGGTGCAAACGTAATAATCATAACATGCGTGTCATTTAAGAAAAAGACTGCAGGCAACGCTCATATTGCGCTCACGGTTGTTATTCTGGCTTCACATACAAAAATTTTGGTACAGCATGACGGGAAAAATTACTAAGGTATATGACTGGTGCAAACTTGCTAATCATGACATGCATTTCAATAAAGAACATTACTACACACCACGCTCAGGATGCACTCGCGGCCGTCTCGCTAGCTTCAGATGTACCAAATGTGGTATTACGTGTCGTAAATGAACAACGAACAAAAATACCAGGCAAAAACATGATAATCAAGACATTGAAGGTATGTATGGCGTAATTTACGGCCACGTCGTAACATTTCGCTGATAATAAAGTGGCATATCAACCTTCTTCACTCATGCTTCGCATATCATCGATTCCAATTGCACGTGGGATCGGCCTTTCTTTACCGGTGGCTGCATTTCACTGCTCACAGCTGCAGCCGATTAGGCACTCGTGCCTGAGTGAAATACTAACATCACACAGAAACTTTCACGAATGATTGGCAGACAACTTTGTACTCGGGCTCGAAATGTCTGTGTGCGCTGCAAATACGTCGGTGCCATGCGAGAGATTAGCTGCACTTCCACGAAGCGCCAAGTTGACAGTGATAGCTTACCCGAAGTTGCTGGTACGTCAGTGGTAAACGCTACAACTTTCGACATTCGTTAAAGGTGTACGGGCGTTGTGCTGTAAAGTGCATTGGACGCTTTCCAAGTCGCCATACCGTGTAGTGGGGAAAACGTGCAATGTCGTAAAAACCGTTCATAAGTTGAGCATCTGCTATAACTGCAGCATGAGGCGTGCCGTAAATATTCGCAATTATGCGTAGTGGAGCGAACTCTTGCATTCCGCCCAACATACACACAAAAAAAATATAGCTTATTCGCAGGTGGAATGCACCTTGCGCGTCGAGTTGTCGTCATGCGAAATGTTTACATACTTCGAACAGTATCGTGACAGGTACTGTTGCTAGGGGCAATGGTCATGTAATAGATTCTAGTTAATAAGTTTACGCTAGATTTCACCATAAAAGAAGGAATCCTCTCATGCAAAATTCCGTCAGCAAATGGTTATTCTTGGCGTCAAAGCCTTGACAATGAGAAGATCGGCAATCCACCGCGCTCTGTGGCTTCTGTCCTTGGCCTCTGAAAGAAATGCATGGAAGTGAATAGCACCAGCTTTCAATCACGCTCACACGTACTGAGGATGGCAGGATACCTGCTCGGCCGTTTCTTTGTGTTTTTAGGGGTAAAGCTTGTTGAGGCGTCACCCGATCGTTCCGCATAGTAGCCACCTCTACTTAGTTCTTGAATCGGCCATAGAGGGCACTACTTGTACTATATACAAGTAGTGCCCTCTACATCAGGTACAGGTAGCGATATGCACGATATCGGAGGTACCGGTGCGTGATCGCAACCTGCAAAGAGTGGTTGTCAACGCAAACCAAGAGAAATGGCGGATGAGTCGAGAGAATGGCTTTGAGGTGGTGGAAATAAACAGAGAGGTGCATAGGTGGGGTGGTTTTCAACGAGACAGAATTCACTTCGATGGGCGGCTAGGTCATGAGGTGGGTTGGTGACTTGCAGGATGCGCAGTAGCTTTTTGTCATGGCAAGAGGGCCCTTCGGCGTGCAGGATGGCTAGTAACGAGGAAAACAACCAGGGAGACTCTTTGACAGGTTGTATTGACAGATACGATTCCAAAGTGGCACCAGTATCTAAGATAGGTAGAGTCCAAGGCCGAAATAGACGTAGCCACGAGCACCAAGCCAATTCAGACATAGGGCATATAAACATGCAGGGTGGTAGGAGCAGGCTGAAGTGCGAAGAGATAGCAGAACAGCCAAGGGAGGTGAGGCCGATGGTATACGGTTATGTAGAAACACATCTCAGGGACATGGAACAACCTCCTAACAATGTGGACTACGCGTGGGAATATTGGAGTTGAACAGAAGGCAGCAGAAAGGGGGTGGTATTGGTACAGACTGGCAAATGGTCAAGCAGGAGTGCAAGGAACATTTATGGCTAAAAGGAAAAGTGGCAGGGCAAATGACGATGCTTGGTTTCGTGTACTTGTGGACGGGAGCAAAGGCCAGAAAAGAAAACCAGGCAATGGTAGAGTGTATATAAAATGACATTCAGGAGTTAGCAGGAGAGTGCAAGATAATTATACTAGAAGATCTGAATGCGTACATAGAAGATATGGATGGGTATACTGACCCGACATGCAAAATGATCATGGATATGTGTTAAAGGCTTGATTTGATCATTTGCCACAGTCACGAGAAGTGTGAAGGGCAAATAACATGGGAGGTAGGAAGGCTGTAGTCGACGATAGATTACGCACTGATGTCACGTGTACGATAAGCTCCGG
Source organism: Rhipicephalus microplus (assembly GCF_043290135.1). NCBI lineage: Eukaryota > Metazoa > Arthropoda > Arachnida > Ixodida > Ixodidae > Rhipicephalus > Rhipicephalus microplus. Next base: position 98,316,956 of record NC_134707.1, on the reverse strand, counting down.
GGAATGCACATAGATGAAGGTGGCTCCAGAAGTCTGCGTAGTGATCGCAAACGTATCAAGCTTAGTTTTGGAAGAGCAGTGAAAGTGGGAAGGAGGCAAGATGAGAAACTACCAGAAACTTTTTATTGAGAAAGGCAAATTGAAATAGGCACTAAACAAATTGAGAAAGTAATCACTGAGGATAATAAAACAGTGTAGACATACACAAATTTAGTTAGACTGTTTAAGCCAGAGCTTGCTAAGGCACGTGACAAGTCATCCCGAAAAAGAAGGCACAAATCCAAAAGTCGGAGGGATGAGGAAGTTAAGAGAGCCATAGCAAAACGTCAGGAAGCCTCTAGGGAGCACAGAATGCTAAGCAGCGGGTTGAACCAACAGATGATGTTGGTTCACCCCGCTGGGAAAATGGGAAATCGTTCTAAGCTGTAGAAGGGATGCATCACTTCTGATCAATGAAAAGATTAGGAGAAAGGGAGCTGAGTGGCTGGGGGAAGTACATAAAAAAGATAGAAAGGCAGCTGTGAATTTTCGAACCATCTAAACAACCTCAGAAATGTGACAAGCCTAGAGCGGAGGTTTACAACTACAGCTCAAGGTGCTACGCTAGAAGGGGACGCAGCTATTGAATATATAAGAACAAGGGTGACAGAAACATTTCGACAAAGAAGTGATTGATGCTCCACAATAGACAAGGATGAATCAAGTGGCACAATGGCTCCATTTTTGCAACGAGAGTGGAAAGGGGCTGAGGAAAGTGTTCCTAGTAGTACATCAACAGGCCCAGTTGGCATTCCAATTATGCTGATAAAGACATTAAGTCCGAAGTCTAAGCAGGCTTTGAGAGAGGCAGTGAGCAAAATATTAACCGATGGTTAAGTTCCCGACGGATGGAAACTTAGCGGGTGAGCATGATCTATAAAAGAAGGGTGGACAATGCTGACATAAATTACTACCGTCCTATAACAGTGACATCAGTGAACTACAGGCTGGCAGATTATAATGCAGATTATAAAGGAAAGACTGCAGGCACGGATAGAGCATGAAGAGGTGCTGAGGGAGCTGCAGAATGGGTTTTGGAAACACGGGAGGTTGGAAAACAATCTGTTCTCACTGACGCAGTCCATCGAAATAGCAGAAAAGGAACACAGGCCCCTGCGGCTACCAAATTTGGATATCAAGGGAGCGTACGATAGTGTGGTTCAAGAGGAATTGTGGGAAATGCTGGACACACTAGGCATGGAAGATGTAGTCAATAATCATCTAAAAGATATCTATAAAGGTAACAAGGTAGTTATAAAGTGGGAAAAACAAGTATCCAAGCCGGTAGAGGTAAAACGTGGGCTTAGGCAGGGGTGTCCCCTGTCACCCTTACTATTAATGATGTACCTACTAGGATTAGAAGCCAAATTATAGGGAAGTGGACTCGGCTTCAACCTCTCTTTCGTCAAACAAGGAAAACTCATTGAACAGGCACTACCAGCATTGACGTACACAGACATTATAGTGCTAAAGGCCGACACCAAGGAAGATTTGCAGAGATTGGTGGACATCTGCGGTAATGAGGGAGATAGGTTAGATTTCAGATTTAGTAAGAAAAATTAAGCAGTCATGATTTTTAATGACAATGAATGTAGTGAGCTTAGAATACAGGAGGTCACGCTAGAGATAACAGATAAATAGAAATATCTGGGCGTATGGATAAGCAATGGGGCCGAGTACCTAAAGGAACGCGAAATATACGTGACGACGAAAGGTAACAGGAATTCAGCGGTATTGAAAAACAGGGCACTGTGAAATTACAATAGGTATGATCTTGTGAGAGGAATATGGATAAGGGTCATGGTTGCTAGTCTGACGTTCGGCAATGCGGTCTTGTGCATGAGATCAGAAGTTCAAGCAAGATTAGAAATTAAGCAACGTGAAATAAGTAGGTTTGCGCTAGGAGCTCACGGGAATACACCAAATCAGGGAGTACAAGGTGGTATGCGATGGACATCATTTGAGAGCAGTGAAGCTAGCAGCAAGATAAAAATTGAGAAGCGATTAAGAGATATTGGGGAGAAGCGTTGGGCTTGGAAGGTATTCAGCTAATTGCACATGAAGAATGTCGATACAAAATTGAGGAAGGGAACCAAAAAATTGACTGGTAAATACTTAGAAAACAGCAGGGGGCCAAGCCAAAAAAAATTATCGGTTAAGAAGAAGGTGAAGGAAGCTGAGACCAATATGTGGAGAATTGGCATGATTAAGAAGTCTGCACTAGAGATCTATCTATCTTTTAAGCAGGAAACTGCCAAATAAAGGATCTTTGATAATACTCGGGGTAGTTCTCTATTGTTTGAGGCCAGGACGGGAGTATCGCAAACCAAGACATATCAGGCCAAATACGAAGGGGTAGACACGGCGTGCAGTGCGTGTGGAGAAGAAGAAGAAACTGCCGATCACTTGATAATGTTCTGTAAAGGGCTTCACCCTATATTTCAGGATGATGGCGAAGAGTTTTTCAAAGCACTGGGGTTTAGGGACAGGGAGGGCAAAACAGACTTTTGCGGGTAGAATTAACGAGAAGGAGGTTATCTGATTGGTGACTAAAGTCAAGGCACGAGTAAAATTTAAACTCTTCACTGCAAAGTACGAATACTCAACCTCACTATTTACAGGAAAAAAATAAATCTAGTTTTTTGTCCATTAAGAAAACGGCTTGGTGGCGCTAGCCACCGCCTGATCTGAAGGGTACAGCCATATCCAGCCATCCCAATCATCTACCAAATGCATATGCGCTAAAAAATACAAATGATCCAACACTAAAGGGCGTTACTTGTAGAAAAGATAACAATAAATTGTGACTTTTACGAAAATAGGATTTCAGGATTTACGTCACACGTACGGAAGAAGAGAAAGAGGAAGATGATCGTGTGACTGAGATCACGTGTTTTTCGGTGCCACGGAACGCAAGATGACGCTCTATAGCAAAATAAAAGTGCCGTTTTTCAGAGGCAGGAGCAAAATAGCAAAATAAAAGTGCGTTTTTCAGAGGCGGGAAATGCCACATTCCTCTTCTCAAGTGTTGTTATCGCCCCAATACACTACGTGATTCTCAGCGCGAACCGGGCCTGCAGTCTTTGAGAAGCTTCAGGACTGTAGTAGATCATTTTGATAAGATCACGCCCACTTCGCGAACTGTACAGATTATTATGGAACCTACGTTACCGCCAGCGATAACGCTAGAACATTCGATGGCAAGTGTATAAATTGCCGACGCGCTTCGCCGCTTGTCAGTTGACCGACGGCCGACGCTGCATGAGCCGCTATCGTAAGCCGACTTTCTGTTTAGCAGGCACAGGTTTACTCAAATAAAGAGTTTAATTTGACCATTTCGTCTGTTGCCCTTAACCACGTCACGACCCCGTGACACTATTTCTGGACACCCATCTATATTTCAGGACACCCATCTGAAGTTGGGACAGATGCTGACGCTGTACGGGTTGTGTCTGAGCAGGTAGCGGCTTATTAAGGCCCATTGTAACGATACCGAGAACAGAATGCGGCGTTCGAATCTGCTCTTCTTTAGTTTGGATGATGAAACTACAGAGGATTGGGCAAAGTCAGAGAAGAAAATAATTGACTTCTGTGCAAATAGGCTTGGTCCTAAAATAAATGAACAGCAATTTGAACGCGTACATCGGTTGGGAAAATACACAGACAATACGCGCAGACCGGTAATAGCCAAGCTAACCCTCTTGAAGGATACAGAACGTATTCTGTCATGCGCGCACAAACTGAAGGGTACATCAACTTCCATACGAGAAGATTTCTCGCCGGAAACTCGGCATACGGGACGAAAACTAATTGAATTTGCGATAGCACAAAACGAAGTGTTTAGGCTTTCTGTGGACAAACTGCGCATTGATTCGACAAATTATATTTATGATAGTGCTGGAAGCGCAGTTGTTCCGCTGAATAGATAGCTCCGGTTGGAAGCATGCGCACAGACTCACATAGCACCAAAGTTTTACCCTATTTCACCATCATTGTCTCTACCGTTCGCCAACATACGAAGCATACCATCCAAACGTGATCTAACTTCTTGTTTTTGGAAGATAGTAAATCAGACATTATTGCATTTACTGAAACATGACTGCATCCTGCAATAAAAGTTGAAGAAGTTTTTTTTTCTTTTCGAACAGGTATAACATATATAGATGTGACCGTTCTTTCAAAAGAGGGGGCGGTGTCATGATAGGTATTAAAAAGACCATCACGTCATCTTTATTCAACACATGGTCTTATCTTGAGATTATCATGGTGGCCGGCACAATTTCTTTCTCTAAGTTATTGATAGGCATTTGCTACCGTGGACCGGATTCAAACGGTTCCTCCGTAAGTGCTCTGCGCGACAGCATCAACAAAGCATCTGAACTCTTCCAGGCTGATTTAACTTATCTTCTGGGTAACTTAGATTATCCGCTAATTCATTGGACAAAATTAGCATCTTCTTGTCATACATCAAATGAATTTATCCATTTATGTCTAGATGTGAACCTATTTTATACTGTTTCTAAACCTACACATGGTACCCATGTTCTAGACCTTATTCTAACGAACACTCCTGAGACTATAAGTAACATAGAACACCTGGATGATCTAAGCGATCACCATCTGCTTCAAGTGACAATAAACTTAACACCACCCACGGCAGGACCCATAACAAAGCAAATTCGAGACTACAATAAAGATACTTTCACTGCAAAAAATACGGAACTAAGAACATTTTTTAAAAACAAAGAGTGGCCCTCATTTTACAATAGATGTGTGGAAGAGTACAGGTTGTTGTTTAAAAATGCTTCATGCGCGTTGGTAGACAAATATGCCCCACTCGTTTCTATATCAAACGATAAATTAAACCCGTGGTTTACAAAAAAGCTCAAGCGCATGAGGAGCAGAAAGAAACGGCTGTATAATATCGCCAAGAGCCTTCGAACATCATACTCATGGCAGAATTACAAATGCTATCTTAAAACATATTGCTCAGCTGTAGGCGAAGCAAAGGACAAATATTTCTCTGATGACCTTCCTGAACTACTTAAAAACATTCCAGCTAAGTTTTGGAAAATAATAACCCCAACCACGAATCTATTGATATTTGCTAACACAGCAGCAATGTTTCTCTTTCAAATAGCGAGTGTCCATCGGCTCCATATTCAATCTTCAGTTCCTTATTCACAAATAAGGACACTTCAAGCATACCTTACGTTTCTGATTTAAGCTACCAACACATGAAACCTATAGATATCACATTAGAGGGACTATCATCACTCATAAATAACCTTAAGATGTCTTCTTCTTGTGGCATATATGGCTTAAACTCAAAAATGTTACAAAATACAGTAACAGTGTCAAGCGAAATTCTTCTTCACATATTTAAGCAGGCACTCGCGACTGGCCTCCTTCCTACGGACAAGAAAATGGCAAAAGCATACCGGTATTTAAAAGTGGCAATAAATCATCATGCGAAAATACGGACCAATCTCCTTGACATGCATTTCTTGCAAGTTACTGGAGCACATTATCACCTCACAGATCTACAGACATCTTGAAACTCACAAGTTTTTTTTCATAATCAGCATGGTTTTAGAAAAGGCCTATCGTGCGAGACACACTTGCTTGAATTTGTTACAGACGTACACACTAACTTGAACAACAACCAACAAACTGACTGCTTTTTTCTGGACTTTTCGAAGGCGTTCGTTCGCGTCGCACACTGTCGCCTTTCAAACTTTCAGCTTTTAAATTGAACTTTTTCACTTTATCATGGCTCCAGAACTTTCTTTCTGAACGTTACTATTTCACCATTGCAAATATTTTCTCGTCCTCCTTAATTAAAATATCTTCTGGTGTACCACAGGGAAGCGTCCTCGGTTCTTTGCTCTTTCTCATCTTTATTAACGACCTTCCACATAACGTGTCCTCCACTATAAGAATAGTTGCTGACGACTGCATTGTCTATCGCACAATAGTTAATACAGATGACTATATGGCACTTCAGCATGATCTCGAACAAATTAGTAACTGGTGCAATAAATGGGTAATGTAATTGAATACGTCAAAATGTAAACAATGTCATTTACTCGGAAACCTATAACTTCCCGATATTCATACAATATCAATAAAGACATTGTTGCAATAGCTACACAATACAAGTATCTAGGCGTTATATTCACCACAAATCTTTCTCGGTCAGAGCACATCACCTCCGTTTCAGCCAAACCCTCCCATTCTTTGGGTTACTTGCGACGAAACTTAAGAAATGCTCCTTCTAATCTTCACAAATTAGCATACCTTACCCTCATTCGCCATCAACTCGAGTACGCTTCCTCTATTTGGTCCCCTCACAAAAAATACCTTACTGACATGTTGGAACGAAATTAGAACAGGGCAAGCCGCTTCGTTTTTAACGATTACAGCTATCGATGTAGCGTCACACAAATGGAACTTAATCTTTCATTGCAATCATTGAGTACTCGACGTGACATTGCCTTGCTGACACTGTTTCACAAATTCGTTCATTCATCCCGTACAACACTAGCATACTTGAAATGACCCTACTTCACGCCACACAGGCTTCATTATTACCTTAGCTATACTCACACTTATGAATCAACACGTGCATTCAATTGCTCTGCCCTTCCACGTGCAGTCCGATGTTGGAATTCCCTGCCGGATAGCATCGCATGTCGGACAAACAATAATGCTTTTCGTGACACATTGACCAGTTATCTGGCCAACGAGGTGTAAAAATGTTTGCCATTACCTCAGTGTGCTCTCTTCGTTGTAACATTTTTGCAGTCTCTTATTGTTTTGCACCGTAGTGTCGCTTATATATTTCCTTTTTATCTGTTTTATCTTTGCTAGTGTTGTTGATTTCGTTTTATTTCGTACATCTATTATTATTATTATGTGATCTGCTACATGACCGCTGTACATGAACTTTGTGTTTTTGTAACTTCTGCGGAAGTTTACTTTTTTTACTGCCCCCCTCACACAATGCCTACACGAAGACCTGTAAGGTATTTTTAAATGAATAAATAAATGAATAAATCAATTTTACATAATGCTACTATTAGTATAAACACGGCACCTATAACAATGTACAAACAACCAGAAATTGAATGCCGTTGGTTTTGCTCAGCTTGCTATGGCGAGTAAAAGTGTCTTCTGTCGCTGATAGCTGGAATAAACCGGCTAAGTGAAATGCCATTATTATATGGACACTTCCATACGTCATTTGAAGAGAAATTTTACTCCTACGTTACCTTTCTGCGTGCACTGCAAATTCTTCCGTGCCATCTTTCTATCGTGCAAACACGCACTACAGCTTGAACACAGCAGAACTGCTTAGCCGTTCGTTTTTTCTTAATGTGAAGCTTTTTTTAGCGAACTTTGGTGAGTTTTACCGTATCTATCTATCTATCTATCTATCTATCTATCTATCTATCTATATATCTATGTATCTATCTATATATCTATGTATCTATCTATCTATCTATCTATGCCCCGCCACGGCGGTGTAGTGGCTAAGGTACTCGGCTGCTGACCCGCAGGTCGCGGGGTCGAATCGCGGCTGCGGCGGCTGCATTTCCGATGGAGGCGGAAGTGTTGTAGGCCCGTGTGCTCAGATTTGGGTGCACGTTAAAGAAACCTAGGTGGTCGAAATTTCCGGAGCCCTCCACTACGGCGTCTCTCCAAATCAAATGGTGATTTTGGGACGTTAAACCCCACTTATCAATCAATCAATGGTCGTTATAATACGGGATCCATATCTAATTTGGTAAGGCAATTCGGTATGACTGTATAACAAGCGTACCAGACAGGTCATAGCATGAAAATCATGATAGGTTCGTCATGAATGTAATGAATTGTCATATTCTTGCTGCTCCTGCTTTAGTGTCGTTCACTTGACATATTGCAAAACTGGTGTGGTATGACATGACTGAATGGCAAAAACAAGTTACAGGTCCTCACGTGTAAATTATGACATGCGTGTCTTGTAAGAATTCACGATGCGCTCACGGTCGTTTCGCTAGCTTCACATACACCGAAAGTAGATACGTGTAGTGAATGGTTAAATAAGGTTTTGACTGATGCAAACATGATAATCATGACATGCGTGTCATGTAAGAGCTTCGCTACACACCTCCTCATGATGTGCTCGCGGTTGTTTCACTATATTCACATACACCCAATTTGCTACTACGTTACGTCAATGGATGATGAAGGTATATAACTGGTGCAAACGTAATAATCATAACATGCGTGTCATTTAAGAAAAAGACTGCAGGCAACGCTCATATTGCGCTCACGGTTGTTATTCTGGCTTCACATACACAAATTTTGGTACAGCATGACGGGAAAAATTACTAAGGTATATGACTGGTGCAAACTTGCTAATCATGACATGCATTTCAATAAAGAACATTACTACACACCACGCTCAGGATGCACTCGCGGCCGTCTCGCTAGCTTCAGATGTACCAAATGTGGTATTACGTGTCGTAAATGAACAACGAACAAAAATACCAGGCAAAAACATGATAATCAAGACATTGAAGGTATGTATGGCGTAATTTACGGCCACGTCGTAACATTTCGCTGATAATAAAGTGGCATATCAACCTTCTTCACTCATGCTTCGCATATCATCGATTCCAATTGCACGTGGGATCGGCCTTTCTTTACCGGTGGCTGCATTTCACTGCTCACAGCTGCAGCCGATTAGGCACTCGTGCCTGAGTGAAATACTAACATCACACAGAAACTTTCACGAATGATTGGCAGACAACTTTGTACTCGGGCTCGAAATGTCTGTGTGCGCTGCAAATACGTCGGTGCCATGCGAGAGATTAGCTGCACTTCCACGAAGCGCCAAGTTGACAGTGATAGCTTACCCGAAGTTGCTGGTACGTCAGTGGTAAACGCTACAACTTTCGACATTCGTTAAAGGTGTACGGGCGTTGTGCGGTAAAGTGCATTGGACGCTTTCCAAGTCGCCATACCGTGTAGTGGGGAAAACGTGCAATGTCGTAAAAACCGTTCATAAGTTGAGCATCTGCTATAACTGCAGCATGAGGCGTGCCGTAAATATTCGCAATTATGCGTAGTGGAGCGAACTCTTGCATTCCGCCCAACATACACACAAAAAAATATAGCTTATTCGCAGGTGGAATGCACCTTGCGCGCCGAGTTGTCGTCATGCGAAATGTTTACATACTTCGAACAGTATCGTGACAGGTACTGTTGCTAGGGGCAATGGTCATGTAATAGATTCTAGTTAATAGGTTTACGCTAGATTTCACCATAAAAGAAGGAATCCTCTCATGCAAAATTCCGTCAGCAAATGGTTATTCTTGGCGTCAAAGCCTTGACAATGAGAAGATCGGCAATCCACCGCGCTCTGTGGCTTCTGTCCTTGGCCTCTGAAAGAAATGCATGGAAGTGAATAGCACCAGCTTTCAATCACGCTCACACGTACTGAGGATGGCAGGATACCTGCTCGGCCGTTTCTTTGTGTTTTTAGGGGTAAAGCTTGTTGAGGCGTCACCCGATCGTTCCTCATAGTAGCCACCTCTACTTAGTTCTTGAATCGGCCATAGAGGGCACTACTTGTACTATATACAAGTAGTGCCCTCTACATCAGGTACAGGTAGCGATATGCACGATATCGGAGGTACCGGTGCGTGATCGCAACCTGCAAAGAGTGGTTGTCAACGCAAACCAAGAGAAATGGCGGATGAGTCGAGAGAATGGCTTTGAGGTGGTGGAAATAAACAGAGAGGTGCATAGGTGGGGTGGTTTTCAACGAGACAGAATTCACTTCGATGGGCGGCTAGGTCATGAGGTGGGTTGGTGACTTGCAGGATGCGCAGTAGCTTTTTGTCATGGCAAGAGGGCCCTTCGGCGTGCAGGATGGCTAGTAACGAGGAAAACAACCAGGGAGACTCTTTGACAGGTGGTATTGACAGATACGATTCCAAAGTGGCACCAGTATCTAAGATAGGTAGAGTCCAAGGCCGAAATAGACGTAGCCACGAGCACCAAGCCAATTCAGACATAGGGCATATAAACATGCAGGGTGGTAGGAGCAGGCTGAAGTGCGAAGAGATAGCAGAACAGCCAAGGGAGGTGAGGCCGATGGTATACGGTTATGTAGAAACACATCTCAGGGACATGGAACAACCTCCTAACAATGTGGACTACGCGTGGGAATATTGGAGTTGAACAGAAGGCAGCAGAAAGGGGGTGGTATTGGTACAGACTGGCAAATGGTCAAGCAGGAGTGCAAGGAACATTCATGGCTAAAAGGAAAAGTGGCAGGGCAAATGACGATTCTTGGTTTCGTGTACTTGTGGACGGGAGCAAAGGCCAGAAAAGAAAACCAGGCAATGGTAGAGTGTATATAAAATGACATTCAGGAGTTAGCAGGAGAGTGCAAGATAATTATACTAGGAGATCTGAATGCGTACATAGAAGATATGGATGGGTATACTGACCCGACATGCAAAATGATCATGGATATGTGTTAAAGGCTTGATTTGATCATTTGCCACAGTCACGAGAAGTGTGAAGGGCAAATAACATGGGAGGTAGGAAGGCTGTAGTCGACGATAGATTACGCACTGATGTCACGTGTACGATAAGCTCCGGGGAATGCACATAGATGAAGGTGGCTCCAGAAGTCTGCGTAGTGATCGCAAACGTATCAAGCTTAGTTTTGGAAGAGCAGTGAAAGTGGGAAGGAGGCAAGATGAGAAACTACCAGAAACTTTTTATTGAGAAAGGCAAATTGAAATAGGCACTAAACAAATTGAGAAAGTAATCACTGAGGATAATAAAACAGTGTAGACATACACAAATTTAGTTAGACTGTTTAAGCCAGAGCTTGCTAAGGCACGTGACAAGTCATCCCGAAAAAGAAGGCACAAATCCAAAAGTTGGAGGGATGAGGAAGTTAAGAGAGCCATAGCAAAACGTCAGGAAGCCTCTAGGGAGCACAGAATGCTAAGCAGCGGGTTGAACCAACAGATGATGTTGGTTCACCCCGCTGGGAAAATGGGAAATCGTTCTAAGCTGTAGAAGGGATGCATCACTTCTGATCAATGAAAATATTAGGAGAAAGGGAGCTGAGTGGCTGGGGGAAGTACATAAAAAAGATAGAAAGGCAGCTGTGAATTTTCGAACCATCTAAACAACCTCAGAAATGTGACAAGCCTAGAGCGGAGGTTTACAACTACAGCTCAAGGTGCTACGCTAGAAGGGGACGCAGCTATTGAATATATAAGAACAAGGGTGACAGAAACATTTCGACAAAGAAGTGATTGATGCTCCACAATAGACAAGGATGAATCAAGTGGCACAATGGCTCCATTTTTGCAACGGGAGTGGAAAGGGGCTGAGGAAAGTGTTCCTAGTAGTACATCAACAGGCCCAGTTGGCATTCCAATTATGCTGATAAAGACATTAAGTCCGAAGTCTAAGCAGGCTTTGAGAGAGGCAGTGAGCAAAATATTAACCGATGGTTAAGTTCCCGATGAATGGAAACTTAGCGGGTGAGCATGATCTATAAAAGAAGGGTGGACAATGCTGACATAAATTACTACCGTCCTATAACAGTGACATCAGTGAACTACAGGCTGGCAGATTATAATGCAGATTATAAAGGAAAGACTGCAGGCACGGATAGAGCATGAAGAGGTGCTGAGGGAGCTGCAGAATGGGTTTTGGAAACACGGGAGGTTGGAAAACAATCTGTTCTCACTGACGCAGTCCATCGAAATAGCAGAAAAGGAACACATGCTCCTGCGGCTACCAAATTTGGATATCAAGGGAGCGTACGATAGTGTGGTTCAAGAGGAATTGTGGGAAATGCTGGACACACTAGGCATGGAAGATGTAGTCAATAATCATCTAAAAGATATCTATAAAGGTAACAAGGTAGTTATAAAGTGGGAAAAACAAGTATCCAAGCCGGTAGAGGTAAAACGTGGGCTTAGGCAGGGGTGTCCCCTGTCACCCTTACTATTAATGATGTACCTACTAGGATTAGAAGCCAAATTATAGGGAAGTGGACTCGGCTTCAACCTCTCTTTCGTCAAACAAGGAAAACTCATTGAACAGGCACTACCAGCATTGACGTACACAGACATTATAGTGCTAAAGGCCGACAACAAGGAAGATTTGCAGAGATTGGTGGACATCTGCGGTAATGAGGGAGATAGGTTAGATTTCAGATTTAGTAAGAAAAATTCAGCAGTCATGATTTTTAATGACAATGAATGTAGTGAGCTTAGAATACAGGAGGTCACGCTAGAGATAACAGATAAATAGAAATATCTGGGCGTATGGATAAGCAATGGGGCCGAGTACCTAAAGGAACGCGAAATATACGTGACGACGAAAGGTAACAGGAATTCAGCGGTATTGAAAAACAGGGCACTGTGAAATTACAATAGGTATGATCTTGTGAGAGGAATATGGATAAGGGTCATGGTTGCTAGTCTGACGTTCGGCAATGCGGTCTTGTGCATGAGATCAGAAGTTCAAGCATGATTAGAAATTAAGCAACGTGAAATAAGTAGGTTTGCGCTAGGAGCTCACGGGAATACATCAAATCAGGGAGTACAAGGTGGTATGCGATGGACATCATTTGAGAGCAGGGAAGCTAGCAGCAAGATAAAAATTGAGAAGCGATTAAGAGATATTGGGGAGAAGCGTTGGGCTTGGAAGGTATTCAGCTAATTGCACATGAAGAATGTCGATACAAAATTGAGGAAGGGAACCAAAAAATTGACTGGTAAATACTTAGAAAACAGCAGGGGGCCAAGCCAAAAAAAATTATCGGTTAAGAAGAAGGTGAAGGAAGCTGAGACCGATATGTGGAGAATTGGCATGATTAAGAAGTCTGCACTAGAGATCTATCTATCTTTTAAGCAGGAAACTGCCAAATAAAGGATCTTTGATAATACTCGGGGTAGTTCTCTATTGTTTGAGGCCAGGACGGGAGTATCGCAAACCAAGACATATCAGGCCAAATACGAAGGGGTAGACACGGCGTGCAGTGCGTGTGGAGAAGAAGAAGAAACTGCCGATCACTTGATAATGTTCTGTAAAGGGCTTCACCCTATATTTCAGGATGATGGCGAAGAGTTTTTCAAAGCACTGGGGTTTAGGGACAGGGAGGGCAAAACAGACTTTTGCGGGTAGAATTAACGAGAAGGAGGTTATCTGATTGGTGACTAAAGTCAAGGCACGAGTAAAATTTAAACTCTTCACTGCAAAGTACGAATACTCAACCTCACTATTTACAGGAAAAAAATAAATCTAGTTTTTTGTCCATTAAGAAAACGGCTTGGTGGCGCTAGCCACCGCCTGATCTGAAGGGTACAGCCATATCCAGCCATCCCAATCATCTACCAAATGCATATGCGCTAAAAAATACAAATGATCCAACACTAAAGGGCGTTACTTGTAGAAAAGATAACAATAAATTGTGACTTTTACGAAAATAGGATTTCAGGATTTACGTCACACGTACGGAAGAAGAGAAAGAGGAAGATGATCGTGTGACTGAGATCACGTGTTTTTCGGTGCCACGGAACGCAAGATGACGCTCTATAGCAAAATAAAAGTGCCGTTTTGGCGCGCGCACGTTTGGACGGTCGGTGGATGGACAAGGCTGTTGAGTGGCATGCACGCAGGACGGTGACGGCTCGTGCTCGAAGAGGAGCCCCGAAGTGCGGACGCATGAGGCATAAATGTGCCAGGAAGCCACGCTGCGGCGCCACCGACATCCCAAAGTATGAGAGCGGGAGGCCAAACTAGCGTGGCAGTGGCACCAAGCAGCACGAGAAGCTGTACCTGGCGCCCAATCTCCCAATTGAAGACGTCAAAAGGTTTGTCGACTGAGACATACGCTTACACGACATGTAAAAACCATTCCTGCTCGTCGGCGACTTCCACGTCGACGTATCGGACCGAACAAACATTGGTTGATGCAATACATCACGAGCAGGTACGGACTCAGGTGCGTCTTCTTCGATTACCCCGATCACACGATGACCATCAGGGGAACGTGCATCGACGTTGTGTTTGCAAACTTTAACGTACAACTAGTGCAAGATTCACTTTCGATGCATTTCACCGTCTATAAGACGGTCAAAATGAGGGCAAAACGAAATCCGTAATAAACGACATTGGTTATTAGACAGTGTTTAATGACATTTCACTCTAGAGTTTCCTTTGAGGTGTGGAGCGAGGTATCTTTACTAGCAAGAGCTTCGCCCCACTTTTTATCATTCACCACGTGGCTATGCCGTCATTTTTTGTTAGGCAGGCTCCATGTCACCGCCCACAGCTGGAGCGGATACGGAAATGATGGCGTTTCAACTGTTTTGACCTCCACGCGAAGTTTTCTCCTACTGCCGCTTGGTGCCACCTAACGTGTTGGAGTAGCGAGTACACACACTGTTCGACCCGTCTTTGATGACGTAATCGAAAAGGTTCACGAAAGAAGCAGGGTTGTTCTGATGAACCTGTGGAGTTTGCCCATTCACCATCATTCACTCCGTTCATATGCTGTGATTTTTTTTTTCTTGAGTAACCGCGTATTGGGCCTGGGCTTTCGAAAAACTGTTTCGCCTTATTCATTGAAAAATTCTTTTTCTAATGTTTTAAAGGAAGGAGCGTAATCATAAGATTCTAATGTGCGCTCTTTTCTTTTCCTAACCAGTGCAGGGGATTACAGGCAGGACAGCCGTGTGGTGCCAATTGCACTTGCTGCTATCACTCCCAGTTTCCCATCATCCTATTGTGTGTTGCAGACAGCTCTAGGCTGCCACATGGCGTTGTGCGGCCGGCCAATGCATAAGGATAGAGAACCGGCAATGCTCACTGCTCCGACATGTATGTTTGCTTCTATGCTGTTGTGGAAAAACTTAGAGCTTATCAGTGTGTTAGCCAGCTAAGTTTGCGTGTGCTCAATACCGCACAGTGCGCTAGCTCGAGTAAAGCAACGTTTTACTGACTACGATAAATGCTATCATTGCTATTCTTATACGTTTTTGTGCATGCCAATAACTCGTCACGTGAGCAGCAACCCCGACAAACGCGAGTGCCTAAAAAATAAACTTCAGAGTTGAGGTATAAACACCTCAAATTTGAGGTACAAACAGTGTTTTACTGGCATTGTTGCTTTTCATGGAGAGCAAACCAGCCGGCAGAAGACACGTCAAAATTGTACAGCTGCCTTCTTTGTTAGCGAAAATATCGCTTTCTAATACCGTTTAACTTTTTTTACCACGCCAATTAAAATTTCCCACCAGTGATGAATGCTTCGAATAGGCATATTTGTAACGCCCAAAAAGAATCTCAGCATGGGCTAAAATGCTGCATTTATTAAACCAGGACAGCATGTTATACACATAACATCTCCTGACATGCATATCCTGTCAAATCGCAAAATATCCTGTACAACGTAATTTTCATGTCAAGCTCAAATTGAATATAGCTTGTTATACTCAAAAGTTGGTTCGTCGTGATGTGAGAACATGACAAACAGAAGTTACAGGTCCTTACATGCAAGTCATAACATGCATGTTATTTACAGCATTGTTCGTTCCTTGCTTGCTTCTTGTCGCTTGTCTACCACCCTACCTTGCTTGCTGTTTGGAATTTACAGATTCCCGCAAAGCGTAGGATCTGCCGGCTTTCTTTTATATCACAGGGAAAAGGGGGGTCAAATTTATTGGTCAAAAGCAACGCAAAAATGAACGCTTCCTTGATTTCGCACTCTTTCTTCGCGTGTCAGCCAACCTTCTACGAGGCAAGAAGTTGAGACCTGTTTTATTATGAAGTCTAGCTCACAATGACCCAGATTAATGTACGAAAGGATCATGCAATTTTTTTTGTGCCACTTGCTGACACAAGATTGCACCATGTGTGTTCACGTACACTGATGTTAACTAAAACAAGATTCCTGTGATGGTACATACATACATAGTTCCCAAGCCACTGTATCGCCGTATCAAATACGAAAATCGCTAATTTGAGCACTGCTTCTCCTGTGGCGGTTAATATGCTGATGTCGAGACTACGGCTGCGAGCTCATTACTCATGACACTACTTTGTTGAACAAAAACATCTGACCTAGTGCTTCAAGAGGAGCTTCTGGTAAGGTTTCTAAGGTAGTGACCCTGACTTAAGTATGTTTGTTAAAGCCAACGAGTTGATTGTGCAAGTTAAACGCTGATTGACGAGGCTGTTCTTTAAATACACGTTATTTAGTTAGTGGTTATATTTAGTTATATACGCCCCGCTAATATAGTTATTATATTTAGTTATATACGCCCCGTTATTTAGGTATATACGCCCCGCGTATCTCGAAAGTTTGGGAAAAGACAGCCAAAGGAAAGTAAAGTGCTGACTGAAAATCCCGAAACTTTCGTTCGCGTTCCTTATAACGTGACACGTTATGAGTTTTAGAAGGCAAATTATTTTGAAAGTGATTGATCAAAACAGGAAATTACTAGGCTATTGGTGTACGTGAAATTAGTACAATGTGTTGTTCTTCAAATGGTCTTCATTCTATTGCTTTAGAGAATATTGAGTATCATGGGCCTCAGCCCATGATACTCAATATTCTCTAAAGCAATGACGGTGAGAAGCAATGACGGTGAGATCACACTCAGTTTTAGAAGAAGCATGAAGCAGTGCTGTAATATCTTCGACTTATCAACAAAAAAGCTTGAATGTTGATGTAATGCGAATAAGATCCGAGGACATCGCTGACCAGATGTGACTACAGTCGAGTAAATTAGGACCCTTTCAAGCTATTTGTTGCGTTACATTGGAGAAAAAAGAATAACTTCATTAAAATACTAATGTAGAACAGTGTGTTGATTGAGTCGGCAATTCATTAAGGAAATGGCCTGAAGAAGGTAGAAATAGAAAAAATACCAACATCAGCGCTTTTGTAACGTTACAGAAAGCATAAATCGGGTGTCTTGACGCACACATCAACTTTCTTTTCGCTATTCAACCTTGTATGAGGAGATTTTATTCTTCTTAGATTCCGCGTTGCGTTCTTTCAATAGATTTTCATTTGTTGGTGCGCAAGTTTCTTCTTCGTGTTTGATTCTACAATACTCACACTATTTCACTCATAATAAAATAAGCTGCTTTCACTACTTTGCACTTTTTTTTAGCAAATGGGATGAACCCAACACAGTACTTTAAATAGAGGACAGTACAATCCACGCTATGGTCACTGTGAAATGCCAAAAATAGGTTGTCTAAAAATAAAATGGGTGTGTTTTACGTATATGAAGGTTCCTAAAATCATGCTCTTTTTCATGAAACAACTACTCTGTTCAAGAAATGCGATTAGATTAGCAACGAAATGTTCACTAAGATAACATGGTGTACTGGGCAAAATGAGAGATCTGCAATTTGAATATTTGAAACAGTAACCCAAATAAAAGTCCTGAGTTACCATCCCACCGTCCAAGCACTCCACATAAACTTACATTACGATGACCACAAAACATAGTTAAGAATTGAAGCGCACCTACTGCTCCTATCAGTGCAAGACAGTTGCTATGCGTATTCATCGTTAGCAGTAGGAGGTGCTTAATGAACATTTTCCACAATGCGAGCCTACCATATTTAAATAAGACTTTTTCAAAGATAACATAAGTTGTCTTTGTATTTCAATCACTTCTTGCCCTAAGAACTTGCTAAGAAAATAAAAACCAAGAGAAATTTTGTGTCGCCGCAGCCTGCATGTGGAGACGTATTATCAAGAAATCTTTATTGGCATTTATACGGTAGGCACTTGTACTCTTGTTTCTGCAACGTGAATGACTGAGGACGATGAGGTTCCCTTTTGTATTCGTCGTCTTTTAAAGCAGTTCAGCTTTCGATTTGTCCTGCTTTGGCTGTCTGTACAAACAATTTTGCTGCGAACGCTATACTCCGTCTTCTACCTCCGGTGTTAACGAGGCGTGATCTTGAAATGTCTCGCCTTTTTCAGTTTCTGGCACTTACCTGCAACATGTATAAAAGCACCTTCCCCACACAGGCACGCAAACAACCGCGCTTGCGCCTTGACCTTTAATATTAGCTCTAGGAACGCGCCATTTGGCGGTGCCTTCACTGACAAAAATGAAAAAAAAAACAGCGCAGCTGGCGGAGTGTGCTCAATTACATGCCTCAGTTTTCTGCCTCTAACCCAACTGTAGCGTTTGAACTGCAGGCGAATAGCTTGAAGTTTGATCGGCAAACTCACATGTAGCAGGGGAGCATCCGAGAGTACAGAAAGAGATCTTGGCGAATGAAAGATCACAAGAATTTTCTGCGAAAGCTTGCGCAATACCCAAGACAAGCACACATTGTAGCTGGATAGACAGGTAGGCGTGTAGGTAGTTCATATTCAGCGAACTGGGAGTCCGGGAATTCACAAGGTACAGAGAAGACACACAAGACACATTCTGAAATTCACACTTTTGTTATCACTATCTCATTTTATGACGCGGTACAAATGGGTGTACATTTCGGAAGTAAAATTGCACATTCTGCCACTTTCGGTCATGACAATGCCATCATTTTGCTGCAATAAAAAGGTTACCGACCCTTCTAATTAAGCTATTCACAAAAACAAAAACTTATAAAATTTGAATATTTGTGTTTAATCGAGCAAACGAAGAAGCAGGATTTTATACAGGGTACTCCACAATATACCAAGTTATACCATTATTCAATTATTCAGGCTATAGAGAGACACGCAGAATATAACCAACCCTACACATAGCTTGTAGAAATAACGAGATGGCATTTGATTTGGTCGATATCTCAGCAGTCCTGCACGCACCGCGGAATCAAGGCATCGACGAAGCATATATAAACACGCAGGAAGAAATATATAGTGAATCCACAGCCACCGTGGTACTCCATAAAAATTTTCAGAATCCAAATCAAGTAAGTTGTAACGCCGGGAGATACCATCTCTCCAATGCGTGTTTGGAGGGGGTTTTCAGCAGCCTGTACTGGGATGAGTCACACATAAAAGTTTTGTGAGTGTACTGTAACGTGACGTTCACTGATGGCATTACGTTGATGAGTAATTGAACTGGGCACGAAAAGCGGAATAATTGGGCTATCATTTTGAATCAAACTAAGGTGATGGGTAACATTCTCGGCAGGTAACAGTACTTTCCGATAAGTGGCAAGCACCTGGAAGTTGTAAAAGTGTACGCTGATTTAAGACAGGTTGCAACCGAACAGCCGAACATTCCAAGAAAAATGGAGTATTCGAAAAGTATACTTCTACAGAACATTGGTCATCTTACATGCTAGCGTTGTTTTTTGAAAAGTGGACGCTGATTGATTTCCAGTCAGGAATCCTATGTGGCACTGATAATGCGCACGCCCTTCGCCAACGCCGAACTACCGGAGCCGCTGTAATAGCGCGAAAAAGTTACGAGAGGTAGATCACAATTTTTGTTGTGTAACAGAAACACTCCTCAAAGAGCCAATTTTTCTAGCCGTGAGATTGAAATAACTGGATGAATAACGGTGCAGGAGAGCACATTTGGCAAGCATTCAAATTGTGAACGCTTGTCTACCACCCTACCTCAAGAGTGAGGCATATAAAAGCTGCATATTTTCCGTTTTCCGCTGGACTTTCATCCTCGCTGACGTCTCGCAAGCTGTTCTTGGAGCTCACTTCCTCAGTTTTTTCAACCTTGCTGTAGACATGCGTGCTCGTCACCTCATTGATCTCAACACCCGCCTATCCATCAACGGTGTACTCTGTACTTCCTCGCCAACGGGACTGCGAGCTCTCAGACCTGCTTCGCCGTATGCAAAAATACCCGACGACTTTCCCAGTATCACGAAGCCGCACACCAGAGAGTCACCGGTGAAGCATTCCATCACTCACCACATTGTGACCACTGGACCTCCCGTTTTTACACGACCTCGTCGACTATCTGGAGAACGCCTCGCCATCGCCCGCCGTGAGTTTGAGCACATGCTTGAACTCGGCATTGTGCGGCCTTCCTCCAGCAACTGGGCGTCGCCACTCCACATGGTGCCGAAGAAAGATCCTGGCGACTGGAAACCATGTGGGGATTACCGCGCTCTCAATGCCCACACCTTACCAGACCGCTATCCACTTCGTCACATACAGGATTTCACCTCTAATTTGGCTGGGTGCACAATCTTCTCTAAGATGGACTTAGTGAAGGCTTACCATCAGATTTTGTGTAGAACCCGCCGACATTCCGAAGACGGCCATCACCACTCCATTCGGTCTGTTTGAATATGTGAGGATGCCTTTTCGATTACGCAACTCTGCACAGACCTTTCAGCGCACTATCGACAACGTCACGCGAGGTCTCGATTTCGTATTTGCCTACCTTGATGACCTCCTTGTAGCAAGCTCATCCGGCCCTGAGCATGAAGCCCAACTGCGCACCCTGTTCCACCTCCTGGATGATTACGGCCTCGTAATTTATCCCAATAAGTGCCTCTTCGGCGTCGCTACAATAGAGTTCCTAAGCCACCTTGTCACTCCAAAGGGTATCCAACCACTCGCCAGCAAAGTGAAGGCTATTCAAGACTTTCCACCCCCGACTTCACTGAAGAGACTCCGAGAATTTCTGGGCCTACTAAACTTCCATTGCCGCTTTCTTCCAAAGTGCGCCACATTCCTAAAGCCCTCGACCGACCTATTGGCTAAAAAGAAAGACCCGGCTGCTCCACTGCAGTGGCCCAACGACGCTGCATCTGCCTTCAGCACTGCCAAGAAGGCTCTGGCAGACGCTACTATGCTCATACATTCCGTCCCTGATGCCCCAATTTGTATCATCTCCGATGCATCAAGCGTGGCAGTTGGCGCCGTTCTCAAGCAGCACGTATCCGGTTGGCAGCCCCTTCGGTTTCTCTCACAAAAACTGAAGCCACCAGAGACAAAGTACAGTACATTTGCCCGAAAACTCCTCGCGGTATACCTCGCCATCAAACATTTTCGTCATTTATTGGAGGGCCGGGACTTTTACGTCATTACAGACCACAAGCCCCTGGCGTTTGCCTTCCATCGCAATCACAGCAATTATACTGCACGGGAGATCCGTCAATTATGCTTTATTTCCGAGTTCACTGTGGGTCTCAGACACGTACATGGGCCGGCAAATGCTGCTGCTGACGCACTATCCCGCATCAATGTTTTGTCGACCCAGCCACCACTAGACATGGAAGAGCTAGCAGCTGCCCAAAGCAACGATCCTGAGCTGCATCGTCTTCACTCTTCATCCACGGCTCTATCGTTCACGGAGTGCCCGCTTCCATTTTCTACCTCATTAATAACGTGCGAAAAGTCTACTGGTGTCCCTCGGCCCTTCATGCCTTCAGCTTTTCGTCGTTCAATTTTCGATCAATTGCACAGCATGAGCCATCCTGGTAATGGTGCGACCCAGAAGCTAGTCACATCTCCTTTCCTTTGGCCAAGCATCAATGCTGATGTCCGACGCTGGGCGCCAACCTGCCTTGAGTGCCAGCGCGTTAAAATTCACCGTCACACTGTCACGGCAACATCCCCATTTCGGCCTCCACACGCAAGGTTTTCTCACGTCCATCTCGACATCGTCGGTCCTCTTCCGTCATCGCAAGGAGCCTGTTACCTGCTGACATGTGTGGATCGCTTCACCACATGGCCGGAAGCGTTTCCCATTTCCGACATTACAGCACCAACATTTGCCAAGGCTTTCACAAACGGCTGGGTGTCGCGCTTTGGATGCCCTTCTGTCGTCCCCACTGATCGCGGTCGTCAGTTTCAATAGGCCCTTTTCACAGCACTTGCCAATATCCTGGGCATTCGACACATCCACACAACTGCCTTCCATCTTTCCACCAATGGCTTGGTCGAACGCCTTCATCGACAACTGAGAGCTGCCCTCACTGCTCACCAGCCAAGGGAAAGTTGGCTCGACCACCTCCCCATCGTTCTTCTGGGCATCCGATCAGCATTGAAAGTGGATCTCGGCTGCTCATCAGCCGAACTAGTCTATGGCGTTTCCCTGCGTCTTCCAGGAGAATTTTTTAAGCCATCATCGCCACCTTCCACTCACGAAGCCTCCACGTACATTCGAAAGCTTCGCACCACGTTTAGGGACCTTGCTCCTGTGATTCCTGCCGACCGACACCCCCAGTCTGTCTTCGTCAGTCAGGATCTGCATGACTGCAGTCACGTCTTTGTTCGGCGTGACCAAATACGGCCACCACTAAAACCAGCCTATGACGGCCCATTCCGCGTACTCGATCGTACACCTAAGACGTTCACGCTAGACATCAATGGCCGTGAAGACGTCGTGGCTGCTGATCGATTGAAACCTGCGTATATCGCCGCTCTCGCGGCCGCGGGGTTTCAATCTAAAGTACAAATGCCAACATCCAAGCACGTCGACCGGGCGACTCCTCTGGTGATTCCTACGACTCTCGCTCCAAGGGGGGGGGGGGAGCCCTGTAGCACCTCAATGCGCTGCTCGTCTAGGAAGAAGAAGTTGGCGTTTGGGCCGCGCGGCGGGTGCAGCGCGATATTAATAAAAAAATCAGTTCGAAAACTGAACGCTGTCAGGGTTGGATCTTTTCCGTGTTAGCTCCGACAAAACTGATGTGAGAGCAACAGAACCTAAAGCTTTCGGCGAAGCTAAATCTCAATATAGTCATATATCAGAAAACTCAGTGTAGTACCACGCCATACCCATGAGATCAACCAATGCACAAGTTTCTTTTGTAGCAGATTCGAATACTTACTTGTCTGTGCATTATTCAACTGTTTTGCAGTCGAACTGGTGGTATCAGCTCCACCTGTAATATCATGCTACAAAGTCCTATCGTGTTTAAGGGAAGGATTAGCTCCTAAATCTCAGGCATGGCATGATCTAGAGAATTTATCTTTCAGTCGATCACTGTATGCGAGTCCTAACGAATCATGCTTTTTTTGTAAACACAACCTCATCGGGGTTACGGCGCTTTTATCGAAGATGACTATAGTACCTGGCAAGCTGCAACATATTTTCTATGTATACTGCATCCATCGCTTAATTCCGTAATGCTTGAACGATTTCTGATATCTCAACCGAATGAAAGATGGGACGCTGGAGGTGTTGAAGACTGCGTTGACAAAGAAAAGTGGAGACATCATGTGGTAGATCATATCAGTATTGAACTAAAAAAACAGATAATAGGTTGGCTTGGCGATAGGGATGATTACTCGTCCTTTTCTGTAGGTTTTGGTGTCGTGAAACCCCCAAAAAAGAAACTTTGAAAGTGAGACAGAGTGGCCTTCTCGGATTTTGAGCAGATCTGCTGCCTCAAGAACATTTGTGAAGGTTACATGGATAAAACTGTCCTGTGAGGCGTAACCCTACTGTGAGGCGTAACCCTGATTGTAGAGCATGGGATCTCGACGATGGCCAGACCTTTTGCGATGGAGCAGTGTTGACTCCGTCTTCACCTCGTGAGACGGCCGGCTAGTGATTTCCCCCTTTTCTGACACTAAACCCGAACGTGGAGGCCCTTTTCGAAATATGTAGTGAGGTACCCAAAGCAGTCAAGCAAGCCATCAAAAAATTGAACGCCCTGTGTATATGCATTGCCACCCATTAGGGAGAGAAATAAATTTCACCAAATTTTCGAAAACGAGTATAGCTTTTTCAGAGAAATTGACAACAAGGTACAAAATGCCGTCTACATTGATAACTATGAAGCTGAGATGAATGAATTAGACGATTATGTTCCTGGGATTTTTCAAGCTAAAGTGAGGGGAGAGTTCCCAATTGAAAATGCGATAAAAGCTCGGCGACTGCATGTGGAGTCAATGAAACAACAGATGAGAACACAAGCAAAAAGAAACGGCTCTCTCCATCTCCGTTACCACCATCTAGCAATTACACGCTGAATAGCAATCTTGCCACACAGAAGCTTGATGAGTCAACCCCTCGACGAAGGCACACTGGATACAGATAGATTAGCACGCGCACTGTAGGAAATGCAATCTCAAAAATGAACTACAAACAGCAGCGTCAAGATCTAATGAAATATTTTACAACTTTCCAATCCACATCAACGTGCTTGAACCGTGGATCAAATGACAGGTCATTCACAAAAACGCAAGTGACCGTGGTGGAAGATAACTCTATGATCGAAAAGCGGGAAGCTTTTCACGATTCCTGAGGCAATTCAGCAGATTGTTAAGAGGAATGCAAGATGAAGACAACAGATTCAGACCTGAATATGTGACCCCTACCATCCAAACAAGTGCCTGGCGGAAGCAAGACAAGGCCACTTCTTTACTAGAATATCAACAGGAGAAAGCCTAAGAAAACACAGAACAAAACCACTGTACTGATCATAGCCTGTGCTCTTCTAGCAAGCTGCCAACATAAAGGCTGGAGATAATGCGAACCAGAGACCTCTTTTTACAAAAAAAAAATGCAAATCATCATGACCACATCAAAACCACAAGTGAGACAGTCTAGAATAATGCCAAAAAAAGGCTGATACTTTCAAGGCTAACACAGCCAAGACGAATGTATAAAAAATATTCTCATAAATAGCTGCTGCAGACCCTCCTAGATGAGAGTGCATAAAGAGTGGTAATGGCAACTAGAACCGATCTCCGACAACACAAGTTCACGTAAGGCAACACGCTAAAAAGCACGCATATGAAACAAGTGTCGTGAGCACACTGGAGGACTAGGCTATAATGTAAACGCAGATTGTTTTTAATGCACTGATTGATTGGAGGCTTTCTGAATACTGATGAACATTGTGTACTAAGAACCTGGGTGTGTGTTTACAGTTCATCATTGTGCATCATTTGCGGAGGCATGGAGGATGTTGAAAGCTGCGTAGAAGACGAAGAGTGACGCAATGCTCATCGAAATAATCAGAACAGAGTTCATTTCATTTTATTACCCTGAACACCTCTCTAGGTGGTGTGAGCTATGTGTTTAAATAAAGGAAGTCATCAATGGGCTGTTATAAGGGGACGGCGGCTCATTCTTTTCTCCATAGCATTCTCATATTTTATGAAGTTGATATATAAGGGTTGTTCTCTTCTGTAAACAATAACCTGCATTACAGTGCGAATATGGTGCATTGTCAAGTAACCAGATTTGTTTTGTCCTTGCTTGATTGAATGTCAAATTCGTCCTAATTCTGTTGCCAGTTTTTTTGTATATAGCGTGCGAACACACTATAGTAAGTTGACTGGCTTGGCAGTTTTCAAATTTAGGAAGTCCCCTGTTTCAAGATTCAAGTTGATCTCACCATTCCAACAAATTCTGTGCTCCCTTAACCGTATATAGTCTGTTTGCACACGAAGTGGTCATTTTTCATTACACTATATGCCCACCTCCTTTTAAGATAAAAGCCAACCAAAAGCTAAGTAAAAAGATTCGGCCGATCTCACGCACCTTGGAATCGACAATATGCAAAACATGCGGAGAGAAGGTGACCGTGTTGCCATTTCTTAGAGGCGAAGCTCTCTAAGCCGTGAGCGTGCGTGCGCCATGAATGTAGTAGAAGTAGTAGACTACTAGTAGTAGAAGTACAAGTAATAGTAGTCGGTATACTTCCACCGCCCTACTAGAGGAGTGGCACGTGCGCGCCTTTTCGAATGGAGGGGAAAACCCGCGCACGTTAATCATAAATAAAAAATAGCTGTTTCTGATGAAATAACCTACCGAGAGAATTATCGGTGACTTAATCTCCAATAAAATCTGCCTCGAATTCAATGCCGACTTAAAAAAACTAATAACAGAAGGACGCACTTTGAGCACTATCTAACAAGAAAAAGTTGCTATGTGAAACTCTCCTGGCGTAACCTCCTTGGTTTTAGCAAGGTTGAGCGAGGGTTGGGCAGCAGTGCCATAAACTAGTGGCGGTGAAAATTGGGAACTAGATACGAAGCGGAGTCCGTAAGAGTGTGTGCGCCGCGTGCCGCTTCTCTATTCCTGTCGTGCCACCTCTCGTTTAGTCCCTGGAATGTCCGCTGGATGGCGGTACCTCTCTATGATGAATCTATGAGGACAGATGCGAGATAGTGGTACATAGAGAGTTCGCAGGATGGATGAACGGCTGTACAGACGCACGGGCAGACGGACGGACCGACAGACACATGGTTGGATAAACAGGCACACAGACCGACACATGGACGCACGGATGAATGCGTAGGTGAACGGACACACAGACGACTGCACGGACGGATGTATGAACGAACGTACAGACGGACGCATGGATGGACGGATGGACGCACAGATGTACGGACGCACGGACAGATGAATGGACGCACGGACGGTCGTACAGACAGACAGACGAAAGCACGGACGGACTGACGGCTGCTTCGCGCCACTCATCATCATGCACCCCGTAGTTATGCTGTGATTTTTTATTGATTGTGTGACACATCATGAACTTACGATAATTATATGTACAAATATTGCACGCACATACATGTGTTGAAGAGCTCCCGATGTTAACACAATCAGATGTTTGCACTTGCGCAACGATGCCAACTGGAAAATGTGTATTAGCAACACCAGAAGCTGATACGATGATACTCGTGAAGATGCTGGCCCTAGACACTGCTACATGAATCAACTTCTGTGCATATCAACTAACCACAATTGATGTTAACCCGATGTGACGGCTTTATCAAAGGAGTACATATACAATGTTTTTAAAATTGGGTAAGCAGCACTGTAACCCCTATTGACGTTTCAAGAAGATAAGCGTCTATTTGGAAAGCAGTTCTGAGAACTGTCATAGCTCTGTGGTAAATTGTTTCATAGCCATTCAGAATGCTTGGGGTTGATTGCAGCTGGGATCCCGTTATTTATTCTTTGCGTTTGTCGGGTCGACGCGCGACAGATGTCGGGTAGCGTCGACCCGACTACGGTAATTCTAACGCTAGTGCGTGTAAATTGCCCGTGTGCTGATAAGAACAGAATTTTATTGATACTTGTTCCATACAAACATCATAACTGGTTACAGGAAAACATATCAAAAACGGCAATAAAAGTGTATAAACGAAAACAAGTAGCAGAAAGGCTAAGAACTGTTAGTGTTTTAGTAATAGTAAAACCATATAACATTAAAAATGCGGAATCGCTTCTCTATAAAAAACTATTTTCAAAACACCTATGTGTCTACGGTGATCGTCGTAGAAGCGGCGATCGTGCCTGAGACGCAAAGTCTTTTCATGGTCCGAAGGTAGTTCTTCGGACAAAACCTGCAGCGTACACGATCGTTGACCGGATCATATGAGCCGAGGCAGCCAACGATGATGGAGTCGATGAAAACGCGCTGGAACCGCTGGAGGAGATGTCGCTGTAGAGGGGCATACTTCTGCTCCTTGACCCTCCGTGCCTCCTGGAACGCCTGCATGCGGTTGTCGAAAGGACAGCAGACGTCCAGGATCAGGGCTTCTTCAGCACGGGCCAGGACGAGGTCGGGTCGCAAGCTGGGGACGCCGACCTGCTGGTTCTCCCCGATGTCGGTGAACCGCTCCGGGGCTGCCTTCTTGAGGCGCGCGACGATGGCGTTGTGGCACTCTGTCATGGCCCGGCTCTGCCGCATGCAGTGGCAGAGAATGTGCTGCAGAGTCTCCTCCCCGTACCCGCAGCGTCGGCACCTCTTGTCTAGTGCGGGCACCCACGTTTTTATGCCGCTTAGGGGGAGGAGATTCAACCTGTCTCGGTGAATGAAGCGCCAATCCTTGAAGCGAGTGTAGCAGCCGGACATTATGAAGTGGAAACTGGCGGGGTCCGCCGCTACACGCACCATCGCCTTGCCCTAGGACGGCTTCTCCTAGAGAGAATGGTCCCGGTCCTGGTTGAGGATGGCCCGAAGGATCTTGATCAGCTCGTTGCGGCTCCACGCTGACACCGTGGCCTCTCCGCAGGTGATGCGGGAACACTGGTGCAGAAGCTCCCAGGCGACGGACAGGCAACGGGAGGCTTTGCGTGCCTCCGTCCAGACAGACTGCAGCTGGGTCGCAGTCTGCCTGAAGTCGCCCTCCGTTACGCCGGAGAGGTAGGCCTTGGTGTCGTCCGTGTCCGCCGGTTGCCTCAGCTGCCTCGACACCACCCGGTAGAGTTCCTCCCTCACTCGCTCCCGGACATTTAGGTCAGTCGACGACAGGAGCTTGAAGGCCCCGTCCACTCGGCAGATGTCACTGATCTCCGCCTCAAGACGGATCTCTGCAGTGCCGGCATGTGTGCTCCCGTACACATACTCGTTTGACGCTCTGGCCGGCGCGTACAGGGTCTTCTTTATCAGCGGGCGAAGCTCCTCGTCGAGGCAACGCCGCTCTCCTTTGCTGGCAAAGCCCACCCCCCTGGCGAAATTGAGGGCTGGACACAGAAATGTTTTGATTGAGTCCAGCCTCTACCATGTGGTGAGCATGGAGGAGAGCAGCCGTCTGCAGAGATGGATGGCCTCTTCAACCGTTGTCTGGTCCGGAAGTACCCGAAACCCCACAGGACGTCCCAGGAACCAGTGCCCCTCGAAGTCCGCCAGTGCCGAGACCGAGATGCTCCCTATGGTGAAAGTGGTGCGCCGTGTGCCCACCGGTTAGCGCCCGGACAGGTGCAGGGTTCGGCACTTGGCAGGCTTCAGCCACAGCCCGAGTGGGTCCGAAAGGGCCGTCACCACGTTGAGGCGGCGCTGCAAGGTGGCGGGATCCTCGACGAGCAGCGTCAGATCATCGGCGTAGGCAAGGATGTTGTGTTGCCTTTCGCCTCCCTGCACCACTCTGATGATGGGGTCAACCACCAGGTTGAACAGCAGGCCACTAAGGGGACAGCCTTGGCACAGGCCCGCTCCGATAGCGAAGGGCTCCATGGTGCCGTCAGCTGCCACGACGCAGGTGGTGTTGGCGCGGTCGAGTTCCTTCACGATCTCCGCGAAGGGCTCCCCCGCGCTGGCGCCGCGGACAGCGTCGACGAAGGCCCGGTGGGTGACCGACCCGAAGGCGTTGGCGTAGTCGAGGAACCTCAGACACAGCTCCCCACCTCCTATCCTGGCGTCTTACAGGCGACCCTGCAGCACGAAGTTGTGCTCGAACACCCCATCGTGTGGCAGGAAGCCTTTCTGACACCTGGACAGTACCGCATGGTCACCCAACCACAGCTGCAGCTGGGGGGTGAGACACCCGGCATACAGTTGGCGATCGTTCGACCAAGGGCAATGGGTCGCCAGTTTGTGGGGTCCTCGCGGTCGCCCTTTTTGTGGATCAAGATCGTCCTCGTCGACTACCAGCTCCGGGGTGTGCGGCGGTATTTGAGGCAGACGAATACCGCCGTAAGATACCACCCATCGGGGACCACCTGCCTCCAGTGGTGGTAAGTGAGGTGGTCCTCTCCCGGAGCTGTATTCTCGCACCTACGGAGCTTGGCTGCGACCTCTTCATCCAAGAAGGGGCAAAGGTCCAGTTCCTCGGTGGTGGGGGCTCGTGTCCTGAGGATTGTTTTGTACACTGCTGCCGGGGACCAGATGCGGGTGTAAAAGCCGTGAAGCGTGCCTGTGTCTATCGGGCTGAGCTGCGAAGGGCCCTCCGCAATCAGACGGACGGCCCGGCGCCGGTTCCTCCTGTAAAAAGCCTGTATTTGGGAGGGTTTATCAGGCTTAATCTCGCGCCGAGGTGTAGTTTGGCGTGAGTCCCGATTGGGCAGCCTTAGGTAGATAACATTGGCTGGCTCTTCACGGTACAGGGTGGTCTAGAACCGCCCCCACTCCTCCTCAGATACGAGCAACCGGCTTAATGCGCGCAGCTGCGCCGTCATGTCTGCCAAGACGCAGGCATTCTCTGGTCCGATAATGTCGGCCGCCTCCGCCTGCGTGGCCACCTCCTCCTACACTTGATCTTAGTGCCATATTGACGCGTGTCTACATGTGGACGATAACGATGATGGGGCATTTAGTGGGCACGAGGTAGTGGGCCTCTAGCTTCTCTCGAGGCTGAAGAAGACGATCTTGTGACTGAGCTGTTCAGGACACACCTTTCGTCGTCCCAAGGTGTATCTGTGTTTTATTCGCGTTGTACCGCGACACTGGTGGAGGCGCTGGGCCGCAACCCTGTCTGATGCTCCACACGCCCGCACGGAGCCGCTCATCGAGTCCAAACGCACTGTCACCTGTAGAAACACCGGTGCATCGCTCCAGTCGACGGTTGCGAGGCCTCGCGCCAGAGCTGACTCACTCGCCGGAACCTGCTAGGCAGCGCACAGCTCAACCAATGGCCAACGCAAGCCCGCAACAGGTGCCCCAAGGCAGCTTTCCGACGCACCCATCTCAGGTGACCCTCTTTCAACCCCTCGTTCCCGATCGCTTTAGTGGCGGTGCCCATGAAGACGTTCACGACTGGCTTGACCACTATGAGCGTGTTGCCAAGGTAAATCATTGGTCGGAACAGGAAAAGCTTTGGCGCGCCTATTTCTACCTTGACGACGGTGCTCATACTTGGTATGAGAATAGAGAAGGCAATCTGTCAGCTTGGCCCGACTTTCGAGAGAAGTTCGTCGATACCTTCGCCAATATCGATATAAGGGACCGCGCGCAGCAGTTATTGGAGCTACGGGTTCAAAAACCCAACGAAACCGTTGCAATGTTTGCCGAGGACATGACTCGTCTCTTTCAACGAGCTAACCCGCACATGACGGAAGATAAAAAATTGAGTTACCTCATGCGCGGTGTCAAGGAGCAGCTTTTTGCCGGGCTACTGCGCAACCCTCCGACTACCGTGGTTGACTTCATTAAGGAGGCTACGGCTATCGAGCGGGCCCTTCATCAACGCTGCAGGCAATATGACCGCATGTCCTGCAATGTCCCAATCAATGCTACCGCCATGACGTCTGAGAGTCAGAGCTGCTTGCGAGACTTGATTAGGGAGATAGTTCGCGAGGAACTGCAGAAGTTGCGGAATCCTGTTGCTGAAAATCCCATCGCATCGATCGCTGAAGTCGTACGCGATGAAATCCACCAAGCGTTGTCTACGGCTAGTCCTGATGCTCAGCAGCGTCCTATGAGCTACGCTGCCGCTCTCCGACGTCCACCACCCGCTATGCCGACGCTGTACCACCAGGTGCCGATGGCCCCTTCGTATCCGCCGCAAGAGCAGACACTGCATCAAACACCTACGCTACAGCCACACAACCAGCCATCCACAGCCACCCCATGGGCATCGACGCGTCCACCGACCCGGAAAACAGATGCATGGCGCACCGTGGACAGGCGTCCACTATGCTTTCACTGCGGAGGTGCAGGACATATTGCCCGTCATTGCTGGCATCGAGGTGATTCATTCCGTCCTCAACGACCTTGGTTTGACGGTCGACGTGCCAACGACGAATACACTCCGCGCCGTGACGACACCTCTTTCTATGGAGCCCGTTATCAATTTGAGGACGGCTCTACCACTGCAGAGAAGGCAATGCCTGCTCAGCCTCCTGGTCCGAGACGTCAGTCCCGCTCTCCGTCCCCCGCACGTTCGCCTTTGTCGCACCACCGCACCTATGCGAACCTTAATACAAGAAGGTCACCTAGCCCGCGCCGGGGAAACTGAGAGCGGCGACCTCCGGGGGCAAGGTTGCAGGCCATAAAGATAACGACAAGAAGCCCCCACAGCACGACGCCATACAGCCGATAAGCCGTGAAAACGATGAAATTGTGACTGCTGACCTTAGTGTTCTTCTCGACGGCCAGAAAGTGACAGCTTTAGTCGACACTGGTGCCGACTTTTCTATTATCAGTCAGGACCTCGCCGACAGCCTCAGAAAAGTGAAGACGCCGTGGACGGGCCCTCATATAAGAACAGCAGGAGGCCAGTTATTGATGCCCTCGGGAAGATGTACCGCAAGAATTGACATCGGAGGTTCTCCTTTCACGGCGTCGTTCGTCGTTATCGCCGCATGCTGCAGAGACGTAATTCTCGGCATGGACTTTTTACGGGAATATGGTGCCGTCATCAACATACCAGAGAGCTTGATTACGTTTTGCAACAGTTCGGGCTTACCCGATTCCCCAGAGGCGCGACCAAACCAACTGCGTCTTACTGATGACGATGTGGTTCTCCCTCCGAGGTCATGCACGCTTGTTTCTGTGGCCGCCGCTGCTCAGTTTGACGCCGAAGGAGTTGCGGACCGAATAAGCTCGCTGCTCTTCACCCACGGTATTTCTGTCGCACGAGGTATCGTCAGAGTTGCTGCTGGACGCACGGACTTGCTGCTGACCAATTTTAGTGCTGAGCGCCGGCATCTTCCCAAAGGCACGGCTGTCGCTTACTTCGACGATGTCATAGATGCCGAAGGCTGCTTGGCGGTAGTCGACGAGTCGCTAAATCTTGATTCAGCGCCTGTTCTGGACGTTAGCATTACTTTGCCAAAAGACGACCGACGCAGACTCCTTGAGTTACTGGCCAAATTTCAAGACTGCTTTTCGACAACTTCAAGAGTTGGCCGCACGCCTCTAACCAGGCATCAAATAATTACCGAGGAAACGGCGAGACCTATTCACCAGAACCCTTATCGCGTGGCTCCAAAAGAACGTGAAGCGATACAACAGCAGGTAGACAGAATGCTTGAAGATGACGTCATTCAGCCTTCACAGAGCCCCTGGGCGTCGCCTGTAGTCCTCGTTAAGAAAAAGGACGGCAGCCTGCGCTTCTGTGTGGATTACCGGAAGCTGAATCAGGTGACCAAGAAAGACGTATACCCACTACCGCGTATAGACGACTCTCTCGACAGACTTCGACATGCTCGATACTTCTCTTCAATGGACTTGCGGAGTGGATATTGGCAAATCGAGGTGGACCCGAGAGACCGCGAGAAGACCGCTTTTGTGACACCAGATGGGTTATATGAATTTAAGGTCTTGCCATTCGGTTTGTGCTCAGCCCCTGCTACCTTTCAAAGACTCATGGATACCGTCCTTTCTGGGTTGAAGTGGAAAACATGCTTAGTATATCTGGACGACGTCATAGTGTTTTCCGCGACGTTTGACGAGCACCTTGAAAGACTTGAGGTGGTCTTACGAGCCATACAGTCCGCGGGCCTGACGTTGAAGCCTGTTGAAGTGCCACTTTTGCTACGAAGAGCTGCGATTTCTTGGTCATGTCGTCAGTCATGCTGGTATTCGTCCCGATCCTGAAAAAATCGCAGCCGTAGAACAGTTCCCTATGCCGACCGATAAAAAGGCTGTCAGACGCTTTCTCGGCCTCTGCGCGTATTATCGACGATTTATCGCAGACTTCGCACGCATAGCATCACCACTAACTCGCCTAACAAGAGAAGACGTCACCTTTGAGTGGAATAACGAAGAGGAAGCTGCTTTTAACGATCTTCGCCAGCGACTACAAACACCCCCAGTCCTTGCCCACTTCGACGAGAGAGCCCCTACGGTGCTTCACACCGATGCTAGCAATGTCGGTCTGGGAGCTGTGCTTGTGCAGCAGCAAGATGGCGCAGAAAGGGTAATCGCTTACGCAAGCAGAACGTTAACACGTGCTGAGGCTAATTACTTCACGACTGAGAAGGAGTGTCTCGCCGTGGTATGGGCGGTTACAAAATTTCGTCCGTATTTATATGGCCGCCCCTTCAAAGTAATTAGCGACCACCACTCACTGTGTTGGTTAACTAATCCTAAAGACCCTACCGGGCGATTAGCGCGTTGGAGTCTCAGGCTGCAGGAATTCGACATGACAGTCGTACATAAGTCAGGGAAGCGACATATGGACGCCGACTGTTTGTCCCGTTCACCCATTGAGTCGGCAACCCTACCCGAGGAGGAGGAAACATCATTTCTCGGTGTCCTCGACACGACCACCATTGCGCAGCAACAACGAGACGACGCTGAGTTGCTTGGCTTAATTACCTACTTGGATGGCAGATCTCGGAAGGCGCCAAGAGTTTTCGCAAGAGCGTTGTCATCATTTTGTTTACGTGGCGGAGTACTCTATAAAAGAAATTTTTCGTCGACGGGATCTGCCTATCTGCTCGTCATCCCAGCAGCCCTTCGCACCGAAGTACTGAAAGCATGCCACAACGAGGTTACCTCTGGCCACTTGGGTTACACAAGAACGTTGGCCAGGGTACAGCAAAGGTATTACTGGCCAAGATTAACCACAGCCGTGAAGCACCACGTCCGTACCTGTCTCGACTGCCAGCGACGCAAGTCACCGCCAACTAAACCAGCTGGCCTCCTGCAACCCGTACAGGTCCCAATGACTCCATTCCACCAGATCGGCATGGACATTTTGGGCCCACTCCCTACTTCTACTGCAGGCAACCGATGGGTTATCGTCGCGACGGATTATTTGACCCGTTATGCCGAGACAAAGGCTATCCAGAGAGGTACAGCAGCGGAGGTGGCAAGATTTTTTATCGAGAATATTGTACTGAGGCATGGTGCACCAACCGTCGTAATCACAGACAGAGGAACCGCATTTACAGCAGCTCTTTTGGACCATGTTTTGATGCTGAGTGGAACAACGCATCGTAAGACCACCGCATACCACCCACAAACAAACGGGCTGACAGAGCGTCTAAACAAAACCATTGAAGACATGCTTTCGATGTACGTTGACGTCGAACACAAAAACTGGGATACAATCTTGCCTTACATAACGTTTGCATACAACACGGCCAAGCAAGAAACGACCCGCATGACACCTTTCAGCCTCGTTCATGGACGGGAAGTACGAACCATGTTAGATGCAATGTTACCGCACGAAGGCGACGACATCGTCCCGGACGCCGACACGTTTACGGAACGCGCAGAAGAAGCTAGGCAACTTGCACGTTTACGGATCAGCCAGCAGCAAGACTACGATGCAGGCCGCTACAATGCTCACCGCAGAACAGTCGTCTACCAAACTGGCGACAAAGTATGGGTTTAGACGCCCATACGAAAACGAGGACTTTCCGAAAAACTTTTAAGAAGATACTTTGGACCGTACCTAGTTGTGCGACGACTGAGCGATGTCACTTACGAAGTTGTTCCCGACTGTTCGTATAGTACAAGGCGTCGCCAGCACCATCCTGAACTCGTTCACGTAGTCCGCATGAAACCCTACGTCAGCGAGTGATTGCATGATACTTTAATTTAGAAAAAAAACTGCATTACAGACTCTGCATCGGGGCGATGCTCTTTGGGAGAGAGGCAAATGACGCGTGTCTACATGTGGACGATAACGATGATGGGGCATTTAGTGGGCACGAGGTAGTGGGCCTCTAGCTTCTCTCGAGGCTGAAGAAGACGATCTTGTGACTGAGCTGTTCAGGACACACCTTTCGTCGTCCCAAGGTGGATCTGTGTTTTATTCGCGTTGTACCGCGACAATATACAGTTTGATCTTAGCCAAAATGCCGCGAAGCAATATCGTGTGTTCACGTTTTTCCTGGGTAGATACTAAATGTCAATTACCTGTGGCATATACCGGCATATTAGCGGCACATACCCACTCGTGGGCATGTGCCACTGTTTCAAGGGAAGTGTTTGACGGACTCAAGAAACTCCCTAGCAGACACTGCCTGTGGCGGGGTTGCGAGGAGAGAGGAAGAGAAAGGTGGCGTGCATAGTGTGCAATAATAAAAGTAAAGCCAGCTTCTAGTAGTGAGTAATAGCTAAGCACCTCAGTGGGCCAGTGGAATCAGCAGAGGGGACAACGAAGTGCCAGACAAAAGGAAGAATAAAAATAGATCTGCGATGTACCAAGTGTCTAAGCGGAGCGCATTGCTGTGTCAGCTATTGAACAATGTTGAAGTCACTGTTAATTGAGCACAGGCTTTGCTTGGAAAACGCTCGCAAACTCTTCCGAGCACACACTTCGCTGAGACAAATTTAGTGTGTTACTGCTGAAATTCTGTGCCAGCGTACCGAGCCTGCAAAGTGGATGTCTACGCTTGTTCGCTCGGTCCTCTAGCTCACTGAGTCGCTTGCTTAGCTATTACTCTCTAGTAGGTGCCACCTTGGCTGCTGATTGATTGAATGAAATTATGTATATTCCACTTTGTTCGCTCTGAAAGCACAGCGCAGAACATGACAGGGCAGTATTGCAGAAAGAGGGGGAAGAGTTGCTTCTTTTGTTAGCATACTTCATTGTGGTACTAATTAGGAGCCACTTTAATGGCTCAAACTATGTGGGTGTCGTGAAACCGGTTTCCAATCGGTGGCGTGAGCGGATGCTAGAGGAACAAGGTGAGCGCCCGCCATAACTTAATGGCACGATCTGAGGGCGAAGGTTTTGGGCAGGCCCATGTTCAAAGAGAAATCTGGTGTTGCCGTTTTATTTTGGACATGGCCCAAATCTATCTTATGATTTGATAAATGCCGTAATGGAGAGTCTGGAATTTTTGATCACAGCTCTTTAACCTGCACCCAAATCTGAGCCCACGGATCTACAGCGTTTTCACCTCCATTGAGCAGGCAGCCGCTGCAGCCGGGATTCGATCCCGTGACCTGCCGCTCCACAGTCAAATACCTTGACGACTAGACCACCATGGTGGGGTCAAGTGGTTGAAATCAGCCCAAAAGTTGCACGTGAAGCAGAAACACGTCGCGGGTGGTGATGTGTCACCGCTATGAAAACGGTTCACAAAGAAGTAAAGCGTGTTCCTGGCTGAATTCTTCGAAGCAGGACAGACCATGGCCGTGCCAATTTTTCCGAAGGAAGTGATGATATTGAGAGTGGATTACCTAATGCCGTGTTGTAGGTGGCACAATGTTGTTTTTGATAATGTGCTTATCTGCTATCGTAGTTGCTAATTTGGTTGGGGTGGCCAGTAGAAAAAGAGGAGCAATGGAAGCTCTCGCTAGCGTGGTGAAGAAATGAGTGACCGCTAATATGTGAGCTTTCTCATTTTCGGGGATACTGCAATGTCCAGAGACGTGGATGCGAAGGCCCTGACCGCATTCGCCGCGAAGGTGCACCTGGAGTCGCATAATCTTGAGTAGAGGATCTGTGTGAAAAACATTAGCGTATGCCCGATGGCCACGCTGGAAATCCGTTTACACATGATGGTGAACGACTCAGTTTCAGTTGATATTTTGAGAGCCCATTCCAAATAATCTAAAATGGCCACTAGCTCTGCTCGTGTGCTATTCATCATTTCTGCTGAAATACAATAACGTCGGTTCTGGTAATCACTGCAGAGTAATAAAATCTGGCTAATTAAGCTGGCGAAACCAAAAACAACGAACTAAAGAGCGCGCCTGACCTTAATTTTGAAAACGTCCTCATTGACGACGCTGTTTTTCTCGCCTTCATCAACCGTTAAACTAGACACCTTGCTTTGTGGCCCCTTAAGAACCCTCGGTTGTCCGTTTTTTTGCAGTTTGAGGGGAATAGTGTCGCTACTGAGGGTGTTTTTGTGAGAAATCACAATTAGATGCACTGATTTCGGCTTATGTTATGGTTCTGCTTGCTTACTTATCCAGATTTCATTCATTGGACGCCTTTTGACGCCTTTTTGACGCCATTGAACTCCATTAACTTTGGAAGCCTTTTGAAAATTTTGAAGTGACTATGGACTATTCGCAGGAAGGACTTCAATTGGCCCAAAAGACTCTATCAGCTATTTCCACTGCCTGAAAAGCTAATTGTTTTAGTTTTCATATTTGCTTTCATAATTATAGTTTGGGTGCATCTGAAGATGCTTTCTTTCACAGTAAAAAAACGCAACAGCTAACATGCAGATGTGATCTTTAAGTAACTTAAATTCATATTGAACACGTTTATTCAACCACCCTGTGAAATGTTATTGTGTTATGGAAGAAATTACTATAGTGGGCAGTTTTAGTTTTATTGTGTAATAATTAATTGTGCAGAATAGGACATAAGAACACATGCCATGTTATTTCACACTATAGCTTGTCGAGCAACTTGGTACATACTTGAACTAAAAAAAAGTCACTACAGTGTTAAATAATAAATATACAACCAAGGCGGATTTGTATTCTATTTCTGTGTTCATTCTCTTTGCTTCTGCCTCACAGATTCAACTCTTTTGACATTTCAGTGGTTTTCTTTGAGTTTAGGTATGGAGCGATATTAGGCTATCTCGTCCTATTCTCTACTGCTCTTTGAAAATATTCTATGCTTACCTACCCCCCAAAGTACTCAATACGTCCTTATTTCTCATCTTACATAGAATGTTCCGTTGCCTTTAGGTTCAAGCTGCAGAATTCAATTGACACAAGCGAAGACGTGATCTTTACGCTTACGGTTTAATGCAGACTGAGTTAAGGCGCGAATTTTGTTGGTGTGCTATATGTTCTTTGGATTTTAACCGGTATTGTCCAGGGATGCAAATGTGCAACATATGGCAGCTTCCGCCAGCATGACATAGAAAACAACTGGCTTCTTCTTCCAGATGTTTCAGAAAAAATGCACGCAATAACACATGTTCACTGTAGTTTTAACCTTGCACGAAATGCTCTGTACAGAAAAAAATCGTTTTCAATTCTTTGGTGGAATACACAGAAGAAATGAACAACGGCTTCACGAAGAAGACTCAGTTTGCATATTTCGAAATAAGGTGAGAAGCTTTCACTGCTTTAGTACCAAGCCTAAAAGATCGAAATGAAAGTGGCGTTTGTGTATTTGCTTCTTTACTGGCTTTTTCCAAGTGAGTAAAGCTATAGTGAGATACATTTAAAAGATATATCTGCATTTAGCAGACATAAATTATTGTTTCAAGCGAGTTTAGGGCATTTTTTGCTGCATTCATTATCTAAATCGAGTGCGTCAGTTATCCCAGAAATCTAAACAAAAACATTTCCTACTTATTCCCACATTCTCCGAATCATTCTTGAAAGTTCAAATGAGTCAGTTTCGGTGACCCATCGCTATACTTAAGGTATAGAAACGAGCAATAATTTGAGCGTATATATTTTTATTTTATAAACCTTTCGACCGATTAAGGAATACCCTTTTGTTCAGAGTCATACTTCCAATTCGTGCCTCTCCTATGCCCTAATCAAGTTGAAGAAACCCAAGGGTCCACAAATGAGGGCCTCTTGCTTGCATGCACGTAAATCCACCCTGATGCATGGCTACGTTCCACGGTTACGGCTATTCGAAGTTTTACGTTTTTCTAAAAGCAAATCTGTCCACAGTCTGCACATGTTGTCTGCAGGAAACGGCAATGATCACCATTGATTCATCATCAACGGGCTGCGTGGAATGATCATCACCAAATCTTCATCAACTGGCAGGCACTCTTTGCGTTCTCATCTGCTTCACTCTCGGAACACTTACAGCGTTTTTTCCTATTTGGCCTGTAACAACTCCTTTGTGTGAGAAAATTAGCATGCAGAGGGAATGAAAAAGAGATGTGGATAAAAAAAGGACTCATCTAAAGGTCGTATTCTAACCTACTATGTTCGATCACAAGGCAAGAATAATAACCACTCGGCGTGCTGGCATGCTGGTCGAGGTTTACGTAGCAATGTATGGAGTACAGCATAGCAAAGGCGTTTTAACGAAAACTGAGCGTAAAGAAGGGATTAGTGATGGTGAGGAGGAAGAGAAGAGTGAAGCAAAGCGAAGAAAAAATGAGAGCGAGAAAAATAAATAGAGATTGAAATTAGAGTGCGGATGAAAAAGGAAGAAAAGGTGAAAAAAAATATAGGAAAAAAGAAAAAAATTTTGGAACGTTTAGAGGACTTCAGAAGCCAAGACTACAAAGGTGCCCATCAGCTCTGCTACATTTGCCGCACTGGTTCTCAAGCAAAACCACGCTTTATTTTTCTGGTGAATATTTTATAACGGAGAACACATGTTGATCAACCAGTATGGCATCACTAAACCTCAGCCCTTCGCTAACAACAAGCATTCAGAGGGGTTCTTGTCATCTTCCAAATTCATGCGCGTGGCAACCACCAAACTCATGAACGCATCATGAGCGTAGCATGTAGTCATGTTTTTGCATTACACGCATCTCATGATTATCATGTTTGCACCAGTATCTTACTTTCGCCTTTATTCACGTCCCGTAATACCAAGTTTGGTATAGGTGAAGCATTCACGAGTGCATCATGGGCGTGGCATGCATTCATGTTTTAGCATGACACGCATGTCATGATTTTATGTTAGGGTCTGTCGCTAGTGTTCGCCATGTAGTTATATTTACTATACTAATTTTGCAACATTCCATGTGAACGAAATCACTGCAAGAGCTTCAGGACCATGCTGTGTAAATCATGACATTCATGACATACATGTCAAGATTTTCGTGTTATGACTAGTTAGTTATGTTTGCAATATAGTCATGCCGTATCATACTACGTTTGGTATTGATACCGTTATTCACTCGTATATGTAGGTGCTCGATCTTGACCTTTAAAGTTGTGCCGGAGGGAGATTTTTCCTGCGAATTGTTGAGCAATAAAAGTTAGCAACTACAAGTCTGTTAAGTTGATTCTGAGTCTTCTGTCTCTCATTGGCCGTTGGCAGCAATTGGCATGTTCGAACAGGAAACACCGGTCCATCACTGTGTGCTTACCGTCTATCCAGGTTAACTTCTACGCAACGCCAAGAGGAGTGCCTGCGTGAACGCCGACGCTAGCGTAAAAATAAGCGCCCTGTGCTTGGCATCTACACATGCTTGTCTTTAGATCATGTAATTTTTAAGAGCGAAGCTTCTAAATCTGCGGGTCTGTACATGCATATCTTTTATGAATGCTTCGTATCCACCCCTAGTTGTATGACTCCCTCAGCAGGTGGCACTAGCCTGAGTGATAGACATACGAACGGATGGGCAGACACATGGACGTACGTATGAATGGAGGCATGGACGGACACACAGCCGCACGCACAGATACGGGGAACGACAGATTGATGGATAGAAACATGGACACACGGACAGACGAATGCACAGATGGACGCAAGGACGGGCGCACGGACGGATTGACCAAAGGACGCTCGGACGAATGAACCCACAAAAGGAATAAAACATGGACGCATGTAGCTCATTGCAAAAGACTGAATTGAGCAGCACAGGCTTTCTAAATACGCAGTCAGGTGTATCTATAAGCAACCGACGACGATCCGAGAGACGTGCATAGACTTACCCCCGTATTCTAGAACGTCTCTTCACTCAACGCTCCACCTTCACTTGAGAAAGCCTGTGAAAGCGCCGTCTCTAGTCAGGACAAGTCAGTGCATATCAGCAATGATCTGCTGCAATTGTTGAGTAGCACAGTGCCATTTTCAGCCGAGCAGCGGCGCAGTGCTCAACTCTGTCAAGTTGAGGGAGAAAGTCGAGTCGAGGAGCGTTTGTGTATACGGGGGTTAGTATTAGGGGCGAAGCTCCTTAGGGCGTGGGCTGTGCGTCCCCTGTATGTAGCCACCTCTAGTTTAGTTCTTGCAGTGTTCACTAGATGGCGGTACCGTCCCCTGTATGTAGCCACCTCTAGTTTAGTTCTTGCAGTGTTCACTAGATGGCGGTACCGTCTCCTGTATGTAGCCACCTCTCGTTTAGTTCTTGTAGTGTTTACTAGATGGTCGTACTTGTAGCTGATGATGAAAAGATGCAAGATGTTATAAACTAGAAAGCGGTACTTGTAGTTGATGAAAGACGCGAGATCTTATAAAATAGGAATGATGTCACATATGGCGCGTGTCATTGGTTGAAGGCAATCGTTCGATTTAGTGCGGCGACGTACGCTAGGGGGAGCGATGTAATAAAATCGAGTGGGCAAAATGTACAGAGGATTCATGGTTTACCAGGTTTACCTCCGGAGCTTCGCCCACTCATCATCATTCACTTCGTGGATATGGCGCTACTTTTTTTGCAAACTTACCACTGCAGCCAGTGCAAGAACCTCTTTCTATTCATATCGCGACCTATAAATGCGTGATAATGAAGGGAAAGCGCAATCCAGCTACCATGACAACAATTTGAAGCGAACAATAAAAAAATTGAAACAACAAATAAACAAGGACCACAACAAAGTGGTAGATCTAATGTACAGTGGGAATCGATGATATGCAAAGCACGAATGAGGAACGTTGAGCTGTCACATTCAAATCAGCACAATGTCACGAAGTGCAGGTAAATTAAGCCATACATGACTTCCATTTCTTGATCATCATGTTGGCGCGTGGAATTTGCGCTCAGTCGTACATAAGTGTTACGTAATACAAAATTCAGTATAAGTGAAGCTAGCGAGAGGGACATGAGCACGCTGTGAGCATAGTATGTAGTCATGTTTTACGCGACACGCATGTCATGATTATCTTGCTGAAATGTGTAATTTTCGTCCATTCTCGTCAAGTAGTATCATAGTGCGTATATATGAAGTTATCCAAACGGTCTAGAGTGCATCATGAGCATGGCATGAAGTCATGTACTCACATGGCACGCATGTCGTCATTGTCGTGTTTGTACAAGTCATTTGCCTTCACCATTCATTCCCGTCACGTAGAACTAAGTTTGGTGTATGTGAAACTAGCGAAAGAACCGCGAGCGCATCGGGAGCATGGCATGTAGCCATGTTCTTACATGACGCATGTGTGATCATTTCCACGTGAGGGCCTGCCATTTGTGTTCACCATACAGTCATGTCATATTTTACCAGCTTTGCGATATATCATGTGAACGGAACTACCACAGCCGCAACAAGACCATGACATATAAAGCTTGACATTCATGGCATACATGCCACGATTTTCATGTTCTGTCTAGTTTCACATGCTGGGTATGCAGTCATGTTAGGTCATACCAATTTCGGTATCGATCTCATTGCCCAAACAACCCGTAGAGTTGAAAGTCATAAGCAGCAAGATAGATAGATAGATAGATAGATAGATAGATAGATAGATAGATAGATAGATAGATAGATAGATAGATAGATAGATAGATAGATAGATAGATAGATAGATAGATAGATAGATAGATAGATAGATAGATAGATAGATAGATAGATAGATAGACAAATAAAGTCCGACTCGCCAAAGTTCGCTAAAAATGCATTTATTTAAAGTTGATTTGTATAATATATGCACAGACCTACGTCTGTCTCATGACGAAAAAAACTAACTTAGTGTGGTAGAGTTAGGGTTTACTGATGATTTCTGCCTCTTCAGCTTCTTCCGGTTATCGTCGATTATTTCATGGATGTGGTGTGCTTTTTTTTTCGTCAAGACGCTTATCAGGTGCTTTGACATGGTCGAATAATAATTATTTCCATGCTGAATGCCTCAGATAAACTTACACACGAGCCCTATTATTGTTTTCTCGACTCTACTCAGCCTCCTTCCTTGATAAATGGTTGCCGCTTTGTGCGTCAGGTGCAGGAAATATCTATGGTTGTTGGAAAAACGTGACAAAGACATTCGCCTTTTGTCACCATACTTCACGGTCCACAGTGATTAAAGTTGGCATAACATATAGAAAGGTATGTACTAGAAAGTCTGTTACGTCATACACGCTGCAGTCACGAACACTCTGGCTGTAAGGAATTTGCAAGAATGAGATTCGTAGATATACACCCCTTTGAAACATTTTTGAAACGAAATTTCTAAAACACTTGGAAACACCAGGTAGAACACTTTAAATAAACACAAAATGCGTGCTGCCTGCAAAGTGGCATCATCAGTGTTCGGCATTTTCCTGCGATTGGGCGCTCAGTGAACCAACGACAACTAAAGTGCACCTAATTGTACGGACACGTATGCGGTGAACATCGTATACAAGAGGTCGGAGAGGAATTTAAGCTATTAAGATATGTCTGGCCTAAAATTGGGCAGGCAAAGGCTAACCGCTGCGTCATGGGCCCTCTGGGCAGCCCGCCATTGGAGTAGCAGGTCCGGGCATTGTAGGCCTATGTGTCGTTTTCCCGTAGTGAATTGACCGAAAACTATTTTTACAGGCACATATCCTACTTGAAGTAGGAACTTCCGATAGAGGTTTTTCTCGACCATACAATTCATATGACAATGTCATGTAGTGCCGTTCTCTCTGTAATCACCTGCTATTATACTGTTTCACTCATCTTACAATAATACCATGTTT
This sequence comes from Rhipicephalus microplus, assembly GCF_043290135.1. NCBI lineage: Eukaryota > Metazoa > Arthropoda > Arachnida > Ixodida > Ixodidae > Rhipicephalus > Rhipicephalus microplus. The sequence continues at coordinate 98,272,827 of NC_134707.1, read as the reverse complement.
AGTCTCCCTTTCACAGAGACATTGTATTTACACATATGCGAAAACATTTGCTCCGGAGATCGTCAACGTATTTGTCTAACAGCATACTTATATCAAGTCTCGATAAGTTTGAAAACATTGGACACTTTCAAGTAATACGGGCACAAAACTATCTTGCACAAAAAAAAGAAGCCTGCGTGGTCTCAATGGTGTGAGAATAATAATTGAGGCCCGATAAATAATTCCGTGAGTGATGTGACCCACTTTCAGGTCACAGCGAAGGTGCCACAACTATAATTGTTGTCAAACCTTGATAAGATTTAAGTTAATGCGAGTAATTTTAACAGTAATTATCGCCGCAGTTAACGTTCTGGTATGAGCACTCGACTTGCGCAGTAGAAAATCTCAGAGCGTCGCTGCAGGAGAGTGCTGCTGGCTCAATGCAGAGAAGTCATTGTGTTTAAATGAAGGTGGTAGTGGAATTCTGCCTTAAATGTTTTTTGTGCTGTCAAACTTTCCATAATGCTCCGATTTTCTATCTTGTAATACTTCGTAATTATTATCTCGTTTTTAAGCCATGTAGCAAAAAAAGTTTCGTTTTCACTCCTGATATGTTTGTGCTTGAAATTCACCAACTTGCTGTTTTGCTAAAGTACGTTTATTATTACAGTAGCGGAATTCCTGGCTCACCGAAGATACTTCACTTCTCTTGCCTCCCAAACGTAAGTGTTCTAACCACAGTTAGCAGGAAGCCTTATGAACGCTTCCCACAAACATGCGCCATGCAGGATGGTGCAAGATTCTTGAGGACACGACTTTTCTCCGTACTCACCCTATGCTGTCGTAACGAGATTATGCGAAATGCCCAATCAGCGTGAAAATAAAACAGTGACAATAGCGCACACGGCACCAGCAATGTATGCGAGGCAGTTTTTAGATGCTCTAAAAGGAATACTGGAGGTTTATCAAATTAGCTGGCAAATTTTCTGGCAACAATCAGTTCACAACCTATTGCCCGTGACAGGAGCATGGCAAATATGGGAGTTGTGATTGATTTAAATTCACATGACTAATGTATATTGCGCTGAATCGGCAACGCCCTAATTGACATACATCTAATGGAATTCAAAGTGATATAAAATCTAGTTAGCCTGTCAGGGTTAGTTTTGGCCAAAATAGCTTTTTTATTAACACGTTCGTAACAACTTTTGTGTTCCTTAGCATTGCTTTATTTAGCTCGATCTCGCTTGACGACCTTGTTGTCGTTGCCTTAATAAGATTTGGCTCTAGTACGCAGATCTTAGCAGGACATGACCTAATTAGCATGGGTATTAATGTATTAACCTTATTATAACGATGTGCCATCTTGCTAGTTACTCTTTTAGTAGGGCTCACGTGCATGAAAGTTAGCAGGCAATGAAGAAAAGGGCAAAAGGAAGGCGCGTGACAGGGAATTGTTTAAGGGTTCTGAAATATATTGCAAATATTGTGTTATATCAATAAGGCCGATTCCTCCCATTAGCTTGCAGATTATGCATGTGCACCATCAGAGCATATTTAAACATTTGAGCATCTTCACTTGTGCATTGAAGTTTATATCTATTTTTAAACCAAGAACATTTTCAAGAAGCTATAGTTTAGGGTACATAGGCCCCAAGCTCTGCTTGTGCATGGTCTGCTAGAGCTTTTAACTTCAAGAGACGTAGAAGTGTTTCAGATAAGTCATTGTCAAAAACAAAAATGTTATTTCATGACATATTCTTAACTATTGCAAGAATGTTCCCGTATAGATATACAATGGGTTTGTTAGAGCACTATCTACTTTAATTGAAAATAGTAAATGTTATTGTCATTGTTACATTCATTTGTGAAAAAAAAAAGTGGGTGTAGGCATCTATTGAAGAACTTTTGCATCGTAATTCTCGGTACGTTTCCCGGATTACACTCCTATGTGTGACGCACATCTTTTACTAAATACTTTTTCCTTTAAGAAATCACAAAGCCTGCATGGAACGCACAGCACCGTCACAGCTAAAGCATGAAGAGCGGCTTTTCAGGGCCTTCTTTAAACATTTCTTGGGTAAATGCTACAAGCCCACTTCCTGGGTACCCACTACACTATAAATATTCATAATATCTGTGTAGTAAACCCGCATTGACTATGCTATCGTTCGTGATTATTCAGAATATTAGTAATAAAGCTATTGAGAACAACAAAGGAACAACAAGGCGTCACACAATTCGAATTGCGTAAAGAGTGGATCGTCCAATGCTCCACGCCCTTTCTAAACTTCTTTTCATCACCTACGAACTGTGGCACATACTGTTTTCAGGCACAATTGTTTATTGTCGTCAGCAACTGCATGAAAAATTTCTACAAAATTTTTAGCAAGTGTGTAGCGGATACCATGCTTCTCCGAAGAATGATGAAAAACGTTACTGCATATCCAAGGAGTGCATGATGATGAGTGTGGCGAAGCATTCATTAGTTCATTCGCGCTTCCGTCCGTGCGGTCATTCTTGCTTCCGTCCATCCGTATGTCCATTCGTGCGTCCATCTATGCGTCTGTCCGTGTATCTGTCCGTGCATCCATCAGCTCGTGTATCTGTCCGTCCGTCCGTCCGTGCATCTGTCCATCCATCCTTCTATCTAGTGAACACAACAAGTACCGACATCTCGTATTTTTTATCATATATTCAATATATAAAAGTACCGCCATCTAGCGTACATTCTAAAGACTGACCGACAATTAAGTGGCATGGCCGGGCTAGAGGAGCGGCACCCGCGCAGTCTCTTAAAGCCAGCGGTTTGTGTCTGGTGCCGACCTTTCACCGCCGCTAGTTTATGACACTGTGGCTCTACCCTCGCTAAACCTTGTTAAAACCAAGATGCTTACGCTCAGCGAGCTTAACGTGGCAACCCTTTCTGCTCAGTTAGTCATCAACGTGCGCCCTTCTGTTAGTACTTCTTGTAGTAAGCATAAAATTTAAGGCAACGTTTCTTGGAGATTAAGTCACCGATACTCGTCTCTGTAGGCTATTTCACTATAAACAACTTTATTTTTAATGATGATTTACGTGCGCGGGTTTCCTCCTCAATTGAAAAGGGTGCGCGCGTGCCGCTCCGCTAGTACAGCCGTGGAAGTGGCCACCTACTACTACTACGATGACTACTACTACATCACGGACGCGCGACCCACGGCTTGAAGAGCTTCCCCTCTAAAATAGCAAAGGAGTTACCCCCCCCCCCCCCCCAAAAAAAAAAAAGGCTTTGAAATGCCGCTCTTCCAGCTTTCGCCGTGACTGCGCTGCGCGTTACGCGCAGGACTCGCGTTTTTTATTAGAGTTTTGTTTTTCGTATTACATGCGAATGTGACGGCGGCGGATAACTACGGCACCACGCGTGACCCGTGTTGTGAATAATAATAGCTTTCGCTGTAAAAACTTTCAGCTAATGGTTCGAGTAAGTGAGTCGCTCTCTGTATGAAAATACTACATATCAGTTTCTTGTTTCGAGTCTTTCGTTTGAAATCCTTTCACTGCGTCATTCCTTAAAAGCTTGAATAGAGTGCGGTTGCTCAGGAGGAACATTTTATAAAGGAAATGGCTGATGCTCTCGTGCGGTGGTTCCTAGATGGTTCTGTAATGTTCATTGTACCTGATACCGTTTTCGTTACTGAATTGTATTTTCATAAGTTTTTTTTTTTTTACTTAAGCAATTTATAAAAATTAGGTTACCTAGTCAAGAATGCGGTCATTTTTCTTTTCCTTGGGATAAGAAATTTTGGCCAACTTTCGAATGGTAAACGTGTTTTTAGAAATTCCAATTCCGGATTCTGCCTTTTAATTTTTATTTATACAGGTCCGGTCAGTGGTCATTTATCCTTTTATTGTCAAGAGCCTGAGAACATCAACCAATTTCGAACATTTTGTGATGTTTCACAAGCCGTATCAAAACATATATAGTAGATAATGTATTGCAGATTGAAAGTATTGGTCTAATTCAGGAAATTCGGTTTTCGCTGGAGCTTGTCCTCTGGACCACAGCAACAAGAACGTATTTATAGCAGTTTTATGATTGGGGCTGAGCTCCTTAAGCCGTGGGTCATGCGTCCTTAATGTATGTAGTAGTAGTAGGCGGCCACCTCTCGTATAGTCCTTGGAATATCTGCTGGTTAGCGGCACTTGTATACCATTAATATATAGTGAAAAGTTGCGAGATAGCGGTACTTCGAGTATTCACTAGACAGACAGACAGACAGACAGACAGACAGACAGACAGACAGACAGACAGACAGACAGACAGACAGACAGACAGACAGACAGACAGACAGACAGACAGACAGACAGACAGACAGATGGATGGACGGACGGACGGATGGATGGACAGACGCGACCAGCCACCGGAGGGTTCACGGTTGACAGATAAAAGCCTCTGAAGATTCGCCCCACTCATCATCATTAGCGCTGGGGATCTTATGAATTTTCTGAGAGAAACAAGGTTTATTTGTGATGCTATTCCGAATAAAAGTTTAGTACTTTGGATTTCTCATTTGTTTATACCCATCAGGTGATATTTCTGTACTCACTTTATTCGTACGTAACACAATTATTCTTCAATTTTTACACTCCCTTGATTCCTCGTTAATTCGATTTCTTTATAAAATTTTATATTTATTGTGGCTCAAACAAAGTTGTTTCTTTAACCATTCTTTACGCCTCATTAAATTACCCACCACTTTAATGGTTAATTCCATATACTAGGTACAAGCCAAAGCGTAGTGTACCGACAGGCGTAGAGTTTCTTAATATACACTACAGGGAGCTCTGGCGCTAGTGTCTATGGGAGCTGCAACACACGGCGCTTCAGCGAGCATGGAAATGATGGGTAGTACACGCATTTGTCTAATTTTCGTACTTCTGGCCTGCTTCTGGCTCCGTGTGTGTTCGTGTAGCTTGGAGCTGTTTTTTCAGGAAGGCATAAATTAGCAAACCTTTACCGTTTGCACTTCACAACCTTTTCTTTTAGGCTTACCATTTCGAATCAAGCCACTAAATTCAAAAGGGTTCGTTCTTTTTTTTCAAAACAAAACCGTAACCAGCAATGGACAAAGCCGCAAGTAGAATTCGCTACCCGCGAGTACGAAGACTAAGCAAATGTGTGTACTACCCATCATTTCCATGGTCGCTGAACGATCGCAGCGCCAGAGTGCCCAATGGTTCATTTTGGGAAACTCTATGCCGACAGGGATGGTTTGTCATGATTGCACGTGCCTGGTAACAAAACGAGCAATAAGAGATGACGCAGGGGTATATCGATTAGGCAACCCTAGAGTACAGCCTTTCGTCGCTAAGCGTGTCACATTCACCGTCACCATAGGCGAGCGCACATAGTCCGCACGCCAGGAAAGGCGGTCGACAGTCGTAAGGACGGCTATCTACTCACTGTTCGCACTCGTTCGGCTATGAAATTTCACGCCAGTAATAAGCACATAACCAAATCAATAAACTGCAGAGGGTTCGCACGAAACCACCACGCAAAAGTGAGCGATGCCTTTGACCCAGCAGTAAGCTGAATACCAGCCCCGATAGCACTATGCTTGGATAAGCCCCATCCCCCGCCATTTGTCGCACTTGAACTGAAAATGAGGCAATCGAACAATTTCAGTCAAGTGTCAAATAAACCATAAAGTAAAAATATATAGTGAACTATCGAATACAAAAAATCACTATTATTTGAAAAAACATTTCTATAGAATTTTGGGTTTTGGATATTTGCCCTCTCCTCCCCTATAGTCACGCTTAAATCGTTGGCAGGCGTTGATACCTGTGGCACTAGGTTTTATATTTTATTTATTTTTATTTATTTACATAATACTGCCGGCCCAGTGAAGGGCCCAAGCTGAAGGGACGTATTTACAAAGCTCGTAATAAGGACAACAGAAGATCAAGAACATGAAAAGCGCGAAGAATATGGACATAACTCAAACAATGAATAAGAAAGACATTTAACACTTTAACAATACAGGTCAAGATACAATATGTTCAATTGAGTCTATGCTATTTATGAATAATGCTGGTAATTGATTCCATTCGGTTACAGTGCGCGGGAAAAAGGAGAATTTGAAAATGTTAGTTCTAGCATTGAAGGGCGTTAGAGAGTCGGCATTCCGGTGTCTTGTTCTGCGAGCGGTGAGTGGTTGGATGTATTGTTCTGGTCTCATTGACAATTTGTTATTCTTGAGAAGATAAAGAAATTTTATTCTTTAGATTTTACGTCTTAGTTCTAAGGTTGGTATGTTATGGTCTCTCATGAGTTGGGTTGGGGAATCGCTCGAACGGTATTTAGAGTAAACGAACCGAACCGCTTTATGCTGAATCATCTCAAGTGCATGAATGTTAGTTTTTGTGTAAGGGTCCCAGATTATACATGCATACTCCAATTTAGGTCTTACAATAGATGTATAGGCTAGCATTCTAACACTTGCAGGAGCATGTTTGAGCTTATGTCTTGAAAGGCTCAGTTTACGAAAGGATGACGCACAAATGTTTGAAATGTGCTTGTTCCAAATTAAAGTGCTTGTTATGGTAAGACCCAGGTACTTATATTCTGTAACTTCGTTCAAAGGTTGTCCTAAAAGGTTGTAAGGGAAGGATGGAGAATTTTTCTTATTGGTTATTTTCATAAAAACTGATTTGTCGGCATTTAGGTTCACATTCCACTTAGTACACCAGTGATATATATTACAAAGATTGGAATTCAATACTGATTGGTCTTCTTGGCATGTTATTTCATTAAATAATACACAATCATCTGCATACAGCCTTATTTGAACAGGGCCAGTAATTACATTCACAATATTTAACATATATGAGAAACAACAAAGGACCTAAGACACTTCCTTGCGGGACACCAGATGACACGGGGAGGGATTGTGAACAGTCATTATCAATGCGAACGAATTGCTTGCGGTTACTCAGGTACGAAGATATCCAGTTTACTATAAATGCAGGAAGACCAGTAGATTGTAATTTATTGATAAGGTGAACATGGGAAACAACATCAAAAGCTTTGGAGAAATCTAGAAAAATAGCATCTACTTGGCCCGACTTGTCAAGAATGGCGGCAAAACTGTGAACAACCGATGTTAATTGCGTTACTGTAGAGAACCTTTTCTAAAACCATGTTGAACAGAAGAAAGCAAATTACGGTCATGTAAAAATTTGTGAATGTAGTTAGCTATGATATGCTCAAGAAGTTTGCAACACGATGATGTCATTGAAATTGGCCTGTAATTAGAAGGGCATGCAGGGTCACCTTTTTTGAAGACGGGTACCAAGCGGGCTATTTTCCAGTCAGGAGGAACAATTGCGGTTGAAAGAGATGCGCGAAAAATTATAACCAGAAATTGAGCCAACATCTCGGTATAACGACGAAGAAAAATATTGGGCAATTTGTCCGGGCCTGGGGAAGCTTTTGTTTTAAGGTTAAGGAGCAATGAAACAACACCAGGTAAAGATATAGAGTCATCATCGGGAGCTGAAGGCACATGAATTGTAGGCATGGGATCACTCGATTTAGGAAAAAAAACACTTTGGAAATAAGCATTTAAATATTCAGCAATATGGAGAGGTTCAACAAGGAGCATGCCACCGCGGTTAAGTTGTTTTATAGGCTTTTTTTTTACTGGACAGGAAACGCCAAAACTTCTGTAGGGCATTTCTGATATAGTTTGGCAAAGTATTTTCAAAGTACAGACGCTTTGAGTTTGCGACTGCGGAGTTGAGAACGATTTGGTTGGCACTAATTGTATTACGGTCAGGCGCTCCTCGTCTTAGCCTTTTGATTTTCCTTTTGATATGCAAAATTTCACGCGTTATCCATGGAGTTGTTTTCCGTACATGTCTTATTTTGTTTGGAATGAAGTTGTCGAGGCAATATAAGCAAATGTTTCTGAATTTATTCCATAATTCGACGGCTTCAGAACCACAAAACCAGCTGAGGGAAAGGTCGAGATGGTCTAACACACTTTCATACTGGGCCATTGAAAAATTTTTGACAAATACAGATTTGGGCCGAGGCCCGGCGTAGCGTATATTTTCAAAAACACAGGAAAACTCAGCAATTAAAATGGTCAGAAATACCGCTACTAACATTTATGGTAACATTTTCCATTATACGGCTCAGAAAAACTAGATCAAGCATCGAGCTGCTTGACCCTGAAACACGTGTTGGTTGTGTTACGATTTGGTGCATGTCATGGCTTTATTTTATTTTATTTATTTATTTATCATATACTGCGAACCATTTAAGGTCCAAGCAGGAAAAGTAAAGCAAGTTCAAAGGTAAAATAAAAGTACAACAAAGTTACAACAAAATTGATACTGGTATACACGAAATGTAAGAAAAACATAGCAATCGCCATCAAATTTTACTCGTTTCCAGAGGGCTGAGTACACCCACTGCAACACAATCCATAAGCAAAGCACCACACTCTCAGCACACAACAAATTGTTAAATCAAACAAGTATTGTGAAAGCCAGGAAACACAATGCGCATTTCATGGTGAAAAGGAAAGAAGAGTAGAGTTTCGGGGCAACAAATTCCACTCAGAGATTGATTTCGGGAAAAAAGAGTGTTTCTATAAATTAGTTCTTGCGAAAATTGGCTTGATGCTACTGCTGTGTTTGTGACGGGAAGGCCTGGAAGAATCCTTTACCATGTAGTTTTCTGGCTTTATTTCGAGTTTAGAAAAATATATTAGACGGAGTAAGTTAAGTCGAGCAGCTTGTCGTCTGTCCTCAAGAGGTTCAAGATTTGCCAACTGCAACATCGCAGAGGGGGAATCGTGGCGTCTATACCTACTGTAAATAAAACGGGCTGCCACGCGCTGAATTTTTTCTATCTTTTGTATATTGTTTTTTGTGTGAGGGTCCCATACTACGGAGGCGTACTCCAAGGAAGGCCTTACCATTGTTTTGTAAGCTTTAAGCTTTAAGGAACTGGGGGCATTAGCTAATCGGTGCTTTAGAAACCCTAGTTTTTTACGTGCGGAAGAGCATGTATTTACTTTATGGGTTGTCCAGTTGAGGCTTGAGGTAATTGTAACACACAAATATTTATATTCTCCGACTTGTGTAATCTGTGACCCTTTTATACCATATTTAAAGTGAAACTTGTTGATTTTGTTGGTGATACACTAGTGAGCAGTTTTTTCAAGATGAATTACCATGTTCCACTCAGAACACCAAGTTTCCAAGTTACCGATGTTTCTGTTTAAAACTTGTTGATTTGTCATTGAGTTTATGACTTTGAAAAGCATGCAGTCGTCTGCGAACAGTTTAACTGATACGCTGGTATCTATTGCTTGAGCCAAATCATTAATATAAATGGTAAATAAAACAGGACCGAGTACGGACCCCTGCGGTACTCCGGAAAAAACGTCTAAGAAACGCGAGCGCGAACCCTCAATCTCTACGTATTGTTTACGGTTTAGTAGGTAAGATGTGACCCAATTTGTTATATCTGAAGGAACGCCAATTGACTTCAGTTTAATTATTAATTTTTTATGGGGAACTTTGTCGAACGCCTTCGAGAGGTCAAAAAAGATCACGTCAACCTGGCTTAACATTATATCAAAAAGGTAAGACGCGTGAGTGCTTAATCCTGTACTGAAAATAGTATTTTCCCAACCAACGCCAGGCAAGTTAAAATCGCCTACCAGAAAAATTCTGTCATGCCGAAATGTCGCCATATGGTAATACAAAGCTTTTAAGTACTCCGTTGGGGAATCGGGTGGACCATGAACCGCAAAAATGAGAAAACAACGCCCCCAACAAGATGCTTTTAAAGTAAGGCTCTCATGATTACTTATCTGTTGCAAAGCAGTACAGTTAATTCCATGTTTTACCAGAACGGCAACATCACCGCCCCTAGACGATCTATTATGGCGGAATACTTGATAAGAAGGGAGAAAAACAGTATCGTCCTCGATATCGCCCCGTAACCAAGTCTCTGTAATAACTACAACATGTGGGTTATGGCCCAATATGATAGCTTCAAGTTGTTCTGATTTATTTGCAACACTGCGAGTATTTATGTTTAAAAGACGGAGCTGCTTATCCTCAGGGGATCTTGGTTAAGCACTGAATTTCCTGTTCGGAGAAGCACCGAGTTTAATTCGAGATTTTGTGATATCGTCCCATACGAATTTTTCTTTGTCTACTCGAAGTTTGTCGTGTACAAGGGCTACTTTCTTTCCCTGCAGTTTTTGATTTTTTGCGCTCTCCCACAGTAGCTTGCGTTTGCGCAGTGTTTTTTTCAAGTAATCATTCTGGATAGATACCTTGGTACCCTTCAGTTTATTAGCGTTCATCAAAACTTGGTCTTTTTTATTGAAATCCTGAAAGAATATAATCACTGGTCTTTGGTTTCCCGGCTTTCCGCTCCTATGTATACTTTCCGTCTCGGAATATAAAACTTGACTAAAGCATGGCGAGAGTGAAACTCCGTTTATCTAAGGTTCCTATATAAAACAAGTTTTCAAGGTAGCATCACTAATTGTTCTCGAGCCGTCCTTCTCACTTTCTCGCTTACCCCTTCTTTTCTCTGCCATCCACGTCTGTAATTGGTGCATTGCTTGCAGGTAATCTTGCAATTTGCTAGTGGTGTTTAATATTATGCAAACGAGTCAAAGTGAGTGCACATGTGCATATGGTTCCAGCCGAATTGCCGCCGTGACCAAGGATGAAGTCATAGCCAGGACATAAACTGTAGAGGAGGAGCGTTTCAGCGTTCGTCAAGTTGGCCAAGATCGTTTCGCGGTGCTCGTTCAATTCAACGACCGCGTTTTTCAACAATGCTGTGTTGTCTTAAAACAACAGAAAATGGTTTCCCTCTCTTCAGCTTACCTTGTGTTATCCGAAGTGAAGCACACCGTGATGTGTAGCTACAAAACATTGCACGCGAACGCTTTCGTGCAACTCCGTCGACGTATACGTTTACGCGGATCTGCGAAACGTGTTCATATGTCGGCTTTTATTGAAATGCCAGGAGTGAATTTTGTGCGTGCCAGTTTTACAAATACTTGTGCGTATGCACGTATACAAAGTAGCTGGAAGGTGTAATGAACGCACCTTCAGGAATATTTCACGATTGAGTAGTTAACCAGAACGCAGTATAAAGAAGCCGAAATGCGCTGCTTTGGGACACTTCACCAGTAGAGCTCTCATTTATCAGGAAGTTCGGCGCTCCTCACCAGAATCTCCTGTCATCACGGTTGTCCAAATGGGCACATTTAAAAAAAAAAACGTCAACGCAGTGCTGCTACTCAAGCGTTCGTACCAGTCTAGCCGTGGTTTCTCCTTGCGTTTGCACAAGCCGGCCGTAATACCTCGTCAAAACAGCACACCCTGTGGTCAATGACAGGATCCAGCAAGAAGCACTTCCACTGTGTCACAACGGGAACAAAACACATTCGGTGAACGGTACTAGTTAAAACTGGATAGACTACAATGTACGGCGCGAGACGCCATGGCTAGTGGTGTAAAATATTGAACTACACAACGTTGCCAGTCCAGCTACACATCCCGCGCAGCGCTCTTGTGCTGTACTGCTTATGTTCATATAGGTAACCTACGACTCATTTTCTCCCATTTCGTTTCGTTTATATCTATTCACGATATATAACAATTGAACCCAACAATTCGCTTTTTGAAAAGTTTTCAAACTTCTGAGGGGCGCTCCAGGAACCTAAATGAGGACGAAAGGGGAAGGTGTCGCTACCTTGAAAGGTTGTTTCAACTAGGCACCTTAGGTTTACCAGGAAGATAATCACGAAGCACTCCGCTGCGCCAAGACGGGCGAGGCTCGGTGGAAAAGGCGAACCGCTGGGGAGCACATCAATAAGTCGGTGGCTAAGCCCGACAAGAGAACATCAGCTTCGCTTATTTGACACCTTGATGGAGTGGAGCTGGCCGCTCCCTTTTTTTTAATAACCAGGTACCTCGATGTACGCTTGTGAGAAAAATTCTTTGTAGTGTGTAATGAACTAAGTGTTGTTCTAAAAATCGCAAGGAAGCAGTGCAGATATTTATTACTAATATTCGCTCTTTTCTTTTACAAATTAGTGAGGAATGCAGGCAGGTCAGACGTGCGGCATCAACTGCACTTGTTGCTACCACTCCCTGTTCAACAACTTCATGGCCTGTGTGGCCGACAACTCCCTGCTACCACATGGCCTTGTGCGGCCGGCTAATCGACAAGGGTAGGGCATAAGCCTAGTTCACTGCCGTGATATGTATTTTTGCTTTCATGTATTGAGGCATATATAATAGCTTATAAGTGTGTTAGCCAGCTTATTTGGAGCGTGCTCTTAAGGGCACAACGTTCCACTGCGAATAAAGCAATGTTTCACTCACAACAAAACTGCTATCGTTATTGCTTTCTGTGCATTTCGATTACTCGCCCCCTGGGCTGCAAATGAAAGAAACAAGGGTGCCTAAGAAATAAAGCTCATGGTTGAGGTATAAACAATTTGATAGCAACTTTGCTAGTGTTCCACGAAGAGCGGCCCGAGCGCAAACATACATGAGAAAAATGTACAACCTCTACTGTTTTATCTTAATGAGAATATTTCTTTGCAATGTCATTTAGCATTTTCGCTACAACGCCTCCTCAAACCAGTCACCGTTGATTGATGCTTTTAATGTGCTTATTTCAAACGCACAAAAAGAATTATGTCTTGAATTGGTAAGAATACAGCTTTTTTTTTTAAACCAGACAAACACGTCACACAAATATATATTTTAAAAAAGATACGCAAATTGAAGCCGTCATGCTACTCTAACTTTATGTTAGAGTGTTAGTAACTGATGTGCTAGAAAAAAGAACAAGTAAACGACTTCAATTTCACTGAAGCAAGAATGCGCATGCAGCTATATTCTATAAATACATCGCATATCACGCACTCCTAAGAAGGCTGCTAAAAAGGCGAGTCTAACCGCTGTATTCTAGAACGTTCCTTCCCTCAACGCTTCACCTTTACTGGAAAAAGCCGACGGGAGCGCCATCTCTAAGAACGGCAATTCACTGCATATCAAGGATAATCTGCTGCGATTCTTGAGTACCGCAGCGTCATTTTTAGCCGAGTAGTGGCGCACTGCTCAACTCTGTGAAGCGAAGGGTGAAAGTCGAGTCGAGGAGCATTTGTGAATACGGGGATAAATATCGTATTTTCTTCCCCTTAAAAGTTGTATAGCCTATGCAAAATGGCCCAGTTTTACACCTAGATTCCTCTTTTCTGCTACGTGAACTTCACCAAAAAAATTTCGGGTGTTAAGGGGCGAAGCGTATTATGCGGCAAAGTAAAGAGGCCCCAGTGAGTGACTGCCTAATGGAACAGTACGATAACGTCTAGGATAGTTTGAGCGGCTATCTTGAAGCTCACTTCTAACGCACTCCTGTGCCTTAATGTTGAATCTGTGCACCACTATATTCTGTGCACTTAGTCAATTGCCAACGATGGTGGTAAGAGTGAAGTAGATTTCGGAACGTGCCTAATCCTTTCACTTCATTTGAGATTATATCAGAAAAAAATTGTTTCTGAGAGCTGTTTAGGTATATAACGATATCGACAGCACAAGAACATCAACGTGACGTGGCTAACAGTCACACGACCAAGGCAGTTTCTGAGCATGCGTAGCAACGTAATTATGCCATTGACTAGAATGATTCCACTATGAACGCCTAAAAAAGTAACGTTCCAATCCATCTATATCGAGAATCATAAATTAGTCAGTCGAGGCCAGCTACAACGAACAGGATGACAGGAACTATAGCTATCATATACGCCGGTTCATTGCGTAACGTACTAGATACCTAACTGGCAAAGTATCCTTGTCCATCTTAATGAATAAGGAAGTCTTCGAAACGTCGGATGAATCATCAGACTTGGTCAGTGACCACGCTTTAGACTATTGTACTTTGAGAGCCCAGTCATCGTAAAGTGCAGGGGTAGGATCACGTGCCAAAGCGCATATGTGTTATACTGCCGTTAGTAGTGAAATAATCAAGTATACAGTCGTGCTGTAATTGTCCCGCCTCATTTTAGTTCGTGTCTTCAAAGCGCATTCATGTTGTAGCACCTACATCGCGGAGTCAGTTTCGCCTTGTACTCATCACACCACGGCTTACCTACAACGAATTTAAATTTCGCCTAATTACTGTCAAATACCAACGCCTGTGGTGTTTTGATCTGCTAGAAAAGTTTTACAAAGACCGTGTAAATATAATCAGTGTGTGCCATTGCAGCACATAAGTGTGTTTGCTTTGCACACGGTGCTTGTACAATCGTTGAACGCATAAAGAGGAATCTGGAAGCTTGCAACACACACCCGCATTGGAGAACCTGACCTAGTACCGGTGGACTTTGTAAGAGTGCATCAAAATTATTTATTGACTCAAAGACTGTGTAACTGCTCGGTCTTGCATATCCTAATTTACTTTATCTTCACCTTTCAGAGTTTACATGCGTGGACTTCAAACTTCATGGCCTTCTAGAGAGCTGGTAGCAAGCATTATTGAACTTAGAATTATAGAAACCCTGCAACTGAAATCTCGTGGTTGATGTAGTTGGTTTTCAGATCAAGCCGATTAATATAGTAATTCATACTGTGAATGTAATATCATGCAGTTTACGTTAAAGTTATGATACAAATATGAGAGACACCACAGTGAATAGAAGGCAATAAAAATTTCGACAACCTGGTTTTATTTAACTTCCTATGAGATCGCACCGTACACGGGCCCCAAGCATTTCATTTCCATGGAAATCAGAACACTGCGACCAGAGTTGATAGCGCGGCTTTCGGTTCAGTACGTACACTTAAAAAAAATCCAGCTTAATGGGGAAAAGACGTCCCCTTTAGTCCTCAAATCGTATCGTTGGTCCACAAAAAGACCATGAGGGATGAAGAGCGTGCCATGTGCGAATTCGGAGAAATAACGAGAGGATGAATGGTTCACTTACTCCCTCGGGTAGGGGCTGAAGGAAAGAAAAGACGCTTTTGCTACAGCCTCCTGATGCTTAGACGGGTGATTAGCCTTTCATAGGTCTCGCTCTAGGTCAGGTGCGCCCCATTTTTCTAAAACTCACCCTTCTCTTTGTCGGCGTGGTTGTAACGTGGGGCGGAAGACTGAGAGTTGAAGAATGTGGCAAATGCATGTTCAGAGTTGCAGTGAACTGATGACAAGGCTCCTCAGCCCACTTAGAATTACGACGAAATAAATGTCGCGAGAAAAGAATAATTTGTCGGGGAACAATAGTGCTCCGACCATTATAATGATTTAAAACGTAGTTGAATAAATTTCATGATAATTACTAGCGATGAGAATCACGCTAGTCTGTCATACATTTGAGTGCGTATATTGTGTAAGCATCCGCTTCGGACTTCTTTAAAATCACCCACAGTCACTGTAGTCAAGATTTCGGCTTGTGTTTGTCGCTCGTGGTGATCTTTCTTTCTTTGGTTCTGTGGAAGGTGAGTGACGCTTCACAGGCTATCAATGTAGCCGTGAAAAACACACTTCGTCCCATGTGCTGGAATTGTCGACGCGCGTGTATTTGTGCTTCTTTGGAACTGCTGTTCAATGTACTGAACACCGCAAACTTCTGGCACAGAAATGAACACACCAGCTTACAAGAAGGGCGTTGTCATGGCTTCTCTTCTCGAAGTTTATGAATGGACACCGTCACATTGAAGTCTGATCATCATTTTTTGAAATGACTGGCTCTAGAAATAACGTGCATCATATAATTTTCAAGGTGATGCTTTCAATGTCGTAACATTGGCACATTACATAATATATAGTGTGAAAGCTGAAAAAAGCACTGTGCGTGGCAAGTTTGCGCATGTTTTATGAGCTAGTTTAATTAATACTATTTGGAAATTAGGTGGTGTTGTTCTAGCTGGTTTATTTGTATAAGAACATTTTTCTATTTCTCGCAGGTAAAGCGGGACAGCAGCCCACGGTGAACACCGCTGGTGCGCATGACACAATGCTTGTAGAAAATAAATGTTTGTAGCTTTAAATTGGTCTCTGCTAATTTTCTTTCCAACACACACTCCCGAATGTAGTTAGTAAGGCGCACCTGGCGTCAGCTATCATGCCAGTCTGGGAAGGATGGCCAGGTGAATGAATAGGGGATTAATCATTGGTCCCTCAAAAAATCTGTTCAAATTTTTTACTTCCACATGCACACACTAACTATGGCAAACATACTACCATATTTGCAGCTATCCAGTTTTGGAATTCAGTACCACTAAGCCCTAAACAATTGTCATTGGCTGCTTTTAAAAAAAGAGCTTAAACATCCTATCTCGCAATCATAACTCATCTTCATTTTTATATCGGCGTTCGCTAACATTTGCAGCTATTATTATTGTGGGCGTTATTTTCACATTTATTACCCATGCACACTGGAGTTGTTTAGCTGTATATCTTTATTAAGCTGTATATCTTTATAGCTGTATATCATTATTTACGTCATTTCGTTCCCGATTCTACTGCCATTTTTATTGTATGTTTTGTTGTTTTCGCAGTTATGCACAATTACTGAACATTGTTTGGTTAAGATTTTCGCTGGCATTTTATTGCACGTTTGCATTGTCCTTACTACTATCAATAATTACTTCACTGCTGTTTTGTTGCCAATTTGTTGTAGTTATCAACATGTCATTTTTTAACAGGAGGTCCCCTTTCAGCCTTGCGCTATGGGACCTCCTTCTGTATATACTAACCCCAATGCGTGTATATTTTTTTGCAACAAATAGAGTAGCAGTTTATTACGAAAGAGTAATATTCACTCTCACAGGGATTATTTCTCTGAGCAACAGTTAGTCCTTACTAGAGTAACATTTGCTCTGTTAGGAACGATTTTAAAAATTCAGCTACTAGTCCTTATAGAAGTAACCATTAGTCCTCTCAGGATCAACCCTTAGTTCGCTTGCAGTTAATCCTTCAAGAACCAGCTATTTATCCTCTAGCAGTTAGTTTCCAAAAGGATGAATAGTTGTAGCAAATCAGTTAATTCCGAAAAGGCCAACCTCCCTTACCTCTTTTAGTCCTATTTATAGAGTGTGTAATGTAAACGTCTATACGGAAAACAAATCAAATATTGCTAAAGGGCAATATCTCTTAATACTGTGATAAAGTAATTTGGTCGCGTAACATTACCTAATAATTTTGTTCCTAAAAAATTGATTTATACTGTATCGGAAGAGTTATCCTGTAAAGATTCTTTCTCAACAATACATAAAAGTAGGCTTGCGTGTGGCCCCGCCACCGTGGTCTAGTGGCTAAAGTACTCGGCTGCTGACCCGCAGGTCACGGGATCGAATCATGCCGGCGGCGGATGAATTTGTGGTGGATGCGGAAATGCTGTAGGCCCGTGTGCTAAGACTTGCGCGCACGTTAAAGAACCCCAGGTGGTCGAAATTCCCGGAGCCCTCCACTACGGCGTCTCTCATAATTATATGGTGGTTTTGGGACGTTAAACCCCACATATGAATCAGTCAGGCTTGTGTGTGACATTGCGGCGGCATCCGTAAACAGACTTCAGGTTGTGGTTTCCGACAAAGTGCTTAAAAGCTTGTGCATGACACAACTAGGAAAACAAAAGCGAGGACACTTTCTTGAAGTTTGAGTGTTAGTAGGCTATTAAAGACATAGACTTATCCCGAAATTCCGAAGTTGGTTGTAGTTATGAGATGACATTCTGATACGCTGTTTTAACACTATAGGAAAGACGCGCAAAAATACTGCAGTGCACAAGTAGACGTGTCGTGTATTACGTCTTTTTTGTTTTCCTTTTCGGCGTCTTAGTAATAAAACAGCACGTCGCAATGTGGAATACTCCCAAAGAAGCTTGTCTTAAAATTGTCGTAAAAGAGATCCAGAGAATAGGCGGATAACACATACCAACCCGTTAGAAGAAGCGCAGTTATGTAATGTTACTCACCTATTCATTCGTGTTCTTTAGATGTACCAAATTCGTACCAAATCACATTATATTCAGATGTCAGTTATGACAAACACAGTTCAAAACACATAACCGTTAATATGAAGATGTATAACATGAACGAACCAGACAAACGTTCGCGAGGTCTTTACACCTTTAGTTTCCCATCAATGAAAACACACAACTTCGTATTATTCCATCTCTATTTGCCCGCGAAGTGCAATTTTGGCCATCCTTCACAATAACGGCATCTGCGTAAATTCGTGCTTCCAAATGTGCACAGCAGGCCACTGCACACTTAGCCACAACGTATACTGTTGTATTATGGCATGCAGAGGTGTTCTGCAACCAGATACACATTGGCAGCTTTTCACCATAGCTTAAGCCTTACACACAAGAGTCTAAGAATTATTGCAGACCACTTTCTTTGTCAATATAACGTGAAAATACAAGTAAAACAAAAAAACACACTGAAAAACAAATTCAAAACACGTTTCTTAAGAATGAACAAGTGCTTTAATTCTCTCTTTCCTTGTCCAAAATAGCCATCTGTGGCATATTGAGCGCATTCTCGCATAAAGAAAAAAGCTTGTTGCTTTCGTTGTTCAAGGGTCTTGATGCTAATATAAGTGCGCTGCACTACAAGGCACAGAGCTTTCGTACACTGAGGTTGCTTTGCGCAACGCAGGTAAACAGACGTATAAAAACTTTAAAAATGGAATATTTTAAAGATTAACAAAATTGGAATTCAAAAAGAAAAAAAAATAATACTTTACTCTCGCAATGGTGAACTCCGCGATTAGCTCCGGCAGAGCACCACTGCGCATTTCAGCAACTATACGCGCAGGCAACGACCCAGCGCATGACCGCAGTCACACTACAGCAGTGCATATAGAGCGTAAAGCAAGCTCAAACTTAAAAAGAAAAATACAAGGAACATGACATATACGACCAAACCGCACGCAATCGCCAAGCGTGAACATTACTTTCAACGGCAGCTTGCACTTTTCTCGCAAGTAATAGTGACGAACTTCGTGGAGTCTTTCGGCAATGAGCGACACATATATTATGGGTTGGCTGGACTCAACGCAATTTCATAGCTGCGTCCTGTTACCCGATCTCGTGGTGAATATCATCATTGCCACTCCAAGGCCCACACACAAGCGGCGGTGGCACCTGTGGTTGCTCCACTCCTTATATGAAGCATTCGCAGACGCTTCATGGCAAGTAAAAAATATGGAATGACTATGGCAATATTTATGTTGTTTTTGTCATTCGGAATTCAGTCGCTTGTTACAATTTTACGCGCTCGTGCAACCTGAACTAAGCAGCACTTCTTTTATTTGTATACTTCTCTTTCAACGTTTCATGTCCTTTCCTCTATTGAACTAACTCTTTAGAAAACCGGAACATAACCAGATGTCGTATACATTGTTTCAGTGTGGCGCTTTATGCGTGGAAAAGTAATCATTTGTCTGGAGACTGATCAGAATTAATTGGATTCATTTTATCCTAGCTAAATTCTCAATTTCAGCACAAACACCAATCAAATACTGCACATTCACTAGTCTCTAAGAGCTCACCCGGATTCATGGCCTTTCTTTTTTCTCGATAAATTGTATGGCCAAAATGTTCGTAAGGGGCACATTTACCACGACAATATGTAGGGCCCAATTTTGTGTCTTTGCTTTATTACGAGGACCAAGCATGAAAAGGATAAAAAGATGTTTCCTATACCACCATCACGCTCTACTGTTGCGGGCAAAGCTGAAACATCTTTCGTGTTTGTAACAGAAAAGTGGTCTTGGATGCTAGGTTTCTCCAAGATTTCACTGAAATCATTTCCGTTACTGATGCGACGCTGCATATATTATAACAAATTGATGAAAAAAGAGAGATCAAAGATAGTATTATGTTTTGTTTGGATGACATATGAGCAGAACGCACGGCCCCTCAGTCAGTGACGATAGAAGACGGGTGCTTTAACTCCTACGCTACCGACGCCTGTAGTTGAGCCATTACAAACACGTGCCATATATTTTTATTACCCATTTACCCTACGACCGCCAACCTTGGTTTGTGTAGGGCGCTTGTGAATTACGGCACCACGACACTGATGAGCCAAGACAAGACGCACTTCCGTAATCTCCGTGCAGTGATGCCTTGCTTCTTGGTTTCCACTTCATTTCATTTTAATGCAGTTTGGGAAGTGCTTACTTCTGTTCTGTTACAACTCTTTTGCTGTGAAAAAGTTGAGGTAATTTTTTTGTTTCATTCGCCTATTCAACGCACTCCAAAGAAGTATGGCGAACATTTTGCTTTGCATGACCACAATGGCATTCCGGGGAGTTGTATCAATGTATTTTGTGCAGGAAGCTGTTTGTGTATGCTACTTCCAATCGAAGTCTGTGTATAGATGTGAATTAATTACTTCAAGTGAAAAACACGAGATGCCTTCACATGTTCATGACCCAAGAAAGGAGTTCTGCCTCTAGCCGTCTTGCAATGCCTTGTCATATATGACAAGGCACTTCTTAGTGCATGCCGGAGTAGAACTTTACGTTATCTGATTGATGGAGAGTTCACAGCTTCACGTGTGTTGCCTTTAATAAGAAAGCTGTCCTTTAGCGCCTAACGAGTGATAGTGATTATGTTCTTGAAGACGTTGTCTTTGAGCGCGATTCAACATAATCTGTGTCAGTGGTTTTGTGAACTACTACAGCTACCTCTAGGGTTTAATCATGAACTCGGATAAAAGTATTTGGTGTAAAATTATGCAATTAGAATCTACGTGCCCGTGTTCTTATCGGACAATGCTATAGCCACCAGACACCAACATGCAGTATTCAAGTTATACTTCAACATTCTTTAATGTACAATGAACATTCAACTGCGTGTGCGAAGATAGGCTTCACTTGTATAATAAGCCGATGTCTCTGGCAGAGAAACCAAACATGTTTTGTTGACGCATTTTTTACATTCACTTAGCTCATGTTGATTTGTAATCCACACACTGAGTTTCTAAAGGCGAAACACTCGAAGTCAAAACACTCGAAGTCAAAGTTTTTTTAAATACGTTTAAACCAAACAACCCTGCCCTAAGTTATAAGCCGACAATTTATGGAAGGTGCTAGACGAAGGCAAACGCGGTGTTGAATGTACAACAATTTTAGCAATGCTATTTGAAAATTAAGGCAACTTTAACTTCAGTTCGATCGAGGTCACAGGCGGTGGCCAATAAATGGACATTGCGAAGCGTTACAAAAGAATGGTGCTCATGCAAGATATTTTTTATATTTCGCTCGAATCTATAGTTGATTGATTAACTGACTTTAAAAATTCCCCTGTACATGCCCGTAAGTAAGAAGAGATCAGTGCCTTAAAACACTCTGCAGCGAGAGTAAAGCATTTATGAGGTACGCCTCTTATAGAAAGGAAAAATATAAGAGAAGGGCTACCAAATAGAATAGAGAGGTTCGGTTGTAGCATTGCTCCTTTATTTTTTGTCACATTTAGGCAGAACAAGTATAACTATAGTAATGAAGTACATTAAAAGTATAAAGCGTAAAAATTTCGCAGTGGTCTTGTTCATGACACGCTGTATTGAATCATATTTGAATGTGTAAATAACAGAATTGTCACGAAACAGCTTATTTGTTGGGTATTTATATTCTCGAAATTAGTCATGCCCTTCGACATTGGATTCGCGTGATTTCCACTTGCACTGCTTCGAAGATCTAATATACCCAAGCCAGAAAAATTGTAAAAATATTTTGTCACTCTTTTGGAGGCAGGAGCTCAAACTTCAGGTAAAGTAGAACGAGCACGTATTCCTCACTTCCAAGGTCCTCCAACTGAAACGACTCAAGTAGCAAAAAAAAGCTCATATTACTTGATTCGGGTGGCCTGCTTAAATATTCTGGAGCAAAGGGAGTACAGCTTAGCAACTTTTGGTGCTTGTGGAACATTAGATCCACGAATGTGACCATGACCTTGTAAATGAAAGGCCATTGCAGAAATTCATCGATCACTCTTTCGTACAGCTGTACTCACGCATGCACTCTCACAGAATTCTCTTGTTTCCAGAAATACAGTCCAAGGGCAATTAAATAGCCAACCATGTAAATCGGTTCGCATAAGTATTCAGCATGGCCTGCTGGCATAGCCTTTTCTTTGAATGTCACAATTCCTACAACACGAAACCCTTAGCTTGAAATTCCAGGTGTTTTGTGCACAAAAAGCTGACTTTCTTTCCCAATCGAGGCCTTCTCATCTCTTTTCTCCTCTTTAGCATTCACTGCAACAATGGTGGCAACGTCTGTTTTAAAATTTTTCAATTTAGGCTCGGTTGCACGCCGGAGCGCATCACCAAGAACACCCTCGAAGGCGCACATGGTGTCCGAGACTTTTTGGAGTGCGTTGTCTGCTGCAGTGCGTCGCCTTATTTTTGGCTGAACCTGCTCCAGATGCTCCAGACAATGCCTTGTTGTGCGGACGACCACTTTAACATCTTCACCCAAAGTGTCTACGCATCCTGCAGCTTCGTGAAATTTGTCCACTTTCGCTGCCAACTCTTTCTACAATTCTCTTAACGCGGCTGTCCTGGTGTCATTGTTGTTACTCATCTGCTTTGCTGATACTCTATCAAGGTCTCCCTCAGAGCATTGGCAATATGCGACAACTCGCTGTGTCTATCGCAGGGATGTTGTGGCCTCCTACAACCTGTTGAATACCTTATGTCATATTTTCGATACGCTCCTCCCCTATGTCGAAGGCGGTGAACATCACTTCTTGAACAGAGTTCTTCGGCGATTTGAGGAGCCCAGCCTGGTTCGATGACGCATGCAGGCTGCAGTTACTTCTCCGATGCGCACACACATCCTACACAGTACGATCGCCGAGCAGTTGGAACAACGCGTTGAGGGATGGACGCACTCTTTATCAAAATGCTCGAGCGTCTCCGAAACGTTCATGACAGCTTGGCAGCCGTTATCCTCTTTCCAACATCTGACCTGCATAGAGCAAGCGTTTTCACCACGATAGTGAATAAATTGTCCAAAACTCGTCTAATTTGTAGCACCTCGTATTTTGGTGACCGAAATTTTCTTGTTTAATGTTCCTTGAGGCATTGCCACATTCGTTCATAAAGCAGAAAATCAGGCAAGAGAGCACGAAAGCTTTGAATCAGACGACAATTCTCACACACTAAGAAATTCAGAAGTGCTAAGAGCTTTTGTAAAAGTATGGCAGCGCCTACTGTAATCACAATTCTTAAATTTTACAAGAATTTCAAAATTTATGTTTCCAGTCTGTCTGACCGACTGGTCGAATGCACTCACTTGGCATCCCGTTTTTTCCGCATTTCGCTCCAGGCTGTACTTATCACGCGTCCGCGTCGTTCATCGTCGTGTATTTATCTCGTTCATGAATCAATGCGAGCGACAGCTTATGCACTTCTCGAGTTCGAATTCGCTGCTGTTTCTCAAAAAAAATCGAAAATGCCACCACATTTCGAATTTATTCACTGTGCAAATTTTAAAACGGCATTCACGTGTGGTTGTTTTGTTTTTCATACTTGCGATTTATTTTGAGCAGCAGCTGCGTTTTGAAATTCGAAAGTGCGCAAGGTGTCACACGCCATGGTATATTGTCGAGATAAGTATGTGACAATCAACGGCATGGACGCGCATGATAGCAAAGCCACGAGCGAAACGTGGCCAAAACGGGATGCCAAGTGAACGTATTTGACCCACCGGTGAAGCATACTGGAAACAGAAATTCCTTAGTTAAACCTACAAGCACTCTCTGTGTTTTAACTGCTGCAAGGATATCATTTTCAGCGCTGTGTGGCACTGACCTCAGCCCAAGCGAGACAAGGCCACGCATCGGAGTGTTCGACTTAAAGATGTGTACTACTGTACACGTGAGACAACAAATTTTTAGCATTACACCGTTTACATTCAAGTACAAATACATTTAGCAGAATAACAACTCGCATTGCCTTCGAAAAAGGTCTAAAAACGTGTAAGATGAGCTGCTACTATGAGACTTTTCAAGATTTATTTGATTTATGAATGAGCATATTGAATCCCAGTTTTTATAACCAATTCGAGCCTTTGGCATTGCTGGGCTGAAGTCTACACTGTTGTAGTATAGTGATATTTTATTGCAAACAATTTGATCCACCAATTATTGACAAGTAATTTAGGACTAGAATAGCTGAAGCTCCTTGTGCCATTTTTTTATGTTATTTCGGCTAGCTGTCTCAATCAAGAAGGGTGTTTTGCACACAATAACGCATTTATACTCGCAGTATAGTTTGGCTTCTGAAGTGGACCACTGCGTTGCAACGCGCATGTATTCAATAGTTACTACATCAATTTCTTCTGTTTAGCATACAGCAGTTGTTGTAATATAATAATTTAGAGTCTTACCTTGCGCGTCAGTAGATTCTCCAAAGTAAAGTCCATTCATTGAACGTCTCGTTCACAAAACTGTGCCACATCGAGAGGACACTCGTTAACCTGGTTGACGAAGGATCGCTCTTAACACTTTTCGCAAACAACGTGTCGACAGTACCGAAAGGCGGGCCACATTGAGAGCAACCCACAGACTTTGCATATTCCGTGTGCCTAAATGGTGTCGACGAAATGTAGGGGTCTGCAGTTGAACTCCTGTGAAAAGCCGAATGGCATATATACTGGTGCATTTGAAGGGCCATCAGGTGCAGCGCGACCACCCGCTCGCAAACGTCCTTCAAACAATGCTCCAGAAAGGCACGCATCATCCACGCTTTCCTCAAGGGCCCGTTGCCAGGACTATCAGTCGGACATTTCTACGCCCTGTTTGCAAAATCTCTACGAACGCTAGCTGGGCTACGAAGTATGAAATGAAGGCCAGCTGTGGCCGTCAAGATGCGACTGCATTATCAGGAACAGTGTTATCACTTGCGCAGCAAGTACTCCGCAGTCACCAGTTATCAGCTGCCTAAGTACGCGTACGTCTATACGTGCACTTATGGACGTAACAATAACTGGTAGACTTTCGTGTTCGAAAACCATGATATAATTATGAGAGACACAATGGTACACTGATTTCGAAATTTCGACCAGCTATGGTTTTCTATTGTTCACTGAAATCTGAGCGCATGGGCCTTTGGCATTTTGCAACCTCATAACCTTCAGCTCAACATCTCAAATGAAACTAAATCAGCACCATGCCGGTGTGTATTAGAATGGAGACACCGCGTCTTGTTTGAATACAATCGTATTTCAAACTGTATGAAATTTAAGAGGCGTGTTTTCAGTGAACACATAGATGAATGCTGTGAGCAACGCTGACGCTTCGGGTAAGGTCGCCCCCTAGAGGTGTGTCAAGGCGTTGTCAAAATTGCGCTTGACTTATTGTAGACGCGCCAAATATGACAAAAGCGAAGAAACGAAGCGTTGAAGGAAATAATTGTGGATTCCACGGCCATGATGTATTGTTTGCTTTTACCAAAGTGGTGTAGTGGTTGTGGCGCTATAGACTGCTGACATGAAGGTCACAGGATGCAATCCAGGCGCAGGATGCAATCCAGGCTGCGGCGCGTGCATTTTATATGGAGGCTAAAGTGTTAGAGGCTCATGTACTTGGATTTGAGAGCAAGTCAAAGAACACCAGTTGGCTAAAATTTTCCTAGCCCTCCATTACGCCATCAGTTCCCGCTAGGGAAACATTTTTTCTTTTTATTCTGATCACGTGAATTTTTACGGCATAACTTTCTTGACATTAATACGCCGGTGAAGTTTTGGTTGACCAGGGCATAAATGACTTTCTTGTTAAAAAAGGCAAATTAACTAGCTCTGTTATTACGAACTGTGTGTACCACGTGTATTTCTTAAAATACATATGTAAAAATAAAAGATCGAAAACAAAAACTACAGTAAAAGCCATCAATTTCATCTCCCCCATGGCACAGAAAAAGTGCAAATTACCACAGTGCCGAATTATTCACAGTGTAAAGACACCAATGAACAAAAGTTTCTTTAGTCTCGAAATTTTCATTCTCTTGATGAATACGTCCATCTCGAAATTACTTTGCATTATAGCAGTCTCAAAGCCACAATTTTATTCATTAGTGACTTCGCTCACATCGTGACCAAGGCTCAAGACCACCGTGTAAGAAGCCGAAATGTGCTGCGAACATAATTCTTATGATGTACCTCCTCCACGAAGAACACATCACGAACCCACGAAGACACTTTTGGCTCGAAAATTTGCTGGCACCTTATCGTTCTTCCGTCACAATTCAATAAGTGAGCTTTGCGCCAGCCAAGCGAAATGATTGGGACTGCATGTCAGATTGCAATATTGTGCGTGCGTTACTCGGAACCAAAATGAAGCTACTCAGCATCGATGTCGACTAAATCATCGCTTCTAAAGGCGCTATCAAAGCTTCCACGTCGTTTCGAAGTCCAGGTTCTTAAAGGAAGCTGTTCAATACCTCAAGCACAAACATGGATGTCGAGTACGCTGTCTTCAAGAGCAAGAAAACTCACGTCGAATCCACTCGCTCAGACCTAACACTGAGGTGAGAATCTTAGGCCTGCATTCACAGACCGTCATCGGCCTTCCCACGTATTCCTAAACTTCCTGTACCCTCTGCATGCGTTACAAAAACACAAAAATGGTGTCAGGGTGAAGGATAAGCACAAGACTGGTTCATGAATAGTTGATAAATTTGTGCATCATGCGCAATAAAGGTTTAAAACCAATAAGGAAACATTGAGGAAAGAATGGGTTGGTTCGTGAATATGGGCCTGAGTGAGTCCACTTGAAGGAAGTTTTGTTGAGTCTCAGTCTGAATCAGTTAGTTGGCGGGAAAGCTTAGTTAGTGTGAGGCCGAGTTAGTTCGGTCGGAAAAAAAACGTCCGTGAGTCTGAGTCAGAGTGATTTTGGTCGGAAAGAAATCTCATGAATCGGAGTAAGTCTGCTTCAGTAAAGCTTTGGTGAGTCTGATTCTGAATGCATTCGGTTGACGAACACATTGTTGAGTGTGAATCCGAGTGAGTTTGGTTGAAGAGATGTTTCGTGATCATGAGTTTGTGTAAGCCTGCTTAAGTAAAATATTGATGAGTCTGATTCTATGTGAATTTCACGAAAAAAATTATTAACTGTCTGAGTGAGTTTTATTTATTTTGCTGACCTAAGCTGAAGGATTGCAATGAAAACGAAACTAATGCTTGTTGCAACTTGAACTTCAGTCGTTATCGACGCTTTATTCTATGGCGCCTATGGTTTGCAAAGCCCGGGTAAAACATGAAACGTAGTTTTGCTGTAGATGCTCAAGTGTTGGCTGCCAGCAACGTCATTGTAATAATATTGTGGACGGCGAGCACACCTTTCTGGAGGCTCGCGGCCACTTCGGTTGTTGAGGCCCGGCCAGCTGCACGCGATTTTCGAGCAATACCGTCGAGTGACAACGACAGACTTGGTCTCTCGCACCATCCTATCGCGACGGCTGCAACCACATGTACACGACCAATTCTCCTTGTTGCTAGATTGAAAATTATCGCGTGCATTGCCATAAATAACATACAAATGTTTAAATGTTAGCTGATTGGAACATGCTAATAATATTACAGTCTTCTGTGGCAACAGAAACCCACGAAAGCGTTTCACGACTTTTTTTTCGCAATCATTTGTTCAACTTTCCACGAGGTCAGTTTTTAGTGCCTACCTGGTCATTGTGAAATCAGTGACAATGATTCCGCAGGTAACGTGGCTCGCACATTCTACCAAGAAGAGCACACTCTTCTGATTCCTTTGCCAAGGACAGGAAGCTCCAAGGCAGCTTCGTCACCTGGCAAGAAGTCTCAGTCTGCTGGAGTAGAGCACCTCAAGCATAAGACATACGAGACTCCACTAAATTAACACAAGACCAGACCTTCAACCTGTATTCAGACTTCCTTGACGTGAAGCTTCGCTTGCTTTTCAAGTTTGGTGGAGGAAGCATATACAACTGTTACTGAATTGACCGACAGTGCGGAATGCGATGTTTGCGGCACCGAAGAAGACATCGGCCATTCGCTATGCCGTCGCCCTCGACTTGCTTCTGAGAGACAAGAATGTTTTGACGCATTGCGACAATTGGACGATCGGCCCCTCTCTGGCCACATGCTGCTGGAACGCCGTCCTCGTCCTTCGTTGGCTTAAGAGGCAGTCAAAAACTTCTTGCGCTTTTTCAGGACAACGAGCCTATGTGAACGCCTTTACCTTTTGCGTAGTGCCACCGCTGCATCCCCGTCAGCGCAATGACTAAAAATTTTCGTCTCTTTTTTTCTTTCCATTTCTCTCATCTCTAAACTCCCCCTTCTCGTTCCCCCAGCGTAAGGTAGCAAACTCGGCATCATCATCATCATCATCAGCCTGACTACGTCCACTGCAGGACAAAGGCCTCTCCCATGTTCCGCCTGTTAACCCGGTGCTCTGCCTGCTGCTGCCAATTTATACCCGCAAACTTCTTAATCTCATCTGCCCACCTAACCTTCTGTCTCCCCCTAACCCGCTTGCCTTCTCTGAGAATTCAGTCAGTTACCCTTAACGACCAGCGGTTATCCTGTCTACGCGCTACATGCCCGGCCCATGTCCATTTCTTCTTCTTGATTTCAGCTATGATATTTTTAACCCCCGTTTGTTCCCTAATCCACTCTGCTCTCTTCTTGTCTCTTAAGGTTACACCTACCATTTTTCTTTCCATTGCTCGCTGCGTCGCCCTCAATTTAAGCTGAACCTTCTTTGTAAGTCTCCAGGTTTCTGCTCCGTAGCTAAGTACCGGCAAGATACAGCTGTTATATACCTTCCTCTTGAGGGATAGTGGCAATCTACCTGTCATTATTTGAGTGTGCTTGCCAAATGTGCTCCTCCGCATTCTTATTCTTCTAGTCACTTCAATCTCGTGGTTCGGCTCCGCAGTTATTACCTGCCCCAAGTAGACATAGTCTTTTACAACTTGAAGTGCACTATTACCTATCTCGAAGCGCTGCTCTTTTCCGAGGTTGTTGTACATTACTTTCGTTTTCTGCAGATTCATTTTAAGACCCACCTTTCTGCTCTCCTTGTCTAACTCCGTAATCATGAGTTGCAATCCGTCCCCTGAGTTACTCAGCAATGCAATGTCATCGGCGAAGCACAGGTTACTAAGGTACTCTCCATTAACTCTTATCCCTAACTGTTCCCATTCTAGGCTTCTGAAAACCTCCTGTAAGCACGCGGTAAATAGCATTGGGGAGATTGTGTCCCCCTGCCTTACACCTTTCTTGATTGGTATTCTGTTGCTTTCTTTATGAAGCACTATGGTAACAGTTGATCCCCTGTAGATTTCTTCCAGGATGTTTATATATGCTTTATCGACGCCCTGATTCCGCAGTGTCTGCATGACAGCTGATATTTCTACTGAATCAAACGCCTTCTCGTAATCCATGAAGGCTATGTATAGTGGTTGGTTATACTCTGAGCATTTCTCTATTACCTGATTGATAGTATGAATGTGGTCGATTGTTGAGTAGCCTATTCGAAATCCTGCTTGTTCCTTTGGTTGATTGAATTCTAATGTTTTCTTTACTCTGTTAGCAATTACCTTTGTAAATAGCTTGTATACTACAGAGAGCAAGCTAATCGGCCTGTAATTGTTCAAGCCCTTGTCATCTCCTTTCTTATGTATTAAGTTGATGTTAGCGTTCTTCCAAGACTCTGGTACTCTTCCCGTCAGTAGACACTTCGTAAACAGAGTGGCTAGTTTTTCTAACACAATCTGTCCTCCATTTTTCAGCAGATCTGATGTTACCTGATCCTCACCAGCAGCTTTGCCTCTTTGCACGCTCTCCAAAGCTTTTCTGACTTCTTCTATCATTACTGGTGGGGTGTCATCTGGGTTACTGCTAGTTCTTATAGTATTAAGGTCGTGGTTGTCTCGGCTACTGTACAGATCTCTGTAAAACTCCTCCGCTATTTTAACCATTCTATCCATATTGGTAGTTATTTTGCCTTCTTTGTCCCTTAGTGCATACATCCGATTTTTGCCTATCCCAAGTTTTCTCTTCACTGCTTTGACACTTCCTCCGTTTTTCAGAGCTTGTTCAATTCTCTTCATGTTATACCTTCTTACATCGCATGGCTTTTGCCTATTAATCAAGTTCGAAAGCTCTGCCAGTTCTATTTTGTCTGTTGTACTTGAGACTTTCATGATTTGACGCTTCTTAATGAGATTCTTCGTTTCCTGGGAAAGCTCGCCAGTGTCCTGTCTAACTACCCTGCCTCCAACTTCCACTCCACACTTCATAATTATACTCGTCAGATTATCATTCATTGTATCTATGCTAAGGTTGGTTTCCTCACTAAGAGCCGAGTACCTGTTCTGAAGCGAGACTCTGAATTCCTCTACTTTCCCTCTCAGTGCTAGCTCATTGATTGGCTTCTTGCGTATCAGTCTCTGTCGTTCCTTCCTCAAATCTAGGCGAATTCGAGACCGTACCATTCTATGGTCACTGCATCGTATCTTGCCAACCACTTCCACATCCTGCACGATGCCTGGGTGTGCACTCGTTATAAAGTCTATTTCGTTCTTATTTTCGCCATTAGGGCTCCTCCATGTCCACTTGCGGTTTTCTCGTTTTCGGTAGAAGGTATTTAAAATCCGTAAATTATTGCGTTCTGCGAATTCTACTAGTAGCTCTCCTCTGGCGTTTCTAGTACCGATCCCATAATCTCCTACTGCCTGGTCTCCAGCCTGCTTCTTCCCTACCTTTGCATTAAAGTCTCCCATCAGTATTGTATACTGTGTTTTTACCTTACTCATTGCCGATTCTACGTCTTAATAGAAGCTTTCAACTGAAGCATCATCATGGCTGCATGTAGGCGCGTAAGCCTGTACCACATTCATCTTGTATCTCTTATTCAGTTTAATTACGATACCTACCACCCTTTCATTAATGCTATAGTATTCCTCTATGTTGCCAGCTATGTTTCTGTGAATTAGGAAGCCCACTCCCAGTTCTCTTCTGTCAGCCAAGCCCAGATGGCAATAGGCATGCCCATTCTGTAGCACCGTATAGGCCTCACCTGTCCTCCTAACCTCACTAAGCCCTATTATATCCCATTTAACACCCTCTAGCTCCTCGAATAGTACAGCTAGACTTCCCTCACTAGATAAGGTTCTAGCGTTAAACGTTGCCAAGTTCAGGTTCCAATGGCGGCCTGTCCGAATCCAGAGATTCTTAGCACCCTCTGCTGCGTCGCAGATCTGACCGCCGCCGTGGTCAGTTGCTTCGCAGCTGCTGGGGACTGAGGGCCGTGAGTTATTTGACGTATGCATGTGGGAGGTAGTGGCCAGATACTGCACCAGGTTGGCCAATTCTTCCCTGGTGAGGGAGTGCGTTCGCGGCGGTGGTTACCAGTGAGGCCGCACCCCACGCCTCGTAATGCAGTTCCATCACCACGCGGATTTTTTTTTATCCGGTTGGGAACTGCGCGGCACCGGGATTTGAGCCACGGACCTTTTGCATGCGAGGCGGATGCTCTAACCACTACGACATCGCTGCTCCAGCTCGGCATATGCCTGGTTAACCTCGCTCCCTTATCTCTTGCTGTTATTGTCCTTTCGATCTTCCTTAACCCTTTGTAGGGCAGGATATGTTTTAAAAAAAAAAACAGAAAAAGGTTGTCTTATTTTACTAACCAAGCCAACAGAAGTAGTTTGAAAGAAATTTCAAGGATGTACAACGAGTACTTTATTAAAAAAACTGGGACACAATTGTCCCACTGGCGCTAAATTAAAATTCAAAAAATGGGACGCATTTGTCCCAATGATCTTTGAGGGCTCCGGGGTTACATTCGGGCGGCGTGAAAAAGTCCAAAACACGTTGAACCAATGCTCCTTGAGGGCTCCTTGGTTACATTCGGCCGGCATGAAAAGGTCCAAAACACGTTGAACAAAGGGGCACATTGCACACAGAACACAGAAGGTTGGTGCGCGCTTCTTTCTTGGCAGTCGAGCACCAACGACACCGCTTCCTTTTTGCAATCTTCTGAGGGTGATGTCCAGCTCCCAGAAATCGGACTTCATCAGCAACGCCTACCATTTTCTGGCCATGTTTGGCACCTTTTTTGTTGACTCGATACGGGCGATTGCTGGACCCTTTGAATGTTTGCCCGTTTATCAGCTGGCGACCAAGGACGAGCCGGAACCAAAGGTAGCTCATTTCACTGACTGCTTTCATTTGAAGAAAAGCATTTACTATTGCTGCGTCTAGCAGAAAGTAAAAATTTCGGTACTACGACTTCTTCGATCGTCGATTAACCGGTTATGCGTTCCTTCTTTGGTCAAACTTGTCGACTCCGCCCATCCAGGTATTGTAGTCGGAGACTGCTTTTGGGCACTGGACGGATATAGATGAGCCATTAGAAAGCTTTCGAACAACGTCCTCAGTGTCGCTGGGGTGATGAAAGTTGGACAGCACGTGTACGTTTTTCGTGTCCCGCCACTGATAAGCTGTGATGCTCCCTTTCGCACGCCAGATATACTGTCCCTTCTGTAGCTTGTTATCCCGTTTGATTTCGTCAGGTAAGTCCTTGCGGTTTGGGCGAACCGTTCCTGCGGCCAAAATGTTCTTTTCTTTCAAGGCCTCCATTAGGCGTGTGGACGTGAAAAAGTTATCGAAATATAGCTGCGTGCCAGCCTCTACTCGGTCAATGAGGGAGAGCAAAACATGCTGACCGAGACCTACGTTCGCAGGTCGGTCTGCACCTTTACCTTCGTAGACCTGGAATTCAATCAGGTAACCTGTCTGAAAGTCGGCTCTGCACCACACCTTGTATCCCCGCTTGATAGGTTTCATTGGAAGGAACTGCTTCAGTGAGGACCGGCCTTTGAATCGCATCATACTCTCATCAATGGCTTGGTGCGCTGATGGAGTGTATTGTCTCTTGAAACTTTCATTCAGTGCGAGAATGAGAGGACGCACTCTTGCCAGTCGGTCGTACCCTTCTTCACCTTTCTTTTTTTCCTTGGTTAGGTCGGTGAGGTGCAAACAGTTCATAATGGCTTGAAAACGACGGAACGACATAACCTTTGATATTTCAGGACAATTGAAAAAACTGTCACTGCTCCAGGTACATTTGATGTCTGGGGTTTGTGCTCATCAGCAGAAGTATGCCAAAGTATGCACGGAGTTCATCAATTGTAAGCTCTTTCCAAAGCTGTCGGCCTTTCTGTTTGGCAAAGCGGTTTGTCTCAGTCGCCAGTGTGTTCATGATACCTTCGTCAAAATAAAGAGCAAAAGCTTCACAAGGTGTCGTCGGGAGATTTGCACTGTATTGTGGGTCCCAAATTTTTGGAACACGAAAGACGGCATCCGGTTCGCTGCTATTCCATGCCCCAACCTCCTCCTCTTCGACTTCTGCTTCGTCGCAAATTCTAGGCACTTTCTTCTGCCTCCTTTTCTTTCTTGAATCGGTAGCCTTTCGCTTTTGTGGTTTCTTTGTTGATTCCGCCGCTTCGGCTTCACTGCTTTGCTCATCTGAATCGGACGGAGCGAGCTCGGGTGCGAAGTCTTCATCTGTATCTCTGTCGGAATCACTCGACGTAGGGTCGTCAGGAAGGCTAAAATATAATTCCAGCGCTTCCTCTCGCGTCAGCAATCGTTTACCTGCGTTTTTACAAGCAAACAGAAAACAAAAGAGTTGGTGAAATGTTTCACTACACATCGAATGCAGGCAGCGGTGGCAGTAGGCTTATCCCATCGTCATGCAGTTTTTGCCCTGGCACCATTCGAAAAAGCTTTTAGGAGTAAGTATTGCTTCTATTGTTAAAAACACCCGATTATTACATGCTGGGACTATTTCTTTCGAAGCACAGAAAAGGGTACACTCACTTGTCATCTTGAATTATTCTTTTCCGGAGACTCACAATGCGGAAATTTGTGCCGCCGATGAAACAAAAAACACAATTTTGAAAATAGTGTACACCTAACGCCACCTATTGTACAGCTTGCAAACGAGATTTAACAGAAGTGTAAAAACCTCAATGTAGATGACAGCACAGAAAAAATGAGCTTGATGCGTCCTATTGTTTTTAACGAGCAATTCCGTGGGGAACAAAAAATGGGACATATATTTCCCGTTGCCCTACAAGGGGTTAATTTAACTGTAACAGGGGCCCAGAAGCGTATGCTATGACGGCTACGATGCATTTTCACAATGCAGCAAGAGACCACATTTGTCACAAGCTGCGATCGAAATATTTAATCAAACCTACTATACTATAATTTACAAGAAATACAACCGATCTCTCACTCGCCGCGTGAGATTCGAAGGTAAAAAAAAGGTGGTCTCTACGTTACATTCCTTGAGATACACGGTCATAGCGAGCATCGCGAGCAAAATGCAACAGAATGGAGGAACAGTGCTGCAGCTATGTTGCCGAACATCGCCACGATAGCTTCCACGCGACAAATGATCTTCTCTACTTTTCCAGAAATGCGGGACGCGACTAACGACGACTACAAACGTGCCTCGGCGACAGCAAATCGTGTCGCTGTCGTTTGTCGCTGTCGCTAGCAAATCACGTGCTTGTGGCTGGGCCTGTGGTGCCATGACGCTTTCACTCCTATACGTCGCTAGTAGGTGGCTTTTCATCAAATTTTGAGCGCTCCGAGAAGCGTCCCAATTATTTCGTTTTTCCATATTATGACGGAATAACGAGATTTGTATGACAGCAAAGAACACATACGTTTGTATTAGCCAGAGAACACGTCCCAATTATCTGATTTTCGCAATAATTTGGAGCCAAACGAATGAGCTTTTGCCGTATGTCTTATAGCGTTATATTTATATATCACGCATCTACTTCTGTATAAAGTCTATATGGCTGAAGAACTTTTGTCTTTATTTATTCTTTGTGGCAGTTTTTGTTTCCGCCACGTCTAGTTCATTACTCGAACCCCTTTGGAATGAATTTCACTCTGTGGGTGCGAATAACTAAAAATCATACACGATGAGTGTTGTGGCATAGTTTCCTCTTTATTTGCTCAGATTTTTTTGTGGGAAAAGGTACTGAAAAGAACATTCCGACTGTATGCCTGCCATGCTCTGTTGCATCGATTCTCCTTTTCTGCAACAGTTTCCTCAAGGGCTTGCGCTCCGCGCAGGAGGACACGAAATCGTCTTTGCTATTCATGAAGACGTCGATGACCGTGATGTCCAAGCTTCCCCACCGAGGCAAATTTCGGTTGTCCTTGCGCACGTTTTTAGAATGAACTCAGCTTTCCAGTTCATCCCTTCACTTTTGTTGTTCGTGAACATCGCGCCAGTCAACGACTCATATAAAAATCATTGTTGCACAATAAACGGCTTTCAAGCAACGCTTTCAGCGCGCGGTATCTTGTCAATTATTGTGTGTGCAATATTCAACCTGACAATATTCGTTATTTTCCACCTCGGTGGAACAGTTGAAAGCATTCTCAGCTGCTGACCTGAATGTAGTGGGTTAAATCCCAGACGTAGCAGTCGGATTTTGATGGGGGCCAGATGGTAGAAGGCCATGTGCTATAAGATATCAGTGTACTTTAAAGAATACCAGATGGTTGATATTTACGGAGCCCTCACTACAGCGTCTCTCAAAATCATATGGTGAATTGGGAACGTAAAACGCCAGATAATCTTTTTAAGAATTATCATTTAAATCTTTTTTTGCAAACACGCACATTTCTAGGTTTCACATATTTTTTTCAGCAATGCCTTAAAGAACATTTTCGAAGCTATAGGCCTTTCAAAACAAAGACTGTGTAGTTGCAAGTGTGCCCTCTATGCGCATATTTCTTATCCGCAATAGGAGCGCGAGACATGTCACGGCAGAGCGTCACACAGAATCGCTATCAGGGCGATAGTAGTCACGAAAATGGCTGCTACGAAAGACTGTCGACAGCGTTCTGAGGTTGCACAGGCGGAAGTTGTTAAGGTCAAATTATATTGGTCGTGAAACTTGGAGCAAAAAGTGCCGAAAACCTATTAGCACGGACATCAACGCCCGCCGATGATTGACGCGCGACTAGGTGAGGAGGGGAAAAAGTAACCAAAACTAAACATTTTGTGTAATTGTTCCGCAACTATTCGTAACTTTATATATCTCAAACGTATTATCTGATACTGGAATAAATGAATGATTGTCTCATTTTTAGTCAAAGTGCCATAACAAAGGAGTATCCAGGCAAACTGCTATCAGGAATTCTTTTCAGTTCAACGCATTTCTGGGCCAGCGAGACATCGCTCACATAGTGGTTTTGCGCGTATCTTTCGTAGTTTATATATTTACGGATGTACTCTTCACTGGCATGGCATTTCAGATATGAGCTTGCTCACAGATTGTGTAGATAGCCGGTACTGAAGTTACCAATTGCCTTTTGCAATTGCGTGCCCTCACCTTTTGGTGACGTTTAACGCGACACGCTACGCACGAAACACTGTACTCTACGGTTGCCAAACAAATATTTTTATGGCTGCTTTCTCGCTGCACTGGTTTTATGCGATAGGGCAGTGCAAATTTTGAAAGTTAAAAATAGGCTGTTGTTCTCGTGATAAGTTGTTCCACGATTTCATCTCCAAAGTTTTTGATCTGTTTGCAAGTAGATTGTTTGGCTAATAAAATAATCTTGCGACCTTTATCTTTCTCTTTCGCCTTCCTTTTCTGTCGCACACGCACTAAGCGAGCTACGAGGCGTGACAAAATTATGTATTACAGCCGCACGCAAAAGGTCAGTGATTAGGATTTTTTTTTTTTCAATTTCGCACCACGTAGGGCAAGAGCACGACGTCGCTACAGCTTCCGGCTGTGACGGCATTTCTCAATTTTTTCATTTTCTTCTTTGCTGTGAATTATCCCTGCGTGCGTATAAGGCCTACCAGGCCTATTGCGATGCATCAGCACACGTTGGTCAGTTTATCCAACGAGTTGAACTGAAAAGGGTTCACTTTTGGGAAGCCAATGCCAACAAACAGAATATTTAAGTAGCCAGATTGATCGCTCTTCTACCTTGCCTGCACTTTTCAGCAACGCGTGCTACGAACAGTGCCCTCACTATGGCGTTGACTGTGCCCCGCTCGGTGGTCAACCAATCTTAGAAGAAGACGTCGAATGGCGAAAGTTCCCTTTGGGTAACCTTCTCAAAAGGAAGGCAAGATTTCCGAAATCTCATAGACGCTTTCCCCCTAATATTTAGAGTGTAAAATAGTAAGAGTCACAAGCAATAACTGGGCAACAAGAAATCACAGAAACTAAAACTACGCTGATGGACAACTGCAGTACGTTCTGCAGTATGGGTTCTGAAATATTTTTCCACACTTTGTAATATCCGATATAGCATTAGCATTTCAGCACATTAGCATGTGCTTTTTTTTAGCACATTAGCAAGTGCTGAAACCATAATATCATTGTGAGAACCGCCGCAGTGAAGCGCTTCAAAACTTGCAACAGCATGGTGTTTTTTTAAGTTGTATTTAATTTAACCTACGTACAAAGGGCTCCAGCATCTCTATAATGCGACCACCACGGCCTTCATTCGATCAGTGAAAAATGGGCGCTCTGGAATGCACAAAGACTGCCAGTGATATAACACGGTAGACGAAGCGCATCTATTTCACGGTTCTTTGTATTCGATTCTTTGGCTTCAAGAATATCCGCTGATATTGATTTACTCAATTAGGGTTTGTGGTGCCCATCGTTATATCGACTGTTTTCTTGCGTCTGGGCATTTCCTATACGAGGGAAAATTGGTGCTGTGTTGTGGCCGATAGCCGCTCGAATATCTGAATATCGAAGCAAATGTCCTCAGCTCTGCCAGGTAGCCTGTACAAGCGATTCAAAACACGAACGACCTTTATAATAAACGTCCAAAACCAAAAAGCTTTCACAGGATAACGTAGGCTTGCAATGCCAAATTTCGGGCCCAGCAGCTTGTTTTGCCACCTGACGACAACGGCAAGGAAACTCCAGACGCTCGTTGACGCGTTTTTTTGCGACATTTTCACCGCTCTTCCTTCTCGACCAATGTGATATCAAGTAAGTGTTTTCATAAAATTTCTTCACATCAGAGAAGCGTGCGCTTCTTCGTGGCTGCAACCCACGTTGAGGCACTATCAGTGCGATAGTCGTCTCGGAAACGGTTTCCGCGGAAGTGCTTTGACGACGTTCACAGTTGTGGCTACTGCCATTGTGAGCCGCTGCGCTATTCATCATACCGACTGCCAGCAATCAGTACACTTTGATCGGTATTTTCGACGAGTTGCACTGGGGAGAATTGAGCTTTGTGGAACCGATTCAACGGAACCTAATTTTCGAAGTGTGCGGGCTGGTGACCCGATTGATCGAAATTTTATCTTGCAGACACATCTTCTGCAAGAATTGCTAAAAACAGAGCTGCGGTGATGACAGACTTTGCTGACCTATCAATGATCGAGATGTTCCGGCAGAAGACGTCGATTGGAGGGAGTGTCCGGTGCACAACCTACTCAAACAAAATGTAATAATGCTTAAAATCTAGACGCAAGGGCTCTTGTAGTAATATTCATCTTTTGAAACAGTCATCGTCCTAAACAGAAAGGAACTGAGCAGCACATAGAAGAAAATTTGACTGAAGATGGTGCTATGGCTTTGTGTTCGATGTCTAGCTCCATCATTTAACATCTGCTGCTGATATCAATATCTAGAACTCTGTCTATCTCACAAATACTATGCATAGTACCACACAATGACTGAGTCAATTAGTTTTTTAGGGTGGTGGGGGGCATGCTAGCCCTTCTGGTATGCTTTTTGTACCACAATCTTGTAGTCACAACAAATAAAATTAAATGTAATGCAGCATTTGCCTAACAATGTTTACCACTCTTCGCGGGGGATGCGAGGCTCAAACACGGCAAACAAAATCGATCAAGGTCTGCGTAACATGAGCGTAATAGTGTCAAAGATAAGACAAAGGCAATTCAATTGGATCTTGTGGGAATGGAGGCTGGCCCGCTGCCTTTGCGCGGGCTTTGCCGCCTTTTCTGCCATTCTCATGTCCCGACATGTCTGCCCTCCTTTGCTGTCTGCCGCGC
The DNA here is from genome assembly GCF_043290135.1 of Rhipicephalus microplus. Classification (NCBI taxonomy): domain Eukaryota; kingdom Metazoa; phylum Arthropoda; class Arachnida; order Ixodida; family Ixodidae; genus Rhipicephalus; species Rhipicephalus microplus. The sequence continues at coordinate 98,233,702 of NC_134707.1, read as the reverse complement.
TGAGAGAGCGGCGTGACGTTTAACTCCCTCACCCGGTAGCGGATGTTGACGGTGGCGCCGCGCGCGGGGACTCCCAAGAGAGGTTTTCGCGCGCTGCGTCGGGAGCAGTGAGTACAGTCCGGGACTTCAAACGGTGAGCCACGCATTCTTTTCCGTCCGTCGAGTCCCGTCGCTCGGGGCTCGTCGGACTTCGCTGACGGCGCCTCGCGCCCGATGCGAACGCTCACCTTTTGTTGCCCCGCTGCGTACTCACGGCCGAAGGGCAGTACGGTGTCCTAGTGTGTGGCCTAGCTACGCCGACCCGTCTCCCTTCGAAGCCTACGCGAGCGCCTTTGCCCTCGCTCGAGCAACCGGGCCCTTTGTCCCGGTGTCTCCGTGGATCACCTTTACCGCGGAGACGTGCTCGTGGCACCCTGTGTAGTACTTTGTGCCCGTGGCGTGGATAAGCCTACTTGCTTTCCCGCCGCGCCTTTTTGCAACGGGCTGTACTGCGTTTGGTGTTGCCACAATAAAGTGTTGCGACTTGAGCAGTATCGTGTTTCCCGCCACGGCGACGGTTAACGCGTGCCCTGCGGCTCGCTAAGACCGGACCCACGCTGGTGGCCGTACTCCTTCGGGATACGTGTACACCACACTGGCGCCCAACGCGGTATCAAAAGCTCTAGCTTTTGACTGCTCTTAGCGAGTCAGTTCGCCTGCGCGATTCGGGCTCGTCGTAACATGGCTGCTTCGCGGGACTTTTGTCCGCTGACCCTTTTAGCGGATGCCGCGTTGCACACGGAGGCCATTGCCTCTATGGACGGGAACCCTTCTGCACCCGTCCGTGTCGGCACCCCCTATTGCGGTGACGACACGAGGCGCCTAGCCGCTCCCTTTGGAGATGGCGCGTCGCTTCGGAATGGGCCTCTTGCCCTACCCGAACGTTATGTCTGCTTCGTGGCATGCCGCGTTGCACCAAGAGGCCACCGCCTCTATCGACGGGCGCCCTTCGGCGCTCGCCTGTGTCGTCACCCCTTTTTGTGGTGAATACACTCCTACGTGGTAGCTGACGCGCTATCTCGTGCCCCTAGTTGTCTGCCGAGAACCTGGATTTCGGTGCGACGGCCGCTCGCGGTGCCTTAGCACATGCAAGCGTCGGGGGCGAAACAGCAGCTTCGCCGCCATTCGGCGAGAAGGGTGAGTCCCCATGCGGACAAACCTTGGCTGCTATCCAGGTAAGCGGCGCACCGCGAAGCGGCCGAGCGGGGGAGCTTTCCGAAGGCCACGAGGCCGAGAGCGAACCCGTAACGCCGACTCACGCGGCGGTTGCTGCGGTCCTGAGTGGGCGCGATACCAGACTCCCCCATTTGGGAGAATGGGAATTGCTTTCGGCAGCGAAGAGCTACTGAAGGCTCAGCAGAGTGATCCGTTTCGAGTCTCGGAGGGACGGAGCGCCGTATACGCTGCTTGCTTTGCGGCGGGCGCCGGTAAACCGTCTTGACGAGGCGCGGAGCGCCGTTACGCTGCTTGTTCTGCGGCGGGCGCGATTAGGGGGCTGAAACAGCGTGTGTCGCTGAGTCCCCGGCGGATTCATTTTGCTGGACCATGACGGGCTCCTGCTGAAATCTATAGCCACTCACGACGAGTCCATAGACCCGTTTAAGGTGGTTATGCCCAAAAGTCTGAGAGCCGCACTGTTGCGATCCTCTCACGACGAACCCATGGCCGGTCACCTGAGTGGGTCGAAAGTTTTTGCAAACTGAGCAATGTTGTGACCTGGCCCGGCACGAAGCGTGGCTTTTATCGCTATTCCGTGCCTGCCACGTCTGACAAACGGTTGAGCCAAGGGTTGGAAAGCCGCCCGGTCTTATGAACCGATTGTCAGTGAGCGTCCGTGGCGCGTACTAGCTGAAAGATCCCCTTTGGGAAAACTCAGCCGTGCCACATCGCAGGCCTGAAGCCCTTTGTCATGGTCTGACGAGCTTGCGCCAGTGCCCTGCGGCACTTCGCGCAAGCAACGGGCACACCCGGAGCGGCGGACCGCATTCGGACCCCGCACCGGTATAATCTGAGGAAGCGGTCACCTTTGTGATTTCGCGCCGGACGGCGGACTTCTCCGCAACCGAAGGCCCTCAGTTTACTGTCTAGCCTCAGTATACGTTAGCTTCTTTACGGCCTTTTCTCGTAAAGAAGTTGACCCCGCTCTGTCTGCTGCCAGTGTTTCTTTTTTTTTTGAAGTGTTCATGTGTATTTTGTTTCTTTTGTCTAATATTAAGTGATATTTGTATTTTATGTTTTTTGTCAGATGTTGAGTGTCGTTTTGCTCTGTTTTTACTTTTTTTTTCCGTGTTCGTTTCGTCTACCGCGAAGGGAGCTGTGTGTGACCTTGTGTGTCGGTGCTTGCCGGGGGAGAGAGAGACGAAGGACGCTTTGCGCCTACGCTCGCGCAGCTGTCGGCGGTGTGTGTGCGTGCTTCTGTGCGTGTGTGGGTGCGTGACGCTTCGATGCGAGCCCGCGAAGAGCGCGTCATGGCTTCCCCCCCATCGATGCGGACGCTGGAGGTACTGGGGGGTCATTGACCCACTGACGTCAGACCGTCTGGCTGTGCTCCGCTCTCGGCCGTCGCCGAAGAAGCCGTGCTGCCTTTCCCACCATGGCTCCTGCACCAGGCCAGCTGAAAGCAGCTATATGCTGCCGGCCAACGCCAGGGCGCCTCGCAGCCAATTTTGGTTCGGCCTCCCTGACCACCGGAGAGGCCCGGCTTCCCGCAACGTCCAGCTCCCTCATCGAGCCAGAAATGCGGGGCCTCCGAACAACCGAAGCGGCTTTCGTCGGACTCGCGGCTTATCAAGAGCAGGAACAAGCCATCAGTGAGCCCCCCCCCCTTCCGGTACCTCTGACCTCGCACTCGGGCATCGCACCCAGCGGACACTTTCACGCCTTTCCGCCCCTCCGCGCAGTGGACGCTATCCCCCTTCAGCACCACGAACACTAGTGCCACGTTTCTGTGCTCCCTTCCGCAGTATTTGTATAGTGTCGTGTGTTTATTTTGTTATTTATGTTTTTGTTTCTCCTTTGTAATCATATTTCTTTTAAGCAGCAGTAGCAGGGCTGGACTGAGGTTAGCTGTCGCTCATAGCAGTGTCATTTTAACTGCATGGGTGACGTCCGGCTGCCCTTTGCAGACCGCTAAAGGGCAAATTTAGGAGAGGGGGATGTGGGAATGGAGGCTGGCCCGCTGCCTTTGCGCGGGCTTTGCCGCCTTTTCTGCCATTCTCATGTCCCGACATGTCTGCCCTCCTTTGCTGTCTGCCGCGCTGAGAGAGCGGCGTGACGTTTAACTCCCTCACCCGGTAGCGGATGTTGACGGTGGCGCCGCGCGCGGGGACTCCCAAGAGAGGTTTTCGCGCGCTGCGTCGGGAGCGGTCAGATACTCTCCGGGACAGCAAACGGTGAGCCTCGCTATCTTTTCGTCCGTCGACTCCCGTCAGTCGAGGGCTCGTCGGACTTCGCTGACGGCGCCTCGCGCCCAAGGCGAACGCTCACCCGCTGTTTGCCCCGCTGCGTACGCACGGCCGAAGGGCGGTACGGTGTCCTAGTGCGTGGCCTCGCTACGCCGACCCGTCTCCCTTCGAAGCCAACGCGAGCGCCTTTGCCCTCGCTCGAGCAACCGGGCCTTTGCTCCGGTGTCTCCGTGGATCAGCTTTACCACGGAGACGTGCTCGTGGCACCCCTGTGTAGTACTTTGTGCCCGTGGCGTGGATAAGCCTACTTGCTTTCCCGCCGCGCCTTTTTGCAACGGGCTGTACTGCGTTTGGTGTTGCCACAATAAAGTGTTGCGACTTGAGCAGTATCGTGTTTCCCGCCACGGCGACGGTTAACGCGTGCCCTGCGGCTCGCTAAGACCGGACCCACGCTGGTGGCCGTACTCCTTCGGGATACGTGTACACCACAATCTTTAGGCGTATTCTTGTGAAATGAAAGCACAAAATTTCGTTGCTTGGCTAAGTAGGTAAATACGGTGGAGTGTTATAAACTGCTCTCGTCAAGGTGTGCTGTCAATGCGAAATGCAGCATAGTGCATGCTCAGACGCTTTTGTTGTAACGAAGTGGTGCTTTCAGCATTTATTTTAGCCGCTTGTATTTCATCCATGAGGGTGCGCGCATAGCAACAGTTGGGAGTATCCGAGTATTAATAGCCTTCAGGTATGTAATAACTCTTTCATTATTGTGGCTGCCTATTTACGTAAATGCGCAGATTTTCTGTCACAGTCTTGTGTTCCTAAAGAAGATACAATTCGAATGTCCAATAATATTTTCTGCGTAAATTTTTTGTTGAAAGGGTATTCATGGACACGATTCCTCTTATAAATTATACAGAGGGTATTACCTGCTATTTTAAAATATATAGTCAACGGCCGAGTAGCAAAAAATAGCAACAGTGCAAGAAAAATTATAATGGCTGCAGTTGCCGCGAAATTCCCTCCATTTCTTAGCTGGGTACATAAATAGGTCATAAACATGTAGCAAATGATTGGTAAAAATTGCAGCTAGTAACTATTTACTAACGTAGTTAGTAACCAGTTTACAAACGCAGGTAGTAAACAGATAACAAAAGGTTACTTATGATCCAAGATAGTAAGTAAGTGATGCAGTGATCACCTATTTGCTTACAGTTTATGGCTTTCAAATAACTTTTTAGGAGCGCACCGTTAACTTCAAAAACTGCCTCAATGAAATTTTTAATGTTTTAGATTGTGTAAAAAGATAATTGTCCTAATTTTCAAAATACTGTCGTAATTAGGCTTGTACAGATTTGAACGTGCCTTGACCCAGGAGACACCGGAGGTACCTCGCAGGTGACTTCTTTCTTCAAATTTCAAAATAACATTGGACATATAACGGTACCAGACGATCCCCAAACGGTCGCCTCCATCCGCAGCGACCACCAATATTGCTCAAGATCCAGCGTTCACACTTGTACAATTGTCAAATGAAAAGCTATTGTTGCGCAAACCGGAGTCACCATAAGAACACGGCAATATTCTGCATGTGTCTTTTGCTAGAAAAGGCATACATAAATAATTCTAAGGACCGTAGCGTTTATCACGCTGCGCTGACCATGCAACTCTTGCACGAAAAGGCAAGTGTTTCCAACACTTTGCTAAGACGACACAGAGGTGGCATCTACCCGTCGCCTTGCGTTCTCACCTTATCACCTTCGAGACGGGCGCGCATGCCACGTGCTTATTTTTACGAAATAACTGCCAAGTAGCGCTCATGTCTCACGTGTGATGCAAATTCATGCGCTCGTTCACCTCCGCTGCACGCTCGAGGTAGTCTAACGCAGCGCCTCCAGAATATCATTGATTGATTAAAACTTTATTTGAATGATTAAAACTTTATTTCAGAATATCATTCACCGATTTTCTTGCGCAGAACATCAAGTACACTTTTTGTTCTTTCTCTTCAGACGCAAGACTATCGTCTTTCGACGACATTTGCAGTGTGACGTGCAGAAACAGGGTGAATTTGTTTTCTCTCTCTCTCTCTCTCTCTCTCTCTATCTGCACTCTCTTTCTTGCCATTGTTTCCCCACTCCTAGTGCTGGGTAGCAACCCAGATGCCAAAATTTGGTTAATCTCCAGGCCTTCCGTTTTCTCTCTCTCTCTCTCTTGAAATCAGTACGGGTGGGTAAGATTATTTGACGATTATGACTCCTGGCAATTACACAAATAATGTCGCACTCTCATCGCACGCATCGTCACACTTTTTCCGCCAGACGTGTGCCACCTACCCACTGGTGGATATTTGCCATTGGTACTCGTACGTGTGGCAGGTGATTCATTGTTTATATCTACCCAGCGACGGCAAGGGGAAAAATTGGTGCTTTTAATGCCCGAGCGTTAAGAGAAAGATCACATTGACAGCGCTGACCCGACAAAAGCAAAAAAGAAATGTAGGGGTCTAAGCGGAAATCGGGCGTCAGCGTTCTGCTTAGTAATAATTACTATAACAAAGAGCCACGCCAGGTCTCGGAAATACTTTTAAATAGATCCTAATCTACGTGAAATGTCAAGGTTCTTGCAGTGCTCACTATCAAACTTATAAAACATTAGGTGCGCACTTTTATGATGCAGCCGTCACGTTGGGGTAACGTCAGCTGTAGCTTATTGGCATTGACTGAATTTGATTTATAAAGCACTGTGCAAGACTACTATATTCGCGAGTACCAGCGCTTCATATCTTTTTGCCGCTTGGGCCGTTTGTAATATTAATCCTAATGCTGGTATGGTTACGCAACTGTAAACAACTGGTTATATAAAACACATCCGGCTGTTTAACGTATGTCTCAACGTGCGTTTCTACATATATTTAGCGCTACTTCATTATGTTCTGATCAATAAAAAATTAAAACACAGTCACCTTTCATCTACACGCTTTGCATAACTTCGATTGCGAAGGTGAGTGGAAACTGCAAATTTTCATTAATATCATGACGTCATCTCAAATAGATTACCTTATTAAGAAAAAAAAACAGATTGTTTGTGCTGTAGGCTCAACGCACTCCCACATAATACCATATTTCTTTCCCAAATCACAGTGTTAGAAACCCTAAGTGAATGTAAATGTGTACGAAGTAGCAAAAATAAAACAGACAATCAAAAAAGAATAAAACAGAGCGCTTATTTTGACTTTACTTTAGGTATGGCATATTGCATTCACAAGACTACAAAAAAAAAACAGATCAGAGATCTTGGAGATATGTGGGACGCAAGAGAAGGACAATTGTAAAAGCACTTATGCTAACAATCACATTATAATTTCAAGAGCTGTTTGAATATAATCACCGAGAAACAGCAGGAAAGCAAGCGCGATGATACGTCAAATACAGCCGGATTAGGCGACTACTTTTTATAATAGATACAGCTGCAGTACCGGTGCTGCTATAGTTTAGCGTTGGAGAGTGCCATCAGAATGTGTGCAGTCACCGCTGCACAAATATTCGTACGCGGCGCTTGCAACTGGCTAAGTGTAAGTGTCGTGGCTCTCACACAGCTAATAATTGGCAGATTCCACGTACATTGCAAATTGATTATAAGCGAAGTACGAATGAGGAAGGTTAATATGTCACTTCAAAACCAGCACAAACTTACGAGGCGCAAGCATTTAGTTTACAATAGACAAAAGCAGCAATGTTATGCGCACTCAGGTATCTAGATACAATGCAAGTATGTTGTATATAGCCGAGTAACGAAGGCACTACTAACGTTTGCAATAGGAGCCCCAGTAGTGGTAGGCATGCATATTAAGTCGCACATGGCTTCCATGTCTTTATTATCAAGTTTGCGCCTTCGATTTGTGTTCGCTGTTTATTCACGTCACACAATACCAAATTTGCTATATGGTAATACATAACGCGCACATGATGAATATTTTATTTGTATGTGTCATCCTCGTAGTCCATTCATGTCCCGTGATACCAAATTTGGTATATATATGAAGCGAGCGAAACAGCCGAGAGCGCATCATGAGGGTGGTGTGTAGTCATGTTCTTACATGGTACGCATGTCTTGATTATCATCTTCGCACCAGTCCCTTCGCCATCCATTCACGTCACCTTATACCGCATATAGCATACGTGAAGCTAGTGAAACAACCGCGGGCGCACCATGAGCGTATGGCGTGTAGTCATGACTTACATGACATGCATATCATAATTTCCACGTTAGGGCCTGTCACTTTCTTCGCAACGCAGTTTGTCAAATGCCATACCAGTCTTGAAATATGTCATGTGAACGAAACCACTGCGCGAGCAGCCAAACCATGACATGTAACTCATGGCATTCGTGATAAACATGTCATGATTTACTTGTTATGACTAGTCACTGATGCTTGTCTTAGAGTAACGTTATGCCATACTAATTTTGGTGTAGATCCCATCATCGAAAAAGCTGAAAGTGATTGGCGGCCTGATAGATAGATAGATAGAAAGATAGATAGATAGATAGATAGATAGATGGATAGATAAACAGATAGATAGATAGATAGATAGATAGATAGATAGATAGATAGATAGATAGATAGATAGATAGATAGATAGATAGATAGATAGATAGATAGATAGATAGATAGATAGATACTCACCATTATCATCAGCCTGCCTACACCCATTGCAAGGCAAAGGCCTCTCCCATGATCGGCCAATATCCGGCCTTGTGCTTCCTGTTGCCCATCGCCCAACCTAACTTTCTGTCTCCCCTTCGTGTGTTTGCCTTCTCTTGGAATCAATTAGTTACCCTCAAGGACCAGTGGTTATCCTGCCTACGTGCTACGTCCCCGGTCCATGTCGATTTCTTCTTGATTTCAACTATGATATCCTTGATCCCGATTTATCCCCTGACTCACTCTGCCGTCTTCTTGCCTCTTAATGATTCGCTTAGAATTTTTCTTGGCAGCGCTCGGTGCATCGTCCTCAATTTAGGCCGAACCCTCTTTGTAAGCCTCAAAATCACAAGGTCAGAACTTCGAAAACAGGCGGGTTGTTTTTTTTTTTCTTTCATACAGTTAAGAAAACAAGCTCACACGAGCTGCAAGTCAGATGAAGTTGAGAGTTTATGGGTGGTCAGGTGGTGTTCTACAGTGCTGATGGAAGGCACATTTTGCTTTTTCGAGCACATTCTTGAGCAGGAAAAATGGTGCTTTAGAGCAGGCCTAATTGTCTTCAGAGCAGAAAAAATTACTATATGTTCTAGGAAAGTGCAACAGAAAACTTGCTCAGAGATGTCGCAGCAGCATAGCATAGAATAACAAAAATCGGTTCGAATGCAGATGCCGGACCACACCTCATCGTATATTTATTTAAAACGCGTGATAAGAAAATCCCCTAAAGAAAAATAAAAAGGCCTGGGGTGCCGCCTCACTGGCGACCACCTGCAAGTAATGCACTTCCTTGGCAGAGCAGGATTGGCCATCCTGGTGTAGTACATGGCCGCTACCTACCAAGACTATATGCAAATATATAGATGGTTAGCAGCGGCCAAAGTGTCTGCACAACGCAAATAAATGCTTAGCATTCAAAAGTTTCAAACCTATGGTTCGGAGAAGGCTAGTTAATTGCGATAAGTACCATTAGCTGACACAGCGATGGCTGCAATAAGTCCACTGAAGATCGCAGTCGTCCTCAAGTGACAATTCATGTGAAGAACAATGTTGAGCTAGCAATCGCTATGAAAGAACCAATTCACTATGTCCTATGTGTTATGTTTGGAAGTTCTTTCCGATCAAATCTCAGCGTGCAAATTCATTGCTTTTAAATGTTTTTTTCTACGTTTTGAAATGTCCGTTATAGCATTAGTGATTGTTGAGAAACAACGGTATGGTTGGGAGAGAACCACCACTGTGAAGAGCTTCGCAAATTGCGGCCCCCTGGTGTTCATTTTCAACTTGCATACACTCGAAACTGCGCAAACGAGCCTCCAGTGTTCGTTTACTGTGACCACCGCGGCTGGTATTCGATGAGTGTACAAACACCACTGCGTAATTCACAAATATGAAGAAATATATAACGACGCCGATGGAGTGAGTCTGTTTCACAGCATGTAGTATTCAATCCCGCGACTTCAAAAATATCTAGGGTATTATTTACGTAATAGTCTCTTGTGACACATGGCGGCGTTTATCTTTGATTTAACTGTTTGCATGCATACGGGCATTTTCTTTAGACGAGAGAAGCGTGTGCCTTGTCGTGGCTGAAAGCCGCTTGAATTAATTGTAACTTATTGCAGCACCATTTCGAAGCAAAATTTTCCTGCTATAGCTGGTAGCCTCTACAAGCAAGTGAAAACACGAAGAACATTAAAAAAAAAGACGCACTTACAGAATATTTACGTGTTGTTGTAGTGCCTGAGATATGCGCGACAATTGCTTTTTTAAATGACAATCGCACAAGTGAGGACGCTGAAGCTTGAGCAACATTGGTGGGCGCTGCTGATGAGGTCGGCCTTTTGGAGTGTCCACTTGTGCCGTTCAAATTCTCAGTACTGTAAAAGATGGACAAACAAACGAATGAACAGACAGACAGACAGACAGACAGATAGAGCGAAATTTCAGCGTCGAAGGTCTCCAAGAAAGATTATCGTCTTTCAAAATAAAATCGTCAATCATTGACATCTACAGGGCACCGTAGGCTTGCAACGCGCAATTTTGGGCCCAGCAACTCGTTCAGCTATTTACCGACTCATGCAAAAGAACTCGAGACGCTCGGTGTTTTGCATTTTGCGATCGTTTGACCACTCTTCTTTTTTGACCCCTGTTATGTCAAGTAAGTGCTTACATAGCCTTTCTATTCACCAGAGAAGCGTGCTTTCCTTCCTGCCGAAAACCTTGTCGAGGCACTATCAGTGCGATAGTCATCATGGAAACGATTTGCGGGGAGGCGTTCTGATGACGTTCCTAGTTCCCAGTTAGGCGAGCTGAAGCGACGGCAATAGCGGGCCGGTATACTAGTCGCCATGTCAATTACCAGCCATCGGTGCACTTTGGTCGGTATTTCTAATGAGTTGGACTGGAGAGAATTGAGTTTTGTGGAACCTATTCCACTGAACAGAATTTGCGAAGCGTGTGGGCTGGTAACCCGACTGACCACAATTCTACCTTGCCGACACATCTTCTGCAAGAATTGCTACGAACAGTGCAGCACTGACGACCGGCATAGCTGCCCTATCGATGGTGAACAAATCCTGGCAGAAGACGTCGATTGGAGGGAGTGTCCAGTGCACAACCTGCTGAAACGGAAGGTAATATGGCATACATTTTTCCGCGAGGGTTTTTGTGGTGATGTTTGCCTTGCGAAATTGTGATCATGTGAAGCAGCAGGCGACTGATCCGTACAAGAACGAGCATTTGGCTGAAGATTGTGATTTGGCTTTGTGTTTGACGTCCAGCCCCATCATTTAAAGTCTTCTGCGTGTATTGAAAGCTAGAACACTTTTTTCCGGGCCAATACCCCGAATAGTACTGGGAAGTGGCCAAGTCAAATACTTTTTTTGAAGGTGGGCACGCTTTTAGGGAATGCTTTTTGTGCCACATTGTTGTTGTCACGTCACGTCAAATAACTGTAAATATAACGCAGCCTCTGCCTAAGAATTTTCGACTGGTGTGTGGCGGTGGTTCTGCAAACAAGATGGGTTAAGGTGGGTGTGTCGGGATTATTGTGGTGTGAAAGATAAGCCAAAAGCAATTCTACTGGACTCTTCAGCGTATTCTCGTGATATGAGAACACGGAATGGCTTCTCTTTGCTAAGTTGTTAAGTATAGTTGAGTGCCATGAAATTGCGTCGCCGAGGTGTGTTGTAAACGGGAAAGGCTGAATAGTGCGTATTTAGATGATTTTGCTATATCGTTGTGGCGTTTGATACAATTAACTCGCTCTCTGGTTTTTCTTCGTCGAGGCTGCATGCATTGCAGCTGTCAAGAATATCCAAGTAGTAAGAGTCCCACAGCTTTGAAGTGTGCAATGCCTCTTGTCGCTATTCCAGTTTCATATTTACGCAAGCGTGCTTATATCCTATCTTAGTCTTGTGTTTCAAAGAGAACATACAACCCAAATGAAAACCATACGAAAAGTATAGAAGTCGGTTTAATTAGACCTACGTGCGTGTTGAAAGAGACCAGGTGGTCTTCAATCCTGGAGCATTCGAGTACGGCGTCTCTAATAATCTTAAGCTGATTTTAGGACGTCAATGTTGAATGCATAATAATATTACCTAACGGCAAGTGATACATAGATGACGTCATTTGTGTTATTTTAACTGAATTGCACAATTTGTTCTATTATTTGTGAAAAAAACGAAAATATTTCCAGCTGCTGTCATGTGTGGCGTCACGCCAGCTAGCAAAAAAATAAACGCGGCTGATTACCCCTACATAATTTGAATGGTTAGAATATCAAAGTAAAACGTGTCTCACAGAAGTAGTTAGTTGAGGTGGGGCCGGGGGGGGGGGGTAGGCACACCACTTTGTCGACCCACCTACGTTGTTTACACCTAGAGGCGAATGACCATTTCGATGAATACCACTATGATGATAATTTGTACTAAGTGAACTTGGTAATACATGCCTGGACCCTCCTTATAGTGAATCCCTCGCAAATATGGCTGCACTAGGGAGGTAATCAACGCTGGTACTCGGTATGCACTCCTTCAAATTCTCCTAAAAGGCAAAGAGTGTGCATTTTGTTCCCTCTAGACCGGCTGGCATTTCTCACAAGGTTATCGCGGAACGCGGCTTGTATGCCAGGCGAGTGTCCGATAAGTATATTTTGAAGTTGGTAATTACAATGGGCGGGGAAGTTTGGCTTCCAGGCGCCTCCAGACGGTGTGTGAAAACGTTCGAGAAATTAGTTTTCCTAATGTGCCGAATCGGACGTTAGTTGCCAAGGCGCGTTTCCTGAGCCCATTGCGGAAATCACGCGTACCTATACTTCTGTTTCCGGGCGTAAACAGCACGCTGCCAACAAGGGCACTGTGAGAGAGAGGGTGTGGTGGTGTTGCCTCCTTCATGGCCTTAGTGCTGGCGGTGTGGTTCAAACGCACGCCAGCCGTTGTCGTAGACTGAGAGGTCGTTAGTTCGACCACCAGCAGCGAAGGAATTTTCTTCGTGCCTTTTGTTTCTGTTCCGGCTGGTTGAGCTTATTTCGTTGACGTATTTCTGTGACGGCGATAGGTCATGAGTCGTGTTGGACACCGGCATCAAACACATTCGTGGTAAATGTGTTTCACACTCTTTCTCACGGCCTAAAGGGTCGCTATAGCTAACTCAGCCACCAGCGTTTCATATCAACCTATTTATTTATTTATTTATTTATTTTATGTTTGAGGTAATTTTATTTTTGTTTTTCCCTGCCTATAAGAAAAAACAAAGCAAAAGCAAAAGGCTGGTAAGCCTCGCAGAGGCTCTTGCTCAGAAATAGTCTGGTACAGAGCTTAGACGCAGACAAAACAACTTTTTACACAGACTAACAATCAGCAAAGTATAATCAGACAAATAAACGCTACAAATATGAAGAAATACCACAAAAATATGCACAATAAAATATGATTACAGAAAAACATCATTATCACAATAACGTGAATAGGTGAGATAAAAAAACATTATTAGCAAGATACAATTTCGAAGCAAGCAACAGCATTGAAACTATACACTTAACAATTAGAACACATAAAGCAATAACTAATAGAAATAATACATTAAACATATTCATTGCAATCGTGAAGGAGAATTTTGTTCAATGTATTTTTGGAATTTTTTTTATTTAGCTCGGCTACATTTTCAAGTTTATTGAGGAGTCTTGCTATTTCAGTCATCATTTTGCTGACGATAGATAGTACTAGTTCTCGGTGTTCTTATGCCAGGTGCACGGAAGCAGTACTCAACACACCGAGAAAAATTATACATGGGCTATATTTTGTGATTTTTATGTGCAGAAGTAACTTGTAGTAATATATTTGCTGTGCTTGTAAATAAGAAATGTTTGGAAAATAACGGACGTATGCTAAAACTTTGTGCGTGACCATAGTATCCTTCGAGTAGTCGTAGTACTTAATTACTGTGCTGTCGTTGTTCCCCAATACAAGACACAATAACTTAGCCTAGAGTAGAACAGCGTACAACACTTTCTTCAGACAAAGGGGTAATAAAGGAAATAGTCTGTACATGCATCCAGTGCATCTACTTGGCTCTGCTACTAGTTTATGTATGTGTTCATTCCAAGAAAGGTCCTCCTGGAAACCACAGTGCCATATACCCACATACGCATACCCACAGAACTACATGGCATTCCAGTGGATGAGTAGCGGGGGGGGGGGGGGGCGCAGAGTAAAATTGAAAGCATACAGTTGGTAGTAATCTATAGGAGCATCAAGGGAATATACATACATACATAAGCAGGAACCGCTTCTGGTTTTTTCTTACTCATGTTTCTGTTGGCATTGTTGTGCAAAAGTTTAGCAACTGGTGATATAAACATCTGCAAGTGTTCAACATAACATTTGTACACATATCTAACATATATATATAACTTCTCACTTCAATTGGAAAATAAAACACGGTAACCTTCCTTTTGCAAGCTTCGCATAACCTTGATTCTCAGAGCACGTGGGATCTGCCAAAATTTTTTATCTTCCATTCTAAAAGGTGGACATGATACCATAGAAATAATTATTTTCGACGAGTTTTTTTTGGAAGGTGACGTCTTTTTTGATGTGGACATATGCTTTTGGTTTTGTTGTTTTAGTTTTTCCTTTATGTCTCTTTAGCTTTGAACAATTCGTAATGAAGTTCAGGGCACAGAAATGGCTCACGTAGTCCCGTATGAATTCGCCTCTGACTCGAAAGTTAAAGCCCCCTCTTTTTTTCTTAATCAATCGATGAACTCTCCGCGATCCCTTCTGACAGCTTTTGGCATCCAACATGATCCTGCATTGCCTCAAGCATCGCAGCCATTGCAAGATTTCAGAATCACACTTTGTTTAGCCCTGCATCTGTAATAGGCCCACATTTGACAATATCTTAGGAGAACGGCAAGAAGCCAGAAATTTTCGCGATCTCCAGCGTCATCACGTGGCGACGATTTGTTACTTCATGATTTGCCACGAACTCAAGTTCACAGCGATGGTAAAGCTTAGAGGCACCTGAAACTTTGATTATAAAAGAATCAGACTTCAAGGATACACAAGTTTAGACTGATAAATTGCACTCTGAAAACTTTAGAGTAGATGATTTTGATAGCGTTGGGTAAATCGTAGTTGAGTATATTGTATCAAAGGTATCAGTTTTCAATTCGCCGCCATGATCACGTGAGGTGAAGTCGCGAATCTTTTCCCGTTTTGGCCACTTTCTGGAAGCAAAGTTTCCTAAACTTGGGATTATTCGTGTGCGTGTCCACTAGAAGACTCGTGGTCGGATTAGCGACATCGCCACACGTGGCACTGTCACTCACGATCATGCTAATGGTAAGAATGCAAAGCACATTGCCTTTTACGAAGCAGCAGATGCAGGCGAAATGTTTGCATATGCAACGATTGGTTATTCGCTGCTTATTGGCATAATCATGCGCCAGCGTTGCTGCGGGCAGGGGTTCTTTTTTTCGTTTTTTTCTCTTTTAGGGCCGAAGCTCCTTAAGGCGTGGGTTGTGCGTCCCCTGTATGTAGCCACCTCTCGTTTAGTTTTTAGAGCGTTCACTAGATGGCGGTACTTGTAGCTGATGATGAAAAGTTGCGAGATGTTATAAACTAGATGGCGGTAATTGTAGTTGATGATGAAAGATGCGAGATGTTATAAAATAGAATACAAGAATGGCCCATTTGTACTACTTTGAGACTTCAATGTGGATATCATAGGCTTATCCTTCATATGACTTCTAGATATGCACTCAGATGTATATCGTTTGGCCATATGAAACCTACCACGATCCTAGGAACATGCATAGACCTAGTATTTACAAATTGTCCACTGCAACCCATGCAGGAACCACTCTCCCTTCATTTCGCAGACCGTAAAGCCGTCAGAATGAAGGGACATCGCAAGCCATTCATCGTCTAAAAACAAACAAAAGTTGATTTGTGTATATACACACACATTGTTTCTAACGTATTTACACTATGATCGACTGGGCGAATTACATGGAAGATTCACGGTTTACCGATGAATCCTTCCGGAGTTTTTATTTTGAACACCAACGCTCGATGATCATTAAAAATGTGCCGCCATATCCACGAAGTATATGATGATTGAGTGGGCAAAATGTACGGAGTATTCATAGTGTACCAGGTTTACCTCCGGAGCTTCGCCCACTCATCATCAGTCACTTCGTGGATATGTCGGCATTTTTTTCTTACTTAGCCTCGCTAGAACTGTCATTGCTTTCTGCCTGTCACCTCAGCTTCGAAAAATTAATTGCGCTTGGAACTCAAGCTATCGGTATATTCGAGAACAGCAACGCTTCATGTCGAAATGTTGCCGTGCCGGTCACCAGCCACTTGTGCTAATATTCATCTAATGCGGCTGTACTTATTTTCCATCTATTACCAACTACCTGGGGCCCAATAGACGCCGGAAAAATCTCTGACGCCAAGGTGGGTAGTGCGGGAACTGCGAAGTCGCGTCGGCACTTTCATTTGCTCTTTGCGTATGGTTTGCTTACCGAGCGTCTTCTCGCGACCAGCGTCGTACTTTCGGTGTGTGAAAAGAGTATTGCACTAACACAAATACTTTTTCATTGCCTATTTTATGAATCAGTCTATAATTGTGAATCGACTTGTTTGTTGTTAAATGGTGCTTTGGGCCCTTGCTGGCAGTGCGAAGATCCATGAAGTCCATCCAAATACTACCCATAGCAGTTTCGCTTGCTCTGCCTGGCTCAATGGGGCATTTCATGCTTCAGCGCTACCAAACCAAACCTAAATAACATGCTTTGCGGTACCTGAATACTCGTCCTAAGTACTACTGTTTTTGTATATAGAAATATTGTCGTTATTTTTCTGATTGTATAGCGAATACATTGAGCAGATTGACTGTAAAGAGCTATAAAAAAGCTCAATTGAGTCAGTCTTGTCTCACTTTAAAATCCCTAACTCTTTTATATGACGCAAGATAGCCTGTGGAATTCTTTTCGGTTCTTATGTACACTGTGTTATAAATAACAGACATGGTCTGGCAAGATCTTAGTTTATGCATTATTGACATTCAAAGAGTAGACGTTTTAAATGTTGGTAAATTATTATTGTCCAAAATTTCGTTCATTCTCTTCATCAGGTGCAGTGCTGGAACCAAGACCGAGGGTGCAACGTTGTCTTGGCTGCATCAGAACTGAACGAGCACTTTTGCGAAGAGTGCAACCACCACTCAACTTCATGTCCGAGGTGTTCTATGGTCGTACGCTGTGATAATGTGTGCGCGCACATGCAGAATAGGTGCGTAGATCAAGTGATGTCTGTCGCGTCCGGAAATCGGAGAAGCAACACCACTACCGAAAAAGCATTGATGGCGGCTTCAAATGCAAATATAGAAACACGAGTAGGTGAGATAAAACAGACTTTAGACCACCTTACACAAGCTCAATGTAACCGCCTTAATGAAATTTCACATTCCATGAGCATAGTTAAAGAAACACTGCTAGAAATATTAAGCAGGACTAGCACGTTGGGCAGTGTTGCATCCTCCGTAGAAGCAATGCATGAAACACTAAATGACCACATTGAAAAGCTGCAGCAGCTTGCAGGAACTTTGAGCAATTCACATGAAACGCTTAAAAACGTGGAAAGCATGGCGCTCAGACTGGAAGGGAAAAATAAAGACACAGCAAAGTTACTGAGAGCTGATCTAACACAATATATTAGTGATGAAAGTGGTGCGCTAAAAGAAACCCTTCAAAAAGAATTGAAGGATGCAACAAAAACAATCTGTAACGGCTGCGCTGAAACTGTTGCCACGATTATTGGGGAAAAGATTTGCGAGAAGCAAATATATGCAAGTGTCATAAAAACAGAAAAGATACTGGCCTTATCGACAATTCCTGTCAGGCGACTAGAATTCTGTGTCGCAGGATTCAAAGCCATGAAAGAGAGCGCTTTGTCGAAGGAGTATTGCCTTTATCAGGAGAAAAGAACATTCATATCTGGGTATCACCTGTCCCCAGGTGTATTTTTAGAAAAGAAGGAACAACATATTTACCTTCATCCTCACATTCAGCTGCACAAGGGAGTGATCGATGACGTTCTTCAATGGCCATTCAAACAAGAGGTTCGCTTCACCATTAAACACCCAACGCAAAACAAAGAGTGCAGAAATGAGGAAGTCTGCTTGGATGGTCTCGAAAACTTTTCAAGGCCTGTTGATGGAAGTAATGTCCGAATATATTTTTTCGTGCAAGTTTATTTCAGCCCGGATAATCTCGAACGTGAAGGATATGTCACGAATGACAAGCTTTGCGTAGTGTTGGAGCTTATTTCTGTAAACTAAGACGCATTAACACTAGGAGAGAATCAAACGTGTTATAAATACTTGTAATAATGCTTCCGGGTAAAATTTGGTCATGACATTGTATGTCCTGGACTATTGATACGAAGGTATTATTGGTACATATATCACCTTAGTCGTGCCATATTGTTCGCGGGACCTTTTATGTTTCGATGACTATGTTCCAATAAAGCACTTGCGTGATTTTGAGTCGTGATTTATCGTTGACACTTGAACACCCTGTCACTGATGCACAGAACACAACCGGTAACTGTTTGGCCGTATAAAGCGTGCTTACGAGAGCACTGGCAGAAACGTTTGAAGGTGAGATAGCATTTGGGGCAGGCGGCTGCATTTCCGATGGAGGCGGAAATGTTGTAGGCCCGTGTGCTCAGATTTGGGTGCACGTTAAAGAACCCCAGGTTGCCGAAATTTCCGGAGCCCTCCACTACGGCGTCTCTCATAATCATATGGTGGTTTTATGACGTTAAACCCCACATATCAATCAATCAATCAGCATTTGGGGCAGATATCTGTGAAGAAACACGCATGATCAACGCCATACCGACGGGTAATATAACCGAGAACAAATTCTATATGAATCTCAAAATACGTGTTGCACCCCTGCAAGCGACATGCGCCATCGGTTGCTGTGTGATCAGTTAGTTGTGCCCTGAGTCATGAACTCAACAACATGTTCAACGCTAACAGGCAGGGACGCGAGAGAGACAACACAATGCGGCACGAATTTGCGTTGGCTGCTGCCATCCATGCGAGCGTTCTTTACTAGCAAACCTTTTTAACAAAAAAAAAGGAGGCGGACTTGCCCGCGAGTACAAAAACTAATGTGGTTGCCTCGGAAGTGCATTTCTGATTGTATAATTGATTGATACGTGGGGATTTACGTCCCAAAACAACCACATGATTATAAGGGACGCCGGAGTGAAGGGCTCCGGAAATTTCGACAATGTAGGGTTTTTAACGTCCACACAAATCTGAGCACACGGGCTTACAGCATTTCCGCCTCCACCGGAAATGTAGCCACCGCAGCTAGGAATCGATCCTGTGACCTGCGGGTCAGCAGCCAAGCACACTGTCTTTCTGTGTGGGTCACACATATTTACAACACGTCAAAGTAGATTATAGCAATATCGAGGATGCCTTTAGGGAAAAAAAATTACGGCATATTCACGGGGTGAATGATGATGAATGGGCGAAGCTCCGGAGGGATTCATCGGTAAACTGTGAATCTTCCCTGTAATTCACTCAGTCGATCATCATGTAAAGACGTGAGAAACGCTGTGTGTGTATATACACAAATCAACTTTTATTTGTTCTTAGACGATGGATGGCTTGCGATTCCCTTGCCTCGCGCACTCTCACATCGGGATTCTGTCTGCGAGCACGCGCTGCTGCCGCCTTGCGCTCTCTCCGCTGTGCAGCCTTATCCATCCGGCGACTCCGAGTGCGCGCCAACAGCGAACGGATTTTATTACAACGCTCCCCCTAGCGCACGTCGCCGCACTAAATCGAACGATTGCCTTCAACCAATGACACGCGCTATATGTGACATCATTCCTACTTTATAAGATCTCGCGTCTTTCATCAACTACAAGTACCGCTTTCTAGTTTATAACATCTTGCATCTTTTCATCATCAGCTACAAGTACCACCATCTAGTAAACAATACAAGAACTAAACGAGAGGTGGCTACATACAGAAGACGGTACCGCCATCTAGTGAACACTGCAAGAACTAAACTAGAGGTGGCTACATACAGGCTACAGGGGACGCACAGCCCACGCCCTAAGGAGCTTCGCCCCTAAAAAGTCGAGAATGCGGAGCTCGTGTGTGTGTGTGTGTGTGTGTGTGTGTGTGTGTGTGTGTGTGTGTGTGTTCACGAAACCACTCTGACTTTCAGCCTAATTGGCACTTTCTGCAATTGAAATACTCACTGAGTGCTGTAAAACAACAACGTTCAAATTATTAACCGTTGCGCTCCAGTGTAAACGAGCTTTCGAGCCACGATAAGCGAGTCGTTAGCCACCCATTAGAAGAAAAAGAAAAACAAGGTGCGAAATGTTTATGTCGAGGCTCCTTTGAGCTAACTTGCGCCTAATTATGGAAAAAATAAACAAACACCGGCGCTAGCCATAACGGTGCTCTACAGCTGTGAGCCGTATGCAGTTCGTGTTTTCTTCATAGATTTTCTCGCGAACAATGCCCACGCCAACAAAACCTGTGACTATATAAGTGACTGATTTTGGTGGCATTGGTTCGGCTCGCAAGAAACCCCGGCATCGGTGAGTGCAAAAGAACTTGATGTATCGACCACAAGTGCATTTGTTTGCGCCATTTTCCACTCACTGATGCTCCCTCCATCCTGGCCTTGTCGGTGACCAGCTGTGTCCATCACGACATTCTGAAATATCATCGAGGGCACTTGTCATTTCATCTTGTCAATTTTCACAGTCGCCTTTCGTAGTTGCATTTCACTGCATTAAGTATGACTGTAGAATTGCCCGTAGTAATGGTAGCGTTGCGCTGTGAAACACGAGGATGCTTCTGCTGGCATAAAGGAAGGAAAAGGTTAGAAAGCAGGATTGCGCAATGCTACACAAAAGTCTTTGCAGTAGTTTTAAAATTTGGAATATGGAATATGAAATTTGGGATTTGGAATGTGGAATGATAATATGTACTGTGCAAAGCTGGCCAGTCCTAATTATTCAATAATTCAAATAGAATACAATAACAATGACGAAACATATTTAATGAAAATTCCCATGTTTGTTCAGCCTATTTAAGATTACAGCCCCATAATCTTTTTACGCCTTTTTTTTTGTACGTGAAATATAACAAAGGATTGCGTAGCGCGTATTAACTGAGCCATGATAGATATGTGGGGTTTAACGTCCCAAAACCACTATATGATTATGAGAGACGCCGTAGTGGAGGGCTCCGGAAATTTAGACCACCTGGGGTTCTTTAACGTGAACCCAAATCTGAGCACACGGGCCTACAACATTTCCGCCTCCATTGGAAATGCAGCCGCCGCAGTTAACTGAGCCATACGTTATAACTTGCGTACGAGATTTTCTAGAATCATGCAGTCCACGTTTTAGCGGGAACATGAACTATGTAGTGTAGAAGTAGTGAGCCTAATTCAGGTAAGTTGATGATTGATTGTACCAAAGTTATCTTAACATTTAGAAGCGACCCAGAAACATTATTTTTTAGAAAAGAGTTGAATAAGACGAATACTTTATTTTATATATATTAATTTAGAAAATTATATGAAAAAATCTGAATCCGTAGCCGATATGGCCAAATAGGGCCTGGTTACAGACATGGTTTGTTGTGGAATAATTAGCGAGTACAATCTTTACACCAATAATTCCATCACAAACCCTCCGTTCAAATACAATCATTTGAAAAAATGAACGAGGAATAATGTGACGTGTACATACATTTCAGCAACATTATTATGGCAACTGCTAACTTTCTGAAACAAAGATATTTCGGAGTGACTGCACCGTATTTGGCAGACATTTATTTAGTGTGGATATACCGTTTAAAACTCTAGTAGAAACAAAGTTTATTGTTCAATGACCATAGAAAATTGGCACTATTGACAGATTCAGAGGTTGTTGTTTTGGCAGCTGATTTTTACCTCTGGGTTTTGTTAAAATTGATGAGTGAAAAGGTGCGTTATTACTCATAATTTTGCGTAACAATAAAGCACTCCTGAATTGCCTAACCATTTTAGATGACATTATATAAACGTTTGAAAAATTCAGCCAGTGGTGCACTTTTGGGTGCTAATGCAATGGTTCGCACAGCTCTTTTGTGCAAATGGGTAACGAACAATATGAGGCTTATGCGTAGCTCCTTGATTTGATGCAATATGTTAGGTGAGAATGGCATACGTTCAAGTGTAATATAGGAGTATGTGTGCGCTAAAATAAATTTCACACCAAAAGAATGTAAATTATCTAAACCTCACTTACTAGACGAATTGTCTATGTGAGACGTCCAGTGGAATGAATGGTTTAATGTCACGCCGAGGTAAGTATGATTGATTGATATGTGGCGTATAACATCCCGAAACCACCATATGATTACGAGAGACGCCATAGTGGAGGACACCGGAAATTTCGACCACCTTGGGTTCCTTAACGGGCACCAAAACTGAGCACACGGGCCTACAACATTTCCGCCTCCATCGGAATTGCAGCCGCCGCAGCCGGGATTGGATCCCGCGATCTGCGAGTCAGCAGCCGAGTACTTTAGCCACTAGACCACTGCGGCGAGGCGCCGAGGTAAGTATAGACGTTTACATTATCATGGAAGTTTCCCCGACGAGCAGACTACGTGTTTCAAGTATCGCCTTTTGGTTAGAGGCGAAAATAACGTACTTCTTTTTTTCATGTTTAGTAACATTTTTTAAGTACTGAAAAATTATTACAGTTTAATGGCTAGTCTTTCGGCTTCTTGAAGAGAGTGGTGAGCTATAAGTACAGAAGAGCCACCTGAATGCAGATCTGCTTGTATAAGGGTTAAGGATCAAGTATTATCATAAAAAAAGAAAGAGAAAAAAAATCGGGATTAGTTCAGAACATAGCAGCTCACCAGTTTTGACGGAATTCTTGTTTTATTTGCTACTGAATGTTTGAACATAATAAGGCGGAAATGTTGTAGGCCCGTGTACTCAGATTTGGGTGCACGTTAAAGAACCTCAGGTGGTCAAAATTTCCGGAGCCCTCCACTACGGCGTCTCTCATAACCATATGGTGGTTTTGGAACGTTAAACCCCACAAATCAATCAATGTTTGAACATAATGAGACCGTTTGGACAAATAACTACGAAAGAAGTTTGGAGATTTTCATCTATATCGATAGCGTTCAAGTTTATTTAGCAATATAATCTGACCCACAGAATAGAAAAATTGTTTTATGTCGAGGAAGATGCCGAGAACGAATTGGCTTTAGTTTAACACACGGTTTACTGCTTTTACCACAAAGCTTAGTGCAGTAGCCGAACTGTGTTCTTTTCTAAAGCCATGTTGGTTCGGGGTTAGGGTACTGTATTTTGTAATAAAGCGCATCATTCTTTTGGCACAAGCTGCTCAAAAAGAGCGTTCACAGAAGAAAGAATTGTTATGACGTGGTAAGCGTGTGTGTGTACGAAATTTCGCGAGCCACGGAAGGCAATCGTGCAGTGGCATTGGCAACACGCGGCAACTCTGTGGCTGATGTAGACGAGGCACCCTGTTTGCTCGAGCAGTAAATTGGCTTCGCTGTTAGGCACTTTGGCAATTGCGGTGTGGGCGTTCCCTTATCGAACTGATAGCAGCTTTCGTATCCATCGCGTGACCACACAGCACAAGCAAGTCGCTGGGATAATGGCGCCGCTTTGACAACAATTTCCTGTTGGTGAACGCGCTGCGCCCTTCGTGGCTCTCAACATGCAGCGATACAGTGTGTCCGGATTTTCCCATGAACTGGACTGCAGGCCTTTTCACTTCGCTGAGCCCATTCCAGCCGTCAGAATATGCTCTGTCTGCGGGTTGCTGCCACAAACGACCACCTTACTGCCATGTCGACATGTGCTCTGCAAAGCGTGCTACCCGCAGTGCTTGGTCAACGGAATCTGCGAATGTCCACTGGATGGAGATAAATTCCTCGTAAAAGATGCTGAATGGAAAATTTTCCCCATGAAGAATCTGCTGAGGCGCAAGGTAAACATCTTGACTTTGTGATCGAAAGAAAAAAAGCTTCAAGTTCTCGGGCCTTCGTATGGTCTCATCTATGATCTCCTGTTGCCTCATGTCGGTGCTTGGCGCCACGTACAAAAAAAAAAAACGCCTGTAGATTTCCTACGCATTTTCTAGCTGTTTTTAGCATATTCCTGTCTAGCTTACTCTAGCATCATACGTTTGCTTCTTCTACAAAGTTTGCAATTGACTTCACATGTTCACTAATCGCCTTTTGAAAGTTTGTGAGATTCTGTATAATGCTCCCACTTAACTGCTATCAGTCAAGAACTTTATAAGGAAGTTGTGTGGAGTTTAGGCTGCCATGAAGTCCACGTGGGACACCCTAACATCCGCTACGGTATGTGACACCCGATTGAGGGGGGGGGGGAGCGTTGTGGCCTTGTTGCACCTGTTGTGGCACCTGTTCTTGGGTACTATTAGGGTGCCTTTAGTTGGTGATCGAGCTCGGAGTTCCTGAGTGCTTTTTCCCACATGAACACACTCCTTAGAGCACCCTGATGTCACGCGGGACATTGTTAGAGCATGTGGGAGAGTGAAGAGTTAAGTTCTGTGCAAACGTGGCATGATGGAGTCTTGGCCTGGTTGTAATGGCTGTCGCTTTCTTTATGAAGAACTTTAATGGCTGTGGTTCCGCTGTCAATTTTTACGGTATGTTTCTGTGAAGATTGTCAGTGCCCTAATTCTGTAGTGCCTGCATCATTGCTGATGTCTCGACTGAGTCACACGCCTTCTCATAATCTATGAGGGCTATGTATAGGGGCTGAATGTATTCCGCACATTTAGATTTCACCTGATAGATAGCCTAAATATAATCTAATGTGGAGTAACCTGTGCAAAATACAGCTCGGTCTTTTGGTTCATTTTTATTTCCATAAGCTAACATTTTCTCAATATTTTGTAGAGAACGAACAGTAGAGGCACAGAATTCTAATAAAGAAGGGTGTAAGGCAAGCAGACACAGTCTTTCCAATCTTTTTCACCACGTGTTTACAAGAGGTTTTCAGGACCCTATATTGAGAAGAGTTAGAGATAAGAGTTACTGAAAAGTATCATAGTAACCTGCAGTTCGCTGATGACACCGCCTTGATGAGTTACTCAGCTCACGATCACACGGAAAGCAGAAAAATAGCTCCGGAAATAATATGCACAAAACTAAACAATGAGAAACAGCCTCAGCAGAAAACAACGCTTCGTGATAGGTAGAGAGACGGTGGAAGTTTGAAAGGTAAAGGTCTACTTATAAGGTTAAAATGATGCTTTCTCGTGCATGTTTTTCAATGAAAACTTAGTTGCGAGTAAGCCCTGCAGTTTGTCCCTCTTTCTTCTCTTGTGTTGGCATTGTCGTGCTCTGCGTTATATTATGTTTAAGCAATGCTTACATAGGACAGGTAATAACCAAGAAGCCAGACCAGGAGATTGAAATATTTAGAAGAATAAAGGTGGGGTGCATCACAGTCGGCAACCATTTTCAAAACATCGATGGTAATCTACCACTAGCCCTCAACTGAAAAGTATATGATAGCTGCATCTTGCCGATACTTACTTACCGAGCAGCAACCTGGAGGCTTATGAAGAGGGCTAGGCTTCACTTGAGGATGACGGAGCGAGCGATAGAGAGGAAAATGAGAAGTACAACCTTAAAAGGCAAGAACACAGGAGAGTGGGTCAGGA
Source organism: Rhipicephalus microplus (assembly GCF_043290135.1). NCBI lineage: Eukaryota > Metazoa > Arthropoda > Arachnida > Ixodida > Ixodidae > Rhipicephalus > Rhipicephalus microplus. The sequence continues at coordinate 98,208,257 of NC_134707.1, read as the reverse complement.
AGCAAACCGAGGTTAAAAATATCGCAGTTGAAATCAACAAGAAAACTGGACGTGGGCCAGGCACGTAGCACATAGGCAGGCGAACTTCTGATCATTCAGTGCAACTGAGTGGATTACCAGAGAAGAGAAACCAATGAAAAGGAGACAAAATTTGGTGGGCCGATGAAATTAAAAAACGTTCGCAGGCATACCATGGCCACAGAAAGCACAAGACCACTTTTATTGGCGGATCAAGAGAGAGGCATTTTGCCCTGCAGCGGCCATATTCAGACTGATGATAACCGTGATGTAATGACTAAGTCATCTTTGTGATGGTTTTGATCTCACATTTAGCATGTGGAACGCTACCCCTTGGGCGCTTTTAAGGTTTATGTGCAGCAAGGGGTGTTGTCTTCTATCGTTACGGATGCGAGATGTGATTTCTTGTAAAAAGAGTAATGCGTCGTTAAGCTGCTGGTGCGGGGTCAGCTTATTGGCGCCTGATTAATCGTCGTGGCCGTTGAGTTCTCGCTTTCGGTCATGAGTTGTTACGTTGAGGTTGGGCTGTTCCGAGGACTTCGCTCTGTGGCAAGTAGCGAAGAAATGTAGTGAGAACTGAAGTACTTGCGCTTTTGTAAAATATGGTTTGCTTCACGCGATATATTGCCTGTTTGGTAAGTCCGATCTGTGGTGTTGAAGTCTGTGAATACGTGGCTGTGTTAGGAATTAGTCAGAGCTAAAGGTAAAACCACCTGCCGAGCTATGGCACTCGTTGCCAGCCTAACCAAAGCAGCTTCGCATCGGTTTCCGTCGCAATCTCCCATACCACCAGTTCAAAGCAGAGAAGTCACCGTATTCCGCCGCATCTGCGAACGCGTTAGAGCTGCGATTCGCGGCAGTCAATGATCATGCGAGTACGGGCCAAACATCAGCCTTTGTTGTGCTGTGCGTGGGCATTTCGTAGGAATGGGGCTACCATGCTGGTATCTCGGAGCCCGGTATCTCGACACCAGCTGATAGGACAATCGGGCACCTCGTAAGAGGCAGCACACTCTTTTGTAAACAGCCACACGTAGATAATAAAATTTCCAGATTAAATTTCCGAAAAGGGCCCCAACTGAAACACCAGCCTCCTTTCCAAAACGCGTGAGTATTTTTTTATGTACAAAGTGATTTACAGCGAAGAGCCTGATGAAATAGGTAGAAAGATCTTGCTCTTTCTGGTAAGAAAACGCCTAACTGAAACGCTATAGCTAGGTCACGAGATGTCTCGAATTTCAGCTTACGACCTGCTTCTCGATCTGATAGACAAAAAAAACTACAATTTCTTTAACCTTACATTATTCATAAACATCCCCTTGAACATTACGGCATATTGATCGATGAATACTCCTTATGGGGTCGTTAATACCATCCCCTGCACTTTACCGAGCTCAGACTTCTCGAACGCTGAAAATAGCAATTCGTAGCACACTTAGAACGATAAAAAATTGAGGAAACAACACACAGAAGCCAATCGAGCACATAATACTCACAATTTGGTCGAGTGAGCTGCCACAGGCCACAGAAACAGGGCGTACGAAACCAAGAGTTCATTCATACCTACTGAATCCACGAAGTTGCCTAAAGTATAGAAGATACAATCACAGCTTCCTTGCAAAGCACAATTCACTTGTGCTAGGTGTGCTACAATGACCACATTTCAATCAACTAGAAACCTGTGGTGCTTTGTGGTAACTGCGTGAGTATTCCGGGTACTTTACGCTCCTGGGCTGCATCAAAGAGAGAGAGAGAGACAATTTGTCTCTTGAAGCAAGAAAGCAAGGTATCTTTGCGTGAGACCAGTAAAAGATTATGACCATTACATGGGCAACTTATGCAGACGTGGTTCATGAGGGGCTGCCAGCCTTCGCTGGTGGGACGCGGAATAGTGGAATAATAAAGAGTAAGAGTATGTGTTGGAACTTAGAAAACTTGCACAGTTATCTAATTTTAATAAACTTATCTTTACTCTCAGCTGTTTTTTTTGCTAATAGTAGTCCCTTCAGTGAATACTTTGAATATGATTGCCGTTTGTTACGTGCTACATTTGCGAAAGTTGCAATTTTATAACGAACTTTTACCCAGGTAGCAGGGATTCCAATGTTCATAAAAATATCGATCTTGGGAGGATAAACATTCCAAATTTAATCTGCATGTTTGTATCGAAGGAATACCCAACATGTATGTCTGCTGCAAGTTTTGGGTTTTGTTCGAATAATATTGTTTTATCTGAATGACATTCCTTCTGCTGCAGGTGAAATGTTGGAACAAAGACAACGGTTGCGACGCCGTCATGACTATTTCAGACATGCTGAAGCATTTTGATGAAGAATGCGTGCATCACACTATGCGTTGTCCGAGCTGCTCAGCGCTTCTTCTGAGGACAAATCTGTGTGCGCATCGAAGAAGTAACTGCAGCACGCATGCATTACCCAATCACGCCCAACTTTTCGAGCCGTGGAAGAATTCAGTTCAGGAACCGATGATCACCGCTTTGGAGACGACGTTGAGTGAATGCGTCGGTGAAGTGAAAGTTGGCATTGAACAGATTTTACAAGGACACGCGACCCACAGCGAGAGATTGGATGAGGTCTGGCACATTTTAAATGCGCTGAGGGAGATAGTGGTGCAGATGTCAGAAAAGCAAAAGCAGGAAATAATTGTGGTGAAAAACCCTGCGGTTGAAGAAGTGAAGAAAGGCTTGGTTGTACAAGGAGAAAAATTTGACGAGTTTTCACGAAGCATAGGTGTTTTAGGTGCAGATGTCAAAAATACAGCCAACTCCACGCAAGAATCTCTGGAGAAGCTAGAGCAGAGTTATGAGGAATTGAGGCGACGTTGTACGCAAGACGACAACCAGATTCAGAGAGTCTCAGACATTGTGAGCTCATTCGAGGGTATTCTAAATGAAGCACTGGAGCGTGCAACAAAAGCCATCGTACAGGAGTGCAAAACGAATGCTGAGCTTTTTGCTCCACCAAAGGTGAGACAGACGGAATCTGGCAAGAAAGCATTGTGTGAGAATGAGACTCTGCTGCTAGCGAAGAACACATTGAGCATTACACTGCATGAATTTTGTGTAAAAGAAATTAAGGCTTTGAAAGAAAGAGCGACATCAACAGGTTTAGCGAGAGACACTTGCGAGCCCATATACATTTGTGGCTATCACATTACGTTTTTATTGTATATGAAGAAACGTGAGAACACCGTTTCAGTGCATGCAGGATTACAGCTGCATAAAGGTGTGGTGGATGAATTCTTACAGTGGCCGTTCTTACACAAAGTGAAGCTCACATATATGCATCCATCTTCAGACAAACACCTTCAGGTTTTAAATGTCACTCCTTTTGATCCCGAACATTGTGGTAGGCCGACAAAATCAAGGAATGCAGAATTTTATTGGAACCATTTCGTACGCCTGGAGGATCTGGAACGTGAAGGGTACATTGAAGCTGATCGACTCAGCTTAAAATACGAGCTTCTGCCTTCATCGAAGTAACAGATTATTAGACAGACTCAGCGCTTTACCAACAATTCATTTGAACAGTGGGCATTCAGAAACTCGTAAGAAGAATTTCCGAAGCGCGTAAAACTTGGGGAGAATTTAACATACTGGTGAACAGAGTGGTTTGAATAAACAATGCGGCTATTTTTTTACAAGTAATAAAACATGTTTCAGCGAATAAGCAGACTTAGCATGGCATGAGACAGACTGTAAAGCCTTGATTTTTTTTTTGCTATTGCGCAATTATCTCACATTTACGGAGGCTAACGTGCGTTGAACCAATTAGCGTAGTTTTCACAAGTGGCGTAACGCTACAGAAACAGCATAATTGATTGGCACCAAGCTTGCTCAGGTGTTTACGAGTGTTGCTTGGTCTTGCCTCTCTCGGCGACGTGATGCTTTTTTTCGTTCATTGTTCCGAGGTGATGCTTGTTTTTTTTTCTTAGTGGTGCGAGATGATTTTTATCGTCATGTTTTTGGCAGGCATTGCTAGATAACTTATTTTAGTTGAACGTGCTCTGCACTCACATGCGTTTTCTGTTCCAAATCTCGGCGAAACTGTACATGTCAAATTGAGGCTGAGCTAAGCACGTCCAAACGTTGTCTTTTGCTTTTGTTTAGCAACTGATTTATTGTTGAAGTCTCGATTAACTATAACAAGATATAGGTCATGCATATTGATAGACTATGCTCACCCAAGCACTGTTCAGAATATATTGTTCAATGACCGATTACCTATTTAATGACAAATTCTTGCCTGTTAGGAGACATTGAAAATGCATATTGTTCAAGGTTGAGGTCTACGAAGCATTTTGTAGAATTTATTGGCTAGGTATTGTATATTGTCAAGCTAATGGTTTTTGGTCGATTGTGTATTACAACGTGAAAAACACCCACGTATTTTGAGCTAGTTTGGGTTTAACCACTCATTTAGTAGAAATAGTTGAAAAATTGAGTGGTTAATGTTATTTTATTCATCCAGCACTGATTTGATTTTTGGCGACGAATTGCCTCTTTCGAGGTAACGGTCGTTTTTTTCACGCTAGGTTATGCTCAACCACTGTTCTAAACTCGACCACAAAAAAGTAAAAAAATACGTTACTCGTTCTCAAACAAAAAAACGAACGTGTCACCGCCCTACGTTACCTCCAAAAAGTGTAGGACGTTCTCGTTAGCGAAAAAAAACAGAAAAGATATTACCTCTGCAATTACGCGACAATGACAGTTTTTATTCAGTGTGTCTTTGCTGCAGGAACCCACAACAAATGTTTAAGCGTCAAATGCATGCTTCACATGAAACTTCAACCCAAATAAATATTATAACGAAAATTCCTAATTGACGAAAATTATTTACGCAAGTTTTAATGTGCTTAACCATACCAATGTTAGAGAAGCTTAAAGATGCCTGTAGAGTTAACTCCTAATTCTTCCGACTCAACGGCACATGCTCAAATCCTTTTTCCCAATGGTACGTTTACACGATATGAGGATGAATCATCCAAGTTATTCACAAAGAAACATTTACCAAACTTTCATGAAATTTATAATGATCGCTCTTTTTCCGGCAAATACCACCTCCAGTAGAGACCATGCAAATCGAAGTTGGCAGTCATTGTCATCCAAAATCGCTCGTCGCCCGCCAGCAGAGATATTGTGGAGGCCAGCATTTACACCAATAATAATTTTGGTAGGAAAACTTTTGCACGCTTTTGAGACCAAATATTTCTCAGTTCTCTTCCGTCATTGCTTTTTGATCGCTAAAAACGTGCACACGTGCAGACTACGTTCTCGAAAAAGGCCCATTAGGACGCAGACCTTGTACTGGGGGAATAGATGCGCAAATATGTACTATAGTAAAATAGTGCTTTATTGGCATATTCACGCTAAAGAATTCCTGATTTTAAACAATCTTTGTTTACTTAAATCCGTGTAATTACCGCAGAAAATGCCAAGCGTTATGTCAAGGCTTTTAAGATCAGCCTTAATCGCTCAGAAATTCAATACCCAGAAACGTAGCTGCCAATGTAGAAAAAAGAAGCAAATATTGTTTTCAAAACGAATTCATATTCTTATCGAATTCGTAGCAGATGTTTGGCAGCAACTGCCATAATATCTTGCATATTTCTCCTTTCTCGAAAGCACTTTTTCAATTATACATGTTTTAGAAAATGTTCATTAACATTTTAAGGAATAATTGGTCTAAAAAACGTGCTAAGCTTTTCCTACCAAAAAATGGTGCAAATCTGGCCTCCGCAATTTCTCTATTGGCGGGCAGTGAGCGATTTCGGATGACAATGACTACCAACTTTGATTCGCATGATCTCTACTGGAGGTGGTATATGCCCTGAAAAAGAACGATCATTTTAAATTTAATGAGAGTTTAGTAAATGTTTTAGAGAATTTTGGTTCTTTTTAGTTCCAATATTTATGTCTCATATCACCGTGACCTTTTGAGGATGACGGGTGATCGAATGAGTTTCTCCGTGTTGAATATATTTGATATTTTCGTCACCTTGTTTAGGCGATAAGAAAACTAAGTTCTTTTCAGGCTACTGCAGGGTATGTGCATAAATAATCAAATACGCAATCAATTACCACTCTTGGTATGGATCTCTTGGAATAGCTTCAACGTATTCTCTTTCACCAACGATTTTTATTTCATACAACGTCACTCTCGAACCGCACGATGCGATTGGAGGCGGCTCTGCTTAGCCATTACCTCGCCGATGAACTGCTGCCCGTGTGGCACAACCAGGAAGCCGCCCATGTCTAAGGGCTTGAGGTAGTCACCAAGGTAGGGTTACTTGTACTCCATCCCACTAAATACAGCAGCGCATTTACGATAAAGTTTTTACTCACTGATTAAATCTAACCTAATACTCTACATATGTAGAGAGTTTGCCCTAGGAGGGCGAATATTTCGTCGAGTACATGCTTCAGTAAACGCCCGTTAGGAAATCGCCACGGCTGTCACGTGGTTATCAACAAAGGCAGCTTTACCGCGTCCTCTAATCTTAACAAAGAGTGTTTTATAGATGGACAGATGTCTGGTGGAAATTTATCTAGGATGCAGCGAGACGTGACTAAGGCGTGGTAAGATTCTCCCACATTGGGACGGGCAGGCTGGGCCAGACCGCCACTTCGTGGGCTCTCTGGTCGGCCCAAATCTGATTTCTATTGTTGTGGTAGCAATACAAAATATGTGGAATACTTGAAATACTCAGAATTACGATGGTGTGAGGAGGGGAATGCTACCAGCTTCATCGTTGAACAAGTCTGCACGAGGAAGAGCTGGTTGTTATTTTGTTTGTTTTTATCAGACAACCATGACAACCATTTGACAAAATGAATGTTGGGTTACCACATGAATTCGCCATCGAAATGTCTGATATTTGATTTGTACGTATTGAGTATAGAAGTGGCGAAAAATGCACAACGAGCAGACGCATGCCTTTATCATCCTGTGATTTTATGGAAGTTGTGTTGTTTCTAAGCCGCGCTCATCCTCCGAACATCTGGCGCGGGAGCCACGCCACCTAAAAGCACATGCTTGTTTCCGAAAAAAAAAGCTGAAGGTTTGTGTGGCACTCAAAAGCAGCTGTTCGATCACGTAATCGTGAAGTCCTTAAGTATCGCCAGTGCCTCAAATGTCAGACTTATCACTCTGCGTATGCGTGTGCGTGAAAAACATGACTGAATTGTTCAGTACCCTAGTTGACTACATCTTGCGCTTTTATGTTAAAGTTTGGTTGTTTAAGCTCCATACAAAGTACAACGGCGGCTGACTAAAGACGGGCAAGATTGGTTCTGTTTCGGGAAGCACCTCAGTAAAATCACTACGTGCGGACGACAGCAGTAAAATATTATCGTAGACAATCTACCTTAAGCCAGGACTCAAAAAACAACTCATTGAAAATGAATATTGGCCTTATACTGGTGAAAGAGTAAATATTAGAGAAATGATCTGAATTTTTGAAGCTAGTTTTGATTTCGTGACACGTGGACCATCTGGACCACGAGTGCCCTCACGTGGATTACACCATCACGGCTGCGCAGGCTTAAAAAACTCGGTAGTCATGGCACCTGCAAATGGTTTCAAGGAAGAATCCATAAAGCACTTCCAGACCGGCCATGTCCTGCCACAATAATAGGAGATTTTGAGCATCGCGCAATTTCTAGACCAAGAACAGCATATAAATAATAATAAACAGAGTACACTAGCTTCAGAATCAAGTGATCACTAATCCATGTTTTTTAATGAAACAAAAAGACATAGAAGCATAATTTACATAGAAAAGTGTTATAGCCCACAAGAACTATGGAGTTTGGCGGAAAAATATAAAAGAACAGATTACACACGTGTCGTCGAAAAATGACACGTGGGTGTGAGCTACTTTTATGTCACTTTCCATGTGTAAAGTGCTGTTTTCTGTTTATTTATGAAGCCTTACGCACTCAACTAATCGCCTCGCTTACTCCGATGTAGGTGGCTATTTTGTCCGCCACCCAGACCCACCAAGTTCGGATCTATCACACATGTTCAGCATAGCAAACAAAACAAACAATAGCCGGCGCATTTCAAGCCAGGCTGACAGCTTACAGTTAACGGACTCCACCTGGGGAGTGAAACCACGCCATGGTTGAATTAGTTTAAGGAAATAGCCTACGCAAGGACGAACAGATTAGCAGACGTAGTATCGCGAAGTAGACACGTAGAGTCGCCGCAGCCGGCACACGCGGCAAAATGTGAAACGAGTGGATGATATAAGTGTTGAAACAGATTGCAATCAGACAGTTTGGCCATGACACATTATCATCATGAAGCATCACAGAAACGAAAAGTGCTCAAGTAAGTGCGTATGCACCCTGTGTTATGGCGAATTTCATTTAAAGGGACAGTAGCCGTGGGATAGTTCAGTGAGAAGCGGGAGGCAGAGCACTGAAAGCAGACCAGCTCGATCTGCCACTGAATTGCGATTTGCCACTGGATCCCGAAGAGCAGTCGAGAGCGTGACGAGTGGGTAGGCAACGTCGTCGAAGCTTTTCCAGTCCCAGCTGTCTCTGTGGGACTGCAGCAAAAGTGACGTCAAGTCTGAGTCACATGTTCGTCATTATCCTAATATATAGTATGTTTGCGCGACGACGCAATCACCAGACGCCCTGTTGTTATCGACGCTATTCGTAGAAAAGGACACCTATACGGCCAACACTTGTGTTAAACTACACATAGTGGCTACCTCTGCCGCGCGCACTTGGCGGTTGAAAAAAAAAGAAAACGAAACGGAGTCTGTGACTTTCGAATGTGCACGTGGCCCCGCCGCGGTGGTCTAGTGGCGAAGGTACTCCGCTGCTGACCCGCAGGTCGCGGGATAGAATTCTGGCTGCGGCGGCTGCGTTTCCAATGGAGGCGGAAATGTTGTAGGCCCATGTGCTTAGATTTGGGTGCACTATAAAGAACCCCAGGTGGTCAAAATTTTCGGAGTCCTCCACTAAGGCGTCTTTCACAATCATACGGTGATTCTGAGACGTTAAACCTCCCATATTAAAGGTGCACATGAGTCGTTGACTGCGGCTACTCCGCTTTCCAGGAGAGACGACAAATGGTTTTTTGCAGCCCTCGGTGCAGTAAAAGCGTCAAGCTCTACCGCTGGAGAATGACAGTGCTCTTACAATACTGTTTGACTACTGAAACACGCCGGCTCCGAATAAAGCACTTTCAGATTACTTTAGATTGATCTTGTTGTCCCAATAGAATACGTCATTAGAAACGTGTAGTGTGCTGCAAGCAAAAGTACTTTCATCAGGCACTCTAAGAGAGTTTACGGCTGCCTTCATGAAGAACGCTAAAGAGCCCAAACTCTGCCAGTCTGTGCTCTTTCACATGCCCGTTTATTCTTTTTCTTTTTTTTTTTGAAAGAGCGGCAGACGCAGGATTGGAGCAGCTTTTGATCAGAGCTGCAGTACCAATTCCTTACTACCTGCGTACAGCGGGGTGATATTGCCGTCAGTTTTCTGCTTACCAGTAGAATAAGGAGTTTAATATATTTCGAAGGCATCTTTATAATGTGTGAGAGTACATAAACGCATGGCGCCATAGCACCTCTGAGCAATTTGACACTATGGCACGTATATATACCTCTAATACGGCGAAAGATTAGGCATGTCTATATGCGTCATTGCTGCACCACTCAAACAAGATGGTACCAACGTCGTGACATTATTTGAGTGATATCGTAATCACGTGTAAATATTTAAGTATATTAAAACAGCGTTTTATTTTTTTCTGTATCACCCCACGATTTCAAGAAGAAAATGTAGTTACCAAGGTGGCTCACGCCTCCCTATAGAAAACGATATTTCATCTATTCTCCCACTCTCAGTTCTGCCGTAAAAAGATAATTCCTACTGATTGCAATTATCGAACTCGCTGCAAGATCAGTAGGGGTGCAGAACAATCTATACAAGAGAAAGACGCACAAGTGGTTTTCAACATCCATTGTTTGCTTTCTCCCGCAGGGGTGTCTGCGTAAGCAGACTTTTATTTGTAGCGACACCGCGTACCCGAGCTAACCGGTGGCTTTGACCCCTTCCCATGCTTCGCCGCGCGTGGCTCAGTTGTTACTGGGAAAAACGGATCCGTGGAGGGGGGGGGGGGTCGAGCCTACGCTGGGTGATTGCACTTTCAAGGCCCCCTGGTGGAGCCACCACAGCTCTTTGGCCCCAGCTTCACGTAGATGGTACCCCTGGGCTGACCGGCCCAGGGGGAATCAGCAGTCACCCTTTCTTTCTTTATCTTTTCTCAGGTCTTCGTCTTTCCTCTCGCTTTCAATCTTTGCTGTCTGCTTGTCCACTTAATCTACTTCCACATCCCTTAAGAATAATAAATTTCGTTTAACGGCATTGTACGGTTACCGTCTGCAGCACTTCTTGATGCTGCAGCGTCTCCAAGTTGGACTCCATGATGGGTGGCCAGCACTGCAGCCGAATATACAAATTATATTGGGAGCACCTTCTTTTCCCCGCCTATTCAATCGTAACCCTTTCAAGAGGGGACGCAGCGACCAATGCAACCCTTTCAGTCAACTCATAGCAATCTATACAAAATTTCATGGTGTATATATTGAGAATACAGCTAAACAGACACGAGCAATTTCCCTATTCTTTGTATCAAAGCCTTAAACAAAAGCCTTAGGACCGGGCTCTAAAGTGACAAAAATGGCAAGCGCAGACCTTGTGCTTAAGCTGTCCTAAAGCCAACAGTATGTAAAACTTGGAAACCTTGTGACGTTTCACAACATTCCAGTATATGCCTCTCTGAACATAAATCGATGAACTCATCATGCGGAGTTTCTTTGGAAACTGACCTACTCAATCTGTCGGAACATGAGGTATTAGAAAGAAGGAGAGAACAAAACGTGACCAGAATAAAATGTATATCCATCACACGTGACAACAAGGAAATTCCAAAATGAACACCTAGTTTCCACTCTTGTATCAAGCCTACTGTGAGAAATCTTGGAAACCGGGTACTTAAAACTGTTTGTTCACTCATACATAACCAACCTTTGGTGGTGTTTGAAAAGCCAGAGATTCGGCCATGGCTCCCAGAGCTGCCGAGGTCGTGAAACCTGCGCAAGTTTTGGAGACCGAGGACGCTGTACAAACACGCGTCACTGTGTCGACTGTGACGGTGAACACGCAGCCGACTGGCGTTCATGTCCGAATTGGAAAAATAAAAAAGACATTATAACGCAACAACATAAGGTGATGTGGCCAGCCGGGGGCAATGCCTCCCCAGTTTCTGCCACTACTTCGGCAAGCACAGAGTGAGCCGTCTGATGCGGCACCTGCCTCCTTGGCGGTAGCAGCCCAGCTGGTTCCGCCAGCTCGCAAACAGGTACCAGTGACATCAGGGCTGTCAGGTACCAAGGCCTCGTCTCACCAATATGAATAATATAGATATGCTAATGTAAATTTATGATACATCAACAATATAAATAACATAAATATCTTAAATCCTATATTAGTACTACCACTACTACTACTACTACTACTACTACTGCTACTACTAATAATAATAATAACAATAATAATAATAATAATAATATGTGGCATTTTGTGTCCTATAACTACGATATGTTATGAGAGAAGCCGCAGTGGAGAGCTGCGAAAATTTTTATCTGGTGTTCTGACATCGCAAGGAACACGAGTCTCCACCATTTTGCCTCCCTCGAAATGCGAACGCGGCGACCGGGATCAAACACGCGACCAGCAGCCGAGGCCCCTAGCCGCTGTTCCACCGAGGCCAACCGTTCCTAATAAAAACATTGGCAGGACCCACCAGCTTTGGGAATCAATATTATTTGAAAGATGCGGATGAAAGGCGATTGTGTTTTATTTTTTTATTAAATGGGACGTTATGAAGTGGAGCTAAATACATGTGGAAATCAGCCCCGCCGAGGTGGTCTAGTGGCTTAGGTACTCCGCTGCTGAGCTGAAGGTCGCGGGATCAAATCCCGACGGTGGCGGCTGCATTTGTGCTCAGATTACGGTGCACGTTAAAGAACCCCAGGTGGTCAAAATTTTCGAAGCCCTCCCATACGACGTCTCTGATATTCATGTGGTGGTTTTGGGATGTTATACCCCACATATCAATCAATCCATCAATCAATAAATCAATCAATCGTGTATAAATCTACGCACAAACATACGGTAAACAGCCACATATGTTTTATATTAACAGTTGTTCACACTTGCGTTACGATGACAACATCAACAAAACTATTAGAAACAGAAGAAGCGGTCAGCTGATATGAAGCGCTGGTGTTTGCACTGGTGCGTGCGAGCATGGTTGCCCTCAACACTTCTCTACACAAACCAACTTCAGCGAATGGCGTCAAATTACACTTTAGTTTAAACCGACATTACAGCTGTATGACAGGAGTACGTATGTAATGTTTATGAAGTGGACAGCCAGTACTGCAGCCACGATTGATGTTACACAAATTTTGGGGCCTTTTTGCAAATTAATTCCGGGACATGGCATGGCTCCTTGGTAGAAGACTTCATTGCCACGCCGAATGCTGGGGTTCGGTTTCTCCTGGAACACTGATATTTGTTTTTTGAACTCCTCAGATCAATGCTGCCTATGGGAAGAGTGTCCTAACGCTCAAGCGTTATAGTTGGTGATGCGTGTTCACGCCGTTCTCTGGTACAAATAAAATGTATATCACCTGGGACACATACCCGCCGCCCGGTTATGTGCTACTGCTCTTTTTGGAAAGTCTTTGGCGACGTACGCGAGGACATTGTGATATTATTCATGTCATTACCAGCAAGTCGGCAAGTCGTATTCGTCTAACCATCTTACCCTCTCGTACTTATTTTGGTGTACCCCAAGTTAAAGGGTTGATCTTTAGCGCACCGAAACGTAGGCGGTTGGGTAGATAGATAGATAGATAGATAGATAGATAGATAGATAGATAGATAGATAGATAGATAGATTACAAAAGTGTTTGCACTACGGAAAGAAATGCGTCGCATTTAGCAATAATATCTGGGGTTTCGCCTGCCAAAACTACGATATCTTCATAAGGCACGCCGAAGTGGAGAGCTTAGGATCTTTTCAACCATCTAGAGTTCATTACCTTGCACTGACATATCATTCTACACAGGGTTTGACCACTGCGACTGGGATAGTCTTCATACTCTTGTTCGTCGTATTTTTATCGCTAATATGTGTCACTCAGTCATCGGCGAGCAACCCAGCTAAATTGATGCAGCCTATTTATGAGAGCATAACAAAGCGCTGATAAGACACACTTGCAACTACGGGAGTAAGTAGCACACTGTAGCTGACGGCAACTTTGGGAGAACCACCTGTGTGGTTCTGCTACACACACACACACACACACACACAAACTCACACACACACACACTCACGCACGCACGCACACACGCCCACACGCACACACGCACACAAACACAGACACACGCACGCACACACCACACACACACGCCACACACACACACGCACATACACACACGCACACGCACACACACAGACACCACACACGCACACTCACGCACACACACACACACCACACGCACACCACACACACACGCACACACAACACACACACGCACACACACACACGCACACAAACATACACGCACGCACGCACGCACACACGCCCACATAAACACACGCAAACACACTCACACGCACACATGCACACAAACACACACACACGCACGCACACACGCACTCACAAACTCCACACACACACCACACACACACGCACACGCACACGCGCACATGCACACACGCACACACACATCACACGCACCACGCACACTCACGCACACACACACACACCACACACACACACGCACACACACCACACACACAACACACAGACACACACGCACACACACCACACACGCACACACAACAGACACACACGCACGCACACACACGCACACACACACACACACCACACACACGCACACACACACACCCCACAAACACACTCGCAGCACGCACACACACACACACACCACACACCCACGCGCACATGCACGCGCGCGCACACACACACATATGCACACACACACACCACACACACACGCACACATGCACACACACACACCACACAAACACGCACACACACACGCTCACGCGCACACACACACACATGCACACACACACACGCACACATGCACACACACACACCACACACACACGCACACATACACACACACACACACACACTTTGTGCGCATTTATTTTCCGTTTGGACAGCAAAAGGCCTCGGGTTCTTCATCTTCACCTTGTATCATTCCGACCAAAGAATCCTCCCACAAAGTTTGAACGTTTTTGTGTGTCTATATTGGCTTGAAACGCTTCTACAAATATATTCTGTAGTTATCTTCGTTTTATTGTCGCACTATTGCAGATCAGAACGCACAGCATTCAAAATTCAATTACCTAAATTCATGCTCATGGTTATGGTAATGCAAGAGGGGGCCCTGTAGGAAAATAAATCATGAGAGGCTTTTACACAATGCATTAGCTAGTTTATTTTAGAGCACCTAGTGGCCTAGCGTATGCAACGTGCGAGAAGAGGTAAGAGTGCGCATGCGCTGAACCTAAGAAAGATGCGTGCGTTTGTGCACGCAGGGGTGGCACACGCTATATCTCTGCGCTTATGTTGCGCTTGCTGCGGCCATCGCGTGCCTGTCAGGCGGCTCTCGCGAGATCTCGAACAGCCCCCCCAAAAAAAAAGAGACAATATCGCTGCGGCCTATCGCGCTATAGTGGTCGAGGCGGCGAACGAAGTCTGTGTGAATTTCGGTGCATCTGGAACCTAAATAACTAACCTGAAGTCAAAAGGTGAACAGGTTCAGGGGATTGGGATCGCTGCTAAGCTGGAGCAAAACGTTGGACGACTGGACAACGTCATTTATGAAGAAGCAAGAATGCGATGTTGACGTGAAGCACCGCGACTGATTTGTGGGTTGTTTGCGGGGCGTCGCGTGTGTGATTCGTTTGAACTGTGCAGGTTACTGCGTGTGTATAACTGGAAAATGTCGGAATGATCGCCTGCTGAAGCATGCCAAGCGTTGCAAAGTAAAGGTTTGATTTGTTATTGCACTTAGCGTGCGTGTGAATGCACGACTGTGTTCTACGAAGCTCAGGTGATTTCTCTTGCATATTGTGCTTTCATCATTGCAATAGCGGCTATCACAACGTGAAGAATACCACGTGAAGACGGCACTACCGATAGGGGCATTTTTTGCATTTGGCATTGAGCTACTCCAGCATGGTTCTTTTTTTTTCTTGTGATCTTAACAAATCTCTGTAGCAAACAATAAATGTGAAATTGGAATTAGGCGATCGTCTTCGCCGTCTTTTCCCTCCATGCTGCTAGTTCACCTAGCCTCAACACCCCAAACCACTGCTGGTTCTTGGAAAAGATCGCCTTGTCTCGTGGCCTGACTTGTGTTGCTGTACATATAGATCCTATATTTCTGGCATTGCGTTACCGTTTATCGGTTTTTACAGCTTCTTCTTTCTCCACGAGATGACGTCAAGCAACACTCAAAGGCAGGCCTGTTTACTCTCTGGCGCCATACACGTTTCAAATGTTGCGCTCGCTAAACTAATGTGTAGGACGCAGCCTTAAAAGTTGCGTACAGCCTTGTACGTACAGCCTTGCGTACACTAAACTAAAATTTTGTATTGTTACGACAGTGCTTGCTCTGCGTCTAAGGATTACGTCGAGCTGCGTCGCTATCAAAACGGGGCAGCTGCGAATGACACATTGCGGAAGAAGTGATATACTGTGGCTTAACTATTTTCTAGGTAACCCAAATGCCAGCCTTCATGCCGAGTAGGCGTATAAAGGGTTATATAGTTGATGTGGCTCGTATGTGTATTAATGCTTCTAGTTCTTTGACAATGTTAATCTGTTCTTTTGCAATAAGATAGCTATTTTTTGTTCTAGTTCTGTTCTAGGGTAAAACCCAGGTGTATCTGTTGTTAGAAAAAATGAATCGGTATATATATTATGTGTCTGTCATAGCCAGAATGTTTGAAGGCACGTTAATAGAACATTTACCTTTTAGACACATTCAATGTTTTGTGTTTAATTTGTTTACTACATACGTCCCGCCTAAAACATGCGGTGAGAAACTCTTATCTGGCAGCCTGAAAACTGCCTCGCTGTGATGGTCAAGTGGATAAGGTACGCGGCTGCTGACCCGCAGGTCGTGGGATCGAATCCCGGCTTCGGCGGCTGCATTTCCGATGGAGGAAGTAATGTTATAGGCCCATGTGCTCAGATTTGGATGCATGTTGAAGAACACCAGGTCGTCGAAATTTTCGGAGCCCTCCGCTACGGCGTCTGTCATTATCATATGGTAGTTTTAGGACAATAAACCCCACATATGAATCATCAACCAAGCCTGAAAAGCGCTAGGGGCCATATATTTTTCGTTCGGAGCCACCGAGACTATGAACTGCCAAGCGGAATATAACTGTAAAAGAAAACAATCGGGCATCCACATGGCCAGGCTCAACGAGAAATGCTAAATGTGAGTTACTGAAAAATATTGGTTTGCCACAGTGAAGCAGAGGTTATGGTGCTCAGCCGCTTACCGAAACGTCGAAAGTTCGATCCAGGGCACAGAAGTGACGTTTCAATAGATGGAGAAACAGTTGAGGCCCGGTTACTCTGCGATATGAGTGAAGGTTGATGAACGCCAGCTTGTCGGAATTCAAGAAGCCCTTTACTACGGCCTCTTTGATTTGGAAGCACGTTTGGAAGCTAGTAGACTTGCTTTTTAGCGCATTTCTTATCTCCATTTATTGCAACACTGGCCGCAGTCCTCATACTGTGAGCCGTGCTGCACATCAGCAACTACACACTGTTTTCGCTGACGGTTATTAGTGTCACAATCAGTCTGAAACAGGTGACATGTTTCGCTTTAAGACTTGAAAATTCTTTAACCTTAGCTTCACGTCCTATGTCCTACATAAAACATTGTCACTGTCTTGCAGTATACACGCAAAGCTTTTTATAAAACACTTTCTTGATAGTTTTTTGTTTGCTATAAAACTTTGATCAACCAGCAGGAAGTCTCCTAAAACGTTCAAACAGATCTGACTGAAAATGCTAACCAGAAGAACTGTACACGGTGGCCATGAACGTGTCTTTGGTGAAGAAATTGCGGAGCACCAGAAAAGCCGCAACTGCTCAAAACAATGCATGAGCCTACTGCAGTCCACTAAATCACCACCCCTAAGTGATGTTTTAGCAAAATTGGAGGTGATAACTGCGCACGTCTTGAGCAGCTACACGAGTTTGATATTGAGAAGCGTGAAAGATGTGCTTGATGTTTCATATATATTCTGGTTTGTTTTACAGATTATTTTGAGGCATTCCACAGACAAGCAGTTGTGAAAAACTTTAAAAATCAAGGTGTAAAGGTGGCTCAGCTCCTTCTTATTCTGAGAACTTATTTCTGGCAGTGGTACAGGAAGCATAGGAATAATGTTGATAACACATGTCGACTGTACAAGTCTTTTTATTTGACTCCCGAAAAATATTAAGCACAGCTTTTAGATAAAATAGGTGGCTTCGTTCACTTCTACGGCTCGTGCTCTTTCAAGCCAACTTTATGGCACAGTATTCAACCATTGCGGCACGCAGATTAAAAGAGCATCTTTCATAGAGCAGGAAATCAACTTTCCTATTCGGTGCATAACACTACTAATGGTCTGGTTCTACAGTGTAAATATAAGGTAACCTCCTGCTCTTTCTGTACGGTAAAATGTAAATGTGGGCGAAAATTTTTGTTTTGACCTCAGTGAATTCAGACCAGATTGAAGTAAATGAAATCTTGAACCTTATTGCTGCAAGGTCGTTAGCCCTAAACATACACGTTGGTATTATAGGACTACAATTAGGGAGCCGCATTCCTAGATGTAAGCAGTGGGTGCACACTGATGAAAACTGGTCTTTAGTATTAACAATCGTTGCTGTTTACTATCATTAGACTGCGATAAAATTATGAAAAACACCGCAGTGGAGGGCTTCAAAAGTTTTAGTCCACCTGGGGTGCACCTATATAGAACGTAAAGCTATTGCGCGAGCCTCGAGCATTTTAGCCTCCATTGAAAATGTGCCATCCACGGAAAGCAGTCTTTGTTCACTAGAGTAAAGTAAAGAGCCGACTTTTTCTGATACTTCCACTCTGTACATTCTTTGTTCCGTTATTTTGGTTTTTTATGGACGGCTAGCTCATAATTACTAATGACTGTTCTGCCCAGCACGCGCACAGGCCATTAAAAAGCACTTCCTTGCCTGGCAACGTTCTGACACAATGACACAGTGAATCTCAATTGGAACAATGAACATTAAGTCTTGAAGCGGACATAAAATAGACTAAAATAAAAGGCACTGAAACAGAAAATGTCGCCGATTGTGGCAGTTCACAGGGAAATGCATGAACAAATTTATTAGAATTTACATCACTACTATACCCGTACTGAAGGCCATAGAAACGGGGGGTGCAAATTTGTCACACTTGGTGAAAAGGAACCATGCATTGAGATGTGGCTAAAATTAAAACACAAAGTAAGAATATTTATTACCCGAAATAGTTGATTCTGTGTTTTTGTTGCATTGTGGGCAGGTTTCTCAGCCTTAGAGGAAGATTCGTTGCTAGTCCAAGTGACCCTTCTTTTAACATAACCTATATGTAAGCCATATATATATTCGCAGTATTCATTGAGCAGTTGGAGGTGAAAGGTCATATCTTATGCAGAGTGCATCAGACTCAATGTGTCCTTCACGTTCAAGGTCTTTCAGAGGCAATGAGGTGTACCAACAAAACCCTTCATTATGTGATTCAGTTGGCCTGACAAAGGATTCCTTGGTAACGCATCCACGATTGATCATTAACTCACGGTTTTTATCTGGAGATGAATGTACGAAAGTGAGCTTCAGACTGTGAGAGAATGGCCACTGTAAGAACTCGTCAGCATCACCCTTGAGCAGCCGCACATGAGCGTGCACCGACACTGAGCTCTCATTTTTCTGCAGATACAGTCCTGGAGAAATGCGATAACCACACAGGTAGACGGGATCGCTCTCATATAGGCTCCAACGTGAAGATATTGCCTTGTCTTTCAAAGCTGCGAGTCCTGTGACGTAAAACATGTTGTGTGTAATGCTCAGTGTGTTTAGCGCAAGTAGATGGTCTCTTCTCACATCGGATGTGCTTTCGCCGATTTTGCTGTCCGGTACTTTTGACGCAGAGCATAGTGAACCGTTTGTTCTGCACTTCTGTACAATGACATCTGTAGCACGCTCCAATGCTTTATCAAGAATGGCCTCGAAAATGCTCACAGTTTGCAAGACACTTTTCGACTGGTTGTCGTCGTTGCTACGTCGTCGCTCGCCTTCAGCAATAATCTCGTCTAGCTTATTCAAACACTTTTTTGTTTCGTTGGCTGCTACGACTTTGAAATTTTCAGTTAGAGTGCCTATGCGTTGAGCAACTTCGTCAAGTCGGTTACCTTGTGCCGCCAAGTCATCTCTGACTTCTCTAACAATGGTGATCTTGGCTTCACTAACTGCCCGGGTTTGCTTTTCTCACGTGTCCATCACAGTCTCCCTGAGTGTATTGACCATGTGCGAGAAGTCATTCGGTCTATCGCAAGGTGTGTTGTCTCGCACTGCCTGGTCAAAAGCAGATCGTAGTTCCCTAACACCATCTTTCAATGCCACCTTTAGCTCGGTGAACACAGCTTCTGGAGTGCAATTCTGTGATTGTTCCTGATGGAGAGCTTCGTTGGGCAAAACATGTGTGCTGCAGTTGTTTCTCCTATGCGCGCACACATTCATGCACAGGATCAGAGCGGAACACTTTGGACAGCGGGTAGAGTGATGCATGCAGTCTTCATCAAAGTGCTTCAGCAAATCCGAAGCACTCACGAGTGCGCCGCAGCCGTTGACCTCGTTCCAGCATTTCACCTGCAACAAATGAAATGCAGCACCAAATAACTCTAAAGAACTTAAAACATTTTAAAGAAATATGTGAAACTAGTTGGGTTATAAAAGAAAGAACTCTCAGATTATTTTTTTTATTCTCATGTATACAGTATTGGCTAAGTAACAGTGAATTAAAACTATATATAACTCAGAACCTATGAGGTCTAAAATATATTTTTATATCGAAAGTCCAGAAATGGTCGACTTCATGTGTCAAATTGTGACTGTATTGACTGAGTAAGTTTATTACGTTTCAGAAGAAGCATATATGCATTAAAGAGCGAAACATAGTACTTCATTTTTTATTTTCTAGTGTCTGGCAGTAATTACGGAATAAGCACGAAGAACACACGCCGGTTGAGTTCGAGAAAACATATTTCAATATTAGCAACAAGGGTGCAACCTTTTCATAATACAATGCTTTCGAGGGGCCACTGGTAAAAAAACAGTACGAAGTTTCTGTAGCGACTGCTACAATTGTAAACCATGCGCTCCACTTCTGTGAACCCTGAAGATATGCGTAGCATGGATGCCTACTTGTTCTCCCGGACAAAAGTGTCAGTTCTCTGCTGATTCGACCACCTGTGAAGCCAATGGATTAGTTTAGCACGTGATGTTTCACAAGCACTAGTATATATTGTTAGAGAGATTCGCAAATTTGGCTTCCATCATTCAGAAAATTTTTTTGAATGCCAAGCATTTCTTGGCAAATTTCGGCAACTTTGAGTCTATCTATCTATCTATCTATCTATCTATCTATCTATCTATCTATCTATCTATCTATCTATCTATCTATCTATCTATCTATCTTATCTATCTATCTATCTAGCCGCTTAAGTTTCGATGCTCAAGTGGTCACCCCCTTAACTTGGCGTGAACCAAAACTATAGCTTGGTTTGACGAATATGATGCGCTAGTCATGAAATTAATAATGTCCCAATCCTGTGACGTACGTCGTCAAACACTTACCGCCAGATACTGGCACATACCCATGGGCGCGTATATGCCGCTGGTATGTGGGTATGTGCCGTGGGTGATTGATGCTTAGTATCTACCCCAGAACGACGACAGCACATAGGGACAATTTTAACGCTTGAGCGTTAGGAAATACCTGACATCGCTATAGCGTCCACCCAACGATGACATAAAATAAGTTTCAGTATTAAGAGAATCGACCACATTCATACTATCAATATGGTAATAGAGAAGTGCTCAGAATATAAACAACCGCCCCGCCGTGGTGGTCTAGTGGCTAAGGTACTCGGCTGCTGACCCGCAGGTCGCGGGATCGAATCCCGGCTGCGGCGGCTGCATTTCCGATGGAGGCGGATATGAAGGAGGCCCGTGTGCTCAGATTTAGGTGCATGTTAAAGAACCCCAGGTGGTCTAAATTTCCGGAGCCCTCCACTACGGCGTCTCTCATAATTATATGGTGGTTTTGGGACGATAAACCCCACATATCAGAATATAACCAAACACTATACATAGAATTAATAGATTAGGAGAAGGGGTATGATTCCGTAGAAGTAACTGTCATGCAGACACTTCGAAATCAGGGCGTCGATGATGCATTTATAAACATCCTGGAAGAAATTTACAGGGGATCAACTGCTACCATAGAGCTTCATAAAGAAACCAACAGAATACCAATCAAGAAGGGTGTAAGGCAGGGGGACACAATCTCGCCAATGCTATTTACCGCGTGCTTACAGGAGGTGTTCAGAAGCCTAGAATGGGAACAGTTAGGGATAAGAGTTAATGGAGAGTACCTTAGTAACCTGCGCATCGCCTATGACATTGCATTGCTGAGTAACTCAGGGGACGAATTGCAACTCATGATTGCGGAGTTAGGCAAGGAGAGCAGAAAGGTGGGTCTTAAAATTAATCTGCAGAAAACAAAAGTAATGTACAACAACCTCGGAAAAGAGCAGCGCTTCGAGATAGGTAATAGTTCACTTCAAGTTGTAAAAGACTGTCTACTTAGGGCAGGTAATAACCGCGGAGACGAACCACGAGCTTGAAGTAACTAGAAGAATAAGAATGGGGTGGAGCACATTTGGCAAGCACTCTCAAAATATCACAGGTAGATTGCCACTATCCCTCGAGAGGAAGGTATATAACAGCTGTATCTTGCCGGTACGTAGCTACGGAGCAGAAACCTGGAGACTTACTAAGAGGGTTCAGCTTAAATTGAGAACGACGCAGCGAGCAATGGAAAGAAAAATGGTAGGTGCAACCTTAAGAGACAAGAAGAGAGCAGAGTGGATTTGGGAACAAACGGGGGTTCGGGATATCATCGCTGAAATCAAGAAGAAGAAATGGACATGGGTCGGGCATGTAGCGCATAGACAGGATAACCGCTGGTCGTTAAGGGTAACTAACTGGATTCCCAGAGAAGGCAAGCGGGTTAGGGGGAGACAGAAGGTCAGGTGGCCAGATGAGATTAAGAAGTTTGTGGGCATAAATTGGCAGCAGCAAAGCAAGCACAGGACCGGGTTAACTGGCGGAACAGCGGAGAGGCCTTTGTCCTGCAGTGGACGCCGTCAGGCTGAAGATGATGATGATGATGATTATGAAAAAGCTGACATGGGCAGCGTTGACTCCCAATAATGCAAACAATTAATTTGAGGGTCCCAGGAGGAATCGAACCCAAGCATTTTGCGTGGCAGTCAAGCATTCTACCAAAGAGCTACACCAGGTCTCAAAACTACTTTTCAAATAGACGCTAATCTGCCTGAAACGTCAATAGTGGTTGCAATGCTGCCTACCCAATTTTACAGACATTACATATGTACTATTTTTATAAAGCCGTCACGACAGTTTACCGTCAATTGTGGTTAGTTGCCATGCACTGATGTTGAGTTATGCGCTGTGTCAAGGGCCAGCGTCTTCACGAGTATCAGCGCTTCATGTCAGCTTCTGATGTTGCTAATACACATGTTCCAGTTGACATCGTTGCTCAAGTTAAAAAAAACTGGTTATATAAACATCTGCAACTTTTCAACATATGTCTGTGCGTGCAACATTTTTACATATATTTAGCGTTATTTCATGACGTGTCGCTCTTCAAAAAAATGCAACACGGTGACCATCCCACCGCATTCTTCGCATAACGTCAATTCCCAGGTACCTGGGATCTGCCGAATTTTTTTTTGACATTTGTCGACTTTGAGCAAAGGTGAATCAATGAACGCTTTAACAATGTATCATAAGGTCATGCGCAGAAAGGCAAGCAAACCAAAACATGCCCCGCGTTTCTCACGCACAAATGACGCACAAAACACACTCACAGGTGCAGACTAACGCGAATTAGCCTCTCAGTTTTTACTTCGTTGTGTCTGAAAAGCGCACTCTTTTCGCAAACGCAGGCTGTGCAACAATTGCAGTGACTTTTGTGCGCCTGGTAACTACATCATAATCGTTCCAATGAGAGCCAAAGGCCAGCCAAGACGTACAATCCTTCCCACCGCGAAGGGGTGCGCGAGTCAGCACTCGCCAACCTCCTCTCTGCGGTGCCAAGTACATGTAGAAAATAAGAGCGTGTGTCGCCGCGTCGTGACAATGTGGCCACGCACGCTCATTGCGCCATCTTGCTAGTATTGCTGAAAACAAGATAGTTCTCCTGAGATGCCCGTTACCAGCAGTAAGTGGTAGATTTAAATAGCTTGCCGTTTGAACGTTGAAGGAGGTGCTCATCCGTGACTCAGTTAACGCCTCGCGCTCATAATTCACAGGTCCTAAGTTCGATTCCGCGCGCTGGAGTCTTTTATAAAACACTTTTCTTTCTTGCGTTTATAATATATATATATATATATATATATGTATATATATATATATATATATATATATATATATATATTGCATACGTCGTCAATCACTTCCTGCCAGGCAGTGGGACATACCCACGGGCAGGTATGTGCCGCTGGTATGTGGGTATTTGCCACAGGTGATTGACACTCATTAGCTACCCAGGAACGAAGAGAACATACTGGCAATTTTAACGCGTTAGCGTTAAGAAAATTTCCGACATCGGTAGCGTCGACCCAACAAAGGCATAGAATACATGTACGAGTTCTAGCTAGAATCGAACCAAAGCATTCGGCGTGGCAATGAAGCATTCTACAGCAGAACTACGCCAGGTCTCGGAAGTACTTTTCTAATAAACGCTAATCTTCGTGAAGCGTCAATAGTGGTTGCAGTGATATCTACCCAATTTCATAAACATTGCATATGTACACCTTTCATACAGCCATCACGTTGGGTTAACGTAAATTGTAGTTGGGTACCATGCGCTGAATTTGATTAATGTAGCTGTGTCCAGGGCTAGCATGTTCGCGAGCATGAGCGCTTCATATGAGCTTCTGGTGTTGCTAATACGCATGTTCTAGTTGGCATCGTTGCGCAAGTGCTATCGTCTAGAGTTATAAAAATCTGCAACTCTTCAACATATGTCAGTGTGTGAAGTAACTGTACATGTATTTAGCGTCTTTTTGAAGACTTGTTGCTCAATAAAAAAACTGCAACATGGTCACCTTCCCTCGAAAGGTGACAATGTGACCACTTCGCATAACGTCGACTACGCCGGTACGTGGGATCTGCCATTTTTTTTGCACAAGTGAAATTATTGCGTAATTTGCGTAATCATTTCGGGCAGTGTCTGCGAAGAGAAACCAATACCAGGGGCACACAGTTCGAATTATCCTTTTCTGATACAGAAACGTTCATATTATCGGCACTTTTCTTCTATTGAAATGCACGGGGCTGTGCCGGAAGAAGGGCGTTAGTTTGAGTAAACTGTGTGTTTGAATTAACTGAGTTCGAAATGAAAACATTTTACTGTATTAATTTTCTGCCCGCATTCGGGGTATTTGGGCCTCTGCCAGCGCTTCAAAGCCATTTGTGGCGCAAACTTTGGCCTCTTTTTGTTTTAGTGGACCAGTGGTGAATAGTGAGATCGAGCAACCTTTTGTGGTCCATAACCGCTTAAAATTTTAGTTTTCTTGAAAGCCTTGGAATTGCACATATCCGTTATGGTGGTGATAATTTGCTGCGATCACCTTACAAGGAATATTTTTTAGGCAGCTTCGCCATAATATTATCTGGAGTTGTACCTGTCAAAACCACAATACGGCTACGAGGCACGGAATAGCGGAGGGATCCACATATTTGTGCATCTGTTGTTTATTGCCGTGAAGAGTACTCAGACTTCTAGCATACTGGCTCCATCGAACTCTGACTGCCGTGTCCTGTGACAGTCGAGAAACGCAACTACTTCAGTATCTGAGTTCCGCTTGATTTATTTAAATGTGGGTGAAATCACTTTTATTTTTACCTGTAACGTTCAGAGTGGAATGCTTACACCTCTTTTATAGCGAAATATTGGCATTACTCAAGGTGCAGCCACGTTGTATCTTACATCTATTTCTAACTATTGCGATCATAATTGCACCATATTGAAACGGAATAGATTTTTTTTGATCTTCAGTCTTACCTTACGCCTGAGCAGATTCTCCAAAGGAAAGTCTCTCAAATCAGCGTCTTCAGCCGAAACCTGTTCACCGTCTAGGGGACATTCGTGTGCGTCGGTATCCAAGCACTGTTCATAGCATGCTTCGCACAGTACATGTCGACAGGGCAGGCAGATGGTCGTTCTGGGCAGCAAACCACAAGCGTCGCATATTCGGTACGCTGGAATAGGCTCAGCAAAGCGCAGAGGTCTCCAGTCCAGTTTCTGCGAAAACCCGAATAGTGTGTACTTCTGCATTTGAAAAGCCACGAAGAGGGCAGCGCGCCCACCCAAGGCCAAAACGGTCTTGTAAACTCCAAACGCTGTCAGCGCTTCTTCACTCGGCTGTTGTCGAGGCTTCTGTTTCTGATAATGCTACGCTTACTTCGTTATCGTTCGAACCACTATCTGAGTTTGAAAAAGGAAAGTTTTGTTATCGCCTCGTTGCACTGCGAGTAATTCTCAGCGCGAACCAAGCTTGCAGTGTTCGAGAAGCTTCATGACTGTAATAGATCGTTTTGTTAAAATCACGCCCACTTCGGGAACATTACAGAATATTCTGAAAGATACGCGGCCACTAGCAATAACACTAGAATATTCGAACGCACGTGTGAAAATGCCGCCGCGCTTCGCCGCTTGTCAGTTGATCGTCGGACGATGCTCTATTCACCGCTATCAGTGTCCGTGTGTTTGCTGTAATCTGACCTTCATTTACTGGCTCCAAGTTCGACCGAATACACAGTTTGAACTGAAGATCGAGTGTGCTCCCTTCGTCGACGTCATGACCCCGTGACGTCTGGTGTAGGTGCTTTCCAGCCCATTTACCTAACGCTTCCCTTAAGCCGTGATGCGCGCATGTGCTCCCACGGGGCAAGTTCCGACAAGAGTTCGGGACGAGTAACAACACAGAAACTACAGGGAATTCATTGTGCACTCCACTTGCAAAGACGCATTACATCGGCCTAGGAGCCCATTGTGAACGAGACTTTTACTCCAACCATGAAGTTCTTCGCATGCTTGACATGGTACAAATTAGTGAGAAATGGCGTGATTTTTTTTGAAGTACAATCAATGCGAGTGCATCAGCACGGCTTTCGGAGAAATATGGCTGAGGCAGGCCTATTACTACTGAAGGCATGATCCCGATTGTCACTCATTCGGCGTCAAATTGATTCAATAATTGTTTGTAACAAGTTCTCTGGTAGCTCACTTCATAAGGCTTTACATATCCTGCGCCCAATCCCACCACTTTGCTTCTGTACTGGGTATTGCTTCCAAGAAGCCATTCCAAGCGGTCGCACTACGAACGTATCCACATTGTTTCATTATTAACCCTTGATCGACTGAATGGAAGGGCCTCTCTCATTCTGTCACTGAAATTGCGTGTCCATAAACATTTTGAAAAATTCTTTAGGTATAGGCGTCTACCAGTTACCTACTGTGCCACTGTAAGGCCACTCTTCATGTACAACCTCCCTAAGGTGGCGTTTAGAGAAATGATAGCAAAGTACAAAATAATGAATACACCGAAGAAGGCAACGCATGCCCACAGGGACACACGAAGAGAGGCATGAAGCATGAACGTATTTTGCTGCTCGGTTAAATGGTAAATTATCTTGTTTTCTCAGGAACATTCATTGGTTGTTGCATATAAATCACTGCAAATCACCCCAAATTCTTGTAATTTTGACAGTTCCATGTTGGTGCAGTTGTCCTAGCAACCGATAAAACGTTGGCGATACAGAGCTCAGTCTGACTGGTAGAATCTTGTGCGTGCTATGAGAGAACTATTCAGCTTTAGATAAGCACTCTCTTTCATATTTCGTGGAAACATTTCACCTAGGTTTTGTGAATATCATGCCTGTTTCTTAATGTGCCATACATCAGGTGTTCGCTTGCAAAGTACGTGCCGGAAAATCTCGTTTCCAGCTGTACGCAATGCAATTTATAACTACGCATATCAAAACCTCGTGACGCCTGGTGACGCAACCAGGCTTTCCCTGTACGAAAATGTGGTGGCATGCTGAGCTACCGCGAGCTCCGCTTTGGGCTTACAGCGAGTTTTTCTCTGCAGAGGATGAAGATTGCATACATGCCACACACGCTACAAAAATTTATCTAGAATTTGAGGCATTTTTTTGCCGGTAAAGCCGTTGCAACTGGGCTCGTCTGACTACTTGTGACGCGCAAAGTTCTTGTCCTTGTATATCCCGATAAAGACTAATACAAGTGTCGGTGCCGGAATGTATTGGTTTGCTGTCATACCGTTTACCTTTGTGACCGGGCAGTAACTATAAGAGTTTGGTCTAATGACGCTACAGTTTAGCCTCATTAGGTTAAATTGGTAAACTTGAAATTAAAAACAGCGAGCGCTGAAAATGAATTATCTTAGCCGGTTTAGGGATATACCCGAATAACAACTAACATTACGCGACTTTAAAACAGATAACCTGTAGTAGAAGCCTTCAAAACAGCACCACCTAATTGTTTTTACATAAACTTTATCCGCTTTTTTTTCTTTTCTTTCCATTTTGTGAAGACGTATAATAATTTTCTGTTGTAAGAGTTACAATGCCTGAGAATTGAAAAGTATTGTCATTTTAAAGGCAGCTTATAAATCACTGCTGGTAACACTTTTTGAATGTACTTTTTTCTTTCGTGCCAGTTAGCTGATGAAGTGAACAACTACTCATGAACAACCACCCATGTCATAAAATGTCAAGGTAACAATGAACAACCGCTAATGTAATAAAACGTCATCAAGGAAAAGCACGTTCTGCTTGTTATCTAAACCGAAAGCAATCATAAATTAGCTCCCATTTGTTTTATTGTGTTGAACCCGCATAGCAGCACGGCAGTCGCTGTAGAATGAACCCTTCATCTTCAACGTGGCATTCATACTACACACGGTGCGGACACCTTTCAGGGTTACGCGTCACAGCGTATTGCAGTGCACGCACAAAAGAAGGAATATATGTCAAAGCACTCAGTACCAGAGCGATTCGAAAGAGTAAACAAATGTACTTTGAAATAGCGTTTCTAAAAACTCAGTCTTGCCAATGATCGCCAATGAATGCTTATAGGTTGGCGTTGCACAATGTTTTGTACAGATTATCTGTCTCCTTCCCACAGTAACGATCAAGTTTGTGCCCTATACCGTGGAATGTGGCCAATGCGTGGCGCCGTAGCAGACGATGTGGTTCTCGTCAGCTCCTTAAACATCTGTGCACATGTGAAGTGATGCCGGCAACGCAATGCCATGGGCTACTAGATTTACCCTAAGTAGTAAACAGACTGTTAGTTGGCGATAACCACTAGCAATGCCGGCTATTAAGTAAACGATTATGACATTTCTCAAGCTGGCTGCAGTGCAAGCGAAGGCGGTGTCTCCAGTTAACGTGGGTTTCAGGACGATGGAATCGTGGAAGACACGGAGGCTACAGATGCCGTATACCCGTGGTGGATGAGAGAACCATGTTGTTCTGTTTCCCAGGCTTATGTGACAGCTCACGATCGGGAGGCACTTACCTCTCAAGCATGAGCAAACACGTGCATTCAAACAAAAAATACGGCGGAGTTGAATGGAGAGCTCATGGAGAATTTTTTTCACTGTGACTTGACGATTCTCTCCTTTTTCTAGCATTAATCTTCTCTCTGTTCGCAGGCATCTCTGTCCAGAACGACAGCCATTTTCACTTTTGTGGAGGCAGCGTCATCACTCCCGACATAATTGTCACGGCCGTGTTATGGTGGCTAGCCGCGCACTGCGTTGACTCGTAGGGGCAGTGGTAGTATACTTACCACGTATTTCTATAGGGACGCCATTATGGCGGTGCTGTTTTGCTGCTTCGGTGAGTGTTCTTTGTCAAACACGCTAGTCACTCGGGCGCTTTGGATCAGCCATATCTTGACTTTTCCGAAACAGCAAAAATTACGAGTATGAGCAGCAAAACAAAATGGTGTTTCACTACAGGCACTCACAGCATGCCTAACCAAGATGTACAGTAACAATTGAAGCAAGTGTGCTGTATGTACCGCAGGACACGTGTTCGATGTCAAGCATAGGTAGGGAAATTCACTCAGGATTATCAGAGGCCTGAATTTTACTTTTTTTCGGGGAGTATCATTTATGTTGCGCCTAAATCGCCATTTATGTTGCGCCATTTATGTTGCGCCTATCATTTATGTTGCGCCTAAATTTATGTTGCGCAAATACTTTGCGAGCGATTGCCCCGCCCGGTTTCCTCTTTACTATTTGTAGCTACTGTACTTTGTTTATTTTTTACCTAAACACAGGCAGGCTCTTAAATAAAAATTGTGCATAGTGCGACGCAAACCTCCATAAGGTATCTCGTTTGAGTAGCGTATTCCAGGAAAATATTGAAGTTTGACTGAAACCATTGATAACTCGTATTTCAAGGTACAAGATCAAAAGGTGTCTCGCAGAGCACCGATTATGACACATATAAGCATAGAGGAGCAATACCATCATAATGAAAAAAATCAATATCTATGATAGCGAAGTCAG
Source organism: Rhipicephalus microplus (assembly GCF_043290135.1). Taxonomy (NCBI): domain Eukaryota; kingdom Metazoa; phylum Arthropoda; class Arachnida; order Ixodida; family Ixodidae; genus Rhipicephalus; species Rhipicephalus microplus. The sequence continues at coordinate 98,178,135 of NC_134707.1, read as the reverse complement.
TCGTATCACTGATGTTCACGTCAAGTTTTAAGTATGAGTGAGTCGTGCTAACTTGTATGTATAGCGAGTTGGTGTCCGAGTGAGTCCGGTTGAGGAAGAAGTTTCGAGTCTTACCCTGATTGAGCACTCAGAGTCACAGAGAGAATTAAACTTTCTTTGTGAGTGGACGCACGTTCTCTTCACCCAAAGACGGGTGACTTACACATTTCACGTATACTCGGGGACATTTTTCAGTGGCAATGAAGGGAAGGCTACGAAGCCAAAGTGGGCATGTGCCACCGCTGTAGAAAATGGGGCCACGAATGAGTCCGTCTTTTCCGCGTGAAAGTATTGAAAAAAGAACAACAATATTTCCTGCTAAATGCTGTTTATAAAAAGACGCTGCACGCGCCGAAGAGATACTATTATTTGTTGCTGCTTTCTGAAGAGTCACTTCGCGTTTTGCCGCACCTGAAAACGTAGCATGTTTTGCGTGCACCTCACAGTCCAAATGGCGTCTTCGTCTTTAGCTGAGCGCGCGTCGCCCTCCAGCTATTCAGACGACTCGCCTAAGAAACTTGTGTCAAATTTCTCTCACAAGCGGCTGTGTGAGCAGGCGTATAAAACTGTGTGCAGTGGGACAACATGAACGCAGCCTTTATGCGAAGCGCGAGCCAAACCGGACTATATTTCCCGGAGAAGTAAAGGAGCTGTAGCTCCGCCCACGTAGCCTTCCCTTCAATGCCACTGAAAGTTGTCCCAGAGTATAGTCATGGCTAGCCGCCGACGCTTGAGCGCTTCCCACGAACTGGAATTGGTCCCCAGGGTATACCGAAGCCAGCAATGCCTCCCACTGGTCATCTGAATTTGCTCGTACGCGGTGTTCATCCATGGGCTGGAGACTCATGTTGTTTGGACACTTGCTATATTATGTGGTACACGGTGTTTACAGAGTCTGGACAGTATTGACAGTTCTTCCTGTAGTTTCCAGAGTACATGCGTGCATTAGTGTACCGTACAGATAGGTGCCTGTCTGAAGCCTTCTCCAAATCAGCGCAGCACAATACATTTCTTGAATGAGTCTAAGTGAGCTCTACTTATCATTGCCGACCTGGAAAGTTAAGACTATAAAAGTACGAAAATTTGCGATAGCAAAATTTTGAACTCTTTTGTATTTCCACACTATTACTGATTTTACATCATTCTGTCATTGAGAATGTCGTTCCATTTTTGTTTTGCTGGAGTCGGTTGGTGGCAATGGGGTCATTGCTCACTGCTATAACGGCCTTTTGCCGCTGTAGATGTCTGCAGACCTGGCTCGGTCAGCAAAAAAAAAGGGCATTGGATTAAGCATTCAACGTTAAATTATTGCAAAAATGCCAAAAACAAAATAACGATCTTTAATCTCCCCAAAACATCTCCAGACGCAATTTAAGTTCAAGGTGGGCATCTGGACTACAGTCAACCCCCAAGTTACAGTTAGCGCCACTCAATGAGTGATTCACAGTTCGAAGATTGAGTAATGGCACAGTTTTTGAATGACCGGCAAACATGCTCGCTTGTTAGTACACGTTGTGAAAGTAATGCGTTTAACTTGCGAACGTACTGGACTTCTGGAGCCCTCCATTATAATGCGTTCGTCATGATCATGTTGTGATCTTGTGACGTAAAAAGACGAACCATTTATATCAAATATTGGGAAGCTTGGCTTCTTGGTGAGTTTACATAAATTAAAGAGACAGCATGTGGACACCCGTGAACAAGAGGGAAGATTGCGGCATTTGTGGTGTCTTGGTATTCTCTCTTGTGTCCATACCTTCACACCTCGTGTCTTTAACATGACTGAAGATTATTCTGTCATTTGCGGTTGAGCGTTTGTCGTGGTATATTTCTTTCTTGTTTCTTCTTCTTGTTCTCGTGCCATTGTTTCATTCTGCGCTTTAATTAGGAAACAGCCTAAACTTGTCAAGTTGGTATAACTGATGGTGGTGGAACGATGATGAGACCCTAAGACGGCTTTTTTCGATCGCGTTACCTTGCTATGTGCAGATGAGTCTGTTTCTTTCTGGATTTCTTCCGCAAGCCACATATTCCTTTGCCAAGCTGAACAAAAAAAATATTCATACAGGTCTCACGGATAGTCGTGCACAGTAACTTAAGCAGTTTCGACAACAAAATCGCTCCGCTGAAGCTGAAGACCCCGTTCGACCTAGCCACAAGCGAAGGGCGTATTGGCGCAGTTTGCCTTCCTCGCGCAAACTACCGCATCACAGGCAACGTCACCGTCACAAGATGGGGTCAGGCACCAAAGGGTGCGCATCTACGCATGTGTTTACTTGGTTCTTTGGCGTTCATAACCGCCACCAACGCCAGCATGCGGACGATGCAGTGTGGTGGAACTGGAACGTTTGGCCGCGAGAACCAACATGGCGCTTGTTGCCATGGAAACATGAAGTGGCAACACTGCGTTTTAGCGAGTGTTGACAAGTGGTGGGTTGAAGGCTGACACCACCGTGCAAAATGGAAACGCTTGCACAAGAAGTCTCTTAGGTGACGCGTGGTCATTGCGCTATCTTTCTGGTGATGCTGAAGAGACGATAATCCCCCCCCCCCCTGATGCTTGTCAGCAGCGTTAGGTGATAAACATAAATAGCTTGCAGTTTCGACGACTAAGGATATGCTCCTATGACTCAGTGGTTAACGCCTCGCATTCACGATGCAGAGGCTCCGCATTCGATTCCGTACACCGAAGTTTTGAATGCAAAGCATTTCTCAGTGAACTTCGGCGACTTTAAGCGCATCTATCTATCTATCTATCTATCTATCTATCTATCTATCTATCTATCTATCTATCTATCTATCTATCTATCTATCTATCTATCTATCTATCTATCTATCTATCTATCTATCTATCTATCTATCTATCTACAACTTTCAGCTCTCCTGGCCGTTTCATTATTGGTGCCGATAGCAAACTTAGTATGGCATAACATGACTGTATGAAGAACATATTTGACTACTCATAACGTAAAAATCATGGTATGTTTGTGTATAATGTCATGATTTACATTTCAGAATCCTGCAGCTCTTGCGGTGGTTCTGCTCACATAACATGTTGCAAAACTTGTATGGTATAACATGATTGCATGGCGAACACCAGCGACATACCTTAACATGAACATCATGACATGAGTGTCATGCAACAGCTTGAATACATGCCACTATTATGATGCGCTCGCAGCAATTTCGTTAACGACACATATACGAAATTTGGTATTATGGCATGCGAATGGATGAAGGTGTGGAACTGATGCCAACATGACATTCATGAGATGCGTGTCATGTAACAACATGATTACATGCCACGCTCATCATGCGCTGGCGGCCGTTTTGTTAGCTTCAATTATACCAATTTCGGTTTACGGGATGTAATTGGAAGACTAAAGCACGATTCTGGTTCAAGCATGGTAAACATGAGATGGGTGTCATGTAACAACATGACTATATGGTACGCTCATGACGCGCTTGTGGCCGTTTCGCTAGCTTTACATGTACCAATCTCGGTATTACGCAACGTGAACGGACGACATAGGTAAATGACACATCCAAACATGATAATCACGACTTCAGTGTCATTTAACAGCATGTCTACATGCCACACTCATGATACGCTCGCTGCCGTTTCGCTAGCTTCACATATGCCAAATTTAGTATTGCGTGACGTCACTGATTGACGAGGTATGTGAATAGTGGAAACATGATAATCATGAGATGCGTGTCATGTGAGAACATGCCTACATGCCACAGTCAAGGCGCCAATACATTTCGACCTGACATAGTGTGCGTAGCCGCCGGCGGTCATTTCTTCGCGTCACGTCAGCGTTGCCACGCGAGGTGCCGGTCCTGCCATATACGGCCGCATTTTCGATGGAGGTGAAAACGCTAGCGGTACGTGCGAGTAGATTGAGTTGCAACTGAAGGATCCCCAGGTAGTCAAAATTTTCAGAGACTTCCACAACGGCCTCTCACATTACCGTATCTGGGACATTAAATATTGGGACAGTTTTGGGACAATAAATTTGGCAACTACTTTCAGACCATGAGATCTGTGCCAGTTTGTAAGAAGTCGCGGTAAAGGAGGCTGCGCAAATAACAGTGGCAAAAGCGCAAAAAACTTCACAAGATGGGCGCGAACTTGCCATCGCTTTCACCCTGACCGCCACCGAGTCCCAAAAAATTCCGGCCAACGGCTAGGAGGATGAAAGGTGATGGAGGCCAAAGCCCCTTTGTCCATCACTCTAGATGTGTGCAAATAAAAGTTATTTCTCTCTCTCCCCTCTCTCTTTCTCTGAAAGAACCCAAGAAAGAACTACTGATACGAGAATAAATGTCATGACAACGCAACACATTTATGAGCTTTTACAACAAAAAACGAGGAACTCCAAAATCCACTGATACAGGCGCGCTAATATATGAATACAATCGAAATACGGCCGCATTCACAGACTCAGAAGTATTCTTCACTCGCTCCGCGCGGCAAGCGCTGAATGCCAGGTTATCCGAAAAGAAAACCAACTTACAAGGGCGCATGTTCAAGTAATGCTTGCTTGAAGCGTACTAGATTGTTGTCGTGAATCAAATAAGATTCCGTGATTGTTGTCGTGAATCAAATGAGATGCAGTTCTTCTGATATATTGTTTTTTGCGCAACCTGACATGACATGCTTTCTGATATTGGCACATCATTTTATTTCTGACGATTACAAGTGGTGTGTAACTGATCAAGGCGAATCACCAGTGTACACTTATTTTTTTTTATGTACTTTACTGCGCTTCCCTTTAACACTTGCCATATAACTGAAGTACTGGTCTATTTATTTGCATTGTGCATTAAAGGTCTACCACTTGTAGTTTGTTTTGCATTAGTATATCAGTATAAATAGGCATCTCTTGGAGGTACCTAATAATTTGATACAAACGTAACTAACAATGTTCTTTAAAGAACAGACTTGCTAGTTTATATGCTTCTAGAGCAGCGTCCCAAATTAGACGTGCATGGACTCATACTTAGTATTACCGTTCTTTTACGCAACCATTTGACTGCGCAGTAAACATCATGTCAAACAAAATGTGCTCACTATTCTACCTGCAAATATATATCCGGTAAATCTTCGCTGTAAGAACATTTCGTGCTTTTGCATATTTTTCTTCCAGAATGAATAGAAAAATTCCTTGATAAGGTGAGCCTCTGAACACACACCCCTGCAGGCACAAATTTTCTTTTCACAATCAGCGCACGCGATATGTCGCAGGAGACCGCCCCAATAATCGTGATTGTAGTGAAGGAAACGGCCGCTACGAAAGACTGTCGAGAGCATTCCAAGGTTTCAGCGGCAAGAGTTGCCTCGACTGTGATAGCAGGCGGCTGCGGCTTTCACCATGCCTACTGCGAGCCGTCGGTACACGGTGGTCGGTTTTTCCGACGAGTTGGACTGGATAGAGTTGACTTTCGTGAAACCTATTCCACCAAACAGTATATGTAGAGCGTGTGGCATGGTAACCAGAGTGACCGCTTTTCTGCCTTGCCTGCACGTTTTCTGCAAAAAGTGCTACGAACAGTACCGCCATGACAGTGGCCAATGCTGCCCACTCGACGGTCAACGAACCCTGGAAGGAGACGTCAAATTGATTGGCTTTCCTGCGGAGAACCTGCTCAAAAGAAAGGTAAAATCTGCGAAACGACGTAAGATTCCCCCCCCCCTCCTGATTTTCAGAGTGCAAAATAACTCTCACGACAAGCAATACCGCAGCGAGACGAAATCACAAAAATCAAAAGTACGTTGATCCACACTTAGGCTGTTAGTTTTATTTTTTATTATTAAGATATCAAATATATGGCCACTCTCAGCTGGTTCTTGCCGTCGGCGTCATTGTTTGTGGCTCACCGCCGTTATAACCTGTATATGTATGTATACGTGTACAGGGCGTCCCAATCATTTGCAGCACGATTTACACAATGGGAACGACATTACCGGTGAAGCAAAGCTAGTGTGAATCCCCCAGTATACTGAAGTAGCCACAACTACTTTTTTGTTATTGCCTAATAACTAATTTGTTTATATATTTTTACTCAAGAAATACTCGTCTAATTATCGTGATGTCAACAAGACAGTTGCGCACATTTGAAAATGACGTATGTCTGTGCTACTTACAACAATGTTGTGATTGCGTACGAATATTATTCCGTGAATAAATAAAGCCGCAAAATATGAAAAATGACCCGTTACTGCGCTCCCACGTCCAAAAAAAAGCAGCGTCTTAAAATGCTCTTACTGAAACATCTTTATTTATTTTTTATAATAAAAAATAAATAAAAATGTGATTGCGTACGAATATTCTTCCGTGAATAAATAAAGCCACAAAATATGAAAAATGAACCGTTACTGCGCTCTCACGTCCAAAAAAAAAGCAGCGTCCTAAAATACTCTTATTGAAACAACCGCGTTGCCTCTTTTCTGTTACCAGAAATCGCGTTTTGCCTATTAGCAAAGGTACAGGTCGGATGCCAACATGTCACAGTTTGGCAGGGGTTCCTTCCATTCGATCGTGCGTCGCTATCACCATTCATATCTCATGGTTAACTTTTGGCGGCCGGGTCACTTTTCTGACTAGATTGATTATGTACTGGCGTGCAAGAGTGGCAAATGGTTCAATCCGTTTTTTTTGTCTACTTTTTTTTCGTTGCCTCTGGCTATCTAAACTTGTCTGAAGGTGCTTTTTTCTGATGCGCTCAATGGTCTAGTCACGTGTTATTTCTTTTGTATTTCGCAGGCATTCTTTGATAAGAGGGAAAAACAAGCACGCAATTGTACTGCATTGTTGAAAGTAGCACAGACAAATGTCATTTCAACATGCGCACAACAGCCTATTTGACAGTTTGATAATTAGGCGACTACTGTTTGAGTTGAAATATGCTTGTGACGGGATCTTAATTGTAACTGAGCATGAAATTATAAGCGGCCACCTCGGTACATTGTGAACATTATGCTTTGGCAATGCTTCGCGTAAAGCTGTTCTTTTTTATTCGTGCTAAGTGATAATTGGGACGTCCGGTATATAGAAAAGCAACAAATAAAAATATATATCTCCTCCAGACCACACATACCCGTGGGCTGGTAAGGGCCACAGGTATGCAGGTATGTAACACAGGGTATTGAAAGTTTGTGTCTATACCCACGAACCACGAGAACAGGCATTTTGCAATTTTAACGCAAAATCACAAAAAAACACTTACACCAGCAGCGTGGACCGGACGAGTGTAAAAAGCAAATATTGGGGCCCCAGCTGGAATCAAATCAAAGCATTCTTTGTTGAAAACAAGTACCCTACCGCAGAGCTATGTCAGGGCTCGGTACTGCTTCAAAAAATACACTAATAGGGTGTAATGATTGTGAAACGTCGAGTGTGGTTGCAGTTGTCACTCTTCTATTTTATAAACATTGTGTATGTACTCCTAGCCTCACTGCAATGGTCTAGTGGCTGAGGTACTTGCTTCTGACCCACAAGTCACGGGATCGAATCCCCGCTATGGCGGATGCATTTTCGATGGAGACGAAAATTCCGCAGCCCCATGTGCTCAGATTTGGCTGAACGTTAAAAAACCTGAAGTGGTTAAAATTTCTGGAGCCCTTCACTACGGCATCTCGGATAATCCTATGCTGGTTTAGACGGGCGCGTTAAACCCCACATATGAATCAATTACTCTAACGTACAGCCATCTCATTAGGATAATGCCAACTGTACTCAAGTGTCAATCGCTGATATTTATGTAGCAATGCCCAGGGCTGCCATCCTCGCGAGCACAAGCGTTCGAAATCGGCTTGCCGGTTCTCGTGTGGCTAATACTGATTTTCCTTCTGGCATCATTGCGCAAGTGCTAACTGTTTATAATAATATACGCGACTGTTGAACATATGAAAGCAGATTCTTTCCCAGACGCTCAATGGGAGTAAAGTTCATTTGGTTTTGATTTCTACACGAAGCAAGCCAGAAATTACAACTGTTACGTTTGTTTATTTTAGCTTTTCCTTCTCGACGTCAGGTGGCGCATCGTCGCGTAAAAGCTGTTTAAACGTGTTCGAATTTTCGGAAAGCATGGTCTCGGTGCGGTCTTCTAAGCAGTCGGCGTACGCTGTCTGCGTGTTGTCTAAGAATTGGAACACAGCCTAGAGCTCACGGTTGTACGTGTGATCTATCGATTGTTTGTAGAAGCTCAAAGCACTTTGAGAGTGAGGGGCGCACAGGTGGTCTTATGCTGTATTATGTTGCCATTGTCTATTCGCCTAACACTCCATGCAGTGCCCATTGGGCAGCTTTAGTTTATCGTACTTGAGGAATTCATGTACGCAAACGCGAAAAGTTTTCGTACGTGACGTGCACGTCATCTGAAATGTTTTAGCAACATGTAGGCGATGCGCGGTGAGAGCTACCAAGTAGCTCTATCTTCTGGGAATCTTTTATTGATGGTTGGTGTGCTTCGGCTGCCAGGGCCCTAGAGTGCCTTGTTAGATATTCATTTAAAGCCAATCTCTTTCGCAATCGAAATTTCTTCGAACGACTGGTCTTGTTTCGAGCACTGCTTCTCAGTTCCGGTAGTAGGAGGCACTACCAATGAAAAAAAAATATTTGTACTGAACAGTCCAGTTCACATTACGCGTTGCACACTATAAAAGCACCAAGTGACCTGCCTTCGAATGTACGTCACTCAGAGTGTTGACCGAGCGGCAAGTCTATGCGGTCGAGAACAGCGCGAGTGCTGAACTCTTTTTAGCGCGACACTGTCAAGAGGAAATATATACCTGTCCACCGCACATTGTGCCCAATGTTTTTTTCGGAATGGTTGCATTCCCTTACATCGCGTGGCCGGTCTAAATCGTCGCGCTTCGAAAAGTGAAGGCGTGTGGCTGATCCGGTGTTACTGTCGCCGTGTTTCTATATAAGCGTTCTGCACACGTTCGACATGCTCTGTTGTTCGAGCGCCCACGCGAAGCTGTCAAGGTGCGCGAGAAACGCAGACAAAGAATATAACGTCACGTAAGTACAGACGTTAGCACCTTTAACTTGAACGCTTCGACGCGTGGCCTCGGCTCACTTGGACTGAGGTCAGCGCTGCCAAGCGTTGAGAATGATATGCTTGCTGCATTTAGATAGATAGAGGATGGCTAACTGTTATCACATATGCCTACGCTTCCACCCTCCTCGCACACTGAACAGCGCACACAACATAGGCGTGACGTTGGGGATGAGCTTCGAGCTGACCCTCGCCCTCTTACATGCGTAATCATGCGAAGGACAATCTTTGAAGCCGGATGTCTCGGAGCACAGGCACGCTAAAAAAATGTCTTCCAACTGAAAGCGTGTACAAACACCACGGCCTACATTTTTTTAATATAAACCTGCCAGCTTACCCGAGCCAGTGAAAAGTAAATAATATTTTTTAGTTAATTGGGCTGCCGACGCGATAATTAACATCTTTCTGTCCCCCTGAACGCCTAACTTATTTGCACAAATGGTTCTCACCTGCTTTGGGGCGCGTAATATATGTGTGTATGTATATATATATATATATATATATATATATATAAATATATATATATATATATATATATATATATATAAAGTGTTTCCTCGTTAGTCGTGCTTTTTCGCTTCCGTTTCTACTACGGAGCCAGTGCGCTTTCTTCCTCGCAACGTCTACATACATATATATATATATATATATATATATATATATATATATATATATATATATATATATATATATATATATTATTCCACGTTTCTTTAGTAAGCCAGTTTCTTTAGTTCTTCTTTATCACCCCGTCACACTACGTTCAGCGCCTACTATTTTCGAGAAGAATCGAGGCTTTAGTAGATGTTTTGTCTAGATTACGCCCACTTCGGGAGCGTCGCAGATTATACGGGAACCTACGTCGCCGCTAGCGATAACGCTAGAATATTCGATGGCAAGGGTTTATATGCTGACACGCTTCGCCGCTTGTCATTTGATCGACAACCGATGCTCAGTTTGCCGATATCAGTGCCAATGTCTTGCTGTAATCTCAATTTCCTTTTACGTTTCAACCAGTTCGGCTGAATAAACATCGTAATCTTCGACCTACTGCCTGCTCCCTTCGTCGTTGACTATATGGTCCAGGATATATGGTCCAGGATTTTTGGATGTTCCGGAGGTGGTGACATCATTTCCACTGCTTGAACTACCAGGCTTGGTGCGACGCTGAGAGTTTGTGGCTCTAGACAACTAGTCGGGAGAACACGTATTTTCAGGAGACAAAAATACCGATCATGAGGCTTGTGAAAATCTGTCACTCCTTAATTTTTGTGATGGTGACCCACTCCTACGATGTCTGGATGTCTTGTCGGACGCTTCTTCTTGCGCCTGTACAGCGTGTGTGCGAGACGTGTTAGATTTCCTTGAAGGCGTGGTCTTTACTTCTTTCGTAAGCGTAGTCTTCACGCTACCTTCCAGGCCCACAGGCGGCCGTTCATGGAGCTCGTCACTTGCACTTGTTGCCTCGGAAGGTCGGAGCGATTTTCCCGGTTGGCCGGCGCTCCGAGATGCTTGCGACGCTTCCTCCAGCGGTGGTGCGTTCGAGGATTGTTCGTTTTCTGTGGCCTTGAGTTCCTCTGATGAAAACGTAGCAGACTAACTTGGCGTCTCCACAGCATTGCAGGGCCCCTCTGACGATGTTGTGGGAGATGACAACGCTGTGGTGCCCCCAGTCAGCGCAGAAACGTAGTTGTCCATCGTTGTGCATGGCGACGCGGCATCAACGCCGCTGGCGTCTTCTGTCTTGGCGTCATAAGATTCTGTGTTGGTTGCGCTGTCTTCATCCGAATAATTTAGAATCTTCTGTGGCCGTGGCTTGGTTTTGCGTTGCAAAACTTCCATGTGCCTGGAGGTTCCAATTTGGGTTGTTCTCTTCGAAGCTTTTTCTCCAAGTTCGAGAAATTCTTTCAGGGACTGTGAGGTGCTCTTCGCTGCGTCTGCGTGGGACGCGGGACAGAAGCCATCTTTCGTCGCGTGGTCCCCATTACAGCGCTTACATTTGGACACACAATCCTCAGATGTATGGCCTAAGGTGCCACATCGTTTACCGAAGGGTGTTGAGCAAGTAGCCGCAACATGATCTTCTCTGCTGCAGCGTGTGCATACTCTGCGCATACCACGATACTCGAGCATCACGCGGTGACCTTAAATTGATAGGAAGTTAGGGGCGGGCTTGGCCATCTCGATGCGGACGATGCGGGTACCAGTGTACGTTGATTGGTGCCTTTGCAAGGTAACAAATGTGATACCCTTCACTTTTTCGTATGGCTGAAGAGCTGAAATAACTGCGTTATGTGACACGTACGGTGGGAGGCGGAACACTCTGACTTGTACGATTGGCATTATGACTACTTCAACTTGTACCTTGTGACGTTGTAACTTGAATATTTGGTTTACCGTCAACTTGGTTGCTTGTGCAGCCGACCGAGCCACAACTAGGAACTTCGAAGCTCCGAGGTGTTGCAGGAACAGCACCCCTTCACTCCCCGTGACGTCTTCGAAGCCATCGATCATCTCGCCGACGGACGCCGTCCCCAGCGGGACGGTGAAGTTCAAGCAGTGCTCCTTGAGCGGGAGCGCCGCAGGCTTTGACGCCATCCTCGCTGGTCCCGGCAGGGGCCGACGACGATGGGATCAGGCCTCAAAAAAAAAAATTGCAGCATAACCACGGGGTGGATGATGGAGAGTGGGGTGAAGCATCCGTCCGTGTATTCGTTCTTGCTTCCGTCCGTCCATGCGTCCGTCCATGCGTCCGTCCATGCGTCCGTCCATGCGTCCGTCCATGCGTTCATCCATGCGTTCATCCATGCGTCCACCCATGCGTCCATCCGCCCGTCCGTGCGCGCGTCTGTACGTTCGTCCGCACGTCCATCCATGCGTCCGTCCATGCGCTCTTCCATGCATCCACCCTGCGTCCGCCCATGCGTCCATCCGTTCGTGCAGCCATCCGTGCGTCCGCCCGTGCATGTGTCTGTGTGTACAATCGTCCACTAGTCAACACTCCAAGTACAACAATCTCGCATCTTTTCATTATATATCCCACATATAGAAGCACCGCCATCCAGCAGACATTCCAAGGACTAAACGAGAGGTGGCACAAGCACACTTTCTTACGGCTAGCGCTTCGTGTCTACTTCTCACCTTTAACCACCTCGAGTTCATGGTATATACTAGTTCACTGTATTCATGGCACCGCGGCTCAACGCTCGCTAAACCTTTCTGAAACCAAAGAGGTTACGCTCAGCGAGTATCACGTAGCAACCCTTTCTTGTCAGATAGTGCTCAATGTACATGCTAAAAGCTGCTTATGAGGAATGAGAAACAGAAGAATTTGGCTTTTAGTTAACGCAAACGCTGCGATTTTTTTATCATTCAAAACGCACAGGAGAAATCTCCCACCGGCACCCCCTTGGAGGTCCAAGCGTAAGACATGTTCCGTACTACGAGGGACGAACGGGTGCCGCTTTAAGTAGCTTCGCCCCTAAAAACTGGCTGGAAAAGTCGAGAGTGGACATCCGGCAGCAACGCCGCCGGAACGCTGACCGCGTTGCTCTTTAAAGCGGCATCCGTTCGTCCCTCGCAGTCGTAGTCATAGTGTGTAACAAGTGTTGCATTTTGACCTACAAGGTGGTGCCGGTGGGAAATTTCTCCTTTGCTTTGTTGATTAACAAAACGTTCGCGACGTGCGCGTTAACTAAAAGCCGAGTGCTCCTGTTTCTCAATCCCCATTAGCAGCCATTGGCATGTACATTGAGCCCTGCCTGACAAGAAAGTGTTGCTACGTTATACTCGCTGCGTGTAACCTCCTTAGTTTCAGAAAAGTTTAGCGAGCGTTGAGCCAAAGTGCCATGAATACAATGAACTAGTGTATACCATGAACTCGAGGTGGTTAAAGGTGGGAAGTAGATACGAAGCGCAAGCCGTAAGAAGGTAAAAGCGGAATTCTCCTGTCTGTCATTTCCCATTAGCAACAATGAACATGTATATTTAGCACTATCTGACAAGAAAAGGTTGCTACGTTATACTCGCTGGGCGTAACCTCCTGGGTTTTAGAAAGGTTTAGCAAGCGTTGGGCAGCAGTGCCTCAAATACAGTGAACTAGTATACGCTATAAACTCGAGGTGGTTGAAGGTCGGAAGTAGACCCGAAGCGCAAGCCGTTAGAAAGTGTGCGTGCGGCACCTCTCGTTTAGTTCTTGGAATGTCCGCTGTATGGCGGTGCTCCTATATGGGAAATATATGATGAAAAGATGCGAGATGGTGGTACTTGGAGTGTTTAATAGATGGACGAACGGACACACAGACAAATGCATGGATGGACGCATGAGCGGACGCAGGGGCGGATGCATGGACAAACGCAGGGACGGACGCACGAACAGACGCACGCACGAATAGGCTGATGGACGCATGGGCGGTCACACAGACGGGCGCATAGACGGACGAATGCTTCGCCCCACTCTCCATCATTCACTCCATAGATATGCGGCCAATATTTTCCGCTAGTACTTATGGAAGACCTTCAATCACCACCACCGGTAAACGTCTGTTGCATATGAACCTCTTCTATTTTCACAAGAAATTGTGAAGTTAGGAGCTACACTTCATTTTCATTTTTTCATAACGATTTCTGAAATTTCTTTCGCGTATGAACCATTTCTGATGTTTCTATCGCGTAGCACAATCAAGCAAAATGCCTGCACTACTTGATGCTTCCGCTGGCTGTGGTGATTCCAATGTATTCTGTTTGTTTCTCTATTTCGGGTCACATATACTCGAGAGGTATATGCTAAATAGACCAAAGATGTTTTTACCGGAATAATGTCTGATGACCTGGTGGCGTGTGTTTGTAGCAAAGGTTATCATAAGCTAGTTTGTCTTGGAAACAAAGTGGAGTAGGAGCCACAGATGCGCCTTCGAATCTTTCTCGATCTGCAAAAGGAAACACCAAGCGTGCGCAGAGAGTGCAGCAAAGAACAGTGAAAACTCGTAAAGCACCATTTTTGGTATTAATGCAAACTCTCTTGGAACCTATACAAATACGCTTGCACGATAGCCACTACTCAATTGATTCATTCGCTGGCTGATGATGAACTACTAGGACTGAGCGCGCTTGGTTAAAACATTTAACGTCCACTCGTTAAGAAAATCATATTGTGGGACGCCTGTTTACGCGTTTTGTGTCGCCTATTTCTTTCACTCTTTTACTGCGCTATATTAGGTATATTATCGAGGTAATCGCCGCTTCGTTAAAAAAAGGAAATCATTAACATAGAAAGAGAAAAAAAAGCAACTTCATGTTACAACCCAATGTCGTTCTAAAAGGAAAGAAAACGCTTTGTCACGGTTTGTCACAATATAATATGGAAGGCTATTATATTCACGTATAGTTTCAAGAAAAACGTGTTTGTATGAGCTGCTGTTCGGCACATATATTCCCGTATTTTGAGAGATGGTCCCGTTTCAAGACGATGTAGGTTGGCGGTTTCGTGTAATATTTTTATCGAGACCTGGTTTTGTCAATAATTAGGAGGATATTTTATGCCTTGAGGACTAACGGCCATCCAAGCGCAGTGATGATATCGCTTGACCTTCTTGTGAAGGTTTTATCACCCGTCAAAAACCAGGTGGCATGTTTTTGCATGTGCTCCAATGCATTTATATTCACCTTTGTGTCCGGGTGCTAGGCAGCACAAGCGTATTCTGAAATCAGGCGTACATTCCAGACGTAAATAATGTGTTTAGGAACAGAAGAGATGGTTCTGAAACGCGTCGCAGGAAGTTGCACACGTGACTGGCTTCCACTGATACCCTGTGAATATGATCATAATACGACAGTGATAGTGTGCTGTTTATGACACCACCAAAATACTTATGTTCATTTACAATGAATAGTGGTATCTTTTACATGCAAGTACCTGTGAAAAAGACTGTTTTTTTCCATGATAAACCTAATTGCACTACACTTTGATACATTACGATCAAATTTTTCCGTACTGCACCATGCTAATAATGAGTCAGTCTTTCTGCAGATTTTCGTAACCCTGCGTGGACCTAACAATATATATGCAGCAGTCACCTGCGTACAACCTGACTAGACTCTCCTCGCATGCATCAACATTGTTGATATTAACCGAAACGAGAAGCGGCCCCAGAGGGGAGCCTTGTGGCACTCCTGAAGCGACGTCTACATGTGACGATGAAGTGCTATCGATAATGATGCATTGTCTCCTGCATCACAAATAAGCTTTATTCACGCCATTGTGTTAGTAGAAATATTGAGACACGATAATTTAGGTCAAAGGAGTGAGTGGGAAACAGAACCAAAAACTTGCTAAAATATAGAAAAATGCAACCAATTTAGTTATTGGAATTTAACACTGTGACGATGTCATGGTGATTTCTACGAGTTGCGTGTTGCAGCGAAATTTTTTCGGGCTAATATGGTGATTTAGACAGCACAAATTGTCAGTCTAAAGATGCCTTACTCAGTTTGAGTATGTAATATGCTCAAGAGTTTCACAGGACACACACTTCAACGGAATACGCTGATAGTTACAAGTACGTGGCTCGTCACTCGGAATCTCACAGCAACCGACACAATTCCACACTGTATCACAAGTCCACACTGTAACAATGCCAGAATTATCCGCTCGTTCCCGGCTGCTCTCCGTCGCTCCTTTCTAGTTCCTCTCGTTCTTCTGCTTCTTGTTGTCTGTTGCTACCTCGTTCGCCCGTTTGTCTCGTTTTTTTTTTGAGGGTCTTCAAACTGTGAGGGTGACCCTCTGCTACGGGAACTTGTACCATTTCACTTACATCCTCCGAAGAAGGCTGGTGCACCAGCCGAAACTGTTAGGATTAAATAAATATTTTATTGTTTTGTTTCCTATACTGCACTATTCTCGAAGTTTATAACTATATATATATATATAGTGTGTGTGTGTGTGTGTGTGTGTTCAGTTTTGCCGAATTCAGATTCGTATTTTAGTGGCATTGCCGAAGTAGATGTTATAAACGTTTGTGTAACTGTACACACCTCTGAAAAGTTGCCTATTCTCTATCTATCAGGTGAAATGCTGGAACGAAGACCGTGGATGCGATATTGTTATGCCGGTATCAGGACTCAACAAACACTTTTGCAAGGACTGTGACCACCACTCCACTTCATGTCCGAGATGTTCGATGGTCGTGGGCTGTAATATTGTGTGCGCCCACATGAAGACCGAGTGTCGTGATAACATGTCGGCGGCGTCCAAGGATCCGCCAACTGACGCAACTGGCGAAAGGGCTCTGATGATGGCTTTGAGTGCAAAGCTCGACACACAAGTAAATGAAATGAAACGAAGCCTAGATTATTTCACACATGAAAGGAACACAGAAATTAACCATCTCAATGAGATTTCACATTGCATGAACACGTTGAAGAAAACACTGCTAGAAATATCAAGCAGAAGTGGTAGATTTGACAGCATTGCATCCTGCTCCGAATAAATGCATGAAACTCTGAATACACACAGTGAAAAGTTGCATGAGCTTGCAAGAAAAATAAGCGATTTATGCAAAACACTCATCCAATATTTGGAAGGAACCAGAGGCAAGTTGAAAGCGGATTTAAGGGAACTTTTCATATCTCAGGGAAACGCCCTTAAAGAAAGCCACCGAAAGCTTCGATGACAATCTGCGGCAGCTGTGCTGAAAGAATGGCTCAGATGTTTGAAGTAAATGACTTCGAGAAACAAAGCAATCTAGGGAGAATAAATTCAGAAAAAGTACTAGCTCTAAGCAGAATCAATGTTAAGGGACACGGGTTCGTCATATCAGGAATCGCAGCAAAGAAGAAAAGTGTTGTCGAGAAGAGCATTTCATTACGTGGAAAAGAAGACCTACATCTGTGGCTATCACCTGTCGCCTGGCATATATTTCACGAAAGAGGGAGAAGATGTTTACCTTAATGGATACATTCAGCTGCGCAAAGGAATAATTGACAACATTATTCAGTGGCCGTTAAAAGGAAAAGTTCGGTTGACCATCAAAGACAGAACCGGTGAAAAAGAGTACAGCAAAGAGCAAGTCCTTAAAGATTATCTTAAATTCTATGCAAAGCCCGATGAAGCAGGTAATGAAGGAGTATATCTCGATTCTTGTTCATTTAGCATGAACTATCTGCAATGTGATGGACACATTGTAGACGACTACCTGCGGGTCGTGTGGGAGCTTGTTTTAGAAAATGGGGCTGAATAAAACATGCATAAAAAGAATTATGTATAATATCCTAGCAGCTTAACTTTTCGCGCTGTACTGTATTCATACATGCAACAAAAGAACTGTTTTGTTTTTGCGTAACAACGCTTTTTTGACCCGCTATGTTGCTCGTGAAACCACTTTTGTAAAGATGAATATAGCCTGAAATAAAACTGACGAATTCTGACACCATCATAATTTTCGACTGTTTTTTATGTTCCGGGTCAGTATTTCGCAGAAAGCCCCCGGAAAGTCCTCTGGCCACTACAGTACACTTGTTTTCTGGCACCCGGTTTGATGAAATTGGTACACAGCGCAAAAACTGTGCAGAATGATTCTGGAGTCTTCAAGTAGAGAGCTAGAAAGAGCAGTGTGCATATTAGTGATATTATTTTAATGTATGGATGCAAGACAGTGAAGTATCTAGAAGAGAGTTTTAGATGCGGTCAGACCAGATTGCTCAAAAATGTAGCAGGTGTACTGTGGGAAGAAACGATGTATAAAATTAGATTGTAAAAAATAAAATGAATCTCTGGTAAATAAAATTATTGTTTAGATCTACGGCTTTCGTTGTAAGAACTTGAGATTGGTAAACAAAGAGTAGACAAAATCTATGGACATTTGCTTGTAAGAAAAAATGGTTTTTGAGAAGCTCACAGTTTCTGAAAACAAAAAAAAGAGCGTGGTGATTGGTGGCGCACTGTAGATAGTAGTTAACATCAAGTCACCCATTAGTACAGCGGTGGGATTAACAATTTTAGTTCATTGTAATATAGTCATCAAGAAAAAGTGTTTCAAATGCGTTGTTCGCATTCTGTCTATATGACGATTAGGTTACATCCTCAGCTTCACTTATCTCCTACGTTAAAGAGACTATCTATTAAGCGGAAAAATATTTCCTATTGTGTCGCAAATGAGAAAATCATCCATCTCATCGACGGCTGCAATCCAGCCTTTTTCTAAGAAATAAAAAATTATTACGACAAAAAGAAAACCGCTATTATCAGCCAACAGCGATGTTATTATACTGGTAGATCGAAGAATCCTTGGAGGTAGACTTACTTGCTTTGAAACAAACCTGTATAATATGAAACTGTATTTTACGCATTTTAGGCAGCATTGCGCAAAAACCTAATTTTTGGCTTTTTTGACGCGTTGAAATAGGCGCCTGGTGGCCCTGCCGAAAGTGTGTTTGCTTACATGCGAATCTGCAAACTACAGAAAAACACTAAAAATGGAGCGCGTCATCACTCACGAATGCAATAAAAAATATCATGAGTGTCTTAAGCGACCACTAAGGTATTTTTATTAATGAATAAGAATGAAAGAAGCCTTCAAGAAGCAACAACCGCTTTGGCCGCCGAAAGCATTCCAAACAATTTAGGAAAAAAAAATAAAAAACTAGCCAAAAAATAGAAGCGAACTGTTCTCGCTGTGATATGAGGCCACCCCCGCAGGGGTGCCTGCACTAGTAGGCGTTTGGTGTGTAGCGACACCACGGACCCGAGCTAACGGGGGAGGTTTGGCTCCCTCCCACGCCTAGCCGTGCGTGGCTGCGCCGTGTCCGGGAAAAAGGGAATCCTCGGGGTTGAGTTGACGCTGGGTGCTTGGACCTCTAAGGCGCCAGGGGCAACACACCCCTTTGGCCCTGGCTTCACGTAGACGGCAGCCCTGAGCTGACCCACACAGGGGAAATTGGCAGTCGCCTTTTCCTATATCTCTCTCCCTACATCTTCGTCATTATCTCTCACTATTTATCTGTCCTGTCTTCTACTCTCTTCTGTTTACTTCCACACTTCCTCTGCGGCTAGGGTTAACCCTTTGCAAATAGCCTACCTTGGTGTAGGTGCATTGGGTTATAGCAGCGTTGTACGACTGGCGTCTGCAGGTTTTAGCATCCCCAAACTTGTAGCGTTCCCTCGTTGGGCTCCGTGGTGGGTGGCTGCCAGCGCTTCCGAAGAAAATTAAACTGGCATGCGTAGAGTGTTTCCCTTATTAAGTGATCGTACCGCCTTAAAGTGCGTACCCATCGAGGATTTAGGCATTTTCAACCCATACAATGAAAACGTCCCCCATTTTTATGTTATACATAGTGAGATAAGTTGCAAGCAAGCCAGAACTCTATCCCCTTTTGTAGTAGCAAGATGTCTCACAGGAACTCTTGGGGCCGCGTACAAAGTTTCCAGAATGGCCAGCGGAGACCTCTTCCTTGAATTTTGAGAAAAAGAACAGTTTGAGAAGCCACAGAATTTTTCAAATTTGGTGACACTCCGATTACTGTAATGCCACACAGATCTACGAACAGAACCCGTGGAGTAGTATCTGATGCTGATTTGCTCGGCTAGACTAAAGAGGAACTTCTGGAGGGGTGGAAGAGTCAGAATGTGACCAATGTACAAGGATCATCATTAGAAGAGACAACAAGGTAATACCAAAAAAACACCTAATACTCACGTTCGCTTCCTGTAATCTGCTAGAAAGTATTCAAACAGGGTACATGAAGAAGTCAATCAGACCATACATACCTAACCCGCGTCATTGTTTTATACGCCAGAGGTATGGCCACTGCTCACAAAGCTGTCGTGAACACCAAACTTGGGCACAAAGTGGATTGTCAGGCCACAATTCTGACAACTGCGAAGAACCACCACACTGTGTGAACTGTGGCGGAAATCATGCCGCATATTCACGGTCTTGTTTATTTTGGAAAAAGAAAAAGAAATCATCACATCGGAAATTAAAGAAAATAATACAATCAAAGAAGAAATACGAAGAGTGTCGCCATTTTACGGCGCTACTTACGCTAATGCGGCGCGTCAGGGGGCAACGCTGCACCAGCCCTCGCCACTCCTTCGGCCAGTGCAGAGCGAGCCGTCGGCTGTGGCGCCTGCCCCCAAGGTGGCAGTAGTTCAGTCTACTCCGCCTCCTAGCTAATTGAGGCCGGAGACTCCAGGTTCCTCTGGTCACAAGGCCTGACCTCACCAGGTGAGGCCTAAAATCTGAACCACCAGCTTGCATGTGCGGGCATCCAGTGCCTCCGAGGAGACAATGAATACAACAGTACCCTTGGTGCCGAAAGAGTGGCGCGGCTCCTTGGAGCACGCCAAGAAAAACAAAAAACCAATAACGGGGCCGGACGACCGTCCTGCTACCTGAATTAACAAGCTCACTCCAACACAGGATACTCTCTGTACGCACCGCAGCACCCCCCTCTCTCTCTCTTTTAATATGCAGACATAAATATTACAGTGGAACATCCAAGGCCTTCTTCAAAACCCCAATGACTTACAAGAACTCCTCCATGAACACAATCCTAGAGTGCTGTGTGTAAAGAGACACACTTAAAACGAACAAACACAAACTTTTTACGTAACTACGTAATCTTCCGAAAGGATAGAGATGATGTCATGCCACTATCCGGTGGTGTAGCGGTTATAGTTAGTCAAAATATAGCATGTACACAATTACCCCTTCAGACTTCCCTTGAGGCGGTGGCTGTCCGAGCAGTTATTCTAAAAAAACTCGTCACCGTCTGCTCTTTGTACACACCTCCACACCACCGTCTTGAAAAACTTCAATTCTAGTCTTTATTAGTCGAACTACTTGAACCTTATCTGGTCCTTGGGGACCTGAACGCACATATTGGTCTTTGGGGTGACTCTCGCTGTGATGCATGAGGTCGTCTCATTGAACACTTTTTCATTTCATCAGGGGCTTGTCTGTTGAATAGGAAAGAGGCGACATACTGTAACCTTGCCAACAAAACTTACTCTTTCATAGACTTCAGAATCGCATCTCCTTCACTGGTATCATTACTTCAGTGAAAAGTTATAAATAATCCATACGGAATTGACCATTTTCCTTTAGTTTTGAGTACACCAATATTATATGAATGTCCTCCACATGTTCCCAAATGGCTGGTAAACAAAGCCGACTGGGACCAACTTCAAAAGATTACTCACTTAAGTTGGACTGACATATGCGAATTAGGCATAGATGAAGCTGTGCAGTACTTAACTGCTTTTCTTACTGACGCAGCAGCCATGTGCATCTCACAAACATCTGGACTGCCCAGAAAACCACACGTCCCACGGTGAAACACTGAGTGTTGTAATGCACGAAAGCAGAAAAACAGGGCATGGAGGTTGCTGCGGAACTCGCAGAAGGCGGAAAAACTTGAGAGCTTCAAGAAAATAGAGTCTCAAGGCAGGAGAACGCGTCGGCAGACCAGAAGAGAAAGCTGGCCCAAGTTTTTATCAGGGATAAATTCATATACACAAGAGGCTAAAGTCTGGTGCAACATGGTTCGTAGTGTAGCAGGAAGACAAGTACACTCACTCCCACTCGTAAACACACAGGGTGACAGCCTGGAAGATCAGGCGAACTTCCTCGGTGCACACTACGAGCAAATGTCTAGCTCGTCGCACTATACTGAAGCTTTCCAAAGATATAAAGCAAGGATAAAAAAGAGATACTTGAATACAAGTGCACAAATCACGAGGCATACAACCAACCTTTCAACTTAGCTTAGCTACAAACATCGCTAAACTCTTGCAGTAATTCTGCCCTAGGCTACGACCGTGTCACGTATGTAATGTTGAAAAACCTGCCACTCAAAACGCAAAACACCTTACTCTCCCTACACAATGCTAACTGGTTTTCTGGCACCATCCCTTCTTCTTGAAAAGAGGCTATTGTTATCCCTATTTAGAAGCAGGGCAAGGACCCTTCCTCAGTGGCGAGTTATAGGCCCATTGCACTTGCAAGTTGCCTTTGTAAACTTTTTGAAAAGAAGATAAACCACCGACTTTTACATTTCATTGAAACACACAATCTGCTCGACCAATTCCAGTGTGGATTTCGAGAGGGTAGATCCACCACCGATCATCTGGTGCGTAGCTAGGCACAGATCCGAGACGCTTTCCTCCACAAACAATACTTCCTCTCTGTGGTTCTCGATATTGAGAAGGCATACGACCCAACATGACAGTTTGGCATATTAAGAGACTTGTTTTACCTGGGTGTGCGTGGTAGAATGCTTTCTATAATGGAGAGTTACTTGTCCAATCGGACATCCGTGTCCGTGTGAGCAGTATTCTCACCCACACATTTGTCCATGAGACGGGAGTACCGCATAGTGGTGTACTTAGTTGTACACCTTTAATTATCAAAATGAAATCTTTGCACCTGTCCATCCCCCGCAACATGTTCTATTGTACATATGTCGATGACGTCCAGCTTGTATTTAAGTCATGCAACCTGGCAATGTGTGAGCGGCAGGTTCAGTTAGGTTTAAACAAGGTCTCCGAATGGGCAGAGGAAAACGGATTCCGACAGAACCCACAAAAAAGCACGTTGTAGTGGTTAAACGGACGTTCGTCACTATGTTTGTTGATAGCGGACGAGAAAGCATTAACATGAACTTTTTATTTCATGGCATGGGTGGAACGGCTGACGACGCACGGATACGCTACCGTGTGCAGCGCCGTTGAGTCGGACGTCGCGGCCAACCCAGCAGTCAGGGTCGCAACTCCGGAGGTCCCGGATCAGGCCACGGCTCACGAGGACCACACCCGGTAGGCCTCGCCCACGAACCTGCTCCCGGCCACTGCACCCAGGCAGGAGCCGTTCAGCAGGCCCCGTCCTTGCACCTTGCACCGGCCGGCGGACTCGACCCCGAACGAACACGCCGGAGCTCGACCTGGCCGACACGTACGGGTCCCACGTCCGGCTCAGGAACGCTCCCAGGAACTCGTCCAGCTCGAGCGGCGCACTGCTTCGTCTGCCTTCGTGGCCTCAACCCTCAAGCTCTCTTTTCCGCACGTTCCTTCTTCTTGGCCAGGGCACCGCCAGGTACCCTCGGGTGCACCTTGCAGCTCATGAGCTCGTGGCCCACGTCCGAGTCTGGCGCATCACTCGGCACCGCTCGGCGATCCTAGATTCAGCCAGTCTCTCCCCTGGCATCTGAATCCTCGGCCACCCTGAATCCTCACCCGGCTCCGTGCTCCTCTGTGCGCACTCCCGCGTCTCGCCCGGCAGAACATCTCGCTCGTCCCTTGCCGACGTGCGACGCTCTGGTGACACAGGCGCTTGATGGCATGGGTGCGGCCACGGAGCAGTCAACCCGCATCGGAGACGCAATGCTCCATGCGGGGCATGGCCGGCCCGTCCAGCGAAGAGCGTGCGCCGAGACGCGATGCTCGACGCAACCGTGACCATTAGCCAGGCCACGTTCATCGCTGTGTCGAACGGCTTACCGTGGAGACGCCTCGCCGAGATCCGCGATGCCCTCGGCAAGGAAGAGAACAGCAGGCCAGGCCACGCCCCGATATGCAGTACTCGTGCCGGCAACGCCACCCCAGCTGGTAGTTGGACGGCAGTAGCGTGGACAGCCGCGTTCCCCGGCCGGAACCTGGATCGCCTGCGTCCGACGCTTCGGCCCGCTGTCTCCCGTCTGCCGCTGCTCCGGCTCGTCCCCAGCCACAAAGCCCACTGCCACGTGATGGTCGCCCGTGGCCCAATCGTGGCACGCCACCTCTATGGGCCACCACAGGTCATCAGCTGATTCGCTGACACTCACGCGCACATTACACGCGCCTTGCCCCGCACTTCCGTCGTTGTCGTTTTCTTCACTCATCACAATAACCCCCCGCACAAGAAAGTTGTTTCAGTCAAACAACTTTTCTCACAATACACAGTGATGAGGAATAACAGTCCCGTGGACTCACGACTCTCGAGCAGTGGTGGAGGAGATGCCTGGGACAGCGCGACCTCGGGCCTCGTTTCCGAGCTCTCTGGTCCCTCATTTCTTTTTCCTCAGCGCTCACCCATGCCAGCAAAGCCTCTCCACCCAGCCCCATCTCCTTTCCTAGCTCAACTAGCTTTCTCTTGTCGTCCATTCTCGTCGGCCACACACAAACAACGTGAGGCTCTCAGATGTAACGCGAGAGCTTAATCCTGGCAGGCTCGCCATTTGTCGTGATGGTTAAACGGACGTTCGTCACTATGTTTGTTGATAGCGGACGAGAAAGCATTAACATGAACTTTTTATTTCATGGCATGGGTGGAACGGCTGACGACGCACGGATACGCTACCGTGTGCAGCGCCGTTGAGTCGGACGTCGCGGCCAACCCAGCAGTCAGGGTCGCAACTCCGGAGGTCCCGGATCAGGCCACGGCTCACGAGGACCACACCCGGTAGGCCTCGCCCACGAACCTGCTCCCGGCCACTGCACCCAGGCAGGAGCCGTTCAGCAGGCCCCGTCCTTGCACCTTGCACCGGCCGGCGGACTCGACCCCGAACGAACACGCCGGAGCTCGACCTGGCCGACACGTACGGGTCCCACGTCCGGCTCAGGAACGCTCCCAGGAACTCGTCCAGCTCGAGCGGCGCACTGCTTCGTCTGCCTTCGTGGCCTCAACCCTCAAGCTCTCTTTTCCGCACGTTCCTTCTTCTTGGCCAGGGCACCGCCAGGTACCCTCGGGTGCACCTTGCAGCTCATGAGCTCGTGGCCCACGTCCGAGTCTGGCGCATCACTCGGCACCGCTCGGCGATCCTAGATTCAGCCAGTCTCTCCCCTGGCATCTGAATCCTCGGCCACCCTGAATCCTCACCCGGCTCCGTGCTCCTCTGTGCGCACTCCCGCGTCTCGCCCGGCAGAACATCTCGCTCGTCCCTTGCCGACGTGCGACGCTCTGGTGACACAGGCGCTTGATGGCATGGGTGCGGCCACGGAGCAGTCAACCCGCATCGGAGACGCAATGCTCCATGCGGGGCATGGCCGGCCCGTCCAGCGAAGAGCGTGCGCCGAGACGCGATGCTCGACGCAACCGTGACCATTAGCCAGGCCACGTTCATCGCTGTGTCGAACGGCTTACCGTGGAGACGCCTCGCCGAGATCCGCGATGCCCTCGGCAAGGAAGAGAACAGCAGGCCAGGCCACGCCCCGATATGCAGTACTCGTGCCGGCAACGCCACCCCAGCTGGTAGTTGGACGGCAGTAGCGTGGACAGCCGCGTTCCCCGGCCGGAACCTGGATCGCCTGCGTCCGACGCTTCGGCCCGCTGTCTCCCGTCTGCCGCTGCTCCGGCTCGTCCCCAGCCACAAAGCCCACTGCCACGTGATGGTCGCCCGTGGCCCAATCGTGGCACGCCACCTCTATGGGCCACCACAGGTCATCAGCTGATTCGCTGACACTCACGCGCACATTACACGCGCCTTGCCCCGCACTTCCGTCGTTGTCGTTTTCTTCACTCATCACACACGTGTGTCTTTTTCTCCCGAAAGAGAGGCATGCCCTCAGAACCCGACATTGAACAGAACGGTCAACGTCTGTCTGTTAATGCGGAGCATAAATTTTTAGGATTAATCTTGGACAACAAGTTGACCTTCGTACCGCACATCAAGTATTTAAAAATAAAATATTTAAAAGCCATGAATGTTTTAAAAGTGTTGTCACGCACTACGTGGGCTAGCGACAGGCAATGTCTTATGAACCTGTACAGAAGCCTCATTCGTACCCGCTTAGATTACGGGGCCGCTGTTTTTCAGTCTGCGACTCAAAGCGCTTTGAAGATGCTGGATCCCGTGCACCATTTGGGCATCCGCTTTTCTACGGGTGCTTTTCGCGCCAGCCCTGTAGAAAGCCTTTACGTTGAGTCATATGAGTGGTCACTTCATCTACAAAGATCTTACATGTCCTTTGTATATTTTCTTAAGGTGAAAGCAGACAAGAAGCACCCCTCATACTCTCCTATTAATGATTTGTCGAGCTCCATTGTGTTTTAAAACAGGCCTTCGTCGAGGCAGCCCTTCTCAGTTCGCCTGAAGAGTCTAGCAGAGGAAACTGCAGTGTCACTTGAACATAGTTTAATGGCTCCTGCATTATTCCCGCCACCGTGGCAGTGGCAGATCATAGACTGCGTTGTGTATTTCCTAGAAGTTACAAAACATGCGCCTATTGCCCATATCCGAAAATACTTCCTGTCAACACAAACACACATGTCCTGAGTTCTTTACAGATGCCTCAAAGCCTAACTCCTTTGTGTCCTACGCTGCTGTCGGCCCATCCTTCACGGATGCTGGCCCTCTACATCCAGGCACAAGTATCTTCACAGCCGGAGCTTGCGCGATACTTGTGGCGTCTAAACACATCAAACAATCATAAATACAAAAAGCAGTTATTTATGTGAGCTCCCTCAGTGTGGAAATGGCTCTGCACAATCTTAAAAAAAACAAAAACCCTCTGCTCGTCTCACTTTTCTCTATTTTATGCACACTCTACACACTCAAACAAAATGTTATTGTGAGCTGGGTGCCAAAGCACTGTGAGATCCAAGGCAACGTGATGGCGGAACTGCTTGCTGCATCCGTCCACGAAAGTACCGCCACTACACCCATATCAATCCAGGCCCTTTATCTGAAGTCGTGTCTCAAACGAATGCTCAGGGCAAGTGGGATAGACACACACAAAACAAACTACAAATTGTTAAGCCACACCTTGGCCATTGGCCACCAGTATCAAAATCACGTCATACAGAGGTAATACTAACGAGGCTCAGGATAGGACACACATACACGACACGCACATATCTTTTGTCCGGTGGCGATCTACCATTGTGTGACAGATGTGATGAAGCACTAACAGTTCTTCACATTTTAAACCAGCGCAAACAGTTAGAAACTCTGAGAAAACACTACTTTACATTACCCTACCGACAACATATACCTTTACACCCTGCAATGTTCCTTGGTAGGGCACCACTTTTCTGTCATAAATCATTGTTGGTGTTTTTAAAAAAAGTTCCCATGGTCAGTGGAGAAGTATGGCGCCCGTTAATTGCCCTGACGCGGGCCGCCAAAAAACGGCCGTCCGTGACAATGACCCTCACTTTCAGAATGTTATCCATATCATTGGCTCACACGGAGGAGAATTTTTTCGGCAACAAGGAACAAAACTCCACCAACAAGGGAGACATGAGGACTGTCCCTCTCATACACAACATAAATAGGCAGAGTGCATCAAAGTAACAACAAAAGGAAAAAGAACAATTGTTAGAGTACCAGCTTCAGTTTCGCGCAACAATATCAATGCGCCATGCAAACAAGAAAAAGAAATAGCCGTGTACAGCAGCCATCAATACAGAATAAAATGCACGAATGTATACTACGAACAAAACGGAACAGGTGCGCTCCTCTACTGCAATGAAATCCTTCAATGTGCATTACAACATGTAAAAACAACAAATGCACCAAGCAAAAAGAAAATAACTAAAAAAACACTTCTTGTACAATGAAATATGCACATACAAACAGAAAACAAACGACGAAAGGAAAAAAAAAGCATGCTCTATACCTCAAGAACTATATCCGGCTCAAGTAATCGGCTCCCACGTTTTCGCTACCCTTAATATGCGTAATGGTGAACTGGTACTTTTGGAGTAGTAAACTCCATCGAAGTACTCTAGCGTTCAGCTGTTTTGCCTGTTGGATATAACTCAGAGGCTGGTGGTCTGTCTGGACACCAACATGTAGTCCATATAAGTACATGGAGATTTTCTGAAATCCCCATACCAACGCGAGACAGTCGCGTTCGATGGTACTATAGGAAGCCTTCCGTGGAAGGAGCTTTCGGCTGACATAAGCTGTGGGGTGGGGCTTGCCTTCGTGGGCCTGCATGAGCACGGCTCCGAGACTTGTGTCCGATGCGTCCGTTCGAAGGACGAATGGTTGGTGCAAATCTGGTAGCCGTAGTATCGGCTCCGTCGAGACATGTTGTTTGAGACTTTGAAAAGCCTCCTCGTGGGCTGCTGTCCATATCACCGAGTTAGCTTCGCCCTTCCGGGTTAAATCTGTAAGGGGAGCGCTGACTTCTGCGTAATTCGGGAGAAATTCCCGATAGTACCCGGTCAAACCGAGGAAGACGCGCACTTGTCACTTGGTTGAAGGACGTGGTGCAGCTTCGATCTTGTCGAGTGTTTTCCCCAGTGGTGGCAATCTGTCCCTGCCAACTCGGTGTCCCAAGAAGTCGATTTCTTCCACACTAAGTTCGCATTTACTGGGGCGCACTGTAAGCCCGGCCCTCTGTATGCGCTCAAAAAGCAGTCCCAGAGACCTCAGGTGCTCTTCCCATGTCTCGGTGGCTGCCAGTACATCATCGTAGTAGTGGTCCACACCAAGTATACCTTCTGCAACCTTCCGCATCAACTTAGCAAATACAGCAGGCGCTGTCTTGATGCCGAATGGCATGAAGCGGAACTGATATAATCTCGATGTTGTCGAGAAGGCCGTTTTGCTTTGGACTCTTCCGTCAGCGGCATCTGCCAATAGCCCTTGACGAAGTCGAGCTTCGAGAAATACTTCTTGTTTGCCACTGTAGCAAACACGGCGTCAGTTCCTGCCATAGGTTCAGAGTCGGCCAGCAGAACGTTGTTCAGGCGTCGAAAATTAATACACAGCCGATTCGTACCGTCGGGTTTCTTTACCAAAATGACTAGCGAATTATAAGGTGACTCTGATTTCTCAATGATGCCGAGCTTCTCCATCTCCCGCACCTCTTTCTCTACACCTTCCCGCGTTGCAAAGGGAAGAGGGTATTGTTTCACGTGGACGGGGTTACTCGTGGGGAGATCGAGGTTGCAGTGGACCCAGTCAGTTTTGCCCGGGACATCCGAGAAAATACTAGCGTGTTCCCTGACAATTCTTTGCAGCTGTCCGATCTGCTGAGCATCCAGTTTGTGGGAGAGCTTCACGTCTTATTCCCCTTCTACTTTCAGCCAGTCAGGGGTTGGAATATTCTCGTCCTCACTCGATTCCACAACACCAAATGTCACGTTGCACACCTTGGTGGAGGGGTTGTGTCTCTCCTCGTATCTTTTCAGTAAATTGGCGTGGGAGATTTTTTTGCCGCCAGCTGTGTCTACGACGTAGTCAGCTTCACCTTGCTTTTCCCGGACTTCAAAAGCGCCCTTCCATTGCAGCAACAGTTTGTTCGTGTCGGTGGGAAGTAAAATCAGTACCTTGTCTCCGGGGTTGAAACTCCGCTCCTTCGCCTTTCGATTGTACAGCTTCGTGCACCATGCTCCGGCTTTTTCCAGCTCCTCGTGTGCCAGGCGGCACGTTTCCTCCAAGCGGTTCCGAAGGTCGAGGACTTGCTGGTACGTCGTTTTAGCTTCTTCAGTCAAGTCGGCGTTCCTCCACAGCTCCTTCAGTATCGCCAAGGGTCCCCTCACATGGCGGCCGTAGAAAAGCTCGAAGTGTGAAAACCCCATACTTGCCTGCGGAACCTCCCTATAGGCAAAGAGGAGAGGAGCCAGGTAGCGGTCCCAATCTCTCGGTTTTTTGGTGCACATATGCTACAACATTAATTTTGAGGTGCCGTTGAATTTTTCCACCAATCCATTCGCCATGGGATGATATAGGGTGGTGTGGAGCTGGCGAACGGAAAGGAGCCGCGCTACTTCCTTCATCAGGTCGGATGTGCAATTTGTGCCACGGTCGCTCAGTACCTCGCGGGGGACGCCAAATCGAGAGAACATCTCGACCAGGGCTTCGGCCACTCGCTCAGTTTCGATACTCGGGAGCGCCACTGCGTCTGGATACCGGGTGGCATAATCCATCAAAGTCAAAATGTATCGGTTCCCATGCTTTGAAGGCGGGTTATATCGATTGCCACTTGCTTGAACGGGGTGTCGATTATGGGTGCCCTCCCCAGTGGAACATGTGGTACACGGCCCTTTGGTACGGTGCGCTGACAAATGTCACATGAGGCGACGAACCTTTTTACGTCAGCTATGTTGCCTGGCCAAAAGAACTCCTCCGAGATCCGGTTCTTGGTTTTCTGTGTGCCCAATTGTCCTGCCAATATACCATCGTGTGCTGTTTTAAGCACAGCTTCTCGGTGGCAGTGCGGAAGGACTAATTGGCATACAAGCCGTCCGTTGGCCTCTGTGTACTGTCGGTACAGCAGTCCCTGTTCTTGTTTGTACTCGACGCTTCCCTTCTCATTTCGGCATGTTTGCTTCCTGCCGATCTTCTCAAAACACTATTTGAGTGTCACATCTCCCCTCTTCTCGCAGCCATAGTTGTCTGCCAGCAATCGCGCCGTAATCCCAGGCGTACGAAGCTTGGCAAATTTTTCCAATTGTGCATGTGCTTGAGAACGGGTGATAGCTGCTGCTATAGGCTCTTCCCTTACCTCTTTGTCGAGACAGGTTTTTCAGTCTCCTTTCTGGGATCTTTAAGAGGTCTTACGCCATCGATATTGCCCAGAATGAGGTCATACAGTGGATATTGCAGGCATAGTGCTGTCAGATTGCCAGTAAAGTAGGGGGTGTCAACCTCAATCCGTGCTTCGGGCAGCATACTCGCTTTTCCGTCCACCAAGTAGACGAGTCTGTTTTTACCTGTCAGCTCGTCTTCCTTCACCAACTTGCTCCGCACGATTACTGTGTTGCACCCCGTACCCCGCAACACTGATATGTCTGTGCCTCGGAGGGTCCCTCTGGCCACTGGTAGGTTCTCGGCCAGATTTTTCGGTGGCGTCACCCTTACGGCGTTGACGACGGAGACTTTTTTGCCATTCCTAAGCTCGATATACCTGTCCCATATGGTATCCTCACGCGTTTCCCTTGGTGCATAGAGGCAGGACGCCTGGAGTGAGTTATTTGCTCCTGACGGGCAGTCGTTTGCCCTATGTCTTTTTTTTCCACACTTGAAGCAGACGATGGCTACATTAGCGGCAGGTCTGTTGCAAGACAAGTGCGGCGGGCGATTCCCACGATTGCAAATATACCACCGTGGTAGTGGTGCGTGGCTGTTGCCTCTTTACTCGTATTTCCCCTTCTCTTTCGTTATGGGACTATCTTTGTTTTCGCTAGGCTTGCTCCACCCTGAGCTTCCAAAAACTGGTCTGCCAGCTCAAGCATGTCTCCCAGGCATTCCGCCCTCCTTTCTTTCAAATATAATGCCAGGTTCGAACCACATCCATGCAAAAACCTCTCTCTAATCAACAATGCGCGGAGGGACTGGAATTTTGTCTCAGTTTTGGACAGCTCAACCCATCTATCGAAGTAATGTCTTAAGCGAGCCGCGTACTGTGTTGCTGTTTCACCCTCTACTGACCTCTCCTTATTAAACTTGTCTCGGAACCCATCCGTCGTGAAGTGAAAGCGCCTCAGGAGGGTGGTTTTAACCTTGGTGTAGTCCGCTGCGTCTGTAGGTGGTAGCCTGCCATAAACACTTAGCGCCTCTCCTGTAAGACATGTCGAAAACGCCGTCGCCCATTGGTTTTCAGGCCACTTTTGCCCTCTGGCGATGCTCTCAAACCGGCGCATAAACGCATCTAAGTCATCCCTTCCTTCGTCAAAGGTGACGAGCAGTCTACCTGCGTGTAATCTCAAACACGGCTTCTCCCCGGCATCGCCGTGCTCACTGTTGGATCGGCTCACCCTGCTACTCTCACTGAGGCAAATCTTTAATTGCAGGAACTGCACTTCCCGTTCTCCGGCTTCCCTAGCCGCTTCTCTTTATTTTTCCTTTTCCTTCCGGGCCAGTGCCCGCTGTTCTCTAGCTAACGCCTGTGCCTGTTCCTGCTGCTTCTTGACCCATTGTCTCAGTTCGGCGCCCTCGAGGCCTAACTGTTTACCGTGTGCGATCCAGTTATCCAAATCCATACACTCCATACTGCAAACTGTCACTATAATGCCACTATAAAAACAGCGCAATCATATGCAGGATGCAACCGCTTCAACTGTGCGGCTCTATCACCACGCTGTCCGCACGGTTCTCGCTCACCCCTCACTGTCTTACTCTTGTACGGAACGTTCCTGTTGCGGAGGCCAGTTTTGTTACAAGCTGCCACTCTAGCGTCCCCAGCGCGAAATCAGTGACGGGAATGACAGCAGGTTAGTTCGTTCCGTACGCAAGCAGAGACAGTGAAGAGATCAGAGACGTGAGAAAACAAAACAAACTTTACTTTAGTGATATTGCAGCACACGGGATCTAATACAACGCTTCAATACAACTAACAAAATACATCGACACTTGATACAACTAAAGAAATTTATAAAAGAAACAATAAACCACCTTACGAGAGAGAACTATCCCAAACTGCACAAACTAACAACAATAGAACGACGAAGGAAAAAGTTTGAAGATATAAACAGGTGAAGGCATACGTGTGATGCCCGGCAGCGTTGTGTCCCCGACGATCGGATGCGAGAAGTCGAAGGGAGTTCCGGCACGACTACAATGTCGGCGGTGTTGCAACGCTGGTGGCTCCGGGAGGCTAGTGCTTGCAGGTGACTTTGAGCAGGTTGAGCTAACTCGAGGCGAAGTCCCGATGTCTACGTTTCAGACGTTAGTATCGCGTCACAACTAGACGAATGGCTAAGTTTAGGTGGCCAGCTGATACAGAGCCAAACTAAAAACTTCTAGAAGAGATGCTTGTTGATCTGTTTCTACACCATGTTGGTCAGTGACTAGTAATTTTAGCATGGCAAAATCCTGCGCCTTAATCCCCCTCGTGTCTCCTCGCTCTCTTCCTTGGGGACAAGTTGATGAAAACTGCGCCCCAAAAATATATTGACCCCACCCCTTTTTCATTGGGAGAGGGCCCTCAACTAGCGAGTGTGACAACATGTTGGGTTGTTGTCATACGGCTTGGCCATCAGAGGGTTTCCCATGCTTTTCCCCGTGGGAAACGGTCAGACTGTTTGGCTCTCAGCCGGTGCGTCCCGTAGCCTAATCCTTGTTCGGGGTACATCGCCGACTTCCACGACCTTGCTGACGCCGCCACAGTTACAAAAGGATCAATCGTCAACGGCGATGTTCCAAAAAGAGCACTCATTCTGCACTTCTCGGCTACCTTTCTTGCGCCCGCCGTTCCCATGGTCAGTGAAGAAGTACGGCGCCCGTTAATTGCCGTGACGCGGGGCCGCCAAAAAATGGCCGTCCGTGACACCAACTTTTGTCATCTATTCACACCACACACACCTTTCACGGCACGGTCATGATTTTATTACTTGTATGTTTTTACCTGCCTTACCGCGAGGAATTTTATGGCCCTTTTACATCCGCTTATCACAATCATTGTACATATCTTTAGTCAGATGAACTGGCGCTCTTTGGCCGTGAAATGGCCCTTGCGCCACAAAACATCGAACATCATCATCATATGATGTCACGAAGCGAGAATAAGTTTAGAGTAAAAAAGGCGCCTATCCGCCAATTGTTGGTTTCTTTTTATTTAATTTTTTGTTCTATATGGTTGAAAGCACTTCGACGGCCAAAGCAGTCATCGCGGCAGTGGAGATAAATAAAGGTGGAAACTGCAAGGCAGGCACATCACAAGCGCTGCGCATGCTCAGATGTGGCGTGTTTGCGACTTCAGATGTCGCTGGCGCTGTTCCGCGCAAGGCGCTCCGTCCTTATAGACATGAGAGTTGGGCACTGTATTTACGTATACTTAGTTTTTCTTTTGGACACGTGGAAACACAGGTGCAAGAATGATGAAATCATTCTTCGTTGCTTCTTCTTGTTCTCCTCGCGCGAAAGCCCCTTGTGAGTCATATGATCTGATGTGTGGATTCTATTGTCGTTCGGAGGGTTTGCTGGTATCGAACGTATCTGTAACTTGGACACCATTTCAGATACTGCTGCATTGTATCTGTATCGCAATTCATTGTAAATGTATCGCAATGCAGAAGTACTTGGTAGAAAAAAGAAAAAAAGCATGTGCATGTCACCGCTTACGTTCACAAATTTTTGCATAACTTAAAGCGAATTGCATCAAAGCATGACATGTAGTTGTACTGTCAGCACTTTACAAACACTCGAGGTTATGTGGCATGACCAACACAGTTAAACACCCTGGTTGCCCAACCAAACACAGGAACAGGTTCACCGAGCGCATTTCCAATGTAGTTTACAAGTTTCTTTTACGTTGTGGACTTTAGGTCGTGATCGATCAAACAGGCAGATGTTTTAATGAAAGGACGAATGAGCATCACTATAGTGTACATATTACCACTAGCGGCTGTCTGGCTGACCTTTGCAGTCGTTGCGGCTGCTTCTTCGATTTTCACAATACTTAAGTTTTTTTTAAATAAGGAGTGGTAAGAAAGAGCGTGAGATTGTCGAGGCTTCTCTCATTCATGCGGTAGGTGACAAGTGCCTGAGCAGGCTTTCCGTATCTTTGTCTGACGCTGAATTAGAGGTGTTTACTGATATTATTTGTCATTTGTGCTCTTGTTTTGGTATATCCTGATGCTTCTTCCTCACCATGCATGCGCGGGATCCTTAAAAGGTTTTATCGTTTTCTGTTTTTTTTTTAATTTTCTTTGACTGGTTATTACCAGCCTTGTTATTCTTCTTTTCACTTCCTCTCAATCATATTTTTGGGTACATATAAACGCATAAGTGATGGTAATAAAATTTCAGTTGTTAGACAGCGCTCTTTGTCTATACTCTCTGACTTTTCCCCTTCTTTCTGCGCTGCCCTCAATAAGATATTTTCTGTCTTTTTTTCACTGCTTGACGTGAGGTTTAAACACTTCATACGCGTTGGAAAAACCACTTTAGAACCTATTCCGCCAAAAATGCTTTTGAACAGTTACCAGAAGCCGTTCTCGACAGCTGACAAGTCAATTCTAGCTACAGACATCGCCCTTTTGTCGCGTCATCACGACGTAAATCTCTGAAATATGTGACTTGATCAATTGACCCCATTATTTAGTCAAATGTAAGTAGATTCCAAATGTTACGTGACACCACGCGATGTGCAGAAGTTTTCAAGATAAGCGGGAAAGAAACAGTGCAGGAGACTGAGAACGCAGATTTTTTATTTTAATGTCATTTTCAAGAAAAAAATGTTTTCTTGTCAAAAAACAAAAAGGATATTGGGGCTAAAGACATACAGCCTGACAGTTCTCCCAACCCCCTTGTACTTGTTTTGTACAGCACAGATATTCGTACCACAACAAGCCTTGATTAAAAAACAAAGGAAAGCACACAAACAAAAAACTGTCTTCTCGACCTCCAGACTATCATGAACACAAGAAAAAATAGAGAAAATACATCACGTAAAAACTTCCACTTTACACTGAACATGGCTTTCTGTATGCACAGATAGTATATAGTTATCATAACTAATAATAATTGAGTAAAACATCAGTCAAGAACATGAGAGACATCACATCACTTTATTTCCTTAAAGACCCGTCAAGGGGGTAATACATAAGGGGTGGGTATACAGTGTGGCCAGGTGACTTCACTCGGTAAGAAAGTTTGTTACATTGTCCAAGAAGTTTGATAGATTAGTAATGGCAGAAATGGTGTGGGAAAGGCCATCCCAATCTGTTGCTGCTCGGGGGAAATATGGAGAGGAAAATGTCAGGGTGCGAGCACGTGGGCGTGACACTTTCAGTTCATGTCCGCGGAGATGAGGTATGCGCGTAAGGTGAACGATGTAAGGTGGATGAGAAAGATCAATGTAATAAAATTTGTGGAATAAAGATAGCGTGGCAATACGGCGACGAAGACAGAGATAAGACAAACCAGATTCCGCTTTCATTGTTGATACGCTAGCTCGGTAATAACAAGTGGAATGAATGAATCTAGAAGGACAGTTTTGGACTGCTTCCATGGTAGATTAGAGGTAGGACTGGTGTGGGCTTCAGATAGCGCATGCGTACTTCAGTTTCTGTCTGAGGAGTGTTTTGAAGGGTAGTAGTTGTACGTGCCAGGGGTATGATGAAGGTTGCGTTTGAGAAATCCTAGTGTTTTATGGGCAGATGTTACGATATTTATAATATAAGTGCGCCAAGGTAGGTCATTGCATAAAGTCACCCCAAATATTTAAACGAGTTAACAGCCTCGATGGTGACACCAGTAATTAAATACGGGAAAGAAAAGGGAGGAGAACGTCGAGAGAAAGTCACAGATTTACATTTACAAGGATTTAGACTCATTAGCCATTGCTAGCATCAATCTATGACGTAGTTAAGATCAGTCTCTAGAGCATGTTGGTCGAGAAGGTTTTTTATAGTTGAATAGATGGCGCAGTCGTCTGCGAACATTCAAATGTTAGTTGAAACAATTGAAGGCAAATTAATACTATAAATTAAGAACAGGAGGGGCCCAAGGACGGATCCTTGTAGCACGTCTGAGGTTACCAGGAGCGGGCAAGTATTCGTGTTATTAATAAGAACAGTTTGAGAGCGCTTTGCCAGAAAAGCCTTTATCCATTCGAGCATATTGGAATTTATTTTTGACGGACCAAGTTTTAGTATTAATCTTCTATGGGCTATTTTGTCAAATGCTTTGGCATAATCTAAAAATATGCGTCAATCTGAACGTTGAGAACAAGGTTAGTGTGTAAATCGTGAAGAAAAATGGCTAGCACATCCTTGTGGTAACTAATTTCTTTGTAGTAAGTAATGGATGGTAAGCATTCGGGACTGTTTGTTAGTATTTGTCAAGAATTACAAGAATGACAACTTCGTGCGGACACATACCTAGTATCGTTGTTTCATTGCTGATGTGGGATGACAATGAAATGTGACTGTGACTCACGAAAATGGATGTGCGCGTTAGTGTAGGCAAGTTTAGTGGTGCAACAGTGAATTTAAGTGTGCCCTGCAGTGACGTAATGTGCCGTGAGGTGAAGTGTTGTGCGGTGAAGGAAAATGCTGAGATTTGCCATGAAGTGAAGTGCTGTATCGTGCAGGGAAGTGTTGTGCGATACAGTGAAGTGTATGGTGCTAGTGGAGACGACAGTTTTCGTGGAGCGAAAACTCAAAGAATTGGGGGTCATTGTCAAGAATAACAAGATGAAAAAAAAAAGAAAAGAAAGAAGTTGTCTTGAGTAGGTGATTTAAGCGCTGCAATGAGGGAGAGGAAGACGAAAACAGAGGGCGCGGGGACGCGAGTTTGTAACAAGATGGCGCGGGGCGAGTGAGGAACGTGAAAGCCGGGACGTGGCGTTCGAGGGTTCGAGGGCTGCGGAAGTTTTGACTGGGTCTCGCCCCAGGCTACCGCCCAAGCACCTGACTCGGCGAGCAGTGCAAGGAAGTACCGCTGTCCCTGGACGGCAATGCTTCTCACCCGAGCACCTCACTCGGAAAGCAGTGCACAGAACAACTGCTGATCCTGGGCTGCAGTTTCCCGCCCGAGCGCCGATCTCGGCGAGCAGCCCCGGAACCGCCGCTGACCCTGGTCTACAGTGTATCCCGCCCGAGCACCTGCCTCGGCGAGAAACTACTGAAGCTACCGCTGTAGTGGTTCTTCAACATCGTCGCTACCGTTGAGCATCAATATGGCGTGTCATCACGCTTGAGAAGGACTCCCAGCGGACCGAAGGCCATGCCACAACTGTACACGCGTGAACTAGAAAACGCAAACGGTATCGAACGTTGAAACGTGCGTCATTCAGACATTTTCTTTTCTTTGTATTTCAATGTTTGCGTGTTTTTGTTGTTGTTTTGTTTTTGATTTTTATGGTAATGAAGTGGGAGTTTCGTTTGGTACCATCAGTCTCTAAGGTTCATTTCGCAGCGCCCGACGAGCGAACCAGGCATCAGCATATACGCGTGACAATGGCGAGCCTGCCAGGATCCATGTATCTTTGTCACACGCCTAGGTCTGTCAGGAGCCGTGAAATGGATCTGGAACGCTTGATGGCAGCCGGTAGTGCTGCGGGATTATCGGCTGAGGCTATAATGACGCTCTATCATGAGGAAAAGAAAAGATTACGTGAAGAGCGTGCAGAGGCACGAGAGGCCGCAAAAAAAGATGAAGAGGGAGCGAAAGCCGCAGACGAGTGACATTATCAAAAAAACTTATTGCTGGAAAAGGAGCTCACTGAAGAAAAAATCGCAGTTGCGCGCAAGCACTAGTGTGGAAGTACCAGATAGGTCACAAATGGTACCCCAGCCGCTAAAAGTGAGTCCGCGTAAGTTAATCGCACCTTTCGACGAAAGGCGAGATGACCTCTACGCTTATATACAGCGGTTCGAGAGAATAGCGATAGGACAAGGCTGGCAGAGGAGTGATTGGGTGACTGGATTGAGCATGTGCCTTGCGGGAGAGGCATTGGCTGTTTTTGCCGGATGCCAGCAGCGGATGCGCTAGATTACGACAAGGTCAAAAAGGCTCTGTTCCAGTGCTTCAGATTAACTGCCGAGGATTTCCGAGAGAAATTCTGGAGCTCAAAACCACAGAAAATGAGACAGGCCAGCAGTTTTCTGCTCGAATCTCCAATTACTTCGATCGGTAGTTGGAGATGGCTAACATAGAGAGATAATTCGAGGATCTGAGAGATAGCATGATTGCGGAACATTTCCCGGCATCGTGTCACAAGGGAGTGGCAATATTCCTGAAGGAGCGGAACTTGAAGACGGTGGCTGAGCTGTCCGAACTCGCCGACCTTTATTTGAAAGCTCAAGATCAAAGGAGTCTAGCGAAAGCCCAAGATGAGAAAGGTTTGGAGAAATAAGAGCAAACTCGGAGTACAATCAAATGCTACCTCTGTGACAAGACTGGGCATAGAGCAGCAAATTTTGGCGCGGGTCGAACTCACAGTTCATAGTCGAAATGTGACTGGTGCGGAAAGCGTGGGCACACAACAGAAACCTGTCGTGACTGGTCAGGAAATAAAACGGCTTACACGGTTGCAGATGAAGGCTCTGCTGAAGCTGACAGGGAAAAGCAACGTGACCAAAAGGACAAGGATAAGACAGGTGCTGTCACGACATCTGTCAAGGCGGGAGAAGCCAAAGATGCTTTGCCAGTGGTCGTGGAGATGTTGCACAGACGTAAAGTGTCGTTACTTCGAGACACGGGCTTCAACATTCTACTTGTAAGAGAATCCATGGTGCCAGAAATGAATATCACGGGTACAGAAAAGCCGGTTCGGTTGGCTGATGGAAAAGTACGGCGGATGCCAGTTGCTAGGGTAGTGATTTTGTCGCCATACTACTGAGGTTGCATTGAAGCTCGATGTGTCAAAGACCCTCCTTATGACGTAATTTAAGGTACTATGCTAGGGGTCAGAGAAGTTGACGATCCGAATCCCCTCTGGAGATTGCCTACTGCAACGCGCGCTGAGGGTACAGAGTTCCAACCTCATAAGGTTATGGATAAACGTGACGAGAGTTGTGTCAATCAGCATACCAGGGAAGATTCATCCTATGCCGTGTAGAGAGCTACGAGGAACAAGAGTGAAAAGGAAAAGGAGGGCATCAAGGAGAGCAACTCAGTGGCAGCCATGACAATAACTGCAGCAGAAATGGGGAGGATGCAGGAAGCGGACAGTACGCTGCGACGGTGTTTCGAGGTTCAGGGCAAATGGATTTATTTTAAGAAGAGTCGGGTCATGCCTAAGTTTGAGAAGCTTTCAGGGATGCTGTACAGAATAGTCAAGACCCATGAGGGAGGGGAAAAGAGACAGCTAGTAGTGCTGGTGAGTTTACGAAGGGCTGTTCTAGACTTGGCACATGACACTATCATGGCTGGCCATCGGGGAGTAAGAAAGACAACTACCAGAGTCGCTGAAGAGTTTTTTTTTGGCCGTGCATGCAAAGCGACAATAAAAGGTTTGTGCGATCTTGTAACACATATCAGAGAACCACACCAAAAGGTTTGGTCTCGAAGGTACCTTTGAGGACTATGCCTATTATTGAGCAACCTTTTTAAATAGTCGCAGTAGACATTGTAGGACCATTAAAACCAGTATCCCACAGAAGAAATCAGTACATACAATGGTGGATGTGGCTACTCGGTACCCGGATGCGGTTCGAATGAAAACCACGGATACGGTAACATTAGTGGAGGCCTTGGTGGAAATGTTTACGAGGTATGGGGTTCCGAGAGAGATACTAACGGATAGAGGAACCTATTTCACCTCGTAAAAATGAGGAAGATATGTTGACTGATGTCTATGCGACACTTCTTGACGACAGCTTATCACCCCATGTGTAATGGCTTGGTTCAAACGTTAAATGGCACGCTCAAGAATATGTTGCGCAATGTGTGCCAGGAGAAACCCAAAGAATGAGATCGATACCTACCGGCACTCTTGTTTGCATATAGGGAAGTGCTGCAGGCTAGCACAGGCTTTTAACCGTTCGAGTTGATTTATGGAAGAGTTATTAGAGGACCACTAATGGTTCAGAGGGAAGATTGGTCGAACACTTAATTAAAAGAAGAACAAAAGTCCTCGTACGTGTATTTATTAGAACTTCGGGACAAGCTTGAAGAAACTTGTCGCATCGCACGGGGGAGCCTCGCCGAGGCCCTGGCATCATACAAGAAGCATTATAATAGAAGAAGCCGAAAAAGGGTCTTGCAGGTTGGGAACAAGGCATTGGTACTCCTAACAAGTGACAACAACAAGCTCACAATGAGTTGGAAGGGACTTTTTCAGGTGAAAAAGAAAGTGACTGATGTCGACTATGAGCTTCAAATTGGAGAAAGGCGAAAGGTATTGCATGCCAACATGCTGAAAAGATATATGAGGACAGGCAACCCAACAAAGTAAAGGACGTTGCAGGCATGGTTGTTACGGAGACGGCGTTGGGAGATCCATACAAGAAAGAAATACCCACATAGAGCCTAACCAAAACAATGGGTCGAGAGAAGGTGGTTATAAACCGCGATGTCCATGAGGTGCAGAGAAAAAAAGCGGTAAATGTGTTACAAGAGTTCGACGAAATCTTCTGAGACCTCCCAGGCAAGACGACAATGCTCAAGTGCAGTATGCGATTAACCACGGAGAGGCCAGTTCATTGGAAACAGTATCCTCTGCCACTGGCTGTACAGAAAGACATAGATATGGAAATCAAACAGATGTTAGATTTTGGGATTATTGAGCGTTCCACATATGCGTACAACTCAAATCTTGTGGTGGTAAAGAAGTCTGATGGGTTCAACAGAGTCTCTGTGGATTTTCGGCATCTAAATAAGGTACAGGTTGATGACTCAGAGCCCATACCACAATTTGACGTAGTATTTGCGAAGGTCGCGGGAATAAATTATTTTTCAAAGCTGAATCTAAATAAAGGATACTGGCAGATACCCTTCGATGAAGCATCAAAGGAGAAAACGGCCTTCTCATGTGCACGAGAGTTATTCCAGTTCAGATTCACGCCCTTAAGACTGAAAACTGCGGCACAGACTTTCACTAAACTCATGCAAATAGTGCTGCATAGGCTCCTAAACGTGGAGCATTATATCGATGATATCTTAGGGCAACAAATTGCTATTAGGAACAAGTGAACTCATTACAGGAAGTGTTTCGTGGGCTCCGATGGGTGGCGATCATCGTGAAACCGACCAAATATCAAATTGGGTTTCAAGCGATTACCTTCCTTGGACACACCTGGGAATGGGACACATCGCAGCTTATTCTGACACAATTGAGAAGATACAGTCTGCGCCGAGGCCATTGAACAAGAAGCAGTTAAGATACTTCTTGGGCCTTACAGGCTAATATAGAGAATTTATCCCTCATTACGCAGATATAGCGAGTCCCTTACCGATGTCACCCAAAAGAACGCGCCTAACAGATTGCATTGGTCGGAATGTCTTGAGCATGCATTTGAACAACAGAAGAGGTGTATGGCTGAACCCCCCGTCCTTATGGCAGCAGATCTCAGTAGGACGTTTATTTTGCAAATGGATGCATCAGAAAGGGGTGTAGGAGCGGCACATTTGCATGAATCTGACGGGATCTTGCATCCAGCCTTGTACGCTAGTCGGAAGCTGAATGAACGAGAAAAAGACTACGCTACGGTGGAGAACGAATGTTATGCTTTATTTGTGCTGTTAAAGGATTTCCCACTTATTTTTATGCAACCCAGTTTGTGGTGCAAACGGATCACTAGCCGCTGGAGTACCTCAACCGGGTGAAGCATAATAACGCTAAAGTCATGCGGTGAAGCCTTATCTTACAGGAGTCTAGTTTCTCGGTCCAGTATATAAAAGGGAGAGACAATGTTGGCGCAGATTTGGAGTAGAATGATGAAGTAGGAAATTCCATGCGGACACATACGTAGTATCGTTGTCTCATTGCTGATGTGGGTTGACAGTGAACTGTGACTGTGACTCACGAAGATGAACGTGCGCATTATTGTAGGCAAGTTTAATGGTGCAACAGTGAATTTAAGTGTGCTGTTCAGTGACGTGATGTGCCGTGAGGAGAAGAGTTGTGCGGTGAAGGGAAGTGCCGAGATGGGCCATGACGTGAAGTGCTGTGTCGTGCAGGGAAGTGTTGTGCGGTACAGTGAAGTGTATGGTGCTAGTGGAGACAACAGTTTTCGTGGAGCGAAAACTAAAAAAATTGGGGGACATTGTCAAGAATGACAAGATGAAGGAAAGAAGAGAAAGAAGTTGTCTTGTATAGGTAATTTAAACGCTGCGTTGAGGGAGAGGAAGACGAAAAAAGAGGGTAGGCGCGGCAACGCGAGTTTGGAACAAGAGGGCGCGGGGCGAGTGAGGATCGTGAGAGCCGGGACATGGCGTTCGAGGGGCCAAGGGCTGCGGAAGTTCTGACTGGGTCTCGCCCCAGGCTCCCACCCGAGCACCTGACTCGGCGAGCAGTGCAAGGAAGTACCGCTGTCCCTGGACGGCAATGCTTCTCACCCGAGCACCTGACTCGGAAAGCAGTGCACAGAACAACTGCTGATCCTGGGCTGCAGTTTTTCGCCCGAGCACCGACCTCGGTGAGCAACCCCAAGCCACCGCCGATCCTGGTCAGCAGTGTTTCCCGCTCGAACACCTGCTTCGGT
This sequence comes from Rhipicephalus microplus, assembly GCF_043290135.1. Lineage (NCBI taxonomy): Eukaryota > Metazoa > Arthropoda > Arachnida > Ixodida > Ixodidae > Rhipicephalus > Rhipicephalus microplus. The sequence continues at coordinate 98,135,005 of NC_134707.1, read as the reverse complement.
GAGAAACCACTGGAGCTACAGCTGTAGTGGTTCTTCAACATGGTCGCCACCATTGAGCATCGATATGGCGTGTCATCACGGTTGAGAGGGACTCCCAGCGGACCGGAGGCCACGCCACAACTGTAAGCGCGAGAACTGGAAAACGCAAACGGTATCGGAAATTCAAACGCGCGTCATTAAGACATTTTCTTTCCTTTGTTTTTCAATGTGTGCGTGTTTTTGTTGTTGTGTTTTTGAGATTTTTATGGTAATGAAGTGGCAGTTTCGTTTGGTTCCATCAGCCTCTATTATTCGTTTCGCAACGCCCGACGAGCGTACCAGGCATCAGCATATACGCGTGACAGTATTAAATCCAAAGTGTTCGCCAATTCCTACGTGATGCGTGTCGGTTTGGAGGCCAATTGTGTAAGGTTGAAATTAACGCAAACGTCAATGAAGTGGATTGTTTCGGAGTTGCTTATAGTGGAGACTTGATTACACTAGTCAATACTTTGGTAGATAAGGTCACCGAGAAGTACGAAACTGGCATTACTGTGTGTTGAAAGAAGCTGGCTCAGCATAAAATTCAGTTTCTCTGAAAGTGTGGGCTGTTTTGTTGTGGCCTGTATCATACGCAAAGTAAGACTGCTTTTGGTTTTAGCTCGACATAAAAGTCATAATATTTCTACGTCAGTCCCGACATCAATAACGAGTATGAAAGCTTTCGACTAGCAGCAATGAGCACGCCTCCCCTTCGAGAGCCCTCGCGGTCTTTCCGGAAAATATTGAAATTTGGCAAGTCAGTGAGGAGTTCGCCGTCGTTGACATCCGTAGACAGCCAGGTCTCTGTGAGTACCAGCAGGTTACTAGCGGAAGACGATACAAGATTTGATATGACCTTTCTTTTCGACAAAAAGCTACGTATGTTTGTGAAAATGATAGAAAAGGACAGATCATTTGAAGGGTTGCTTTTGCGTGACAGTGCGTTTTCTGTTTACGAGGTGATTGCCAGATAGTGGATTCTTTTACCATTTGGAAAGATGACTTACTATTGTAACGGTGCGGCCCGATGTATAGCGTTTTCTACAGCAGAGAAAAGGGAGCCGCTTTAGACTTAGCATACGCAAGAAGGTGTTTTCGCGCAGTATGAACTACAGTAGAAAAATCCTCTCCGACGCTGTATTTTGTGCACTTGAATTAGCGGCCACAGAAAAGGACTGCGGATTTAGCCTTGTAGAAGGTAAGCTTAATTTTTATAGGACGACGTCGGTTTTCGCTGAATTTACCTAGACGGTGTGCACGGTCGATGTCCTTGGGATCTACACTAGCGGCTAAGTGATTGCGACAGATGTCGATAATTACTTGCTCCGACTGGGCGAAGCTTTCTTTTGTGATTATTTAAGGAATAACATATAAATTAAGTTATTTCGGCGCGAATGATTTTCCGCTTCATCTATACATGTGTTATGAAAACGGCTTTGTAGTAAGCAGAACACATTTAGTAAAATTTATCACTGACCTATTACAATTGCTTACATCAATACTATTTTGTGATCCATCAACCGGTATGTTCTCCTGCATTAGCACTTTTTTACCTTGTACCTTGAAGGACTTTTCGTAGAATGAAAATTAAGCAAATGTTCCAATTTGTTTGATATTTTGTTTGATGTAGGTTGTGAGGTAGTTAAACGTTCATTTACCATGGTTCGTTCGTGTTCGTTGTGGACGGCATAAGCTTTGGCGGATGGCATAACTGTGCTTTGTAGCTCTTTAGTTGTGCTTGTACAATTTGCTGCTGTATATGATTTCAACCGTTTTCATGTACTGAAGGGAACAGCGCAATAAACGGGACGGAGAAAGAATGAACACACGACCGAAGCACTGACGAACAACTGTGTGTGAATATATTACGCCTGGAAATATATTGCTGAAAACAGAAAACATTGCGCGAAATTACCGAGGCTTTTCATACTGACTTGATTCCCAGAAAAGACAAGCGGGTTAGGGGGAGACAGAAGGTTAGGTGGGCAGGTGAGATTAGGAAGGTAGCGGGTATAAATTGGCAGCAGCAAGCACAGGACCGAGTTGACTGGCGGAACATGGGAGAGGCTTTTGCCCTGCAGTGAACGTAGTCAGGCTGATGATGATGATGATTACGATGTGAATGATGATGATGATAATTTATATCAAGACTTAAGGAAACATGTGCGTCAATGAGCGTTCACTCACGCTCCTGGAATAAAAGATAATGTATTTGAGTAGTTAATTCGCACATTTCGACTCGAGGCAGAATCGCTTTTGCCTCTCACTCCTATGTGCAAGTGATGGTTTTTGTTTTTGTTTTCCGCTTTCAGCTATATATTTGCAGGTGTAATAATTTACACACAGTTGTTCGTCAGCGTTTTTGTGTCGTGTGTTCATTCTTTCCCTTTCCCGTTTTTTTTGCGATGTTCTCTTCAGTATAATGTACCATCTGGCTCTTCAGGAAATCCTTCTGCAATTTTCATGTAGTTGACTTAATCAGCACGAAGCACATTATGTCTTTGAAATAGAGGTGTTGTCCTCCAGTTTGCGTGATTTCTTTTGTGGCTGAAATACAGCTGGAGAGCTTTTATCTGTAAAAGCACAAGCTTCTCACAGTTCCTTTAGTTATCGTTTTCTACGCCAGAGCTCCGTAGCAAAGCTTAGATTGCAAAAGGCAATTGTACACCTTTTGTTTCAACCATAAAGAAATCAGTTTAAAAATTCTGTGCATAATACCAATACTTTTGGACAAGTTTATACCCAGTTGGCTAATAAGTGCATTCCCGCTTAACTCTTTATTAAACGTTACTCAAATAAACTTTCGGTTTGTTATTTGTTCCAGTTTCAATCCTGCATAAGCATTGGCTATTTCCTTATCAATGGGTGTATTGCGGGACCTAAATTTAATGTATTTTGTCTCTGAGAATCTGCTCTGAAAATTGAATTGTGCGGCTAATGGAACGAGCGCTGATATCTGTGCCCCCCTTGGCGCTGCCTAAAGGAACCAATGCTTTTCTTATCTCGTATATTCGTCCACACATAAGTGTAGGAGTGCTTTACAACTTGTGACTTCTGCTAGTTACAGATTTAGGTGGGCCGTCATAATATATCAAAAACACGACAATTCGTGTGCACTTGATGGCAGCCGTCGACGGTTTGCGTGTCACCATATATGGTGCTTTTATTTTTGTCTTTTTTGTACTCTAAAGCTGTGCACAGGCGCATGATATATTGCACATGCCTATGTAACAACCACATCTTGGGTTTTACGTCCAAAAACAACCATGTGTTTATGAGAGACGCCACACTGGAGGGATTCATACATAGGAGCTATCTAGAGTTTTTTGATTGATTTGTGGGGTTTAACGTCCCAAAACCACCATATGATTATGAGAGACGCCGTAGTGGAGGGCTGCGGAAATTTTGACCACCTGAGGTTCTTTAACGTGCACTCAAATCTGAGCACACGGGCCTCGACATTTCCGCCTCCATCGGAAATGCAGCCGCCATCTAGAGTTCTTTGACGTCTACTGACATCGCACTGCACACAGGCGTCTACCATTTGGTCTCCATCGAAATGTGAGCAAGGCGGCCGGAATCAAACTTGCGCCTTTCGTGTCAACAGCGGAGCACTTTAGCCGTTACACTACTGCGGCTGACTGCTGCAAATGTGGTTCATGTAGCAAGTATAAAAATGAACGGCGTAACGTCCTCAGATCGGGTGGTCGAGGTCGGCCAGGCCTGAGGACCATAGCTTAAAAATTTGCCCCGTATGTGCATGTTAATCTGCAAATGTCGTCAAAAGGCGATAGTCTTGCGTCTGCAGAGATTGAACAAAACGTTTATTTGATGTTCTACGTGAGAAAATCGGTGAAAGGTATTCTGGAGGCGCCACGTTAGAGTGCCTCGAGCGTGCAGCGGAGGCGAACGAGCGCACCAAGTCACATCAAACGTGATACATGAGCGCTATCTGGCAGTTATCTTGGAAACCAAGCCGCGTGGCTCTTAGACGGGCGTGCGCGCCCGTATCAGAGGTGATAAGGTGTAGAACGCAAAGTGACGGGTAAGTGCCACCACCGTGTCATCCTAGCAGAGCGTTGAAAATACTTCCCTTTTCGTGCAATCGTTGCATAGTCAGCGGCGCGTGATAAACGCTACTGTCCTCAGAATAACTTATGTATGCCGCTTCTAGTAAAAGGCGCACATGCAGAATATATACGTGTTGTTATGGTGCCTTAGATATGCGCGATAATTGCTTTGTATTTGACAATCACACAAGTATTAACGCCGAAGCTTGAGCAACATTGCTTGGCACTGCGGATGAAGTCGGCCATTTGGGGTATCAGCTGCTGCCATTTGAAATGGCTGGTAACGTTAAGGGTGGACAAATAGACGATCGTACAGACAGACAAAACGTTTTGTTTAGAAGGTCCCCAAGAAAAGCTATCCTCTTTAAAAAAGCAAGGATGACTTAATTAGAGGCCCTACCTTCCAGCCACAAGACGTGTGTGGCAGTGATATCATCAAATTTGGTCTCACAAAATTGGCACATCAACCATTTGTAAAGTGGTTCATTTGTGCCCCGAGACTGGCCTCAGCTCCACACTGACATGCATTCGTATGATCTCTCGATCACTGACTTGTCGGCCTTTAGCTGTTACTGATACGACCGTATAACGTCTTGTCTAGATCAGTCGTCATTTTAATTTGTCTCATATTGTTTTCACCATGATACGAACACGTGACCAACCACTCACGTTCAGGCTACGAGACGTGATTGATTAAGCATATTTCAAACTGCACTGGCGCACACTGATACCACCTCTGCAACGTATCAAGTTTTTTGTTCGCCAAAGATATTGACACAAATAAATAAAAAACAGAATGATAGAAAGAACAAACTAGCAGAGACAATATCAGACATGGTCACAGCGCATACACAAAAAACACTGACTGATAGGGTGCAAGAAAGAAGCAGCGGCAATAAAATACTTGTTAACAACGTAGTGAGATACGCAGGGACGAAAAAATGACAAAGACAACCACCGCTTGAGAATAAAGAAAGAAAAGTAGCAAACATGGCACGCACAGCCCAAGCATTGCTCCTCATTTTCTTCATAGAAGAATATTGAATTTTGTGTCTTTCCTTCGCCCTCTCGAAACTTCAAAAATACTTTTGAGAGAATACAGATAAGTATATTTACATGTGAATGATAGCCAAATGAGGTTTTGTTACGACAGCTTCGCCCGACCAGCTATGATTCTAACTCACGTAGTACACACGCAAAGTCAAATTTGACCGCTTTCGCACTCTATAGGCCAATTAACAGACCCAATGAGGGCGCTGTCTGCACCTCATGAGCAGGAGGTGATTACGGCAGTTTATCTCTAAATATCTCTGTTTTAAAACACTTTCTAGATTTTCCTTGTTTTAAATATATTCTGTCTCGCGATTGTCATAGTACGGTCTCCCTTCGTCACACAACCGCTCTTTAGCTCTGAGTTTATTTGCGCAACGTGGGCGTATATTCCCGATATGAGAAGTGGGAACCAAGGGTTGGCTTCAAGCCGACTGCAAGACTTATCAGCATGACAGCAGTCTTGGAAACCACCACTTCGATAAAAAAAAATTGACGTTGTTCTGCGCTCCAACAGGTGGAAGTTGCCCTGACTCTTGAATCGCTGAAGGTGCATACGCCATGCTCACTCCGACACAGCGATGCACAGTGGTTGGTTTTTCGAATGAGTTAGACTGGAGACCACTGAGCTTTGCAGAGCCCCTTACGTCGTACCGAGTATGCCAAGCCTGCGGACTAGTGCGCAGAGTGACGGCACTGTTGCCCTGTCTACACGTTTACTGCAAGAGCTGCTTCGAACAGTGCCGCCTTGATTCCGGCCACTGCTGTCTTCTTGACGGTCAACCTGTCAGCGCAGAAGATGTCGAATGAAGAGAGTTTCCAGTGAGAAACCTTCTCAAGCGCATGGTAAGCGAAGGGATGAACCCTCGGCTCGTATGGTAAACATCTATGTATTGTTGCAGAAAGCGCCTAACGAGGGAGTTACAACGCCCAACGAGGTAGTACAAATAAAAACATTTGTACTTTCCAGTTGATACGAGTTTTACGTCAGCTTATAACATTAAGATTTTTTTGATATTGCGAGCTCATTTCTTAGCCTCCCTAGCGGTAGATTTTTGCGCAATATGAAGCTGCGGCGAAGCCATGTCAATAGGGTCGGAGGTCAGGGCCTGTTTCATTTTGCCGCTGTTTAATACATGCTTACATACATGTTTATTACATGCTTTGACATTTTATGTCCGAATTTATGCTCTAATAAAATGGTGGAGTTAACAAAAATCCACCCCCTAAATACTCTCAAAAATGCACAATTTATTAAGCAGCAATAGATATGACACCATGATGAAAGCTTTGGTGTGGCATACCCAGTATTGTATTTCACTGAAGTAAGTAAGAGTAAGTCCATGCAGACAAAAGAATTTGGGTTTCGAGCATACGCACTGTGTAGGGCAGTTTTCTAGTGTGTGATATCAGCGCCAAGAGAAGCATCCTTATTTCGTCGTATACGGCAAGGAAGGCAGCAGCTCGTGTGCCTCTCCCTGCTTCAGGTGGACGAAAAATAAACTCTCTAATAAGGAATGAAGGTTCATGGGTGAAAACTATACTAAGCCGTTTAACGTTAGCTACCTCCCTCCATCTGTACAGTGGATGCTGCTTTACTGCCAGAAAAAAGTAGTCTTCTTGCTCTTTTTAACACGATTATATAGTGGGCAATGTCTTTCATCTGAGGTCTCTTATCTCTGAACTACTTACGGAAACAATTGAAAAAAATACAAAGTATACGCGCGTAGTTTTTCTTTTCCATGTACCGAACCGACACGCGGCGTTGCGCTGAGCACGAATCTTTCAATCTACCGTGTTAAAAAACCATTGCATGCACAAAATTAAAGACTATTCTGTACTGCCACCATCTTTTCCATTGCAGTGATTGTCGAGTGTGTTCCGTTGTTGCTGCTTATTTTTGAAAATACGTCAAAGTTCCTGGTCGTAGTTTGATTGATTTGTGGGGTTTACCGTCCCAAAACCACCATATGATTATGATCTCACACTGTCACTGTCGGGGTCGGCGCGTTGCTTGTGTTCAAGAAATCACGGTGAGAGCAAGGAATAAAGATAGGCGTTAAACTTCAAACCAAATCAAGGCGTACTCCTTGGGGAGTCAATTGTCCTGTTACAGAAGCATGCTAGTGCTCGAAACTACTTAGAAAATGATCTAGAGACCCCAGGTCTCAGAAAAACGATTTCATTCAAAACAGCCGCTGTAGTGTCTATGCTGAATCTCTTGGCTATGAGAGAAGTGCTATAGGGTGTGTGTGGATCTGCATCTTTTTGTAAGTGTAGTAGTTTTGTGTACATCGTAGTTTACCAAAAATGTGAAAAACACTGACTTTTAGGGGGTAACTTATGAGCTGATGTAACGTCAGGACTGACGTAGGAGCACAGGCATCGGCATTATTAAAAACGACACATTACGGTGCAATGAACTGAATATGATAGCTAACTTGCGTTTGCTTACTGCTCTGGGGTCAAGAAACACTTCAATATAGCTTTACAAATCATAGGAATAAAAATGCATTGTTTAGTAGTTTAATGAACAGTGCATTTAAAAAACACAAACACATATTTATATATACATATATATATATATATATATATATATATATATGTGTGTGTGTGTGTGTGTGTGTGTGTAAGGGAAAAAAGTGTATACCTAAGGGCTCTTTTTTCCGTGTTTTAACACAATATTTATGAGATCTAGCAGACAATATTGCCAAGGAATGTGCACATTAGATTAGATTTGTGGAGTTTAACGTCCCAAAACCACCATATGTATATGAGAGACGCCGTAGTGGAGGGCTCCGGAAATTTCGACCACCTGGGTTTCTTTAATGTGCACCTAAATCCGAGTAAACGGGCCTACAACATTTCCGCCTCCATGGAAAATGCAGACGCCGCCGCCGGGATTCGAACCCGCGACCTGCGGGTCAGCAGCCGAGTACCTTAGCCACTAGACCACCGCGGTGGGGCGAGGAATGTACAGGGGAAGTTATTAGAACCAATAGAATGTAAATAACAAGAAAGAAAAGTGGATGAAAAAATAACCAGCCGTGAGCAGGAATCCAACCTACGACCTTCGAATAACGCGTTCGATGCTCTAACCACTGAGCTACCACAGCGGCCTTCCCTACATCCACTTTTTTGGGTTTATATGTGAATTTAGAAGTAGGAGTGACAGTCAGCGCCATCTATAAGCCAAACGAAGAGTGTGAAAACACTCTTATGCGCATGTTTGGGCGTCACGTAGCACGTGAACTTATTATGAGCGGGCACCTGAATAATTGACCCTCTTATACAACCTACTCACACCAAGTCTGACAGTACGAGATCCTCGTTCAATGAAATAAGGGAAAGAAGTGTATACCTAAGGGCTCGTTTTTCGGTGTTTTAACACAATATTAATGAGATCCAACAGACAGTAATGCCAAGGAATATACAGGGAAAGTTATTAGAACCAATGGGATGTAAATAAGAAGAAAGAAAAGTGGATAACAAAATAACTAGCCGTGAGCAGGAATCGAACCTACGACCTTCGAATAACGCGTTCGATGCTCTAACCACTGAGCTACCACAGCGGCCTTCCCTCCATCCACTTTTTTGGGTTTATATGTGAATTTAGAAGTAGGAGTGACAGTCGGCGCCATCTATAAGCCAAACGAAGAGTGTGAAAACACTCTTATGCGCATGTTTGGGCGTCACGTAGCACGTGAACTTATTATGAGCGGGCACCTGAATAATTGTCCCTCCTATACAACCTACTCACACCAAGTCTGCCAGTACGAGACCCTCGTTCAATGAAATAAGGGAAAAAAATTGCCCGCAGCTTTCCTCGGGGGAACACTGAGGAGGATGCGGGGCATATAATTGGTTAACGGGGTGTTACAGTGCGACTTACTTGGGTCGATGGCTAAATTGGTTAACGTGGTTGTGAAATGGGGTGTTAAATTGCGACTTACTTGGGTCGATGGCTAAATTGGTTAACGTGGTTGTAGGAGGGGGTGTTAAATGAGTGAACGCGTACACACGTATGCGAAAGGGCGGCGCTGGTCGAAGGGACGTCGATCATTGTGTTTGTGGATTCGTTGGAATTCATTTCACCGCGACTTTGGACGTCGACGCGCCGTACAAACCAACCGACGAGCGGCAACTGAGCGAGCGAGCAACGACCTTGAGTATATATACAGCGCGACGGCGCATGCACTGTGAGCTGTCGAATGTCCGAGAAAGGAGAGAAGCGCAACGGCGCATGCGCGCGCGTCAGCTGCCGATGTTCTCGAAGCGCGACGGCGCATGCGCGCGCGTCAGCTGCCGATGTTCTCGAAGCGTGACGGCGCATGCGCGCTACATTATACAGCTAGCGAATGTTCGTGAAGAGGAGAAGCGCACGCGGTGTGTAGAGGAGGAAGGGTGCACAGATGGTGGAGGAGTGAAGCGCGCGCGGTGTGTAGAGGAGGAAGGGTGCACAGATGGTGGAGGAGTGAAGCGCGCGCGGTGTGTAGAGGAGGAAGGGATGCACAGATGGTGGAAGAAGGAGGAGGAAGCTTGCGGACGGCGCCGCACTACAAGCCTCGAGTATTAGATGCTCCGCATCTAAAAAAGTGTATACCTAAGGGCTCCTTTTTCCGTGTTTTACCACAATATTATTGAGATCTAACAGACAGTAATGCCAAGGAATGTACAGGGGAAGTTATTAGAACCAATTGAATTGAAATAAGAAGACAGAAAAGTGGATGAAAAAATAACCAGCCGTGAGCAGGAATCGAACCTACGACTTTCGAATAACGCGTTCGATGCTCTAACCACTGAGCTACCACAGCGGCCTTCCCTGCATCCACTTTTTCGAGTTTATATGTGAATTTAGAAGTAGAAGTGACAGTCAGCGCCAGACAGAAATAAAATAACGTGATTTTTGTTCGATTGTGTCCCAAATCAGTAAGGCGGTGCCTTGCGATCGTTGTGATCACAATCTTGGTGGTCCCGCTGGCTTTGTAAGTAAAACGGTGCTTTCAGATAACGTGTCGTTATTCGTGGCGCTATGCGAGACGCAAATGGAGACGCGTCACGTTGACGCCGCTGCATAAATAGCGCTGTGAGGTGGCGGCACCCATGCTTCGACCCACGAAGGAGGGGCGTGAAGGAACAAGCCTGAAAGACTCGTAATAATGGAGAGGGACACACGTCTATCGCATCTCCTGGCGAGAGTGCTAGGAAGCACACGTGACGCAAGCAGCCCTACCTACCCCTCATGCAATGCCGCATTACGACCACTCCTTAAAGTAATGCGAACCAACGGGTCTCATGTAAAAGCGCAAGTTTGCACTGACATTGAATGAAGTTAAGGAGGTACTGGTCAAAACTCTCTTACTCTTTCATAGCAATTTACTTTCCAGCAAGCTAAGGAGGCAATCACAGGCACGACGACGTGGATGGATGGATGGATGGATGGATGGATGGATGGATGGATGGATGGATGGATGGATGGATGGAAGGATGGATGGATGGATGGATGGATGGACGGATGGATGGATGAATGGATGGATGGACGGATGGACGGATGGACGGATGGACTGATGGACGGACGGACGGACGGACGGACGGACGGACGGACGGACGGACGGATGGCACAATGCAGCACAAACGCTTTTCGAACGCGCTGCCTTAATATGGTGGCTAAATAGTGAAGTGAAGGAGCGTTACTGAATAGGGGTCAAGTTGGATGTCGTTTCTTAGCCTGGACCCATGACAATAACCGCTGCCATGCGCGCCAAGTGGCTGGCACTGGGCCAAAAAGGCGCCGTAACACACCTATGTACAAACGCTCCTTGCCTTCAACTTCACTCGCCGCCGCCTTAAGGCAGGGCGCTTGAAATACATTTGTGCTGCGTTGGCACCGCTAAGGACACCGCGTTAGAAGCGCGTTTCTGTTGCATTGGAGTCGGTGGCGTACTGTTGTTAGGGATCTGGTTAGCCGCCGCCGCAGCTGATTTTGTTTGCTCAAACTACGGTTGAGAGTGGCACGTTCGCGGTGCGAGAATGCGTGACTCACGGAGCTCCTGTTTGAAAAATTGAATTGCTGCCCAAACTTGAAGAAAAAAACAAGGGCGACAGGAAAGAGCGCAGTGAACGAATATACGAGGACAAGGCACTAGATGCAGTGTGCAACTGCGCTCTTTCCTGTCTCCCTTGTTTTTTCTTCAAGTTTGTGCAGGAATTCAATTTTTCAAGAATGAACCAACTAGTCTGCAAAAAAGTATTGCTCCTGTTTGGATTTCGCGGGCATTCCTTGTATACGTGAGACTTTCTTTATGGAAAATAATGTAATTATAGGTTTCTGAAGACACCCTCGAGCTTTTTAAGTTGAATTGGTCGCCTAAAGACACTATTCAGCAAATTAGTTAACTAATTTCTATAAAGAATTATATTGTCACGACACAGACACAGCAGGAGCTCGATATAGAAGAGCTCACTTTAATTAAAAATAAAAGGCGCTCGTAAAGAGGACCGGGCAAGAGCTTCGTCTTCCTCTCTGGCTGTTCGAGCTTTCCTCTGCAGGTTGAATGTGGTATTTGCCTTCCTCCAAAGAGAGCATCGACCCGATGCTCGGCTACAGAATATGCGGTGTATGTAGTTGACGTACTACGCAACTGGCTCACTGCAATATGACTTCATCCGCACAACGTGTACGATTTCAGATTTTTGAGCTCGCGAGGAACTGTCAGGGATGACCTCATAATTCACGTCACTTAGGCCCCGTATAACATTGCAAGGACCAAAGTACTTCTTCAGTAACTTTTCAGAAAGGCCGCGTCGGCGAATAGGGCTCCAGACCCACACTTTCTCGCCTGGTTTTTAAGTGACGTATCGGTGTAGCAGGTTATAACGTTGTGCGTCGTAACTCTGCTGTCGGGCGATTCGCACGCGTGCTAGCTGCCGTGTCTCTTCAGCTCGTTGGGTAAAGGCTTTAACATCCGTGTCTCTATCCTCGCCGTCGTGCAGCAGCATGGCATCAAACATTGTCGTCACTTCACGGCCATAAAGAAGACTAAACGGCGTGCTCCGTGTAGTTACCTGCTGCGCTGTAATATAGGCAAACGTCACGTATGGTAAAACGTCGTCCCAATTTTTATGATCCACGTCGATGTACATACTGAGCATATTAGCAATTGTCTTGTTGAGACGTTCTGTTAAGCCGTTGGTTTGGGGGTAATAGGAGGTAGTTTTTCGATGCGCTATTCCACTCAACTCAAGCACTGACTTGAGAAGCGTGGCCGTGAAAGCGGTGCCTCTGTCTGTTACTATAAGTTTAGGAGCACCATGCCTCAGAACGATATGTTTAATGAAAAAATGGCAGCATATCCACGGAGTGAATGATGGGGAGTGGGGCGAAGCATTCGTCCGTCCATTTGTTCTTGCTTCCGTCCGTTCCTGCGTACGTCTGTGTAACCGTCCATGCGTCCATCCACCCGTCCGTGCGTGCGTCGGTTCGTGCGTCCGTCCCTGCGTTCGTCCATGCATCCGCGCCTGCGTCCGTTCATGCGTCCATCCATGCATCTGTCTGTGTGTACGTTCGTCCATCTATTCAGCACTCCAAGTACCACCATCTCACATCTTTTCATCATATATTCTACATATAGAAGCACCGCCATCCAGCGTACATTTCAAGGACTAAACGGGAGGTGGCACATGCACACTTTCTTACAGCTTGCGCTTCGGGTTTACTTCCCACCTTTAACCACCTCGAGTTCATGGTATATACTAGTTCACTGTATTCATGGCTATGCGGCCCAACGCTCGCTACACCTTTCTAAAACCAAGGAGGTTACACCCAGCGAGTATAACGTAGCAACCCTTCCTTGTCAGATTGTGCTCATTGTACATGCCAATAGCTGCTAATGGGGATTGCAGCATGCGCGTTACCTAAAGGCCGAATGCTCCTGTCTCTCATTCCCCCTCAGCAGCCATTAACATGTGCATTGAGCACTATCTTTTATTGTTCAACAACGCACAGAAGAAACCTCTCACCGGAACCACCTTGGAGGTCAAAATTGTAAAGACCGCTATTTCGGGTATGTGCCACTGGTTGTTACGTACTACGAGGGACGCACAAGCCACGCCATAAGGAGCTTCGCCCCTAAAATCGCGCCGCTTCTACTGCGGTTCCACTTCATAAAGCCTTTGTTTCTGCGTAGCGAGTAAGATAGTCCGTAGCGACATTTACCCACTTGTTTCCAGTATGCGAAGTCGGAAATGGTCCAAGGAGACCCATTCCGATTTGTGCAAAAGGCATGGTGGGCACTTGAACTGGTTGCAACAATCCGGCTTGTTTTAAAGATGGCGATTTTCATCGTTGACAATCGAGGCACGTGCGGTCGTAATGCTTTACAGTGCCTGGAAGCTTCGGCCAGTAGTACTTCTGTTGGATTCAGGCCAATGTGGGCGTGTATCCGAGGTGGCCGGAGGTTGGCTCATCGTGGCAAGCGCTCAGAATCTCATCGCGAATGGATTTCAGGACAAGTAAGTGGGCATTTCCGCTGGGGAAAAGTTCTTGTATAGGACACCACTGCGCAAGCAGAATGATGGCAGGTTCTTTGCAAATATCTTGGGAACGCTTGTAGTCTGTTTGGCCGTTAAGTAAATTAATAAGAGGGAGCAACTCACTGTATTCTTTCTGTTTAGACGAAATGGTGACTGTGTCGTCCACTCCTAAAAATGCCATGTCTTCATCTTCTGAGACATCGTCTTGCTTTATAGGCGACCTGGATAAGCAATCAGCATCAGATTGCTGCTGTCCCGACTTATAGACGACCGTCATATCGATTTATTGTAGGCGTAAGCTCCAGCGCGCTAGCTGACCGGATAGGTCCTTCAAGTTGGTCAGCCAGCAAAGGGAGTGGTGGTCGCTGACTACGTGGAAGGGACGGCCGTAGAGGTATGGGTGAATTTTCAGAACTGCCCATACTACAGCGAGACATTCCTTTTCCGTTGTGGAATAATGGGACTCGGCACGGGAAAGCGTCCTACTTGCATATGCAATCACTCTCTCGGCTGAGTCTTGCCACTGGACGAGTACAGCGCCTAAACCTATGTTGCTAGCATCAGTGTGGATCATGGTTGGAGCGTCCTTGTCAAAGTGAACAAGCACAGGTGGTGTCTGCAGGCGCTGTTATAGACCGTCAAATGCTGCTTGTTCCTCTTCGCCCCATAAAAATCGAACATCGTCTCTCGTTATGCGTGTTAAGGGCGACGCAATGTGCGAGAAATTGGCGATAAACATGCAGTAGTAGGCGCAAAAGCCAAGAAAACGTCTCACGGCCTTCTTTTCTGTTGGCACCGGAAATTTTCGGAAGGCGTCAATCTTGTCGGGATCCGGGCGAACACCTTCATGGCTCACCACATGTCCTAAGAATCGGAGTTCCTTGAAATCGAAAAGACATTTCTCAGGTTTCAGCAATAAGCCAGCGGACCGTATTGCTCGAAATACTAATGGCAGCCGTCTTATATGTTCCTCGAATGTTGGTGAGAAAACAATGACGTCGTCGAGTTATACCAGACACGTCTGCCACTTAAGGCCTGATTGGACAGCATCCATCAGTCTCTGAAATGTTGCTGGGGCTGAGCACAATCTGAAGGGCAAGACTTTAAACTCGTAAAGCCCGTCAGGTGTAACAAAAGCAGTCTTTTCTTTGTCACACTCATCGACCTCGATTTGCGCATAACCGCTTTTCAGGTCTTTCGACGAGAAGAAGCGTGCATGCCTCAGCCTGTCAAGTGAATCGTCAATATGCGGTAGTGGGTATACGTCTTTCTTTGTCACGCGGTTTACCTTGCGGTAGTCCACACAGAAGCGTAAGCTGCCGTCTTTTTTCTTAACTAGCACTACCAGTGATGCGATGCCCAAGGGCTTTTTGACGGCTGAATGATGTCATCATTGAGCATTTTCTGGACTTGTTCTTGGATTTCTTCGCGTTCTTATGGTGCCACGCGGTATCGGTTTTGTCTAAGTGGTCTTGCCGTCTCTTCGGTTATAATTCGGTGCTTTATTAGTGGCGTTTGATTTACCCTCGAGGTCGACGAAAAAGAATCTTCAAATGGGCCGAGAATATCTAGAAGACTCTGCCTCTGCGCAGGCGATAAATCTCTGCTCACGTCGACAGGCAGTGTTGTTGAAGCGGCCGGCGTCTCTGCCTGTTGTACTGCGAAGCACTCGCGGAATTCAACGATTTCTTCGAAGTATGCAACTGTGGTACCCTCTTTAATGTGACGACGCTCGTTGCTGAAGTTTGTCAACAGGACTTCTGCTTGCCCAGACACTACACTGACGAGACTTCTGCCAATAGCGATTCCTCGAGAGAGTGAAAGCGTCGATATTGGTTCCGCGAAACTTCTCCAGTTTGCTGCGTGTTACACGTGACAGAGACGAGGCGGCATGACAACGGTGGCATGGTCACGTCGTCAATCACGTGCATGGGCTTGCGCTGCAGCGCTGCGCTATGGTCCGCTGAGAAGGTCAGTACACCGTCCGGTATATTTATGGTGGCACCGTACTCCCGCAAAAAATCCATAGCCAAGATGGCCTGTTTTCAACACTCAGAGAAAATAACGAAGGTTGCCACGAATAACGAATCCCCGATCTTGATTCGTGCGGTGCACTTTCCGGTAGGCGTCAGCAACTGGCCTCCGGCTCCTCTATTTTGCTGCCCCGTCCATTTCATTTTCACTTTCTTGAGTTTGACGGCCAGATTCGCACTCAATATAGAAAAGTCCGCACCAGTGTCGACCAGTGCGGTCACGTCGTGACCGTCAATTGAAAGTGTATTGTCGGTGGTGACAATCTCGTCTTTCGTCGGTTCATTCGAAACGTGCGGCACTTCGTGTGGTGGTAATGGGGGATTTTCAAATCTTCGACAATTCGCAACCTTCCCCCCTAAGGTCGCTGCTTTTAGTTTCCCCGGCGTGGACTGGGAGAACTGCCTCTCGCCATGTCCGTGGTGCTACCTCTATTAGATTAGGGAAAATGACCTGGGGAGGGCGAGCGTGAAGGCAGCCCAGGAGAAACGTCCCGCGGGATCGTCGTGCTCGTTTCAACGTTGCGTCTTCCGTCGAAACAGCGCCGTAGGGTAGTGGACGAAAATCCTTGATACCCGGCAACGCGATGAGGACAAAACCGCACGATGTGGCCTGCTTCCTCACAATGGAAGCACAGGGGCCTGTATTCAGGGGTACGCCATATGTCGGTCTTGCGGGGTGGGGGTCGCATCGGCGTCGACGTTTCCCTGAAGTACCAAGGCATCGTAGGCGGCTGTTGCTGGTGGTACTGCTAAGGTGGCGGCACGTTAGATCTAGGCTGTCGACGGAGAATACCTGCATATGTTGGCCTAACTATTTCAGTGTTCGGCTCGGGAAGTGAAGGCACTTGCCTTATTTCTCGGCGAACAATTTCTGCGAGCGACGCAATAGCGCAGTCATTCAGTGTGGCGGCGAGCTTCTTCACCTCTTCTTGCACAATTTCGTGTATCAGGTCACGCGAAAAACGCTCGTCAGGTGTCACAGTGGTAACGGCGGTTGCGCTGATTTGTCCGCTGTTGTTTGGACGGTCGTACTGGCGGTACCATAGCTATAGTGCGCGTTCTAAGGCGGTCGCCTCCTTCGAAAATTAGTCGACGCTTGAAGGTGGGCTCCGTACGAGACCAGCAAACAGCTGCTCTTTAACACCACGCATGATGTGGCTGGTCTTTCTGTTATAGGACATATCGGGATCGGCTCGATGAAAGAGACGAGCCATGTCCTCAACAAACATAGAAACAGACTCGTTGGCCTTTTGAATCCGTGATTCAAGGAGTCGTTGTGCATGCTCCCGCCTTTCGGTGTTTGCGAAGGTGTCCAGGAACTTCCACCGGAACTCGTCCCACATTGACCACACGGGATTCGTGAACCACGCGCGAGCCCCGTCTTGAAGAGGGAAATACACGTATTCCAACTTCTTTGCGGTGTTCCACCCGTTAACGTTGGCTGTGCGCTCGAACTCCTCAAGCCAGTCATCTGCGTCCTCGTATGTGTTGCATGGAAGTCTACAGGAGCTTTAGGGGTGAAAACAGTCACCTGTTTCGTGCTTGGGCTCGTCATGGTGGGGCAACTGCTTCCCGGCGCGGTCATGTTTTCCGTCCAAGGACTGAACTGTGGGCTCAGGCCTAACAGGCGGCGACTGGCGCGGTGAACAGGTGTTTCGACGAGCGGAAGTCTTTGTGAACTAGATCCCGGGCTGTTGGAAGGTGTCCTGGACATGTACCCAGCACCTCCACCAGTGTCACGACGCAGACACAGCAAGAGTCCGATATATAAGAGCTCACTTTATTTTAAAATGAAAGGCGCTCGTAAAGAGGACCGGGAAGAGCTTCGTCTTCCTCTCTGGCTGTGCGAGCTCTCCTCTGCAGGTTGAATGCGGCAATATCTATCGAACCAGAAATGACCTATCTATCGGACCAGTGCGCAAAGGGCTGTAAATATTAGGCAATTTATTTCAGTCAGCTACCTCTGATATTATATATTTTAACTCTTGGCTAACTATTACAGGAGCACTCGGGATGTGCGCATTTAAACCTGGGAGCTCTGCTTAGGGCCTCCAGTGTCCGTTGCAGCGAGTGTAGAGCACTCCTTTTGCGTGTTAGCATGGCGTAACAAGTGATCCTTTCACGACCTGGTAGCGGACAAATGATCCTTCGCAAGCTATTTAAGGCACCAAGTGTGCCACAACGAGACTCGCTGTGAGTGAAATAAAGCGTACATTTAAAGCCTCACTTCTCATCGTTAGACACAATATCTTTGTGAACTAACAGTCGATGGTGCACAGGGAGCTATAGGTGGTGTTGCAAGAAGTAATTGCAAAGCAAATGCAAAGAAAGAAAAGTGGATGAAAATATAAATTGCCATCTGCGGGACTCAAACATGCAGCCTTAAGATAGCGCGTCCGATGCTCTATGCCAGTGAGGAACGTGGTAGAGCATCGTGGAAGAGCATCATTCGATCTGTATTTTATTATGTACAACAAACGACGCGAGTGTGTGGCATTAAACCGGAAATGAAAAAGAAAACAGCTCCGATTTTGATAAAATACTAAACTGCCTCGGAAAGAACCCAGGTTAGAACCCAGCTCCATACAGCATATTTTTGTTACATCGTTTTTATTGCTTATTTAACACTATAACAGTTACCCACACCGGCTGCGGTGACAAATGGCACCGTTGCTGTGATCTCACAACAGCTATCACTAGAATGAGCACACTCGTGGCAGTTTTATGAAGCAATTTGTAGTCGAGAATGTTCGTGCTTCCTCGAGTTTTCTCAAGAAGGTTTGATAGATCATTTCGGCAATGAGTTACATTGTTCTCGGCTTTACTGTTCAGTGCGTGCGAGAGTGAGCAGTTCGTTCAGCCACGAATCTAACCTTGCAGCTGTCAGTGTTGGATCAGAGAAACTCGTGCTAAACACTTGCCATCGAAACATCCGGTTTAACTTTTCTTCCGTACACGAAAGAAGAATGTCACGGCTAAACGTCCTGTGTTGTGTTATTCAGTATTGCAGTGTAACTGAGCGTCCGTACGCTTGGTCTTGTCGGGTAGCGAGTATGATCGCATCACATTGTAAGGTCGTCTGAAGCATCGTACTTCACTGCCTAATTTTATGCGAGGTAGATCGGGATGTTCCGAGACGTTTTGCTACTCTATCTTTTCAGGATTGTGAATAAGTTCTTTCTTTTTAGGTCCTGCTCTTTTTGCGTATTTAGTTTCGGAAACGCTAAACGGCAGTTGCCTTTGCAGGTTTTGCCACAAGATATTACTGTAGCCCAAAATACTTCATTAGTGTTATTATGGCACTTTTATTGTGAACACTCTAGTTGTGTTTCTTCCAGTGCCTGACCATTTGTGAATGTGGCCTCGAAAAGCTTGTACACGAATATTCGGCAGTCTCATGGCATGACGAATTCCGGAGGTGCTATTCTTATGGTAGCTTTCAGCGTGAAATACACTCGAGAGACGGAAAAAAATTGCCCTTGTCCCGTCTCTCGTGTTTAGTTCGCGTAAAAGCTATCGTAATAATAAACCAACTCGCCCAACAAGTCACTGTACTGAGGTTATATTGTAAGGAGCAGTTTGAACTGCACTGCTCACAATTCGCGATTCGAAAGATTTGTGTTGAATCTCCGAACGCATGAAGTACGCAGATAGCATTATTGCTATTGAGATGTTTGAGTGCGCAACTATGCAAGGAGGGCAGGCAGCTGCTAGCAGATAAAGTGTTTAAAAGTTACACGGTTTATTACGTATCTGCATATAAGAGACTGGAAGACTAAAGCCATCTTTTTTTTATCAGACAATGATTTCGTTCCTCCCCCTCCCCGAAAGCTTACCGACACTATTCCGCACTTTTTAAAGATGGGAGGAATTGGAAGCTGTCTGCAGTTCCCGTGTTCGTGTTCAGCTCATCTTGAACCAAGCGTGAGCATCACATGAATATGACAAATGACGCCTTGGTACCGTCACGAATTCGGGCTACTTTCGATGCCATAATTACACCAACCCATGACGGAATTGTTTTGCTTCCTGAAGGTTTACACCACGGATAAGCTGTAGGTCGCTCTTCCCGTTCCACGAGGCACCTGAAGCTTTGCCTTTAAATATATCGGGCGACCTGAGCGTCACTGTTTTAGGATCTGTTAGTAATTTTTTTTTGTTTTTTTTGTATTTCCTTGCTCAATCTTTGTATACCATGTTAATCCAGTTGTCGGTGTGGATTTCAGCCACTATATACGACTAGCTACTATGATCTAGGTTTTCCACTGGTGACAGTTCCGAAAAATTTGGTGATGGTGGTGGTAGTGGTGGTGTTGCAGCAGGCGGGGTTAGCCTGGCCTGCATGGCCGGCAATTGTTCCGCCTGAGCATCTCCTGAATTTGGAAAATGTCACCACGTGTCAGACAGCCCAGGGTCTCGCAGGAAGACTAACAAAATTCGCTGCACGTTCATCCTGGTTGCCGCGGGTCCTTCAGGAAAGATGACGTCATCAAGTGTCCGGTGCCTATGACAGCCTTTTCGCAAGGTGCTGATCATCGCTGCCCTTTGCATATCAAACTGTCGGCAACGCCAAATGAAATGTTCATTATCCCCGATGTCACCACAGAAGGCACAGAACGGAGAAGCGTATCTCCCAGTCTTGAATGACCAGGCCGGGGTGTATGCGGAGCCGGTTTTTATGCGGTACAACAGCGTCGCTTCTTCACGAGAAAGTTCATAAATGACACATGCTTGGTGTGGAAACTTCTAGATCGCCTTGAAATGATTGCGTATCACAGCGTTAAAAAGCAAGGAAGATGGAACACTTCCTTGTGGGACGCCGAAGGAAACGCGTCTCTCTTCGCTCGTTACATTTCCAAGCTTAACACGAACACAGGGGTCTCTGAGAAATTCATGTACGAACCGAAGAGCGTTTCCCGACACACCCATGGCTTGGAGCCCGTTCACGATGCCTGCCTGAAGCACACAATCATATGCCTTGGCAACGTCCATGAAGACGGCGAGTGTCGAGAGTCCGCTGATGCGGTGGTGCTCGATGTGGCTTAATAGGTCCAAAACACTGTCCTGGGCACTCAGTCGTGGGCGAAATCCGGTCATACACGACGGCCATCGTCTTCCTTGTTCAAGGTACCAAGTTAATCTTGTACATATTAACCTTTCCATCAACTTGGATACGCATGATGTAAGAGATACCGGTCCATATGACGCGAGGCTCGTAGGATTTTTTCCGGACTTTAGGACTGGCACCACCCTTGCTGTCTTCCAAACAAATGGGATTTCTCCCGTACTCCATACATGATTAAATATGTCCAAAAGGGCCCTTTTTCGCTCATATGGTAGGTTTGTCAGCATTTGATAGAGATCAAATCGGGACTAGAGGCACAGCGTCTTCTTAATTTGCTAAGTGCCATATCCAGCTCTCGAAGGGTGAATGGCGTATCCATCGTGTGGAAAAACTGGGGAGACAGAGGAATTGCCGCTCCTGCTGATCTACCCGATTTGTACACGTCTGCGAAATCCTCTGCAAGGGTTTGCAAATCTATTCCTTGTTTCAAAGCGAGTGCTTCGAATGGCCTGTGTGTTCGGATCTTCCCAGAAAAACTATTTATTACTGCCCATATCTTTGGCAGCTGTCCTCGCCACCAGTAGCTCGAAGCAACGATGCAGAAGGTATCTTCTATAGCTTGCGATGAAAAAAATTTTTGCGTAAAAGATATTTTTGCCAAAAGATGTTGAAGAACTGCTAAATCAGCGCGAAAAGATTTGCAGAAAGCCACGTGACATTTCATCGTCTTCTACGCCTCTGCTCGCCTGCGCTCGTTTGTTTATCATTTATATGAGAAGAATCATTGCTTGCCTCCAATTTACTTTCCACGTTATCCTTATTTCTCTGATTACCACTGCTTTCTTTAGGTTAAGGATAACTTCAATTAGTCAATATGACTGTGGTAAATACCGATGAAGAATAAGTTATATTCAGCTGTCAATTCATCTTGCTTAAATAATATACCTGTATCTTTGTTTACACTAATTTATTAGCGCAAAAAATACAGAGCTTCTAAAAAAGACACACACACGGCGCTGATTGTGCCTTTTCTAAGAGTTTGATCTTTTTTGCGCTGACAAATCAGTCTAAACAAACATGAACCAACTCGCCAAAGCAACAGTTTTCACTGTATCTTCGTCTCCACTTACAAAAACATGCGATGGCACATCAAACATGCTTTCTTTTCCATTTGCTTGAAGTGCAATGAACAGTGTTGAACTTCCCAGCACGAAACATTATTAACCTCAAGGATGCGGAAAGCACCAGCTTTTGAAGAGGCGTAAAAAAAGTATCTGAAGTACTTTGTTTCTCTCTCTTGCAGGTCAAATGCTGGAACGAAGACTGTGGTTGCGACGTTGTTTTGCCTGCATCGGAACTCAACAAACACTTTTGCAAGGATTGTGACCACCACTCTACTTCCTGTCCTAGATGTTCGATGGTCGTACGCTGTAATAGTGTGTGTGCCCACATACAGAGCGAGTGCATGGATCACGTGATGTCGGTGCCAGCGGCGAGTCCTCAAACAAACTCATCTATCCAGAATGCGACAATGATGGCTTTGAATGCAAACATGTACACGCGTGTAGGTGAAATCAAAGACACTTTAGACCACCTTACGCCGGAAAATATCACCCAAAGTAACTGCCTCAATGATATTTCGCAGTACATGAACACGATGAAAGAAACACTACAAGAAATATCATATAGAACTAGAGATTTGGGCAGTGTTGTGTCTGCCTCAGATGTATTACATAGCACAGTAACACTGAATTACCATGGTCAAATGTTACAAGAGCTTTCAGGAACAATAGGCAATTCACACGAAGCACTGAAAGATCTTTTATACGGTACGAAGCGATGTGTCGAAGAGCTGAAAAAAGAAACAGCAACCACCTTTAGAGCGGATTTAAAAGAAATTGTTTCTGGTGAGGGAAGCGTGCTGAGGGAAGCCATGAGAAGAGATCTTGAGGATGTCACGAAGCTAGCCTCCAGCAACTGTGCAGAAACTGTTGCCGCAATCCTTGAAGTGAAGGAGTGCGAGAGCAAAGCCGGTTTGATTGTAAAAAATAAAGAAAAAATCGCAGCCTTAAGCTCAGTCACACTTAAGCGACACGAGTTCTCTGTAGAAGGCCTGAGCGCAATTAAAGGCAGAACACTTGCAAGTGGATTTTGTACATATGGCAAGAAAAAACTGTACACATCAGGCTATTACTTGTCACCAGGAATATATTTTAAAAAAAGATGGACAGCATGTTTTGGTGTGTCCGCACATCAGGCTGCACAAAGGAATCATAGACGGCATTCTTCAATGGCCTTTTGACGAGAACTTGAGGCTCACCATCAAACATCCGTCACAAAGCAAAAAGTGTCAGAGGCTGGTGGTCACTACTAATACTAAAGAGTTTGAAAGGCCTGATACAGAGCACAATGACGGAGTATATTGTACTGCCCGCTCATTTCGCTTGGATGAACTGGAAAGTGAAGGGTACATCGCTGACGACAAGCTCCAGGTAGTTTGGGAGCTTGTTTCGAAAAACAATACCAATTGAGAACTCTGATTGGGTTAATTTGAAGAAACGACCTTGTGGCTAAGTCTCCAATAGCACTACTGCCACAAATGCATTCAATTCTAGTGAATTAGTATGCGGCTCACGTGTGCTTCCTGTACTGAGAACACTTAAGCATCCTTGCCACGTCTTTGTGGGTGTGTAATACAGCATGCTTCTTTTAGTTAGTGATTTTTAGAATCAATGGGTTTGACTCACACTTCAGCACTAGCTTCACGCGGTATTGTAATCGTTTCGCGAAAACATCGGCCCTGGTGTCATTGGTTGTGGGTAAAAAAACTGAGGAAGGTGCAAAATAAAGGGAATAATAAATTTAAGGTCTAGTAGTATTGCTTGAAGTGACTTCAAAAAGAAGACTATGTGCATGCCTTGTAGTGAAATAAACGTTAAAAAAGCATGCAATATTGCGTGACAGAAGTGTACCGCGTCAGGTTTTGAAACAAGTGAGTGATCAAAGAGTGCAAGTTTTAAAGGTACACCCACAGGAAGGTACACACTCATTTTACTTTATTTAATCATGATTATCAGCAAAAACGTAAAACTTCAGCAGCTACCTAGAGTCAGTGAGAGGTACATTGTTGTAGAAAGCTGAGAGGTTAGCCTAAATCAATTTCATCGCGTGCTATACTCAAGATTAGAAAAAAGAAAAGTACAAAAAATAGAGGAGAGGTGTGGCTGATCATAAGCTTGAAGTTTGCATTGAGTCAAAACCTGGAATGCTCTTAAAGTATGTACGCTCTTTTTTGTGTTGTTTCTTACGCAAAAATTTGTTAAAAGCATTGAAAATGTGTGGTGATCTTGACTTGAAGTATCCAAAAAACTTTTTCTAATACTATAGGTAAACGTATTAGAAATGCCCACTTTACATCTCATCTAGACTTTATACTGATGCTGCATGACTAAATATGATTGATGAAAGAACCTGGCACAACTTTCTGCAAACGACGCGCACATAAGGACCCGTAACCAGAGGAAAACAAAATAAATTGCACCAAAAAGTAGCGCCCTTGTCGCACACCAAGATTTCGAATTTTCCTAACATGAATTTACTTGGGGCTGTGACACCTTACATACCTATTTCAAACAGTGCTATGATTGACACTTTGATAAACAGGGAAGCGGGAGCTGTACAAACGTGAGTCGCTCTCTGCCCATGCTACGCATTTTCTTGAGTTTTGTAGTAGGGGAACTGCCACGCCTTCTTTTTTTTCACTTTCCTGTGCACATTGCATGCGGTGATGTCACAAATCGGTCAGTATGTGCATGGTTGAGTACCAAAAGTGATTTTTGTTTTTTCGAAGCAATCATGAACTGCGAAACCATTCAGTTTTGCTATTTTACTGCATTATGCTGTTTTTAATACTGCAACAACAATATAACAGCAGCAGTGATCTCGATAAGGTGTTTGTAATTTGAGTTCGAGTTGTTTTTTCATTGCTTTAGTTTAGCTGCTTACCGAAGGTGCTCTAAATACTTCAAGCCTGTCCCAATTTCCAACGGATTTTAAACAACTTTGCCATGTTCAGGCCATTATTAAAAACTTTGACGACAATGTTTGATTTTCTCAAAAATGCTCACTGAAGTGCCATATATAGGCACGACATCAAATCATCACCAACATGTGCGCCTACATTACATCATTTTATGATGAACTTCAATCGTAAATGGTCACACAAGGCCTTACCTGGAACATCGAAAGAACAACTTGAGAATATTATAGTTGAGCATTACTAATGTCCAGGTAGCTTACTTACATGACGCTGAACATAATGCCCTAAAACTGTCCTGCAGACTAGTGAGTACATTATAATTAGGCTCATGAGACTATGAAGAGTTTGCATAACACCTTCCCTTTTATTATACAAGAGGGACGATACCTTTCCTTGATTTCTGCATTATTGCGCTTTTCGACAGATCTACACAGCTGTATTACTAAACGAAGTGACAAGCAGATCTGTGACTACTATTATCCGCTCCCAATTTGGGCCCGCTGAAATCTCGCACTGAATTGATATACAGCGAAAGTAGGGCAAAGGTAAATTGTTGGCTACCTAGTGGTTGTGCAGTTGAAAAAATTTCTTTCCCTTAAACAAAAAGTACTCTTTTTATGTTTTCTGCACATTTTGCCAACAAAGCATGCTACACAACGCTATAAAAGCCATATTTTTACATTAAATGCTTCACTCCATAAATAAAGCTAGAATATGGGTCACAATGCTAGTTTTCCTAAATTGTCACAATATTATGTCAATTTTCACGCATGAATTGCTTGCGAAGTATTTCAGTCAATAAATATAGGAATCTATTGAACACATAGTATGAACATAGTACTCGAGTTAAAATCGGGGACATTGTTTTATAAGAACGCTATACAAGCAACATATTGCTATTTTTTGAAAAGGCCAAGAAAAAGTAATAAAGAGGTAAAAGAAAAATGAATAAACTATCATAAAAAAGAACGACCCATGCCTTGAGATTGGGGAAAAAGTATTTCCCAGTAATGACTCACATAATGAATATTATACCACTCAGTTATTTAAGATCACTTAGTTTCACTTTGGTAACTAAATATATATATATATATATATATATATATATATATGTGTGTGTGTGTGTGTGTGTGTGTGTGTGTGTGTGTGTGTGTGTGTGTGTGTGTGTGTGTGTGTGTGTGTGTGTGGCCGTGCTGGTGAAGGGGCTGTCGCCATTTTAGACAGAAATTAGTGGCGGTAAACAACCGCTAATGGCTGCCAAAGTAAAGGATGAGAAGAACACAAAAAGAAGAGAGAAAAAAGTAAAGGAGCGAGAGGGCAGTGTTTTTCTTAAACAAGGAGGGTTCCCAAAAACTGCGTAATTTGGTCGTAATCATCGCGAGAACTCGGATGAGCACAATTCTTTACTTTTGAAGTCCTGTAACGTAATATTTAGTCGTAAGTGGATAACTTGGTCTCATCAATTTTCAATAAAGATTATTTAGCCGAAATGGGCACCACTGCCAGCTGTAATCTCAGGTGGGTGAAAAATGCGTTATCGACAAAAGCACAAACTCTTTACATGCAAAAGAAGCGGCAGATATGAAGAAACCGAAAGCCGCTAAGAAGCGCTATCAACGTTATAGCATCAAAGGAAACCGCCACTTGGGAACAATGTTGACGGCGTTCCGAAGTTCGTGCGGTAGGCGTAGCACTAACAGCGACAACGGGCGGGAACAGCACTCATCATGCCTACTTTGGGACATTGGTACACCTTGGTCAATTTTTCGGACAAGCTAGACTGGAGACCTTTGAGCTTTGTGGAGCCCATTCCATCATCCAGAGTGTGTCAAGCATGTGGGCTGATAAACAGAGTTACATCACTTCTTCTTTGCCTGCACGTTTTCTGCAAAAAGTGCTTCGAACAAAACCGGAGTGTTGACGGGCATTGCTGTCCACTCGATGACCAACAAGTCCAAGCAGAAAACGTTGAATGGAGAGAATGTCCGGTGGACCAGGTTCTTCGACGAAATATGACAGCATAAATGACTCACAGTGTTTATTGAAAAATAATGAACAATGATGCCGAAAGTAGCACGGGTGATGTACCTTTGATTTCTCGGATACGTTCCTTCACGTTATTGTCGGTTTCGTCTCATAAGTTTTGTACCTTGAAAAATGAGTCAAACATCGAATTCTTCCCTTGGAAGCGTTTGATTGAGTCTTACTGGGAACGACCAGGCTGTCATATCTGAGAACGCTATCCCATCGGAAAGGAATAGATGAAACACCTCTTCGATTATATTAATATAGACATGGCATTAGAGGCGTGACCTTGAAGACAGCAATAATGTCAGCGTCCCTCCTGAAACTAAAATAAAATCCAGCAGATCCCACTCATTGTGGGAGTCGGCTTGAGGCGCCGCAGTGAGTGAGCGATTGCCTACGCCGACATTTTTTGTTTTGCCTTTAAGCGTGGCGAGGTGCGTCGACGTTTTGTGTCTGTTTGAATGAACTACTTGTTCACTTAACATCGGCTTACCAGGCCAGTCGTCTACGCAAGCTTTTAAAAGCTAGCTTATTGACATAAGTAACGACACTAGTCAGCGGTATAACGGAATCAGATTTTTTCAAAACGACGTACGTGATAGAATGTGCTAAAGTGGTATCATATGCAGTGTTCGTCAGAACTTTCCTTCTGGTTCTAACAACGCTCGAGCATAGCTTGCCAAGTCGAGGAAGAGGTATTCTATATTTTATTATTTTCGTTGCATTCTAGGTTCGCTAAAATGCTGCGTTCGTTTCCACCTTCTGGGTCGTCAGCGGCATAGTCACGTTCACCGACTAAGTGTTTTGTTCGTTGTGCTGAAAATACATAACTTACAAACAGAAATTATTTCTTTTTGAGAAAGCTCAAAGGACGCCTTTTCAGTTTTAGGGGCGAAGCTTCTTATAGCGGCACACATTCGTCCCTCATAGTCGTAGTCGTAGTGTGTAACTAGTGTTACATTTTGACCTCCAAGGTGGTGCCGGTTGGAGATTTCTCCTGTGCGTTGGTGAACAATAAAAAAAATTTGCAGCATGCGCGTTAACTAAAAGCCGAATGCTGCTGCCTCTAATTTCCCATTAGCAGCCATTGGCATGTACATGGAGCACTATCTGACAGGAAAAGGTTGCTACGTTATACTCGCTGGGCGTAACCTCCTTGGTTTTAAAAAGGTTTAGCGAGCGTTGGGCCGGAGTGCGATGAATACAGTGAACTAGTATATACCATGAACTCGAGGTGGTTAAAGGTGGGAAGTGGACTCGAAGCGCAAGCCGTATAAGAGTGTGCGTGTGCCACCTCTCGTTTAGTCCTTCGAATGCCCGCTGGATGGGGGTGCTTCTATATGAGGAATATATGATGAAAAGATGCGACATGGTGGTACTTGGAGTGTCGAATAAATTTACGAACGGACACACAGACAGATGCATAGATGGACGCATTAACGGACGCAGGGGTGGATGAATGGACGGACGCAGGGACGGATGCAAGAACAGACGCACGCACGGACAGGCGGATGGACGCATGGACGGTCACACTGACGGACGCATGGACGAACGGAAGCAAGAACGAATGGACGGACGAATGCTTCGCGCCACTCTACATCATTCACTCCGTGAATATGCTGCCATTTTTTTCGCACTGACTTGCATGACTTAGCTACCACCATGCGAATATTGCACTCCACTTGTCGTGCCAAGACTATCAAAAACAAATGGCTCACGTCGTCATTCTCGTCACTATCACACTGCCGCTCGCGCAACTCGCCACTATCACTTCGTCACTATCACTTCGCAACTCGTCACTATTCTCGTCACTATTCTCGTCACTATCACTTCGTCACTGCCGCTCGCGCAACAATATCAGCGCATCCACGTCAGCAGAATACTTAATGTAAGAGACATGCTCAAATTGTGTGACAGGGCGCCTTTAATGCTTTCGCGTTTAGCGTTATAGGGTCTGTTGGCACGCTTGGGTTTATATTTACTGTTAACCACCTGTTGCTCAATTTCATATACAGTAGACCATGGTGTGCGGGCATGTGCAACACGTAACTTTGGGAAAGCATGCCATGGTGTATGCAAAAAGCGTTTCGCGTCATTCGCGGTTATGTTCGACATGCATATAACACCTTCTTCGGACAGTTTCCTTATATGCACGGTTAAGGAAGTGGCCTCAAGCACACATGTTTCCAGATGGCTCGAGACATAGATTGAAAAGATACATCGTACTAAAAAATTAACTTTTACTCAAGGTATGTCGGGAGTGATGTAATAGAGTGGCAAAAAAGAATAGATTGAAAGACTGGAGACCTAGCTAGGTTTGTAGTACTGCTTCTTGACGCCACACCTCTATAAATCTGGTTGATCCACATAATATGCGAAATTTCTTCTTCGTATATGAACACACAAATACAAATGCACACACACAAGCACGCACGCGCGCACGTGGAGCAAAAAAGAAGCCCTATATTGACATACACATAGGATTTTTTAGAGTCGGTGAATTGGTCGTTTATTTCTTTAAACAGTACGAGATAATGGATGACAGGGTACTTTTCCTGATGCTAGCTTATTGTTTGGGTTAAGCAAATTCAAGGTTGGCTCTTTCGCCGCACAATATTTTGTATGCAAGCCCCAATCAAACCGACGAAGGATTGAGTGATTGATATGTTGGGTTTAACATCCTAAAACCATGACATGATTGTGAGAGACGCCGTAGAGAAAGGCTCCGAAAATCTTGACCACCTGGGGTATTTTACCGTTCACCCAAATCTGAGCAAACGGGCCTACAGCATTTCCGCCTCCATCGGACACGCAGCCGCCGCCGCCGATATTGGATCCCATGACCTGCGGGTCAGCAGCCGAGTACCTTAGCCACTAGACCACCGCGGTGGGGCAAAGACGAAGGAGAACTAGAAGTGACACTCACACATCAACTGTACTAATCATTGTGCTTTTATTAGGCAGCACAATGTTCCAAACAAATTATCGGTGCTTGCCCCGTCATGGTGGTCTAGTGGCTAAGGTATTTGTCTGCTGACCAGCAGGTTACGGGAATGAATACCGCATTCGGCGGATGCATTTTTGATGGAGGCAAAAATGCTGGGTGCCGGTGTGCTCATATTTGGGTGCACGTTAAAGAACCCCGGGTGGTCAAATTTTCCGGAGTACTTCAGCACGGCGTTTCTCATAATCATATAGTGTAGGTTTGGGACGTTTAACCCCGCATATCAAACTACAAGTGCTTGCACTGTTGAAAGAAATATTTCCCTAAAGAGGCTGCTTACAAAAACAATGAGGAAATAGATTGATATGTGAGATTGATTGCCCCAAAACTACCATATGATTATGAGAGACGCCGTTGTTAAGGGCTCTGGAAATTTCGACCACCTGGGGTTTTTTAACGTGCACCCAAATCTGAGCACACCGGCCAACAACATTTCCGTCTCTATCGAAAAAGAATGAGGAGTCACTAGCACTGAAATATAGGAGCATAAGCTCTATTTTCCAAAAAAAAAACGGAAGAAGTGCTGGCGGAGTGGAGCTTTCCTAAATGCCACACGTTCCAACAAGTGTCAGTGTAGTGCATTACGAGAAAATAATGAGCGCGCAGCTCTGTTCTCGGCTTCGCCCGTATTCTACGAAGTTCCTTGTCTTGCACTCTGACTCGTCATACCTTCAAGGAGCTATCGTCGTTCTTGCGTCGAACTGGTCGTCGCAGTCTGCACTTGGCAAGGCACATCACGCGAGTGAACCATTCGCCCAAGCCAAGGTAATTGAAGTCATATTTTCGGCACGTCTTTCGTATACTTTAGATCCGACGCTTGCATAACCATGCTTATCGACGCGCTCCAAGAGGACGAAGTCGCCATCTGTGATTCCGTCTGCATGACAAGCGAGCCCTTTGACGTTAAGAATTTCATTCCAGCTACTGGTGTAGCACGTAAACGCCGCGCAGCTAGCCACGGAGCTCGACTCGTCGCAAGTACTTCTGGTCACATATACAAGTTTTGTGCAAATCAACCAGATACCGCAATTTCT
The DNA here is from genome assembly GCF_043290135.1 of Rhipicephalus microplus. Lineage (NCBI taxonomy): Eukaryota > Metazoa > Arthropoda > Arachnida > Ixodida > Ixodidae > Rhipicephalus > Rhipicephalus microplus. The sequence goes on along the minus strand of NC_134707.1, from coordinate 98,104,129 downwards.
CCCAGTCGCCGCAGAGCAAAAGACTGCGATACACCGAGGGCGGGACTGTGATGTCGAATCCCTGTGATCACGGACCGCGGCCTGCCCGAGTTCACACACGTTTTGCGTCGCTGATGTGTTTGCCCACTGGGCACACAGACGCGAATAAAGAACAGACCACCGGGTTGAAGGGCCTGCTTGGCGCGTGCCCACCACTGCGTCACAGTCACGGCCGCACGCCAGAACTATCGCCAGGGAAATTTGACGCCAAACCTCAGCGTCTTCAGTGACAATTCGAATGACCACGCTGACATACCTACTACTGACTACCGAATTCAACTCTGAAAAAGTTCCCAAAAATTCAAGCGTGATAGATACAAACCACTCCTATATAGCCCACACCGCCCACTGGATACATTGCCGTCAGATGCCCGCGATGCCAGTCATGGCTGAGTGTCATGACTGTTGACACGAAGGAAGACGCTGGGACTCAGGCATACATGCTAGGCTAGCGAAGAGGAAGGCGAAAATCAGAATAGAACAGCACGCCCAGGATCGGGCGCTGTCTCTTTCTACTTCCCTGATATATATATATATATATATATATATATATAATGACATATAACAGACAGTAATGCCAAGGAATGTACAGGGGAAGTTATTAACATTAATGGAATGTAAATAAGAAGAAAGAAAAGTGGATGAAAAAATTACCAACTGTAATTACCAAATGTATATATATATATATATATATATATATATATGTATATATATATATATGTATATATATTTACTATGGAGATATATCAATACTGGCTATATCGAACAGTGGAACAATCCCCTTGAATTTCTTATGCACAAGTACAAGACTGGTCTTCACGTCCATCGATCTTCTGCAGAAGATTCGAAATGGGGAAAATAACTGTTTTTCGGTTGTTTTTTTCCTTGCAATTCAAAAAATTGGCAAAAATTGTGGTGTGGCAAAACGCATTGAAATAAAACTTAGGCAGCACCCGGCAATGAACATGAAACCAAAACATCGCACTTTATACAAAATAATCAAACGGTTGTTGACCCCTCACCATCAACATCACAAAAAGTCAGGTTCGGCATCAGCTTAACGTAGTTTTGTCATTCGCGTGTGGTCATATTGCGGGCAGTTTATGATGTTATGTTATTCATTATTGTTCAAGTTTAAGTTTATTTCTCCTACACTTCTGCAACCTGCGGCGGAAGTCTACTTATAAAGTCAGGTAAAAGTAGCTTCTGCAATGGTCGGGCTAATTTCTGAAGTGGATGTACTTCACGGTCGAATAGACCGGTGGCAAGAAACGGGGACTCACTCTCAGTAAGCACTGCAACATCAGCTACGTTTTCCCCAATGTGACATCTTAACATGATGAAAAAATCTTCAGATGAAGACAGTGATACTGACTCGGAGTTCGGACTTCATTTTTTACCGTCGAAATTAATATTTCCATAGTCCCTAGTCACGAGAAAAAATACATTTTTGGGTTCTTTTTATTTATCTACCGTCACAATTCTGGGAAGGCGAAGCCATCAACAGAGGGCTAAATGAGTTCGCGGTGATGCTTCTGGCCTGCTACTGATCTGTTATATTGCTATATTTATTTCATAGAAGGGAGAAAGCATTTTAGTTTTGGCATTTACATAATGGAAGATACTGCTTTTGACACTTACCAATAAAATAATACAAAATGGCAATAAACCATTGCAACATGCCAAAAAAACTTGGTTCTCTCAAATTTGTTGCAATATTTTTGAAAAAAAAAACCAAAAAGGTGTTTTTTGACTGCTTGAAATTTCCGGAAACTTTAAACCTCCATGCAGACGAAAAATGCTCCACTATATCAAGCGCTGCAATGCGCTGAAGCTGAAAAACCGTATTTTTCCCAACAAACAGTGATTACACTTTCGCCGTGTTCTAACACGACCCTATCCCTGTTTTCACGTAGGTCGCAAAAATGCGGTGTTATTCCATCGCACTGACCTGGTTTATTTCGTGGCACTCGTGACTGCACTGGTGTGTTTGATGCGCAATCTGCATGCATAGTTTTGCGGGGGGCAGAGTGCTCTTCAAAATACAGATTGCCGAGGGCCCCAAAACGAGAATGCGGAGTCACTGAACGGCCTTGATGCCATGCACTTTGGCACATGGACCCGCAAAACACGGCCTTCAAAATCCTCGACCTCGTGGCGCATTTAGATATTTCATGTTTTTGAACTCGCATCTACTAAGCTACGCTTTT